>NC_136065.1:1985070156-1985717656 GCF_964261635.1 Lissotriton helveticus
AGGTTCAAGATCCAATAGTTTGAGAAATTTCGCAGGTACAGGGTCACGTGGTGAGCCAGATCTTACACTGCTTAGGCAAGAGAAAAATGAGGCATCATCGAACAATTGCCAGTATGTAACCTTCGTCGTTAGAAGTGGCAGTTCAATCCCTGCAACCTGTCCCGATTGATGCTCCTTTACAGTCGGGGGAGCGCTCATAGAATCGTATATGCGCTCGACCTTGGCAATAAAAAATCTCGCAATAGAGTTACACTGAGCTTCCGCTAAAGCTGGAGGTGTCGGGATAGTGTCCGCTCCTGTCAATTTTTTGACAACGGAGAAAAGAGTACGTGGGCAGTGCTGAGCTTGCGTCACTGTACTCACAGTGTAAGCAGCTCTCGCGATTTTGCATTGTAAGTGGTACTCCTTTAGAGCCTCTTTATAGACAGTCTTCTGTGAGTACGAGTGCCTCCATTTCCTTTCTAGGGCCTTGCATTTGGTTCGTAGGGCCTTCAGGTCAACAGAGAACCACGGTGCCGGGAGACGATGGGACCTAAAATGTTTCGCAGTGGGCGGAAGGACGGTGGCTATGGCATTGGTAAGCCAATGTGAGACAGCGGTATTCAGTTCCATAACTGAAGCCTCACGGTCCTCAGGGCGGGTATTTAAAAGGTGCAGGTTCAACTTAGCAATATCAAACTTACCCCACCGGTGTATTGGTTCACCCTTGTCGCAGCCACTGTTTACCAGATTCTTAGTGTAAGGTAAAGAAAAGTGAACTGCGAAATGGTCGGACCACTCCAAAGGGCGGACACTCTGAGAACAATTAAAAGAAAGATTAGAAAGGATGGGGTCCAGTTGATGTCCAGCAGAGTGGGTGGGTCCAGAGTTAAGCAGCGAAAGGTTAAGAGCCTCTAGATCAGATAAAAAACGCTTGCTGGCGGTACATAGTGGATCATCTAGATGCAAATTAAGATCACCAAGGATGGTAAAATTTGCTGCCCTAAGTAGTAGAGGGGCTATGGTCTCGGCGAGTGAAGATATCCAAGTGAAAGCATTGCCAGGAGGGCGATAGACCAAGAGGCCCGATAAAGTAAATTGGGGGTTAATTACTAGTTTAAAAAAAGCGGTTTCGCTTCTGGACAGGGGAAAGGCTTCCAGCTTACAAATATAAGTAGACTTGAAGATTATGGCAATACCCCCTCCTTTTCCGGAGTCTCTGTCTAATCTCACCATTACATAGTTGTTAGGAACAGCAATGGCGATATCAGGGCCAGAGCTATCCTGAAGCCAAGTTTCGGTAAGAAACAACGCGTCAGGCTGCTCTTCGACAAGAAAGTCGCGGATATGATATTTGTGTTTCGGGAGGGATCTGCAATTAATAATCCAGAACTGGAGTGTAGAGCGGTTATGATGAGTTTTAATTCTCCTCCGTCTACCACGAAGGCGAGCCCGGCGCATTGCCTTACAGTTGGACATTGTACCAGTGCGAAAACTACAGCCGGCACATTCGAAATTATGGGTTGGGAGGGAGCAGACGGTACAGGTAGCATGTGTAGTAGGGCGTAGGGATTCTAGGACCTCACCAGTATAAGAGTGGCTACCGCAAAAACTTGTAATAGGAGGCATGGCCCCTGGGCCTGGTCTGGCGCGGACGGGCTGAACTCTGGCGCAACTCCGGCGAAAATACGCCGATCCCGCTGCGCGAAAACCGCTGCACGTTAGCGTGACCTCTTTATGTAGAGGTCTAGCGTCCTTGTGACGTCTAGACCGTCAAGCAAAGTGGCGCCGTCAGGCGTCCTACTCACCCAAGATGGCCGCCGATATTAGCTATCAGGACAAGGGCCCGCAAAACGCGGTGCTATACAATTATTGTGCAGGTAAGTGGGCGTCGATTAAAAACAGGGGTAAAAAACACAATATAAATTAAATAGTAACAGGTTTTTTTAAAAACGCGATTACGCGTGAAAACAGCGTTTAAGCAGCAATTATAAGCGCAGCGCGCTCTGAGCGATCTTCCGTGGTGTTAATCAGTTGAATGGTCAGTTAAGTGACCGAGCGCCTAGTTTATCCCCCTTATGTAGAGGTCTAGCGTCCTTGTGACGTCTAGACCGTCAAGAAAAGTGGCGCCATCAGGCGTCCTACTCACCCAAGATGGCCGCCGATATTAGCTATCAGGACAAGGGCCCGCAAAACGCGGTTCTATACAATTATTGTGCAGGTAAGTGGGCGTCGATTAAAAACAGGGGTAAACAACACAATATAAATTAAATAGTAACATGTTTTTTAAAAAACGCGATTACGCGTGAAAACAGCGTTTAAGCAGCAATTATAAGCGCAGCGCGCTCTGAGCGATCTTCCGTTGTGTTAATCAGTTGAATGGTCAGTTAAGTGGATATAAATCACAGTGCAAGCAGCATAGAAGCAACGGCGGGCAGCAACACGGAGAAGTGGTAGGTGGAAGCTGAAAGAAGAAATGCGGGTATTTTTCTCTAGTAGAGACTGGAAACACGAGCACCACGAGCAAAACAGTTTAAAACAAGCATCAGAGAGCATAAAAGGAGACACGGCCTGGCGGCCGTGAAACTGAAAGTACGGCCGGCCGGCCGTGAATAATTAGGGGATGAGAAATGCGCTGGGAGGAGAAATGCAGAGCGCACGCTCAGAAGCTTGTGGGAGGGAGGCTGGGCTGCCTTTGATGTGGTAGTGCGAGGCAGGCAGGCAGGCGGCTGGTGGCATTGTGCACGCGCTTTTTAGGGCTTGCGCTTGCGCAATGACCTAAAAAGCGCACATGCACTGCATAGAATCGCCAGTGGTTAAACTCTGGATAAGCCACTATAGAGCTTCGCCAGCTATGCGCAAGCGCATCAGCAGGCGAGCCCTAAAAAACTAAAACTAAAGGATTGTGACGCGGGGGACCCGGACGCGGGCCCCCCTGGCCTACCTTTTCATGTGTCTCCTCTGTTGTTTCAGCATACCGACGCCTGGAAAACCGCGGATGTGGTCAGCTGTCTGCCGGTGATGGAATGCGAGGAGCCCTGTACCTTTAAATGGGCGGCAGCAGAGCAGGAATCTGTCCAAGGCCGCTCCTTAAATACCGGCCCGGCCCCTGGACAGGTGTGTGTTACACCTGGAGGCGGAGAGTGGAGACTGGAGAGCGAGGACGGAGTGGAGTGGCGAAGGAGTGAAGACGGAGAGGAGTGGTGGCGGATCGACGAAGGAGACGGGAGAAAGTCGAGCCTGGACGGAGGAGAGTGGAAGAGAACCGAGGACGGGGCTGAGAAAGGAAGAAACACCGACCCAAGCGGGACGAGGCGAGATCCGGACGGACCCAGAGCGAGGAACGGAGGAGACCGCCCTACTGAGGAGCTAGACTGCAGCGACACGCCAGGAGGCCACCGAGAAGGCGCATCGCCCAGCCACGCTTCCCGGGAAGTGTGGCTAGGACAGGTACGGTCCCGCTTCCTGGGTTGGGCTGGACGGACTCTGGGCAAACCTCCGTGACCCTAGGGGACAGCGTTAACATCTATCCCCCTCTGGACTGTTTCTTTGTTCCCTCACCGTCCGGCACTTACCGAGGGGTAGATAACTGCACGTGTGTTTCCCTCACATCCCCTTCCTCACACTGATTGTGCTGGGACAACTGAGTAACGCTGATTTCCTTTCCTTTGCTGCACGTCGGGCGGAGCCCCACCCGACATCATCCTGACCACGGCGGAAGCTCGGACTACAACGCCCAGCAGGCACCGGGAGACGAGGAGGCGGAGCGGAGTGCGAGAGGCGGCGGAGGAAGCAGCAAACCCTCTACCGTTTTACCGAATACCTGCTGTTAAAAGGAGACTGTACACCGGAATAAAACCTGCTCTTCCCAAAACCCCGGTCTCTCTTGATTTATTCGACAAACACACCGACAGGCAAGCTGAAACCCCACAAGGATCTATAACAGTAAAGTGGTAATCATAGAAATACGGGTGAAAGAAATGCCACCATTAAAAATGGGCCTGACCAGTTAGGGGGCTCCAAAGAAGAGGTCGCTAGGTCATTCATACTCTAAAGAAGTAAAAGGCAAAGTAATTACGATAAAAACGGAGCCGTTCAGCGACCTGAAGGAGATACAGGAGGATGGGCCTGAGCTAGGGGACTTGGTCAACTCACTGAAAGCAGACTTGGATGAGCAAGTGGATGATGACCAGTGTTTGCAAGCCTGCATGCTTCTCCTCAAGGACAACATGTTTTCCTTCGAAGCAAGTTTGTAGACCTGAAAAATCGTTCCAGACAAACCAGCATCCGTTTTCTAGATATCCCCCATACAATAGGAGTTTATACCACCGGCAAATATATATCCGACTGCTTTAACTCACTCCTGAAGCGTGTGGGTGAAGAACCAATCCCCGTTGACAGAGCTCATAGAGTTACTTCGATGAACCAGTACAAGAGATATCGGTGCAGGTCCACTTTTTCTCTGACAGAGAACTAGTGATAGGTAATGACAATAGATGAGGTACTGTTCTCATATAATGGAGCTTATCTGCCACTCGTCCAGGACCTCTCATCGGTGACTGATACATTGAAATCATTCAAACAATCACTGAATTCTTGTGATCCATAGGTGTTAAGACAGATGGGGCACTCCTTGAAGCTGCTCTTGCAAAGGGAGGATCAGGAATAGAGCCAGAGGAGGATCCTAATGCTATCCATCACTTGGAGAGGGGCACACAATCGGTAAGAACGAGTTGCCACAGAGTTTCTCTCCACATACAAATAGAAACCACCCGGACCCCACCAAAAGACCCATTCAGTGCACGTAAGTACCGAATACTGCAACTCCTGTGGCAAACTAGAAAAGAAACAGAGAACTGTGATTAGCTATCATATGCTGTTAACTAATAGAATGGGGTTTGTGTGATTATATATTAATATTGAGTTTATTTTTAGTTCTAGAGTGTTATATGAACTAATATGTGCTTACATTTGGATGGGGTGAGGTGGGGTATTGGAGAACAGAGTATAAGAATTAATGACAGTTTGTCTCGTATAAAATTTGAGGTCCCAACAAACTTGTTTAGCGTCTGTCTTAAAAGGGGTTCCAGGCTTTGGGGTACATGTCTGTTACCTCCAGGAGAGGCACCTAGTCAGAGAAGATCAGGTGGCAGTTTCTGGGAGGGTTACCACGCCGGCTGAGCCTACCTCTTGCTCCGCTGAGGCTCCGCTGAGGCGTGCTGTCTGTTCTTCGTGGCTGTGGGCGGCCGGGCATTGCTCCGCCGCAGTCCATCTCCCTGCACTTCCGACTGGCCGGGCTTGGCTCCGCCGGTCGGGAGAACGAGCGCACTACAGCCCCCAGCAGCCTTCACGCCAGGATGCCTCCCCCATCATCATCTTGCAGCGCCAGGAGGCGCATAAAGCTACGCCCACTGCCGAGGACCGGGTGGCAGTTTCTGGGAGGGTTACCATGCCGGCTGAGCCTACCTCTTGCTCCGCTGAGGCGTGCTGTCTGTTCTTCGTGGCTGTGGGGCGGCCGGGCATTGCTCCGCCGCAGTCCATCTCCCTGCACTTCCGACTGACCGGGCTTGGCTCCGCCGGTCGGGAGAACGAGCGCACTACAGCCCCCAGCAGCCTTCACGCCAGGACGCCTCCCCCATCATTATCTTGCAGCGCCAGGAGGCGCATAAAGCTACGCCCACTGCCGAGGACCGGGTGGCAGTTTCTGGGAGGGTTACCACGCCGGCTGAGCCTACCTCTTGCTCCGCTGAGGCGTGCTGTCTGTTCTTCGTGGCTGTGGGGCGGCCGGGCATTGCTCCGCCGCAGTCCATCTCCCTGCACTTCCGACTGGCTGGGCTTGGCTCCGCCGGTCGGGAGAACGAGTGCACTACAGCCCCCAGCAGCCTTCACGCCAGGACGCCTCCCCCATCATCATCTTGCAGCGCCAAGAGGCGCATAAAGCTACGCCCACTGCCGAGGACCGAGTGGCAGTTTCTGGGAGGGTTACCACGCCGGCTGAGCCTACCTCTTGCTCCGCTGAGGCTCCGCTGAGGCGTGCTGTCTGTTCTTCGTGGCGTTGGGGCGGCCGGGCATTGCTCAGCCGCAGTCCATCTCCCTGCACTTCCGACTGGCCGGGCTTGGCTCCGCCGGTCGGGAGAACGAGCGCACTACAGCCCCCAGCAGCCTTCACGCCAGGACGCCTCCCCCATCATCATTTTGCAGCGCCAGGAGGCGCATAAAGCTACGCCCACTGCCGAGGACCGGGTGGCAGTTTCTGGGAGGGTTACCACGCCGGCTGAGCCTACCTCTTGCTCCGCTGAGGCGTGCTGTCTGTTCTTCATGGCTGTGGGGCGGCCGGGCATTGCTCCACCGCAGTCCATCTCCCTGCACTTCCGACCGGCCGGGCTTGGCTCCGCCGGTCGGGAGAACGAGCGCACTACAGCCCCCAGCAGCCTTCACGCCAGGACGCCTCCCCCATCATCATCTTGCAGCGCCAGGAGGCGCATAAAGCTACGCCCACTTCCTCGTCCCGCGAGGACGCTCGCGGGACGCGCCGGGCTAAGCCCGGGCAGAGGGCGGGCCCTCTGAGGCCCTCAGAGACTGAAAGAGACTGGGCTGGGCCACCCCCCTTTTGGCTTCATTAGTATTCCAACAAAGGTAATACCCTTTCACGTCTGAGTGTCAAAAGTATAAATAGTAGTGGTTTGTACCAGCTCTGATGGAAGGTAAAAGTAAAAGAAGAGCTGTAGTTAAAAAGACACCTATGTATACACGTTCTGCTACCAGAAAACTAACATTGGCGCCAACTCCACTACCTACCTTAACCGCTATCGACAGAATGCTGCAGCAAACAATTGGGGCTGTTGTTAATGTGATTGAAAATACTGAAAGAAGACTATCATTACCACCTAGCATGTGTTTAATAACCCAATCGCCAAAAGTAGCCAATACACCTGCAAATATTACAAATGATACAACGTTATCACATGACTCCCTTTTATTACAATCTTTCGCAGGTTTGCCAGGGAATGACCAAAATCAGATTGTTGTACCACAACCTTTGGAACCTACTGTGTTCTCTGCTAGGGAGAGTAGACTATCATTAACGCCTAATTTGACAACAAGTGTCATACCGCAACCCATAACATTGAATGACATAGGGGAGCTGGATGGCTGTGACATCAATGGTGTTATCCCTATTGCAGACTCAACCAACACTAGTCTGTCAAGTAGTGTAATTGACCACGGGTCCATCCGGCACAAAAAGAAATCCACTCTCAGAAGGAAAATGTTGGTAGTCAGTAAGCAGGGTAAGAGATATAGACGCAAAAGGAAGAGAGTAGCCCAAATTTCAATAGACCATGAGAGGGAGGGTGAGGTACACCAAAATAGTGGAAATACACACTCAAAGGAAAAACTATCCCCAACCAGTACCGAGAGACTGGCGCAATATTTAGAGGAAATGATAAAATCCTACATTGCACCAGTAACTGAAATCCTAGAATGCCTAAGTAAAAAGGTAGAGAACCTAGAAAAACTGGGCATAGCTAATTTAGATATTTTAGAACATCTGGGCACACAAGTCAAGTCTCCCACAACTAATGCACTGACTGGGAGACTGAGCAAAAATATACCAAGCATGGCAACTAGAGTTCCTAGTGGGCCCTCCACGGTAGTGAACTCGGCACCAACCACAAGTGGAATGAATACGTTAGCAACCACCGCCCCAAATATAACAACTGGTCAGAAAGTTGTCGGGGGACAAAGGGAGACAGGTGACCGCATTCATAACAACAAGAGCTTGTCAGCTCCCAGGCGCCACACTAACAACATCATTCCTGCCACAATTAACTTACCACCGGAATGCAGAGAAGATCAACGGTGAATGAGATCAACTCTCATCCCTGTACAGTACTACCCCTCAGTACCAAGAAAATAAGCAGAATGACAATACTAATAAAAGACCTAAAGGCCTTTGTTCAAGGGGCTTAGGAAGAACATAAAGGGAAGCTACAGGACCTCTTGTAGTTGGTGGGAACCCTAATTTAGTGATGCACATGAGAGAAAATCATTCCCAACAAGGACTTGAACTTCCAACTGCGTGGAAACGGAAACTAGAGGATCAGGCACTGGTCTATGGCTGATGCTCTTAGGACCCACTGCTCTAATTTTTCGGCAGCACACAGAATAGACTACACACATATTGATAAGTGATTATTAGAAAGGGTCGAAATAGTCAACCAGGGCTGCCTCATAATAACGGCCATGGCCTCGTAATAGGGACTTTATCCCAGGCATCTAGAGGGATCCTGCAGTACCAGGGTTCAAGGAGATTAAATGATTCTGTCTTCCAGGATCTGGTAATGATTGACACTGCAAAAACAAGCTGAAAAATATAGAGCATTCAACAATACAAGAGAGGTAGAGGGCAAAGTGGTATGGGATGTCTTAAAAGTGGTAATATGCAGCACTCTGATTCAAGAGAGCGCTTGACTAAACGTGATGGAAGAACTTTTCTACATAGTGAACTAATATTGGCAGAAGAGAAATATAAGACCACCCCGTCTAAAGTGCTATGGCACCATTTTGTGAGTATAAGAGAATAGAACTGTACCAATGAATATGACATAGCCAGCTGAATCCTAGCAAAGGTAAATGCTATTTTGGATGAGCAAGTGAACAAACCAAATAGACCCTTGGGGTATTGTGACAAAATATAGTCCTAAATATCGAGTGACACTAATATCAAGTTTTTAATATCGTGTCACAGAAATGTCGTGATTCAGGAATATCACTGACAAAAATATCGATTTTTAAGGTAAGTAATATCGTTTTCAAAAATATTGTCATTGTTAATTTCGTTTGCAATAATATTATTGTAAAAAATATTGTTTTATAATGATTTGTATGTGTTTTAAATAATATTGTAATTGTATATGTTATATATTGTTTGTATGATTGTTAATGTTTTTAATATAGTTTGTAATTTATAATTGTAATTTAATTTTTTATAGTAATTTATAGTGTCATAGCTAGATGTGAGGGCTATAGGGGTGGGAAGCAAATTAAATATAATTAATTCATAGTTATTTTAATTATTACTAATTATTTAATTGATAGTTAATTATGTAAATTGTAAAAATATTATTTTCTAAGGTTATATTTTAGGTGCAGGCTGTTGTGTTTGTAGTGGTATAGGATGGAAAGTTAATTACGTAATAATGTATAAATTAATAATGCATTATTAATTATTTAATTGACAATTAATCAGGTTAATTGTGTAATTATTATATTTTTTAAATTATATTTTATGTGTGGGTTGTTGTGTTTGTAGGGGTATAAAGTGGGAAGTTAATTAAGTAAACTACATTTGAATGAATTACAAATTTTAATTAAAATGTGTAATTTATTTATAAAAACGTAAATTATTTATTAAAAATATTTTATATGTTATATATTAGGTCTATGTTGTGTTTTTAGAGAGATAGGGTGAGGAGATATTTAAGTAATAATTAACTATTCATTGTTTATTTATTACCAATGTTTTTTATGACTAAATATGTTAATTGTGTTCTAGTTTTGCATTTTAATTATATTTTAAATTTGGGCTGGTAGATATGTGGGAGTATAGTGTGAGAATTTAATTAAGTAATCAATTAATGGAATTTTTTTATTTGATATTTATTCATTAAACAAATTATAATGATGTATATTGTTTTAATTGTTTTTAAAATGCATATACATATATATTATTTTTTATATTATTCTTTTTTATTTTGGTTCAGTAAATGCATGTTTTAAAATATGATATGTGTTTGAAGTGAAGTACTTTCCCTACTGCTGCATAGACTGGAGTGGGAATAGTAAATGTTACCCCTCCTTAGTCTAACTCTTTCCCTACTGTTGTACCGACAGGAGTGAGGATAGAAAGTTTTACCTTTGCCGTGTCCAACGCTTTCTCTACTGTTGCATTGACTGGAGTGTGAATGGTATATTTATAATTTTAAAATTAAATAGTTTTGTTAGTATTGTTTAATTATGTATTATTATTTGTTTGTGATTTTAATTTTATATTTTTTTATTTTAAGAAATGTATGTTATTTTGAAGACATTTTTAGTTAAATGTATTTGTTCCTATTGATTACTATTTATGTATAATTAAATTGTAACATTTTTATAGTGTTTTCTACTTTATTTGTAATAGCTTTTAATTTTTATTTGTATATATTTTTTGTATATATTTGTTTACTCCAGTTTGCTGTGAAAGCCGCCTCTCTCAACGTAGTGAGTGCGATAGCTCACGAGGCCGGAAACTCGTGCATCAATTTTTCAAATCTCCTAACAGGAACGGCATGCACTTTCCAGGCTTTCAATGATTCTTTATTCACCAGTCACCGACATTTTGCAGAAATTCATCAAAGCAGAAGTGACCTATTGAGTTACTTCTGCAATCATCAAATACCAAGTGGGGAAAGAGGTGGGGCCAGAGTCCAACAACTGCGGCACCTAGAATCTAGATACATAGTGGAGTTAAGAACCCAAGCCCCTAGGGGTTTAAATAGTGAGGAAGAATTGTGGACACATCTGCGGGACTAAGGGACAAGTAGAGAAAAAAAGAAAGAGAGAATAAGAGAAAGAGAAGAGAGAAAAGAAGAAAAGAGTGAAATAAATCAATTGAGGGTATAATATACATTAACTCGATTTCCAGAATTCATCAATTATAAGTTTCCTTTGATAATGAACCAGAAATGGAAATATGTAATTAATTCAGGAAGGAATGGGTGGCCCATCTAGGGCTTGATAACATGATCAGATGATCAACTAACATTATTGATACCAATGAAATTGGATTAATTGTGTCAAAACTTTGGATTTCTTTGGATCTGGAGATTGACAGTGCTGCTGCTAATATGTGTAAACAAGTGAAAAGTAATTGAATCATGTTGATATTGTATATTGATTTAAGATTAAATAGTCTTGGCTTTAATATTGTGACAACCGTGAAATAGGTTGGAAAGTCAAATATTGCCGACAAATTCACAAATGAAATCGATGTATGTAAAAAGCGTAGTCCATTTTTGATTTCTATGCTGTGTAAACTGCCCAATCAAATTCAATTATTTCATAAGGTGAAATCACAACCTGAGACAAACTGACATTTATAAAGTCAAATGAGGCGAAACGTGTTTGTCAGTAATTTTTCTGTTACTGACTGGGGAAAAGAGAGTCATTGAAAACCCGAGAGTCCATGGTGTTCCTGTTTGGAGGTTTGAAAAACAATATATATATTTTTTGATTGTTTTCACCAAATGCCACTCTGATGACCACTTTTCAGATCGGATGCCTCTTTTGACAAGTTCCTATTGGAGCGTTGTTGTTGGAAATAAATAAAAACATAATATATGAATTTGTAAAGCGCACATATCAAGGCGCTAAATAACAGATGTTTATTGTTACCCAACTCAATGGTCCTCATTTTATCGACCTCGGATGGATCAAAGGCTGAGTGGACCTGGGACAATGAGGTCGAACACGGGCCCCTACAGTGGACGCATTAGTCCACTAAGCCACCAGACCCAGATATATATATATATATATATATAGATATATATATATATATCTATACTTCCACATATGTATCTATATTTCTATCTATATATATTTTTGTTATATTGGTACAAAAAAGGAAAGTTATAATATACATTATAATTAATATTTTTAATTTTAGTTTTCATTGATATATGTGTACATCACCTTACATATAAATATGTGTGTGTGTTTAAATACGTATATTTATATATATATATATTTAAATATTATTTAAACATGTTTCATTAATATCATAGTAATGTTACAAGTTAACATATCATTTTTGTGATATTTTTGTATTTACCGTTATATGTATAGAAAAACGATATTTTTGGGATCGATATTTTTGACACAGTAATTTGGTAGAACAATATTTATGGTTTCTAGATTCTGTCACTGAACCAACTCTTGGCCAGGAAGTTATGAACACGAAGGAATCATAGCCTTAGCTCTGATATTAATGGTAAGGATCGGGTGATGCACAGAAAGGAAAACTATTGGCCTTTGAAGAGTTTTACCACTTCTTAAATGCAATTGAAGCATCCCAAGCAACACACTGTCACTCCTACATGGATTTGGTCATCCTGCCTGAACTAAGCAAGGTAGGAAGGAGAGACTAAATCCCCCTTTAACCATTGAGGAAATATTAAGAGCGATGGGCACCTTGAAACTAGCTAAAGATCTACAGCCAGCCTCTCAATTACCCCCTCAGCTAGTCCACATCTGGTAACCCTTTGTAATAGTTCTAGTGCTATTGCTAGAGTAACTACATCCATGGCAAAGGTAAATAACTCAGTAATATTAAAGCCAGATAAGTACCCCATACAGTGCGGGTCAAACTTCCCAGTTTTGCTCCTTAATATAGACCTGAATAATTTTATGAAAGGCCTAGAGGACAGAGTGGAAAGACTACTTCCGGTCTGGATCCATGTGGATCAAACGGGATTCATGTCAGGACGCAGCCCTAGCAATCGTAATAAGAAGACACTCCAGCTTATAGATGTCGCAAGAAAGATAGGAAGGACACATTTCCCTCACTCTAGATACTGACAAGGAATTTGATTTGAAAATCGGAGAATGCTGGAGGCGATGTGGTGCAAAGGACACCCTCTCACACATCCTTTGGAGCTGCCTAAAACTAGAGACATATTGGGCTGACTTTATGGAAAGGGTGTGGTAGGCTATGGGAATCGAACTAGACAATGCCCAGAGGTAGTGCTCCTAGGTTGACATGCCTAGTCCCTAAACCTGTAGCACTCAACTAGGGGAAAAAATAGCGAACAGGTGGCGCTGAAACTTGAAGGCAGCAGGGAATGCCAGAAGTATCCCATTCAAGAGACCTGGAGAGAGCTCCTGGAGACTTTTGAGCACCCGGCATTGAGAAATTATGATATAAAACCCTAGGCCTCAAGCAACTCTTTAGTGAACTGTGGAGCCCAGTACTAGATTACCTCAATTGGTATTGTAAAGGACTTACTTGGCCTGCAAGGCTGAGAGCATTATGTCTCTTGAATGATTAAATACTACGTGCCAGGTTAGACTTGCCATAGAGTGAAATAGATACTAACACACAACATGAATCCTTCATGGATGGACATTTATAAAGTTATGATTGAATGAATGAATTAAAAACCTGTAAAGCACACTGCCACTCGCAATGGAGCATCCTGGTGCTAAAGTAGATTAGGCTGCTTCATGTCGTAGGGAGAGGAGATATAAGGTCAATCATGTTGGGGATGGGGGAAGGGTATTGGGTTGATAGTACGCCCTCCTATAAAATGTTGCATCTGTTTTTTCAACAACATTCAGTAACAAGCATTTGCAATGCAATAGGTCTCGCATTAGGAAAGTTTGAGCTATTGGTATTGTAAATGACAATTTTTTTATTTATGTGTTGGTTTTGAAAATAGCAAAATTAATAGCTTCGTCATTTACAATGCCAATAGTTATAACTTTTGCAAATGTTACACCTATAGCATTTGTAATGCAACATGTTTTGTATTTACGTGACTAGATGTATTGATATTACAAATAACAATGCCTTTTTTTTATAATTAAATACTTAAATAAAAGTTATTGTAATTTTTAATGGCAATACCTTAAACTTCTGTAAATACATTTTGTGAAGATTATGTTCAGTGTATTTTATTGTGACGAAAATCCAAGAACAGAAGTGAAATATTAACATCTTTTTGTGACATCCATACTACTATTATAAAGAGAGAGCTGAAACCTTTGAGGCGGGTACACTCAAGAAGTACAGCACCAATCACAACACCCAATACAGCATTGGAAAGGGGAGTTGCAGCAGATGGACATAGGCATTACAGGTGGCCACCATATACATTAGCAACGTCAAAGAACCTTAGGGGTAAAGTAGTCCCTTGTGGGCGTGAGCGTTGGCGTGGGCATGTCAGGGGCGTGTTCAAGGGCCTGTCAAACTACACACATTTTGCTTTGTGGCCGTAACCGTTGTCAGAGGGGCGTGGGCGTGTCAAACTACACACTCAGAGGGCCGTGGGCGTGTCGGGGGCGTGGTCATAGCCGTGTCAAAGTACACCCATTATACTTTGTGAGAGGGGCGTACTACAACAGCGTTCTCAGAGGGGCGTGCCACAAATTTTATAACAAAAAAATGGCCGCGTCATGCAGTAGAGCGCCTTTCCATTCACGAGTTATAATCACTTCTCACACATCCGTATAGAAGACACAAGGTGCGCCGCATTCACGCACATTGCCATTCAGGTGGCGTTAATAACATATGTTGAGAAGCAACCTTTGTGGGCATAAGCATTACCGATCTCAACCGGGGATAAACGCAGACGTCTCAGAATGCACACGCCCACACTCAACAATGCTGAACAGCACGGACACCTCACGGCGTGCACGAACGCTAATCTCACTGTGATGAGATTAGCGTTTGTGCACGTTGTGAGGTGTGCGTGCCCTTCAGCGTTGTTGTTTGTGGGCGTGTGCATTCTAAGACGCCTGCTGCATTGGAAAGCGGTGGGGTAGCGTTCGGTAAAGTTTGCCGTCCTTCAGGTAAATCTTTTTAATACCCGGACAACGTCGGGACGGGCAGCTAGTTTGTAATAAAGCTTGAAACATTGAGAGAACATATTTGAACCAGTTGTTGTTGAATGGTTGTGCAGCTGAGCCCCCCTCCCAAAAAAAAACAAATAAGGCAACAGTCCACCACAATTAATCAACAGTGGGAGAAGCTTAACAGCAGCAACCCAAACAATGGGAAAAGCTCAAGCCAAAATGAAGGACTGTCGGAAAAGCTAAACAGGAATGACGGAATAGAAGGGTGGCTAGAGCGACAGATGGGGGATGGGGCAAAGCTCCCAACTAACACATATGGGAGGACCTAAGAACCAATAGTTGCCTGGGATGAGGTCACAGGCCAAAAGTCGATAGCCAGGGAGGGCTCAACTAGAGTAATAGAGGCTGAAGACGGACTACAGAGAGAAGGGAAGTGGCACGAAAATAATTCAAGCTGGGATACATGCCCGGTAGTTTATTAGTAAGGCTGATGGTGGTCAAAGATGAAGTTAAAGCAGCCATCTCTTTGTAAACAGAAGCACCAACACGGAGGCAGCCTAGCTATCAATATACCGTTTCTTTTGTAAACCTTTATTTCAGTTTTGGTGGGGTTTCTGTGTTCACACAGTGGGTCTTTCCAAGTAACTCTAAGGAGTATGTTACTGTTCATCTATATAACGTTCAAGTGTCTTACCAGGTGGCGTTTCTGTATTTAAAACAAACCCAAGAGACGCAACATGTTTGGGATTCTTCGTGTGCCCTCTTGAAATAAGTGCAGCTTTGAGAAGAAAGTCTGAAATAGTTTCTGCTTTCACCAGTGTTTCTGTGAAACTAAAACAAACCATTTTCATGTCAAAGGAGGACTCGTTTTCCCGCCTATTCCAGTTTCTTTAAGTATTCGAGGGTTTTGCTTCCTGATGCAAAAAATAGACCTTTCCGTGTTCATAGGGGAAATGTAAACACTATCTAGGCAAAACGGTCACGTATTTCAGCGTTGGATGACAAAAATCACCAACTAAAATGTGACTAGTTAAATACTGCAGTGTGTCTGGTTCTGCCTTGCACCCGCCCTTTATAGTACTTTTGTTTGTTGTTAAAAATACAAGTTATGCAGCAGAGTGAATCGTATATCAAGAAAGGCCCCCGCTGCATAATTGCGTAATTCCAGTGCCCCACCCCCTCTAAACCCTTCGGCATCTTCGTAGAAACAGAGAAACAAGCATTGGCAGCCGCGAAATTAAATTAAATCAAGGCCTTAAAATTGCATAGTGTCTATAACGCCTGACTGAGAGCCAGAAATCCGAAAATACCAGCTTTTTCCCGTGTCCAAGCTGTGTGATCCTGGGCAAATCGCTATGTTTCTATGTGCCTCTATTTTCTTAAATGCAAAGTTAGGCAGCACTTGGAAACTGACTAGCCCACAATACTTAGCACTATATATATTTTGTGTTTAAAAATAAATAAATAAAAGCCGGACATCCGCATTCAGCTGCATCCTCGTGCCGGATAATATCTACCTGGAGGCCCAGAGTTGACAGGGCATCTGTAGCACATTGAAGGCCGGTTCCAGTTCCCTGGCTGGCTCCGTCCGAGCCTGCACGCATGTTGTGTTCATTTTAGCGGCAGCCATCTGAAACCAGTGATCGGGAGAGTGCCGCCACGCTGCCCGCGGCGACCCGGAAGCTCTTGGAAGCTCTTGGCCGGCCGGCCAATCCGCTCGCGGCCGACCGGAAGTCCCGCCTCCCCAGGTCCGCGAGCTGCCGGCGCATGGAGCGCCCTGCCGTCCGGTGTAGCCCGGGTCCCCAGGAGGGGGCCGGGGAGAAGGAGGCGTGTGGCGCCTGTTGCGGGGCTCCTCTGACCTGAGGGAGCCCCGATTTAGATGGAGACGCGCCGTGAGGAGCCCCGCCGGAAGAGCGCAGTTGGTGAGTGGGGCCCAGGGCTGATGTAAAGTGCGTGCGTGCCTGTTTGTATGCGTGGGGGGGGGAGTGTGTGCGTGTGTGCGCGAGGGAACGTGTGTGCACATGCGTGACTGTGTGTGATTGAGAGAGAATGCGAGGTAGCGGATAGTGTGCCTGTATGTGTGCCTGTATGGGTGCTGTATGCCTGCGTGTGCATGCGCGCGCCTGTGTGTGTGTGTGCGTGCGTGCATGCAGAGAGGTGGGGGCTGCCTGTGTGTGAGCAAGGGCTTTGCGCATGCGCAGCGGCTTTGCGCATGCGCAGATACCAGACGCTCGCTCCCGAGGTCAAATCCGACCCTGAAAACGCTCGTAACACTTTGGTGTCCACTCTCCTGAAAACGGATCACATTAGTTGTCGAGCTGACAGCATTCATGCTTCGCATGAATGCTAACGTCAGCTCGACCTAAAAAACGAATGAAACCTAAAAATCACCTAAATAAGATTAATTTGCCCACCAACAGGTGAGGTGTCTTATAGCTATATCTCACACTATTGTGAAGACGCTACTCCTCACCACCTGGTTCGTGTCATCACTCTTTACCAGCGAACTAGAAATGAGCCCGGCAGAATAACCCAGCATGTGAGGGGACTCCTCACTTACTAGGAAGATAAAGTTGCAGCACAGTAGGTGTTCTGCACACTTCTACATTAAAAACACTACCTTAAGATATACTAATACATAACATTGTGATCACCTGCAGCAACCCTAAGCCTATTATGCATGAGCACAGCTAGATGTAGAGGTGAGCTACTCTTCTGGGTCCTTGAGGCTTCCCAACCACCATATTGTCTTACATCCCCACTATGACCAACAGAAAGCTAAATTTTTGGTGTACTCTAGTAGCTCACTGAGGAGCATTGGACAAGCTTAGCTGAGTCTCGCTATATGTTTAAAGAAATGCAGTAGGCTATGGATTCCTTCCAGCTACCACCACAATCATCAGGTTCCTGAAAGAGCAGAGAACTCTGGACAATACTCAAAGTCAACCAGGGCGTGTGAAAGCTGGCCAGACCTATGCGTGGACATATAGTTTCATTTGCCAAACCCTCAATGTAGGTCGATGATAGAGTTGGTTTGGATGTCCCCCCAGCAGTATGGATGGGAGTCTGAGTATATGCTTGAGTAGACCTATGTGGTTAGTATGAATATGTGATTCTGTGGGGAGCTTGCACTGTCACTCTTCATCCATAGCGGTATGTGAGTATACGTGTATTTATTCACTAGTGGTTTGTTATGTTCTGTTAAATGGGTTTTATTAAGCACACAGCTACTCAATTGAGTGTCCCGGTGCTAGGCCTGATGACTGATAACGCTAAGCCTCTGTGACCGCTGATCAGGACGTTAAGGCTGAAACAACCACGTTTTCAGTGATTTCCTAAATGCCAAGAGGTCCGGCATCATCCTTAGTTCCAACGGCATCTTATTCCACAGTTTCGCAGCTTGCCTGCAAGGAACGTCCCCCCATGCGAGCTCACAAATATCTAGTGATTACTTCTTGGTGTGTATAAGTCCATGTATGGCTGCCATCGAGGGAGTGGCTGTTCATTTCTCTTGTTTCTTCTGTATACAGATATATTTGTGGGGCTATGTCTGCACCTGTGTTTATGTTTTATAACTATGAGGGTGCAAGGCTTTTGACTTTGATAATGAGTGGGATTTGTAGAACGCGCAGTTGCTCCTAGGAGTGTCCCAGTGCTAGCGTTTTGCCTGTGAAGTTTGAGGAATTTGCCATATGTGAAGGCAGGCAAAGTTCCTAGACTTCACCAAGTTAAAGTATATATTTTTTAGTGCAGTCTGATGTCTGGCCATGAACGTTAGTATTCCCCATTAATCGCGACACTGGGTATTTGGTCTGCAAAGGAGAGTTAGCCTCTTAAGCTGCCTTGACCTGGTAAATGCAGAACATAGCCAAGGCCTAGCTCAAAGGAGGAAGTATATGGTTGAGCAGCATCACACAATTATCACAGTTGCGACAAAGACAATAATGTTCAGTCAGGGTTGTAGCCATTTAAAAATCCACAGAAGTGTAATACTAAACAAACATATTCAAATAATGTTTCAGGAGATATGGGGGTCAATGGTAAAAACGCACTCAACACACATAAAACTGTAATGCATCACAGTACAGTGAAAAAACAGCACTACTAATTATAAACACTTAATGCTGTCTCAAGGGCTACATGATTACAATACCACCACACCAACCAGTGCAGTAACTGGAATTATGGAATCATTTAAATGTTGTAACCTCAGTGATTTCTACCCAAACGGTGCGCAACATTTGGTAACTTACAATCTTCCTGCAAAAATTACTTTATTACAGTTCCATACCATAACTGATAATGATTCTACTGATCGCAAACTCTAAAATTAACCTGAAACAAAGAGAACCACAGTGGCAATTGAAATAAAGCACAGCAGTAGTCTACAGGTGAAATCAGAAGTATCTTGAAGTTCGGGAAAGATTGCTTCAGAGAACATAGGCCTGCCTCCCGGTGTAAGGTTTGGTGGTGAAGGTCCCTCAGGGCGAGATATCTGATGACATGGGTGCCTTCAAACTCTGGGTCATCTATTTGTCACTGATTAGGGACCATCCTTGATAATGAGAGGGAGGGGGCGCAGACCACAGTGTGATAACATCCAGGCAGAGGTGTGGAAGCACATGCACAAATGGTTCACACTGAGCCATGTAGGCCCTTCTAAATCTGGCTCACACGCAGGACAAACTGACTCTGGACCTCTATAAAAATCCTAGTTAATATATTGAGCAAAACAATAAAAGGTGACAGGAAGAGAGGAAGTTAGCTTGCCAGGCAAAGTCATCACCTAGCTCACCTACAGGTGTAGTAGTAGCAGGGTAGCAGGAGAGGAAAAGTGCAGGATGGAACTATCCTTTTTGCTCTCTGAGCAGTATTCATCCTTCACTGTGCACCTGCCAAGATTGGAAAAATACAGATGTTCACTATCACCTATGGTCAATTCTAACAACAGGTGCAATGCGAATGATCTTAAAGTATCTTCCATTCACACACCCTCCAGTGTTCACAAACTTTATTCATTGCACATGAGGCCTGTATATATTACTCTTGGGTTCAATTCAATTCAATACATCTTTTTTCGATAAACAAAATCACCATAAAAGATTCAAAGCCAAATGTCAGTAATAAACATTTCATACATAAAAATAGACAATAAAATTGCTCTTAAAAACAATGACATTAAAACAATTCATACAGTTAATCTGGTCTCGACTTCTTGGACACCCAGACAGTTTGTAAAAAAGAAAAAACAAAAAAAATCACCACCAGTTCGGAGGGAAGTATCTGAAGATACATCAGGGCAGGCCTAAGTTGTTTAAAATTCAATGATTTAAGCAAGGGGATTGAAAAACGCTTCTTCGGCCAGCTAAAGTAATGTCACTCTTGGGTTTATCTTCTCCACTCCAAAAGCCTATATTTTCTGTCACTATCCATGACGTGTGCAGAAGGTAGGTCACAGGAGTTACCACTTTCAAAATACAGGTCTGAGAGAACATATGATGGTCTCTCAATTACAGGGACCACCAAGGGATTTGTTTTTTTAGAAGCACTGATGCGCAGTTTACAGAGTGTTTCATGATTGGGGGCTCCACAACGTGTTGCCAAAGGCAAAAATATATGCAGCTTGCACAGACAGAAGAATAAACTATGGAGATGGCACAACTCCATGAGTGGTCAGGAGCTTTTGTCCTTACAACTTGTCCCTCTCAAATTAGACTAAATAGAGGAATTATTTGTTAGCAGAAGAGTCTCGTTCATCTAGTTCGTTGAACTGCCTCAAAAGTTCATCTGTTTTCCGATTCAATTTTCCAGACTAGTGCCCATTGATGAAGTCCAGTCCCTACAAAGAGATGATTACCTACTGACGCCAGGGGATGGCCATGAGCCATTGGAGTGGCTTATGATCAGTTTGAGAAATAAATGTTTGCCTAAAAAAAGGGATGGAACCTCTTCAATGCCCACGTTTTGAAACATTCCTTCTCAATTTCTGTACAGCTCTTCTCCCAGTGTAGCAACCACTGTCTAATACAACCCACTGCATTTTCTCATCCCTTCTTACTAGGTGGGAAGAAACCTGTGTCAATGCATTGATCTAGGTCAATTTCTACATAATAAAGGGTTAGTAGAAGGCCAGTGTCATCAAAACCAGACAAAACCTTTTTCCCAGCTGGTGGAATGCCTGCTGACAGTTTGCAGTTAAGGGATTTTTGGGCCATCAGCACCGTTAACAGTGCAACAATGGAGCTGAAGTTCCTCACAAAATTCTGTTTATACCTTTTGAGTCCCAGGAATACCAGCGCATGAGTTTGGGGGATTGGGTTTGCCCAAACCACGGTGGCCTTAATCTTAGGCGCCGATTACGATCTTTTTAGGAAAGCCTTCCGGACGAGTTAGTTCTGGAAAGCTTTCCGTACGAATCTCGCTCCGGGAGTCCTACCGACCGATTACGATGTGTCCATATGTTTACAAACTCGGTTCTGTCTGACTCCCATTGAATTCAATGAGAGCCTGTGTACCCAACGAGAACACAGGCTCCCATTGGAAAAAGGGGTGGGTGGGGAAAACCGTGCACACTGTGCATGCATGGAAAGGGGGGACCCATGGCTACCCTCCAGTGACCGATTCGGAGGGCCCCGGGTAAAGGGGGACCTGCTATGGGCCACCTAAGTCTGATTCCCACAGCTGTTTCTTCTCGGCAAACCGAGACGGTACTGCTGTCAGAATTGGTCATCGTACTGCCTCGTTCGGAAACCGTCCCCATTGCGCTGCACGAATCGGCTCAGAACAAGTCAGACTGCCTGAACCGGGTTCGGAACAGATTCCGTCAGCCCGGACAGCTTCTTCGCATCGTACTCGGTTGTCCGGAAAGGTGGACGATTCGGTCAGAAACATAGGCTTCAAATCGGATTCGCTTAATCTGGATCCCGTTTGGAGCCTTTCCTAATGAGATCGGAATCGGCCCCTTGGTCATGAGAGTCTCCACTTGTTTGGTATTTAATTGGTGATCAGGGTAGATCACAGGACTTTCACCAATCTAGCACGTGGTTGCTTTCACAATGAGATTAGGTCTCTTCAGTGCCTGCAAAATCTTCTTGAGATTAACCAGGTGACCTGGTAAGATGTTACTTACCACAGCCATGTTGTGTAGATAGGCAATACAAAATGCATTCAAATCTCTTCTGCGTGAAAATGATTCACCATGGTAGATGCCTTTTTTACCCAAGCACATGACCCTGAACAGGAGCCGTCCTCTGGGGTAGAGAATGCTGTCTTCACCTTGGCATTACTGCTAATAGCTACTAGTCAAGTCAAAGGTGGTCAGAAATTGAACAACCGCTAACATATCCATTGGCTGATGAGCTTATGCTCTCCAGAAGTAAGCACTCCTCAGTCTTTGCTGACAAAAATGAGCCCTGTGTAGTCCACACTAAAGTAGAAGTCTGCCAACCCCTGATTCACCAATGGGCTCACCCATGGGCTTCGCAAGGCGCCAATGACTTCTAAGTCCTGCATCTTGGTTACTTCTACCTTGATATACTCTTTGACCTTCCCTTTCCTGACATCCTTTCTATTCCCAGCTTGACAAGCTGTCACCTGTATTTATTTATGTTAGGATTCTCTTCTGTTTTAGGTTAGGGCTTCAATATGAATGTTTAAAGGTCCTACAGGATCAGTGCATCCTCCTACAAACTGTTGCCAAAAGCAGAAAGACGAGGGAATTATAGGGGCAAAGGTACAAAATTATGGAAATGTCACAGCTACACAGGCGGTCAGGGACCTGACAAGACAATGGAGGAAATTATGGGAATCCATGTGGATCCGTAAGTTATTACTGAGTGGGTTAAAGGAGCCAGGACGGCGCCAGTGAAATATGTTTTGTTCCTGTGTAATGTACAGACAAAGGACACGTTCAGGGGTGCTCACACTTGTCTGCTTTGCAACCATTTCCACTTCCAGCTAGGTCAAATACAAATGCCTCACTTAAATGGTCATGGGCACTGATTTTGTACAGGATACCACTGCCATGGAGGAAAATAAGGATTGTTTACTTTTCCAGCTTCTGTGTGTAAGAAATGTGAATGTCCTTTAAGAATGTCAGGTCTATCTGACTGTGTGAGTAATTACTCTAATAGCCATTATTATCGGTTGCTAATTTATTTTTCCTTATTTAATTCTATTACAGATCCACTCATCCCAATGTAGGGTGTCAGAGCACTTTACATCACATAGATATTATTCAGAGGCAATGAATCATACAAGGTGTAAATCAACATACAGGAAATGTTACATAAGACAATGCTAATTATAAGGTGTGCAACTCACATATCACTCATAGTGTTAGGCATTATATTTTAAGAGTGTTTAGTTGTGAAGAACACAAACTCAGGATTGAAAACCTGTGTGGGGTCTTCAAAATGTAGCCGCTGGGATGGTCTGTACTAGTAAGTCTTTATTACTACCCAAAACAACCCTTTTTGAAAACGGTTGAAGGACCGTCTTTTTCCACAGATAAGGCCTCTTATCGCCAGCAACAACGCCAGACTCCAGGAATCAGAATTCTAGTCTGGATGGATACTTTGATATTACACTTGAAATAGTCCGCAGCAGGGAGGGAGAAAATGGAATCCAGAAAAAAATGATCCTACTTCCTGGCCAGGCACATTGACGAGGCGAAAAGCAGGGTTTTTGAAAAGTTAGAGCACACGTTTATTAAAGAATTTCAAATGATTCCACTAAGCAAACAAGCAGTCAACAAGCACATTTGTATAACCATAGACCTACAGTGTTACCGATAAGCCACAGGCCTAATAAACTGGATTCCAGGTGAATGTATTGCTACAGAGACACCGTATGCAAGGAAAACCTACCTGCCCAAGAATTCATTATGGGAATATATACCAAGACACTAAGTCACACAGCCAAGAAGGAACACCACAGTTCAGGGAAGAGGTGGTAAAGAAAAATAACAAGAGAGCCCCCTAAAAGGGAGGCTAATATCACTTGAAATATCCTACCACTCTAGGACGGCGGCCACAGATGGAACAAGGTAAGGAAGAATTCCTTAATCTCTGCCTTTCTTTAGGAGCTTTAGATTTATGGGGAAATTTAGAAAAGAAACCCTTGATCAAAAAAAGAACATGAACTGATTCCGATGGTTGCCAAGAATGGTAACACGGATGATATCCCTTCAAATCAATCAGGAACTGTAGCTTTAACTTGGAATCCCAGTAATCACACATTTCTTGGACTTTGTATTCTGGTTGACCATCCACAAATATTGGTGGGAATTTCTTTTTGAAAATTATAATTTTTCAAAAGGGAAACTTGGAAAGAGGAATTAACCTCCCAGGAAGAATAAAGCGTTAGCCACACAGTTACTGCATTAATAATCTTACAGTTTACAAATGGACCATAAAATCTGGGACAAAATTCTGATTAATGAATTAAGCAAGGTTAGCAAGGTAATTTAGCCGCAGATAACTATATATTGTCTCCTACTTTATAGGAGGGAACCAGTTGCTTATGTCGATTGATCTGTATACTCTGTTTTAATTTAGAGGACTGTAAATTTTGGATTAGAGTTGCTTCAATTTGTATCAATCTTTCCAGAAACCACAGGTACAGAATATTCACTTTTCAAAGTTTCTGGAATACATCGAGTATGGAAGCTAGTCAGGATAGTGAATGAAGAAAATCCAGTGGAGGTGCAAATTGAGTTTTTGTAAGCAAACTGAGCCGCAGGCAATAGTGCCTTCCAATTATCTTAAGAGACTGAAATGTGACATCTTCAAAACTCCTCAAGAATTCGATTCAGTCCATTTCTTTGAGAGTGCAAACCGTAAGTTAAGGCCCTTTGGGTAATAATCTTCCATGGCAACCCATGGAGTCTGAAAATGTTAGAGTAAAATACTCTGGCCATTTCTGATGCTGTTGGAATTTTAGGCAACACATACATATATACCATCTTAGTCTGCAGTCACCATAATTATTGTGCATCCTTCAGACAAATGTAGGTCTAATTTAAAATCAGTGGAAATTATTTTCCAAAGTGTTTTAGGTACCTCACGTGTCCACAATAGGCATGATTTCTTTTGAGTTTCGGATTCGTTCCGGAAAACAAATTCGCAAGATCTGACAGAATTTGCCACATCTTGACGAAGTGATAACCACCAGAACTTTCTTCTTAACAACTCTTCTGCCCTTATGTCCTGAAATCAAATATCCATGGCATAGGTGAAACCCATTTCTTGGAGTTTCTGTGATAGAATATACAATTTGCCTTGAAAGAAGATTAACAGTCTGAAACTGTAATTGTGCAACCCAGATTTAAGGTGGTAATGATGAACCCCATTCAGTTTTTTGGGATTTAGCTAATCAAGTTATGAAAGTGGATATATAAGGTTGACGTGGAATTATATTTTTAACACTTAGGGCCCAATTAGGAGGATCCCGTCATGAAAATGGACCGCCCGCCATAAGGGCGGGGGTCCCGTGGGTCTATTAGGATGCGCCGCCACAGTGGCGGGCGCTACCTGCATCCCTAACATTGTGGCAGGCGGTGCACTCAGCACCGTCCGCCACAATGTTAGGGAGGCATGTTGTGCACTTCCATGCACAACTTGGCAGGCACCTCGCGGTGCCTGCCATGTTGTGCATGGAACTGCAGGGGGGTACCATAGGTACCCCCCATATGCACCCTCCAACACCCTGGAGTCCTTGGGGGCCCGCAACGGGCCCCCCTAGCAGACTCCGCATGCCTCCGCATTGCCTTTCCGTGGTGCCGCCATGGAAAGGCATACCTAAATGCACATTGTAATATGGCTGGCGGGGTCAAACAGACACTGCCACCATACTGCAGCCTTTTCCGCCCGGTCGCAAGTCGACTGGGGCGGAAATGCGGCGGACAGAATTGGATCATCCAGAACTCCTTGAGGGTTTTAACGTTTTACAGCCTTTCCGTCAGCATTCAGCTGCGAGAGAGGACCATAGGAAGCACTGGATCTTAGCTTCTTTTTATGAGTGGGACTTAAAGGGAAGGACACCCACAGGTTTAACAGATATGTAGCTGCCCATCAATGGTACTTCTGGAGATTGTTAATAGCATTTGAGATAGTTTTAAGAGACACGGTGAACAAGCCGTTCATCCTACTGTGGTAAATACATTATTTACACTATCATAATTTCTATAGATGCAAAAAGGATCAAATATAAATGAGGAGCAGAGTCCGTGGTGTTAGAGTCAATGGGCTTTATTGCATTAACTTGAGTTAAGGGAGAGCTCCTTTCACCAAGCAGGTTCAGGAGAGTTCTGAGCTTTATTCACAGAGTACAATATTTATACATTCTTTGCATACATAGGGAGGAGCCCTCCAAGCAGAAGGAAAGAAAAAGATATGAGCATGTAGGCGTTCACTGTAATGAGTCATAGGTGGGTGGGTGCATAGAGGGGGCAGCAAGGTCAGCAAAAACTCGCACTGCCTGTTTGCGTAACTTTATCAGACTTTTACACGAGGGCTGTTTCCTTTCTGTTGGTCAGGGAGGGCCCTGGGTGTCAGAGTGACTAGCATGTCTGGTCTTATCTCTAGCTCGGGGCAGCATGCAGATTGCTCTCATCTGTAGAAGTGTTGCTGCTTCATACCAGCAAGTTGGTTTGGCCCTTCCTGTCCACCCCTTGTGTAACTGTCTTGGAGGTTTCCCTTGACATGGGCCCCACTTATCTCTGAGAGCCGACAGCAAAACTGGGCCTTATCTCTGCAGAGGGGCTTCTGCTCGCCTCCTGCTCAGGGCAGGAATGCAGCTTTATCAGGTCGACCCTTGTTTGACACTGTTAAGACACCCTGGGCTCTTCTCCGTGACTGCTCAGCAAAATATCTAATGTGCTGCAGAGAAATGTAACGTGTGCCTTTTTCAGGGTCTGGCATGGAGGGGCCTGGTGACAGAGAAATAAGACCTCTGAATGTGAAGTAATGCAGGTTATTTTTTTATTCAACATGGCAGATGGTGAGAGGGTAGCGCGTGGGGCACAAATACATATAAATATGTAATTTTCTTCATTCCCTCCTTGTCCCCAAGCGCACCCCTCTAATACACCTCTATTTTCATCAGGCCGTTAATATGTTCTTGCAACATGATCTTTTCATTTTTTCTGCTCTGCACATGTGGACGGGGAATGCAGGCAGTGGCGCACAGACCGCAGATGGCCGGGCCGCATTGGATGCAGAGGCAACAACTGAAGATGATAAACAGTATTGATCCTACTACAGTCAACACTTTCCATCCCCATGTTGATACTAATCCCCACAACCAGCTGCTTAAGGACCATTCTCCTTTATCCATGTCTAGCTGACTTGACATCTTGTGTAGCTTGGCAATGGCCTGGTATACCGTAGGTGCGTTATTTGGAATAAACACACAACAACTCGTGGAGATCAATCTGCATACACCACCACGGTCAGCCAGAACGATGTCTAAAACAATGCGATTTTGTAGGGTCATGAGTCTATCCGCGACCACCTCGGCTGTGAGATTAGAGAGGGCACCTGCCGTTGCATCTATCGTATTTTGCACCACTCGTGTGAGGTGGCGGATGTTCCTGCTGTTTACCATTGGACCCCAAAATGGAATTACTCCGGCAAAGAAGTCTCCCGCCTCCTGCCCTGCTGTATCTTCTGTATTTATGACCCCCCTTCGCCGTCTGTTATAGACAGTCAGAGGCTCAATTTCATGATAGTCCGCAGGGGCAGTGTAGGTGGGGGGAAGGAGAAAAGCAATGTAACAAGTGCCGGACCAGCCCTGTGGGAGCCATGTATAACCTTTATCCCCACATATGAAGTAGGTGCCCTGTGCGGCTATAAGCCGTGTATTGTTTGTTCCATTCAAATTTACTGTGTGATTGCAGAGGCTATCACCCATACGTATCTTTCCTTTACTTTGGACACAAAAAGGGGCTTTCGTTGATGCCACAAAAACAGGTGAAACTGATCTTTTTCTCCTGTCCATATACTGATAATATAACTTATTAGATCTGTTACCGTGGTCAGCATAGGCTTCCTGCTCTAGTGGGGTACCACATGCCCTGTTCTTTTCACCTCGCCAACATAAAATGTATAGGTGATATCGGAGCTGAGACTGCTCTTTTGTGTCCGTGTTGGCCATATAGGAATCTTTGTTTGTTTCCCACCAACCAGTACAAGAGCCTTCATAAGAAAAAGGGAGAGTGATGAAAGGCATGCCTTTGGCAACTGTGTGGGGAAGAAGACCGCACACCCAGCAGTTGGATGTGTTTATGGCCAGTTGATGTTGTTGTAAAAGGGTGATGAAAGTATTGTTCTTAAATTCATTTCTTCTGTTCTCTAAGTGTACTGGGAGCTCAACATGTGAGTGTACTGTGGTGGCGTTCTGTGAGACAGCAGGTGGATAGAGAACATGTAAGAACCAGCCAATACTTATTACCACAATGCTCATAAAAATTACAGTAATCAGAGACACTATACATCTGCTGTGTAATAGCTTGCAGTATTTCTCTCTCATATTAGTCCTTTTTAGGTCTCGCTAGACGTAAGCAAAAGCGAAGCTTTTGCTGTCTATGCGAGACAACTAATGTAATCACTTTTAGGGGAATGTGGACAGCAGACTGTCACGAGCTTCTCCTGCCGGAGATTTGACCTCGTGAGCGCGCACGCCCAGCCCGGCGCCGTGCACGTCCCCTGCCACAGACACACACATGCACACGCAGGCAGGAAGGCCCACACACACACACACACACACACACACACAGACACGCGCGCGCACCGCGCCCCCCCCCCGCCGCCGCATACATGAGGCCTCACGACCCTCCTCTCTATTCGGGACTCACTGGGTCGGCTGGCGCTCGGCGGCGGGCCGGTCTCTCCTTCTCCAGCGGGGGCTCCCTCTTGTGCACGGCCCCCCCCCCGCCATGGCTGGCACGGCCCGCCCCCCCCATGGCTGGCACGGCATCTCCGGTCTCCCGAGTCGGACAACAGGCAAAGCTTCCGCAAGGCAGTCGGAGCGGACCCACCTCTTCCCGGCCCCGCCCACAACCAGGCGGCGGGCCGGACATCTGCTTCCGGTGTTTTCCTCCGGGCTGCGGCGGTGATTGGTTTTTTTAATTTGTGCCCGCCGCTTCCCCAACACAGGAGCAATTGAGAAGAGCCCCCTCCTCTATTAACGTAAGTATTCTGCTGCGTCCCAGCAATCCTATCCCCACCGTTACCCATATCACTCAGTGGTGGGCCAATTCTACATACCCCAGAACATGACTGTCTTGTGGAGAACAATTCAGCAGGGGACTTCCCTAAGATGCCGGCCAGCGTTCGCGGAGGAGCCGCCACTATTAGTGCACATCACTTTTTTGCTCAAAGTGTAGGTAATATTTATGGCACACTTCAAATAACAGCTATTTAAACCAGTGTTTTAAACATGCGCAGCCTTGTGTTCGGAAAAAAAGTATGTGCAAGGGACATCTTTAAATTTATGATGTTTGTAGATGTTTGTAATGTAAGAATGCAAGCAGATAGTGCTTTAGACTAAGTACGTAAAACATACTTTAAAAAAACGGTAAAGCAGATTTATGAGGAATCCTTGAGGTCACCCTCGCGCTAGCAAAGCCACTGTTATTGCTGTTCGGTTGCCTAGCAACAGCATAACGTGAAGGGTGGCCACAGGATCTGATTTCACGAGTCCAGATGGAGTCCTTAAAACATGCTTTTCTTTCGATAAAACCGAATCAACAAGTGTTCTCATTCAGGCTTGAATTAAGAATAGGCGACATATTTCAAAGCATCGATATAGGGTGCGAGCACCCGAGGGACGGGTCAGCGGACTAGTGGTAACCGGATGGGACCCGATGTCTGTTCCCTAGTACAAGATATGTCACCTATTTATGATTGGCGGTAGTGAGTGACCTTTCATTCAATTCCGGGTCCTGCTACTGAAGAGTGCTGTGCACTATCGCTGCTAGCAGTGAGGTCTCAGTGAGCCACCGACACTTTTTACACACTTGTCTCTGATGATGAGGAAGAGTGAAGGTTATTCATATGGAGGGAAACTGACCTCGGTCACATCACAGTACAAGGCTGGTTTTGAACTGGGAGTGGGAGACACATAAAACAACATTTGTAAGTAGTAGGTGCAGCAACAAATCAAGCATTGTTGATCTGTTTATCTACTAGTTCTGGAGCACTAGAAAGAAAATGATGTTTTTGGATGTGCGCCCCAGAATATCGTTAGGACCGAATATCAAGGGTAACAAATTGAAAACAATTATTGACAGGGGTGTAAATCTAGATTTTCTATACCTTTCTCCACACATATGTACTCACTCGGTACATATGTCTTCAAGGTACGTAGATGGGAGTTAGGAAAATGTATACTTCTCTATATGCACTTACCTTTCGATATTTTGTCCCTTAAAATATCCTGTCCACAAAATTCTTATACCACAATATTCTGGGGTCAGTATTCATTATACACCCAGCTTTTTGAAATTATGCCCTGAAGCATATTCTACTGCGTCTGCTCATATAGTGGTATTTGCTGTAATGGTGCACACTCCTTATCAGATGTCCTTTTTTTAGCTCTATCTTTCCAATAAAGTGCCTATAAGGATACTGCTTTTTCAAATGTCCTATAAAGTATTTGCATGAAATTCGGAATATGCATATCCTTTGAGCAAAATAAGTGTTGATCCAGCCAATCAAATAAAGCTATTCTCTTCTGCTCACTAATGGTTGATCTTTAGTCAACACTTCCAGCGACTCAGGGAGAGGTTCCAAAGGAATAACATTTCCCCCAGGGCTCTACCTGTTGGGGAATTAAGTCACAGCTGGCTGAGCTAGGCTGAGCTAACCTGGACAAAATTTCGTAAGAGACTCTTTTCACACGCAGCGCTTAATTTGTAACAAAATAAGTGCCAGGGCCTTACTCAGGAGACCACTGCAGCTTGCTCTGTCCATTGCCCCTGCTAGCGCTGCCAATGACAGCACCAACACCACTACTTACCATCACATTCCTACTAGAGTGACAGTCAGACTATTCCAAGCCCAAGCTATAAGAATGGCTTGTGGGCAGGTAATCTTCATTTTTAATGTATACCCAATTAATAACTGTTCATCTCTAAATTAGACAGACAGTGCCGCCATGTGGCAGACTGTGATAAGCGCCCCTGCTGACAAGGAAGTGCCAGTTCAAACAACCGGAAACCACCGGCTCAAATTAAGCACTGGTGTAGAGTGGACGAGTCTTGTAATGAAAATTTGCTGGGCTTGTCAGTCAGTCTTTGGTTCTCATCAAAGTACGGACACACAGGCTTCTAACATTGAGAATGTGCCAAAATGTAAACATGGTCCAACTATCTCCTCAGAACCCTCCCATATTTCATCTTCAGTTCGACCCGTGTCGTCTTTGCGCACGTAGCCCTTCCGCGTGCCGTGTGCGCATTTTGGCAAGGCAGAATGCTGCAAGGGGCTCCGAGATCCTGAAGTGTGTGGGCAGAACAATCGTTCTCTTGTAGGGACGTTCTTGGAAAGTATGTCTGCCTGGCAGCTGAAATGAGGAAACAGTGGGAAGGCTGAAACGAATCGAGCTCAGCTGGGAATGTGACATTTTGGCAAAGGCTCAGTGGACACGAAGCAGAAATGTTGGAGCAGCGGGCAAGGGTTTTATCAGCACGCAGAGGAAGACGCGCCACACAGACTGCTCACAGTGTCACGACAGTAGGCATTAATCTCTGTCTTGACGTTATGCGTGCAGTCTGTGTGCTCAGGTCGTATGTACCTCCCTGTTTTAGAACTAAATCTCGTTTACATTGGGCAGCACACAGTGTGTGGGAAGAGGTGGGGCCTACCAGAGACGACCTCCATTCTAAAATACAAGGACTGGAGAAAGGCAGGAGGGGTGTTCTTGCCTCTTCAGAATCGAAAACGATACCCAGGATGAGAAAAAAAGATGTGGAAATGATGGATAACGTGATGGCGGTTCAAAAGTGTGAAGTTGATCATAGACATCGGGCATCGGTTGAGAGGGCTAGAATTGTAGAAACGTGAAAGAGGTCACGGGTCTGCTAGTGATTCCCGGACACCAAGAGAAAGTTCATCCCTGAGATGAAAACGGTGATAGATATGAGAAGTGATGCACGCTGCAGCAATGCCAAAGATTGAATGAGTGCGAGAGAGCCTGATGGGGAAGCCTGAGGTGGGGGTTGCACTCTCACAACACCTCCAAAGTGATATAGTCATGTGGCAAAGCCTTCAGGAGTTCAGATCATGACGAGCCTTGTCATGGGGCTTGTACTCTTTGTAGCGTCGGCGGGGCTCCATTATTCCTTCTGTCCGCTGGGGCACTATCTGGACGCCATTTGGAGTGGGTTAGTAGTCTAGGTGCCTGCTTCCCTCCCGGCAGCTATTTAAGGCACACTGCATCGCAGACACGCGACTGGCGTCCGGATCGCGGCCAACGTCAGCCACGCTGCCCAAATGGATAGAGGCAAAGTTATTACATGGGCGCAATAGTCTCATGACTTTGAAAGGAGAGCCGTGCTCAGGTATGCCTTGCACTGCATTGGGGCAGGATGCATGGACTACTGCTGCTCAGCCTGCAGTTTTACTCCTAAGGTGCGACCAGAGATAAATGTAGAAACAGAAGCTCACTCCATGCACCAGAACTCAAGACATTTTGACATTAAAGCTTGTCTTATCAACTGCAGTTCTTTACCAAAGCATGCAGATGATATCTGCCAATCCCTTATATTTATTTATTTATTTATTTTATATTCTTATAAAGCGCCAGACTAGACCCCCGAAGGGGTATCTCCGCGCTATTGCTGTAACAAAAGAGTGTTCTGATTCTGATTGTGTGTCCAGAGAAGGAAATGTAGGCAAGAGAGGCATTATTTACCAGGATACAGATATGTTTTTAAGATTTTCCGAAAAGTCAGATGGCTGGAGAGAGATCTTAGTTCTGGGGGCAGAGAATTCCAGAGTGCTGGTCCGGCATAAGCTAATGCACGGCCACCTTGTCTGGTCTTTTTTACTCTGGGTATCTGCAATAGCTGCTGGTGATTGGAGCGCAAAGGGCGCCCGGGGGTGTAAGGCTGGAAGATTTCGGTCATGTATTTTGGGCCCTCCCCTATCATACTCTTGTGGATTGTACATAGAGTTTTAAACTGGACTCGTTTCCTCACTGGAAGCCAGTGGAGTCTCATCAGCAGGGGACAGGAGGGAGTCCTTGATGGAGCATTTAGGACAACCCTTGCTGCTGTATTTTGGATTACCTGTAGTTTGCTAAGCTGCTCCTCGTTAGCTCCGAGGAGCAAACCGTTGCAGTAATCCACCCTGCTGATGACAAGAGCCTGTACAAGCGTTTTTCTGTGATGGTCCGGTATGTAGGGGAAGACTCGTCTTAACATCCCAATAGCCCGAAAGCAGGTACCAGCAACTTGATTTACATGGCCTTTGAATGTAAGTTGCTGATCAAAGAGCACTCCCAAGTTCTTAACTGTGCTCTTGGGAATGGGGACAGGGCCCAGCTCTAGGGGCCACCAGTCAGATGCCCAGTGTGTTGCCGCTTGCCCAAAACACATAACCTCCGTTTTCCCCACATTACACTGTAGACAATGTTATAGACAATGTGTGGGATATTATGTTTCTAACAGAGACCTGGCTTAGGAAAGGACCTAACCCCAGTTTGGCCCTCGTGATCCCCCCAGTCTTTCGAATTGTGTGTGCCAACGGGGGAGAGAGGGGACAGGTTAGGGGGAGGGATGGCCACAATTTTTAAGAACACCTTGGAGATTTCTAACTTCAAATTGGGCCACGTCTGTAACATCGAAGGCCTAATTTTTTGCATCAAAATAGCTGCATCCTTCTCCTTTGTGGGGCTTTTGCTCTCTAGGCTGCCAGATTGCCCACACAGCCAGATGCCAACGCGAGCTGATATTATCCCCCAGATGTCCCTACACTATGCTAATTTTACAGTGTTGGGAGACCTTAATCTACATGTTGATGATTCTAGCTGCCTTCAGGATGCACACTTTGTATCAGCACTTAATGGCTGTAACTTGATACAGTTGGTCTCAACCAACCACCCACAAAGCAGGCCATGTGTTAGATCTCATCCGCTCTAATATGCAGGATCTGAGGGTTGAGGAGTCGCTGTGTATGGTTTGAATGGACCATTTTTTGGTCCCGTTCAGGTTTCGTTTTGGGACTAAAAGTTTGGCAAACATTAAAATTACAGAAGTAAAGAGGAACTGGAGCAGGGTCACCACTAATTCCTTGGGCCCAGTCCTTGAAGAAACAATGCCACAATTATTAGGCAACCCCAACAGACACGCCACATGTTTTAACACCTGGTTGACGTCTGCTCTTGACACGGTGGCTCCACTGAGGTCATTTATTTCTGCCAGAACCACCCCCTCTGCCCCTTGGTTCTCGGCTGAACTCAGACAGGAAACAAGCATTTGCAATGCAATAGGTCTCGCAGTTGTGAGAGTTTGAGCTATTGCCATTGTAACTGGCAATGCCTTTTATTTACGTGTTGGTCTTTAAAACATAAATGAAAGGCATTGTCATTTACAATGTCAATAGCTTAAACTCTCGCAAATGCGAGACCTATTGCATTGCAAATGCTTGTTTCTTTACTGTTCACTAGTTTATTCAAGTCAGACATCATGTTCAACCGCTTCACCACCGAGTGGACTTAGACAATCAAACGTCGACTGACCTTCTAGATCTCAGTTTGGAAGTGTACTCTTGCTGGGGAGTCTTTTCCAAAAAGGGGGGCTCAAAGTCTGTACTGTCTTTGTTTTTAGCAAATGTTCCGGTAGTCCCAAAGTATTTTTTACAGTGACTGGCATGCAGCCACCCCTTTCTTCCCTCGACTTTGATGGCCGTCCTAGTCGTCAGCAGGACTAATTTTGGTGCCTTCCACCTGGGGTCCAGAGGGCTCGTCCGGTCGAAGTTCCTCACTAGCACCCAGTCCCCTGGGGCTATAGCATGGTCCTCGACCTGGGTGTTGTCAGGGAAGGCAGCGGCAACCTGCGAACGGCAAGAGAGTAGTGCAGACATCAAGGAAGCCAGGTAATCTGTGAGCATAGTACTGTCAACATCAGTTATTCTTTTAGGCATTGGTGTACCCCACATATTCGGCGGTCTTCCAAAGACCACCTCATGTGGGGATAGGCCGGTTCTAGAATGAGCTACCATGCGCATGTAAAAGAGGGCAACCGGTAAGGCTGCCATCCAATCCACGCCCTTTTCTGCACAGACTTTAGCTAATTTTGTTTTGAGGGTCTGGTTATGTCTCTCTACTAGACCTGCTGCTTGGGGATGCCTTACACAATGGAACTTTCAGGTATATCCCAACAGAAGGGACACCTGTTTCATGAGCTCAGAGGAGAAGGGCTGGCCATTGTCTGAGTAAATGACACGTGGCAACCCGTATCTCGGGAAGAACTCCCTCACCAACTGTTTGGCTGTTGTAACTGCAGTATAATCTGGGACTGGGTAAGCTTCTGTCCATCTGGTTAGGGCACACACTATTACCAGGACATACTTGTAACCTCTACATCTGTCCATTTGGATATAATCCATTTGGAGAACCTCAAAAGGGTGATCAGGGGGATGAAATCCACCCTGTTCCACTGAGATGCCTTTTCCAGGGTTGAATTGGCAACAAATCATGCAAGTCTTCACTTTCTGTTTTGCTGCCGCTCGCAAGTGTTTGTTAAACCAGATATTCCGCAGGCCATCCAACATTCCCTTCTCTCCCAAGTGTGCCGGGCTATGTGCTGTCTCTATTATCACCTGTACCATAGAATCTGGGAGGAACAATGTCTTTTTGTTTTTAGTCATCCAACCCTGGTCAGTCTGGACCCCTCCTTGTTCAGTCCATTTCTTTATTTCATCTGGAGTGGCATGGGTCTGTATATCTTGTACATCTTTGGAGGGATCCCTGACTGTCATAGTCCTTGTCAGTGGTAATACCTGTGAGTTTGTTATGTCAATTGGAGTCTGAGCTGTCTGTTTAGCAGTTCGGTCTGCCAGGTCATTACCTTGGGAAATGACATCTGTGGCCTTGGTGTGTGCTTTGCATTTCAGGATCGCTATGGCTGTAGGTAGGTGTATTGCTTCTAACAAGGCCTGTATGAGAGGGCCATGCTGTATCTTGGCCCCGTGTGAGGTCAGAAAACCTCTCTCCCTCCATAGTACCCCAAAGTCATGAACTACCCCAAACGCATATTGTGAATCAGTGTAGATGTTAATTGTTTTGCTCGTTTACAGGCTTGCGTCAAAGCATTGAGCTCTGCTGCTTGTGCTGACAGAATATCTATTCTTTGTGTCTCTATGATCTCATGGTCAGTAGTTACGGCGTATGCTGCCACTAATTCTCCTGCCCCTGTTCTCATGCATGATCCATCTACATAAAACATTATGTCAGGGTCTGGGAGTGCAACATCTGTCAAGTCTTGTCTTGGCTTCGTCACTACATTTATTACTTCCACACAGTCATGGGGTGTGGTGTCATCTGTGCTTGAGGGTAAAAGAGTGGCAGGGTTGAGTATGCTACATCTTCTAATCTCTATGTGGGGTTGAAATAGTGTTAGCTCGTATCCTGTCAATCTTGCTACAGTCAGGTGTTGTGTCTGTGTCCTATTCAGGAGAACTTCCACTGTGTGTGGTACTTGTACTGTCAGGGAGTGTCCCAGCACTATCGAGTCACTTTGTCTTATGGCCAAAGCTGTGGCCGCAACAGATTTCAAGCATGCTGGCAGAGCCTGTGCTACAGGGTCCAGTGTACTAGAAAAATAAGCACATGGCTTGTGTTTCCCTGCTTGGTCTTGTGTGAGAACAGATAGTGCTGTTCCATCCCGCTCTGTCACGAACAGGGTGAAGTGTTTCTTGTAATTAGGAGTGGCAAAAACTGGCGCTTGACATAACGCCCGTTTTAGTTCCTCAAATGCTAGGGTGTGCTCTGATGTCCAAGGGAGGATGTTAGAGGTGGCCGCCTCCAATGTAGTCAATTGTATGAGTGGCTTGACTATGTGGGCATACTTGGGAATCCATTGTCTGCAATAGGAAGTAAGGCCAATGAATGCACATACTTCTTTCTGTGTTTTGGGTTGTGAAATGTTGGAAATCAATTTAATTCGTTCTTGTGTCAGCTGCCTACCCTCCTTGGACAGCAAGTGCCCTAAGTAAGCCACCTGCTGTTCACAGAACTGTAACTTTGAAGGGGACACCTTGTGCCCCTGTCCGCCAGAAAATTAAGGACCGTGAGGGATGCCTTTTCACAGTCAGTTTCTGATCTTGCTGTGATGAGAATGTCATCCACATACTGTATTAATGCTGTGTTGGTAGGCATACTAATACTGTCAAGTTGTCTCTTTAATGCCTGACTGTAAACACTGGGGCTTTCTGTAAAACCTTGGGGAGCTCTTGTAAATTTGAAGCTGCGTCCTTTTAAACTGAATCCGAAAAGATATTGACTGTCAGGGTGTATTGGAATGCTGAAGAATGCATTCTTCAGGTCAATGACCGTGAAAAATGTTGCCTCAGAATCAATGGCAGTAAATAATGAGGAAATGTCTGGGACCACTGGGTATTGTGGGACCACACATTTGTTCAGTTCTCGAAGGTCAACTACTAGTCTGTAAACTGGGGGTGCTTGAGGATCTGTGCGTTTAAGAACAGGGAGGACGGGGAAGTTACACACATTCGAGTCTGTCTCCACCACCACCCCCTGTTCAATGAGTTCTTGAATTATTTTTAATAAGGCTGTTTCAGCCTCAGGTGGAATCCTGTACTGTCGTATTCGGGGTAGGACTACTCCTTCCTTAAGAGTGACCTTGTGTGATGTTATATCCACGTAACCTACGTCAGTCGAACCTTGTGCCCATAGATACTGTGAGACATCCTGAAGTCTGGGATCAAAATCTCTAACCGTGAAATGCCCTTTGAAATCACGCAAAAACAGTCTTACTCCTACTGGTGAGCAACAGATAACTGCTCCCAGTTCTTTTAGGGTCTTTATACCTAGTAAATTTTCTGGACATGTTTTAGTAAGTAGTAGGTCTGTGGTGCGTGTCAGTGGACCCACCCCTAAAGAGACTGGTTCTGATACTTTGTTGACAATTAGCTTTCCAGAAAATCCCAGGGATATATTCTGTGAGCCCGAGAGAGGTGCCCCTGGGACCTCGTCATGACTGATGGTAGTCCTGCTTGCCCCTGTGTCAATCAGAAAATTTCTATCTTGCCCCAGCAAACAAGCATGTACATAAGGACCCTCTTGGTCCACAGGAACTGGGATAAGGGGCAAGCGATCTTCCATCTCGAGGCTGTTTCATGAAAAAGATTGGTATTCTGGGTAGTCTGACTGCGTGTACTGATACATTTGAGGTGCAGCGGCAGCGGGCGTCTGGACCTGCTGCGGGGAGGGGGCTTGTGTCTGCTGAGTGTTGTACTGTCTCGGTGTATAGGGCCGTTCCTTTGTTTTACCTGTGGCTATATTGTGCTTTAGGACGGGGCATTCCCTTACAAAGTGACCCTGTTGTTTACAATAATTGCAGGTCCCTTTAGTGGGTGCAGTACCATTCTTGTTCGTGTTTGCAGGTACTGTTTGGGCAACTAGCACCTTCATTTTTGTATCCTTCATGCGCTTCTTTTCTTATTCTTGTTCTTCCCTTATTCTATTTTGGTGGTATTGCAACATCTGTAACATTTGTGAGGGGCTATTTGCTTGCCAAGTACTCTCAACCTTCAGCACCCTATTCCTAATCTGAGGAAGGGCGTTATCTACCAGTTTGGTCACAAAAAGGTGGGGATAGGCCTCACTACTGTGTTTTAAACCACTGTTGACAGCGAAACATTTCTCCAACCTAGTGTAGTAATCGCTTGTGTCTTCCTCTGCTTTCTGTTTACATGCTGAAATTGCATCCCAGTCTTCCTTTTTGGTCGTCAATAGTCTTGGTAAAATTTGTATAAGGAGTTCGGGCAGCTCCTTAATTTTTTCACCAAGGCCATCCCCCGGGGCCCTACCTGCATCTTCAGCTTGCAACTCTGCCCATTTCAAAGTTTTATCTCCCACATCCCAGTCTTTCTCTTTAAGTTTCTCGTAAATGCCTGCGGGTAACAAGACCTTTAGTAACCTTAGGATATCAGGGTAAGTATAGTCTCCTATACGGAGTATATCTTTTATTTCTCTGTGAAACCCCCCCGGGTCTTTATCATGGGAAGGTAACAACCTCTTCATTTCCAGTATTTCTAGCTTGGTGAGAGGGGTATAGACATATACCCGCTGGACAGAGCCATCTTGTTTTGTTATGGGGTGGACCTCTCGCAGAGGGTACTGTCCTCTGGGGCGAGGATCTGGTGTCATTGAGGCGGACAGGAATTGTTCATATTGGAGACGCAAGTCTAAAATGGTGTTAATCAGTTCTGGGCCCTGTTTCATCCATCTATCTAGTATTACCTTTTCCAGTATTTTATATAATTTGCCAGGGTGGTGATATTGGCTCTCATACAACGTGATCAAGTGTTGGACCATATAGATGCTGGCCAGGCGTTGTTCGAGTGGTGGGAGGCTCAGGAACATCTGGGCCACTATGTCGGGATTATATACATGATGTTGGGACACCCACTGGGTGGCCGACCGAGCCAACTCCCTCTCATGTGGCGTGAGGGGTGGCTCGTCGTCCATCCAATGGTCTAGGGCCTTTTCAGTTGTTTGAAACAAATCCTCAGGAGAGATGTGTGTTTCCTGGTTAACCCTTGTTTTCTGAGGTCGATGGTGTTTGGTGCCATTACAGTGCCGTGCTATGCCCAGAAAATTCATTTTGTCTGCCGGCTCGTTGTTATCCCTTTCCTCTGACACACTATCCCTGCCTTCCTTCTCGACGTTGCGTACTGCTAGTATTTTCTTTTTAATCTTGTTCGTCATTGCTTCTGTCTGCGCTGCCTTATCATGTTTACCGTCATTGATGTTGTCGCTCCACTCTATTAAACTAGCCTCCACGTCCCCATCACCCCCATCAAGTTCCCTGATGAGACAGTTGATAATAAAACGGAGGATGTTGTTCTTAGCTTTTACTTTTCTATTTTCCATAGCTTGAGCTACGCATTCATGGTTCCGTCCTGTTCTGATGAACTCATACAAGGCATTTAAATGTGTATTCATATCAGGCAGTCCGTCTAGCTCTGCGATGGCTTGCCTTACTCGTATTGATATGGCGCGCATTGGACCAGTAATACCTGGCTGCAAATCATATATACATCTAGGGAGTTCGACGTCATCCTTTATTTCCTTATCCCCCCCCCTTCCGCACCCCCGGAAGCCTGTTGTTGGTCCTGGACTGGCTGGGGCACGGCCTCTGGTGGGAGCGGGGGAAATGGTGCATCTATGTAGGCTGGGGGTAGCTCTGCTAGTTAGGCGGAAAGGAACGCCTCTGGTGCCGTTGGTTTAATTTTAAGGGGTACATCTTGGGGAACTTCCTCCTTGATCTCCTCTGAGAGTACAGGGTAGATACCAGTAACAAGAGCGTTTCTCTCCCTATCCATCTGTTCTGATCTGACCTGTTCACCTTCATCTTGTAACTTCTTTTCTTTAGCCTGTTCTGACATCTGTCTACCTTTCTCAGCTTTGTTGAGTTCTTTCTGGGCTCTCCTATTCGCTTCTTTGCGCCATAAGTCAATGGCTTCTTTTTGAGAAGGCCTTGATTTCCTTTTCCATAGTTCCTCTTCTACTCTCATGATACATTCTGCATCCCATGTTCCCGTAACAGGCCATCTATACATTGCCTCTAAATCCTTTGTATAATCTACCCAGAGATCAAGGTATAAAACGGCGCCTATGCCATGTTTGTTATACATAAAATGGCCGGGGGTATCTCTTGGCGGGACATTAACTGCCTCTTCTAATATTCCCTTTTTAGTGCCTATTTTACGTAATTTTGAAAACAACGGCATGCTGGAACCTAACTAAAACAATTTCAAACTCAAACATATACAACATATACTTATGTACTGAAATACAGTACAACCATACCGGTCTCGTGAAGGAGACACGTCTTTACCGTGTTCATTAAATGAACCCGTCTTTATGCGTTCTCAGTGGTACTCACCGGGAAGCAGAACTTGAAGACCTGGTCATCGGACGCTTGACGCTTGCGCAGGAATGGCGGACCTCTGAAGACCTTGGACTCGGCTCTCTCACGGGTTGGGCTCTGGGTCAGGACGCTCCGCAATCTTCCTCACCGCCTCGTGTGGATGTCTGGTCGCAGTCCGCCTCCTCCGTGGGCCTGAGGGAGTTGGCGGGAAGTCCCGCTGGCGTGTACACTTGAAGTCCGTCTAGGCTGTAGAAGGGGGCAGGGGCCGGACCTACATCGCCGGCGCGTGGGGAGGGGGATGCGTTCCTGTTCGGGCGCCAGAAAATGTGGTAAATAAATTATTTACACTATCATAATTTCTATAGATGCAAAAAGGATCAAATATAAATGAGGAGCAGAGTCCGTGGTGTTAGAGTCAATGGGCTTTATTGCATTAACTCGAGTTAAGGGAGAGCTCCTTTCACCAAGCAGGTTCAGGAGAGTTCTGAGCTTTATTCATAGAGTACAATATTTATACATTCTTTGCATACATAGGGAGGAGCCCTCCAAGCAGAAGGAAAGAAAAAGATATGAGCATGTAGGCGTTCACTGTAATGAGTCATAGGTGGGTGGGTGCATAGAGGGGGCAGCAAGGTCAGCAAAAACTCGCACTGCCTGTTTGCGTAACTTTATCAGACTTTTATACGAGGGCTGTTTCCTTTCTGTTGGTCAGGGAGGGCCCTGGGTGTCAGAGTGACTAGCATGTCTGGTCTTATCTCTAGCTCGGGGCAGCATGCAGATTGCTCTCATCTGTAGAAGTGTTGCTGCTTCATACTAGCAAGTTGGTTTGGCCCTTCCTGTCCACCCCTTGTGTAACTGTCTTGGAGGTTTCCCTTGACATGGGCCCCACTTATCTCTGAGAGCCGACAGCAAAACTGGGCCTTATCTCTGCAGAGGGGCTTCTGCTCGCCTCCTGCTCAGGGCCGGAATGCAGCTTTATCAGGTCGACCCTTGTTTGACACTGTTAAGACACCCTGGGCTCTTCTCCGTGACTGCTCAGCAAAATATCTAATGTGCTGCAGACAAATGTAACGTGTGCCTTTTTCAGGGTCTGGCATGGAGGGGCCTGGTGACAGAGAAATAAGGCCTCTGAATGTGAAGTAATGCAGGTTTTTTTTTATTCAACATGGCAGATGGTGAGAGGGTAGCGCGTGGGGCACAAATACATATAAATATGTAATTTTCTTCACTACTGTGTACCACTATGGAACAAGTATCAATGCACTCAGGACAAACCCAGCGCAAGTTTGGGAGGCCTTAGTGAGTTGAAGCCAGTTCTGTTTATATGGTGAAGGATCTAGATATAAGGCATTTCACCCCTGCCTCTGGATTTTACACTTATTTTGTGCCCTGAAGAAGGTGTACAGTGTTGTCCGTTAAACATCCAAGCGCATGTCGGCACGAAATAAGCACTAGTGCGTAAGTAATGTGGTAGAAAGTGCCAAGAGAAATAGTAACTGAAGAGAGGACATCAACTTGAAGTCACAACAGCTCTAGGATAAGGATATGAATCCAGAATTTTTCAGATATTAAAAAAATAAGATCTTGTTGGTGATCAATGAGAAATAAAATGCTACCATATGCACTCAGATACAATAGCCATATATATCCATATATAACATCTATACAAGGAAGGGGATTATCAATAATGACATGTTTATGATGCTCCAAACAGGAAAATAACATATGTTATCTGTTGAGCACTGTTGATTTACAATGCGTTTGAAGAATTGTTTTTTGTGAGGATGTAAGTGGTGTGTATGTAGTATGCGTGAATACAGTTTTGAGGGGAAATGGCAATGTATAATACAATGAGCCTGTGACAAAGTTGATCTTCTAAACAATTAACTGAGGTGTTACTACAAACTGTACTTTTAAAGATGATGATGTATACTAATAAAGGAAAATGTATTTAGATATATACGTAGCCTTTTTTGATAAATGATTTAGTGACTTTTTGAGCTGTGTAGGAGGCGGGTTGTGTGTTTGCTTTTTGGTTTCTGTTTTCCCCTGTCCTGCTCCTCATTATTTAAACAGAGGCCCGTGATTTTGTAATTAAGTTTGTGGGAATCCATTCCAATTCCTTCAGAGGACAGACATAGGCCAAATATTCTATGCAATATTTTTTACAAATAGACACATTTTGGGCTTTGCTAATATCTCGTTTCCTTGAGTCATTGTAAAACTCTTTCACATGTAACCGATGGTCATTAGGATCATTAGAAAACAAACATGAATATCAACTAAATAGACCCCTTTAGTATGAATTATCAGATCAGAAAAAATAGTGTTCATGTTGCTGGGCAATTGCAAAGGCGGAACACATTACTCAGTATTCATAATACTCAAAGGGTGTTCTAAAGGCAGTCTTGAATTCATCAACGCCCTTGATCCAAATTAAATGGCATGCTGCTCTTGAATTCAACCTGGTAAAAGTTCTTGCTACTTAAATGACTTCAGCGTTTTTAAAAAAATGTTCATGAGATAGTCTTGAACATTTTTTTGAAAACCCTGAAAGAATTCCCCCAAATGCCAAATTTATTATCAAAGAGACACATCATATCAGGGGTAATAAGCATATGTTTCACCAACATGGCAATATGGGAGAGCCCCACTGGTTTCGTGCCCCACCACAATTTTATTTAACTCTCTCTGTCGCAGTTTCGATTTTATCTAAATAGGTTCCGTTTGTGCATTGTGCACTTTTTGCTGGCTTTTCCACGCCAAGGAGGGTGGTCAGCCAGGCTCACGCCCTGTCCTTGTGATAACTCCTCCAGCCAAAGCACTATGCACTGTGCTATTTTGCCAATTGTATAAATCAGAGAGAACTAGATTCCTGCTGCCTCTACTAAGGAATTTTCGTCCTTGAGGGTTTTAACGTTTTACAGTCATTTGCTACTGCTGAAATTGCATTGCAGTAGCTAATTACATAAGAGGCTCTATTGCGTTTTGAAAGCACTATGAGAAAATCTGTACAAAGATTGTTGGGGTAACAGTTTGTTCCTCAACCTGACCTTCTGCAAAAGCTTAAAATTATATTCCTGCAGCTTTATAAAGTGTTTTTAAATTTTTATTGTGAATTTTGTATGATTTGTTTTTTATTATTTTCTTTTTTTGAATCGGTGATACTTTTTATGGTTCTCTGAACCGAAATAAAGTGGAACAATTAAGTGGATCTCTAAACTAGCAGCTAGGTATTCCCTAAAGGCTCTTCTTTCCAAGGGAGTAACTCCTTATTAGTAGAGTCTAGCAAGACATCAATGTGCTCTTGGTGAGCCTCTGGAATAGAGGTACGTTGGGCAACTGAATCTACAGAATGTTCCTGCAATCTTTCAGAAATCTTAACAGTTGAAGGTTGGTTAGAAGAACAATGATTAACATAATATTCTGATACAAGAAATAAGGTGCTTGTGGACCAGTTGATATATAGGATATGTTTTGCCAACCAACTGAATCCCAGATGAAATGAAGAAGAAATTAGACTAAAAACAATATTTTCATAGTGAGCTGTAATAAGACATATCATGACTACTGTCTCTGCAGGTACTAACCTAGAGAGAACTAAGGTTCCACCTGCCGCTTAAACTACTACTGAAACCTTTGCTTTTTAATTGAATATGATGATCAGAAGACCATTAAATGTCCATGTAAACATTCAAAGCTCAGGAATCCACAAGAACTGGTACCAAATAACTATGATACCGGGTCTATACTTCTCCTTTAAGAATGAAACCAGAAGAGTTTGAAGACTGGAGCAGGGTCATACCTTTTATACTCCTCTCTATTCCCTTCACCAGGGATCATCCTCTTAGTTTTCTGAGTCCTCATGTGGGCGAGAAGGTCAAATAGGACAGAAACTTTGAAGATGTCCTTTTTGGCTTTAGTATGCAGGCCCATCTGCCGTCATTTCTACTTTTCCTCCTCGGTGATGGGCTTCTTGTGAATCCAACTTGCAATGGCTCAGGAGTTTTTCCAGTAGCCTTAAATACCGTCATGTAAAAGATACTGCCCTGCAACTGTTCCTGAAGCTCCGTTCTTCTTTCCTGGATTTGACTGTCAGTTTGAATGGTGAGTTGGATGAGATCTTTTAAGGACTTTGGTCTAGGAATTATTATTATTAGGGCTTCCTGTTTTATGTTTTTTGTTTTGTTTCCGTCTGTATTTATCCATATTTTTTTTTTATCAACTTACTCTGTATTTATCCATATTTATTATGGGTTTTGTGAAAAAATAAAGCTGAAACTGATATATTTCCACATTTATTCAACCTATAAATATGCAGTCATGCTTGAATGCCTGCCAGGTTTCAGTGATATGAACACCTGCAAAAGATAAATCAATGCACTTATACTAATGTGCACGTTTCAGTATCAGCCTTGAGCATATCTACTCCTGTTTAAGCCTCTTTACTAAAATTCCTTTCTATTTTTCTATTTTAACCCCCTTACCTATTAATCCACTCAGCTATTGGCCTGGCAGTCATGGCAAAGTGTATTTAGTATCACTCAAAAAGCCCATAATTTCTGGTTTATCCACATTTAAAAATACATATAGACACTCACGGATGAACTTTTCCCCGGTCTAGCACCCAACCAAAAGGACTTCTGCTGGGCTTGGAGTTACGGACTTTGCTGCTTTCCACGGCCCCCGCTGCACGGGCGCCGCTGTCAAGGACGCGGACACACCACTGAGGGACTGCGAGGCCTAGCAGGCCTAGCGAGCCACACCTGCAGCCTCTTCCCTCAGTGGACACGCCCCCCACCTGGTTGCCGTATAACTTTTCGCGGCACCCGCTATGCGGGTGCCACTCACGGATGAACTTTTCCCTGGTCTAGCACCCAACCAAAAGGACTTCTGCTGGGTTTGGAGTTACGGACTTTGCTGCTTTCCACGGCCCCCGTTGCACGGGCGCCGCTGTCAAGGACGCGGACACACCACTGAGGGACTGCGAGGCTCAGCAGGCCTAGCAAGCCACAACTGCAGCCTCTTCCCTCAGTGGACACGGCCCCCACCTGGTTGCCGTATAACTTTTCGCGGCACCCGCTAAGCGGGTGCCACTCACGGATGAACTTTTCCCCGGTCTAGCACCCAACCAAAAGGACTTCTGCTGGGTTTGGAGTTACGGACTTTGCTGCTTTCCACGGCCCCCGCTGCACGGGCGCCGCTGTCAAGGACGTGGACACACCACTGAGGGACTGCGAGTCCCAGCAGGCCTAGCGAGCCACACCTGCAGCCTCTTCCCTCAGTGGACACGCCCCCCAACTGGGAGGCTTAACTTTAGTCCTCCCCTCCCGTGTCGCGGGACACGCGCGGGCAGGCGCCGGGCTAAGCCCGGGCGAAGGGCGGGCCGTCTGAGGCCAGGCGAGGTCGGCAGAGGCCGGGCCGGGCTCTGTCCCTTTCAAATCCTGTATTTGGCTTGCGTTTTATAGTTATTAGGATATTGTTGTACTGTTGTACTGTATATTGTTTGGCACTATGGTCCTCCGCTCCGGAAAGGGTAGAAAGGTGACAGCCACGACCACCGATGGGATAGTCACGAGAACGATTGATCAATTCTTAACACGTGCTACAGCTTTACTAGACAAGGAGATAGCCCTGACTGAAAAACGATTCTCCCTAGATTTAGTAACAGGAAAGCGCTCGTCATTGGGCGCTATAGGGGCTGTTGTCTCTCCTAACCCAGTTTGTACAGATCTAACATCTGCCCAGCGCCCTGGTATAGGCCCCATACCGGTAGTACCGGGCTCAGTAGATATAGTAGAGGCCTCCTTAAATTCCACCACGATCAGTGGACTTTATGTGTCGCCTTCCCTCCTTAATACCTCCTCTCCCATTCCTGCTACACCCAGTCCCCTGGAGAAAAACCCTAATTTGGTGGAAAAATATAATAGCAATTCTAGGCCTAAAGTAATTAATAACAATGGCAAAAGGAAAAGAGAGGGTATTTCCCAGAAGGGGAATGTGGCTAAAATTTCTAAAATCACTTCCCCAGTGCTGGATCCAAGTTCTCAGTTTGCCAGCCTACCCATGGGGCCCCCCTTAAATTCTAACCCTACTTTAGATTTTAGTATGAATGATGTATTTCTGGGTAAAATGGAAATCTTGCTGAAATCCTTAATGCTCCCTCTACTAGAACGAACCAGAATGATAAACAGCAAATTAGATCAGCTGGAAGTTCTGGTAAAAGCCAACTCCAGTACTCTGGATAGGCTGGTGACGACTAGGAAGCTTACTGAGGTACCAGTAACTGCCAGTCAGCCTCAGAGGACTCATAGAGAAGTACCCGTAGCTTTACCTGCTATAAATAACAAACCTGCCGTAGTTGTACCCCAGACCTGTGGGGATACAGTTGCTGGGCCCCCATCGGCAGTCCAGGTTAATCCCACGAAGCCCGGTGTGCCATTTAAGGTAAAGGCGCAAACGGATAACAACATGAAGGGTAGATTGTTGGCACCGGATCTGCCCCCAGAAGCTAATCCCTTAGTGGTTATATTAGCAGGTGTCCCAGTCTTGAAGGAGCATGTGAAGGAATCCTATGCTGCCTTGAAAAATAAGGTAACCAACTGGCTTAATTTATATAGACCCCTGCCACCTCAAAGTTTGAGCGAGATTGTAATGGTAAGGAGAGTCCCCTGGATAGGCAGAACGATTAAAAATATTGATAGGGATTGCATAGTGGTCACCTTTAGAGACCCTGGTATCGTGTCCCATATATGCGCCTGGCCTAACCAAGTATTGGACGTTACTATCCAGTCATTACCTTTAACCTATTTTATCCGCCATTTAAGGTAGGGGAAGCAAAGGGGGGGACTAACGAATGGACGAGAGTGGAAAGGCGGGGTGGGAACAGGGGGATATGGCGTAGATCGATCCCTATGCACATCCCGGATCATTCCCTTAACTATAATTGTTTTAGCTGTCTCGAGGCAGTAGATTGACTGTATTCCCCTATCCTTGAACTAGGAAACCCCAAGGTTAAGGAGGCAGCAGAAGAAAGGTCCCCAGACACTTTAAAGCCGGCAGACTGTGTACAAACCAACCTTATTGAGGATTGTGAACCTACAGGAGATAAAGATCCAGTGTTGTGCGAGTATGCAGACCACGGAAATGCAAATAGCATATGTTCACCCCATAAGCAAGGATGTTGTAACCTGATTCCCAACCTAGCAAATATAGAGTTCATGGATGCTACACATCGGGGTAGGGGTGTTACCCCTGAGACAGGGAAAGTAAAAGAAAGACTAGGGTACAATCTAGCAAGTTGGAACATTGCGGGCTGGAATAGCAAACTGGGTGTTTTGGGCTGGAGAGAAATTGTGGAATCGTACGACATTTTATGCCTTCAAGAGACTTGGAGTGTAGATGATATTAGTTATGACGGTTATGTTGCTTATAACCTTCCAGCGCAGGGTTCGAACATGGACAGAGCTAAAGGGGGTTTACTCATCTTGCTTTCTGTTAATTTCCCTGTACAGGTCATAAGATATGTCATGATCGGAAGTCACTCCCAACTGTTGTGGTTGAGACATAAGAATGGTCGCAATGTTCTACTGATTAACTTTTATAATAATTTGTCCGATTCCATGCTATCGACCGCGATTAGCGAGGTCGATAAGGTCCTGGATGGGATTGTTCAGGCTAATCATGTTCATTTTGTATTCATCTGGGGTGGGGATTTTAATATTCCACTGTGCCCCTTTTCATCAACTAGGGTGTGCGGGATACATGATGACAGAGGAGAAGGATATATTCATTTTAAGCATAGTACCTACGGAGAGTCCTTGAATTCCGTCCTCGCAAAATCCGACCTAGTTGTATTACAACCTGCAGGAGATGGTGATGGTAATCATGTCCCTACTTTCACAGGGAGGAATACAGCCACAATTATTGATCACTTGTTGGTCTCAGAAGATATTTGCAAGCATTGTGACACTCTGGTCGTACTGGATCTTGCGATCAGCGACCATAATTGTGTCACAGTAACATTGCTTGTTTGGGACAACAAAGTACCAGCACCCCAAACTGTTGTCACTGATATCGTCGCTGTAGACCAAATGGCCATCGGATAAAATGGAAGGGTGATAAATCCGAAAAGTTATTTGTTAAAATCGTTGCCGCATGTTTGCCCGATTTGTATCTCTGCTTGGATGAAAGTACAGATTCTCGTGGTATATTAATCAGCTTTAACAGGATTAATAATATAGTTGAAAACACCTTGACCTCTACCAAGCACACCAATTGTAAACCTAGGATAGGTTAGTTTGATTCCCTGTGCACTGAGTCGCTGCAGAAGTTCAAGAAGGCTCTATCTAGTAGGCCCAGAGATAGGTCGAGTATTTTAAATCTAAGGGCAGCTTATAAGGGGCACTTAAAACGATGAAAGCTGGAACTGCAGGAGGAAGCATGGGATAATTTGACCAAGGCTGTTGAATTATCGGACAGCAAACTATTTTGGGATACGGTTAATTGTCCCTTCCTCAAGAGTGATGACACACCAGCCCTCACTGCTCAAGTTAGTGGGGATTGCTGGATTACTCACTTTGCTAGTATTTTTGACCCACAGAGGGCGGTGGATCCACCTGTGGCAGAGGCCGATCCATGGCCAATTGTCCCCCTAAGTATTACAGTACCGGAGGTAGATCTTGCCATTAGGATTAGCAAGGGAGCGAAGGCCCCTGGTCCTGACGGGGTGCCCATAGACCTGTATAAGGCAGATACATTACTGTGGGACCCGTCTTGACTAAGGTTTTTAACGCAGCAGTCATGGAAGGCACACCGCCTACCTGGGGTGATTCAGTAATCATTCCGATATATAAAAAGGGGGATAGGTCGGATGCCAAAAACTACCGCCCTATCTCCCTTTTAGACTCATCACTTAAAACCATGAGTCGGGTGCTGTTGGCAAGGTTAGAAGAGTGGGCCGAGGGTAGTGGTATCCTTGCGCGGTCCCAATTCGGATTCCGAAAGGGTTTGGGTACCGTGGAGCAATGCATAAATTTAGACCTTCTAATAGGGAAATACACCCGTGCCAAGCAGGGATCGCTTTTTCTGTGCTTTGCTGACCTAAGCAGCGCGTTTGATCTTGTTGATCACGCGCTGCTATGGTCAACCCTTTTAGAACAAGGTGCTCCAGCAGAGATCATTTATTTCCTGGCTAGATTATATTCTAAACTCTCTGCCCGCATTAGATATGGTCAAGGGGGGGAATGCACTGATTGTATCAGTGTGAAGTTAGGTATCAGACAAGGTTGTGTCCTTGCGCCCCTTCTGTTTTCCCTTTTTATCAACGCAATAGACATTGAGCTTAAGCAAGTTAATTCTGATGCCCCGTTAATAGATGGTCAGGCTGTTCCCATCTTGCTTTATGCCGATGACTCTGTGCTCCTATCCAGAACCCCCCGTGGTTTACAGAAATTGATGGACAAGTTTGCAGATTTTATCAAGGAAAAAAATTTACAAATTAATAATAACAAAACCTTCATTATGCCATGTGGAAAGAAAATGAGGAAGTTGAAATCTTTCCACATAGAGGGACAAAAAATAGAAATTGTAAAAAAGTTTTGTTATTTGGGCATAACTTTTAGCAGTAATGGAATGTGGTCACAGGAGATATCCAATGTAAAAGCCAAGATGTCTAAAAGCGCCCATGGGGTTTTTAAATTTGCAAACAAGCTTGGCGACCGCCATATACATGACATGTTACACATATATCGCTGTAGAAGTTTTGCAATTGCGCTCTACGGATCCGGTGTTTGGGGGCATTGTCACCACGGGGACTTGCAAATAGAAGAAAACAGTTTTTTAAAAAGATTGTTATGCCTGCCCAAGTCCGCCTGCACTGGGATAATACACCAGGAATTGGGACTGGAGTATTTATCAGATTTAATCTGTCTAAGACCACTGTTGGTGTGGAGAGCAATCTGGCATAAGAAAGAAACTGGCTTTACGAGGAGTATTATTGCCGATTGTCTCCGCCCAGATAAAAGCTCACTGATCCCATGGATAAATTATGTTGTGACAACTGCAAGGGATTTATTTAATCTCAATCTCCTGGATGATCAGGAGAGCTTCTCTGATATCTCAAAGAAAGAGCTTAAGTCTTCTTATTTGCATAAGAAAGCTCAAGTGCGTAGAGACTCTACTAAGTTGTTAACTATTTCTCGGTATTACTACTCCAATACGGACTCATCTGGCTTTTCTAAATATTTAAAGTTCGTCACCAGACCATCTCATCGTTTTGTCCTTATCAGATTAAGACTTGGAATTGTCCACCACTTGGTCGCGTTCCCAGTCATGAAAAAGTATCCCTCTATACCATGTCCATGCAACGGGGTCACCAAACAGAGTACTGTGCATTTTCTGTTTTTGTGTGACCTTTATAAACATCTTCGCATTGCCTATCTAAAACCATTATTTATAAAAACGGGCAACTACAACGGTAAATTTGGCAATGAGGTTATTGTTTTCCTTAGATGATCCCGATATTCGTTTTCCCACAGCCATGTTTATTCTGAAATCTTTGGCCGCAAGGAATAGTATGGTTTTTTAATTATTCTGTTTTATTGTATCACTGTGTTGTACCAAATCTGTCTTTTTAATTCCTAATGATTTATCCTATGAATCATTTTTATGGGGTATCCCCATTCGAGTTTTATAAATTGAATGTATATGTATTGTACGCTTTTATGATTGGTTTTAATAATCGAATAAAGCTTTGAAACTTGAATATAGACAATAAAATTAATGGTTTTCTGTCTGTATTTATCTGTAAAAATCAGTCAAAACGGAAAACAGGGAGCTTTAATTATTATTATAGGCAACTCTAGATAATTAGTCCTTTAACTCATCTTTCAACCCTTCGAGTGAAAAAGGCAGAATTCAAGCCAGCTGACTTCCCTAGCTAGAGCCTTAAATTTGGAAACATTAATGCGGAGATCCCATGAACCTTGATTCATTTCTAAAACATTCTCCTGAGCTGAATATTACTTATCTTGTCGATTGAACATCTTCTTCAACTTGGCGAGCAAGGCTGGGAAATAATTGAGAGGAGGACTAGCTTCAGAATACAATGGTGTAACTCACACTAGGGCACTCCAGACAGTATTACTTGCTATAAACCCCACTTTGATGTATCAACGGCATATATCTGGGGTTTAAAAGTAAAGTGAATTTGGCATATATCCCAAAATTCTTTTAATTTTCAATAGTTCCTATCAATTTTTTTCTGCAAATCAGGCCAAGAGACGAGTTAAAGCTTGTTGTAGGTCTGCTTGAGATTGGTGTGAGGTGTGTTTTTTCCCTAGTCAAATTCTGAAGTTGGAGTGTATTGTTGTTAACTACTGTTAGTAGGTGCTGAATTTGGTTAATCTCCTAAGTTTGGCAGAGTCGCAACCTGTCAAAAGTAGGTCTTCTTAGCAACGATTGAAGGACCTTCTTTGTCCGCAGATAAGGCCTCTTATCTCCAGCAGCAACACCAGACTGCATGATTACACTAGATAGAGATTACTCTTGAAATAGTTTATAGCAGGAACAAAACAAGCATTTACAATGCAATGGTTTCGCCTTTGGAAAAGTTCGAGCTATTGGCATTGTAAATGACAAAATTTGTATTTATGTGTTGGTTTTGAAAACATAAATAAATGGCATTGTCATTTACATTGCCATTAGCTTAATCTCTCGCAAATGTGAGACCTATTGTACCCTACGGACGAGCTCAGCAGACAGCAATTACTACGACACACACACACCCAGAGCCACACACTCACACCCAGAGCCAGCCACACACACCCAGAGCCAGCCACACACACCCAGAGCCACACACACACACACACACCCAGAGCCACACACACACACACACACACACCCAGAGCCACACACACACCCAGAACCACATACACACCCAGAGCCACACACACCCAGAGCCACACACACCCAGAGACTGCCATAGTGTACAAGCAATTACGCCTGCAGAACGCAATGTGGCCTGCCTGTATCTTGCTGCCTATATCTTGTCTGACTTTTTTTTAACCTTCACATATTTTGTGTGCTATGAAAATCGAGAATTTAGCTGAGCAATTAGCATTTCAGTCACTTTAAGGTGGCAACACGGCACCGGTCTCGAGAAATGGGCCCATCTCAACGAGTGATAATAGGAGCTAATAAAGGAACAGAGAGGAAATGTTGGTTACCAAACACAAGGTCGCCATCTCTGCTCATGTCACCAAAATACATGTTTTTAGGTCTGGGCTTTTCTGGAAACAAGTGATCAGGTGTTGAAATCTAATAGACTTAGACTATGATGAGCTCAACTCCCACAAGACTGAAGTTGTCAAATTACTTGTAAGGGCTCAGAACGCGGAGCCCAAACCAAATGGACCAATGTGTCCACCCTGTCTGTGCCTCTTTGGGTAGTCCATTCTACCTAAAGTTAAGGGCTGTTACCCTTAACACTCTCGGGCTAAAACAACGCTGCATGTTTGGTATATAGCTTCCCGAAGCGTCAGCATAACTTCACCCGAGAGCCTCGACCAGCCACCAAATAGTGCACAGGGGCGATTAAAGAATATCCGGAGTCCAAGAAAAGATAGGTCCATATGGCAGCGCTTGATTTATTTTGTAAAGCGCTTAAATGCGTAGTTATGTGAATATGTTAACCCCTCTGTAGAACTGCATGACTTTCTGAATTCAGGAAATCTCGATATGCAACACTGGCGCCCTGAGACCCAGAGTGGCAGAGAGCTCTCTGCTGAAACATCCGGTGCCAAATTACAGCGCTTAAGCAGAAATAAAACAGACGCTTACCAGAGCGCGCGCACGGAATCAGGCATCCCACACATATAAACACAACCTCCCCCATCACACTGCTGGGCCCGAGTGAAGACCAGCCATCTCTACACACACCCCTCACGCTTTACCAATGCTTGTTGGTTCCTCCCTCTTACCTTCTCGTGCTCTGCTCGCCCAGGAACCGCCGAAGCCAGCCAGGAAGGCGCTGTCACTTCTTGGAGATAATTCCCCTGACTGCCGAGAACACGTGCGTCTTCAAAGGTTTCTCTTGGAAGACAAGGGCGTCAGCATGAAGGAAAGACACGGCGTGATGCCGAGACGAAAGGGTGCAGCGGGGAGAGACGGGCCCTGCCCGAACAACTCCTTACACTGCACCGGTCCCGGTGAGGTAATGGTACAGAACATTGCCATGCAGCCCATAACGTCTCTATGCCCCCTGCCCATCCCAAGTCACTCTATGCTTACCTCTGTGCCCTGATACCGCGGAGGCCAATGTGATCGCCAAAAAGACCAATAACAGCGGGAGATACAGCAAGGGAGACGAGAGCCGCGTCCCGGAGAGGTGAGGCTCCCATGGCCGAGGCGGGATCTGGGCCTCAATGAGTGGAAGCCCCACAGAACTAGAGTCTCGGAAATCACGAGTCACTGTGATTACTGAGTGAACAAATTACAAAAGCAGACATTAAGTTACATGAGGTAAAAGTGACAATTGTGAGCAAACAAAATACACGAGGTCAAAAGGTACATTACATATACGAACTCAAAAGTTTCAAGACGGAGCTTCGCAAGTAAGCTACTGCCCGGCCGCCATCTTCAGCGGAATGACAAAAACACAACTTTGCTGAAAAAAAAAAAGCAACCGCCCACCGCCGCAATGACGTTCACAAAGGGGCGGAGAGGGAAAAAATCGCCGGAACGCCCACAAATCGCTTCGGACAATGACGGACGCCTCTCTCTTCCAATGGCTAGCCTCCATTTATGGAGCTAGCCAATGGAAAAGAGAGGCGGGACAAAACCACATACTGTTCTCAAAAGATTTCGCCTGCGCGAACGCTGCTGCGCAGCGGATCGCCAGGCGAACCCTAAAAATGGAGTCCAGAAAAACCTTCCTACCAGCCAAGCCAATCAACAAGATGACAAGCAGGGCTTTGGAAAAGCAGAAACACAGGAAGTCAAACAATTCCAAATGAGTCCGACAACTGAGCAAACAGGCAACAAGAACAATTGTGACACAAGCTGCACTCAAACCAGATACTTTAAATAAAAATGGAGCACGTTCTAACCAAGAAAAAAACAGGAAGTGATTCACCTCCATTTTGGTTTGGGAATCTATTCTATTCGGCAAAGAGAAAAAAAGGAAAATATGGGGCCATCATGAATAAAAATAACCTAAATTGTCTTCAAGTAATGTTTACAAAAATAATAGTATAACCGTAGACCTACAATATTAGAGAGACACTGCAGCTCTAATTAAATAGATTCCCTATGCATACAGTGATACAGAGTCACTACATGCAAGGAAAACCAACGTGCACCGGAATCCATTGTGCGCACATCAGCCAAGATGCGCCAATCTGCGCACCCAGGAAGGAATGTAGAGTTGTGGAAAAGACGCAGTGATAAAAAAATAACAGTGGACCCCTCTGAAGGGGGAGGGTGGGTGACGTTGTAGATATCCCCCGACTCTAGGACAGTCGCCACAGAAGGACATGGTAAGGAAGAATGCCTTACAAAAAAACCTAAGTTCTAAACCTATGCATTACAGTTTGCATGCAACTTCCTGATTTTAGTTCATAACTAACTGTTATATTACAAGGATTGTAACTTAATGATAAGCAGGCAACACAAGGACCTCTGTAACAAAAGCAGAAACCCACTGAGCTGTCTACATATAATACAAATTAGTGACCTGCATGTTAAACGGTGTGCTTTGCAGCAGGCACATTAAATTTATGGAGGTTAGCAACATGGAAAAATAGACACACATTTTCGCAACACTACTGCCAAGATTCAGAGGTACAAAGAGAACCAATAGTAGGACTAGTGGTTCTGCATCATATATTCCAGTAAAGTAAGGTTGTTTAGCTTTCATTATTCTCCTTCTGCTGGATTATACTTGATTGGTATATGCTGTTTGCTTTTCTGATTCTAGCATGTCACTCTATGAAATATCCAATACTGAAAAAAGTTATTTACCTGTGAATGATACTCTCCAGTATTGGCATCTTTCCTAGATTAAAATGCGACCCACCCTTTTTGCCAACTAAGGCACACTTTGTATACAAAGAATACTTCAACGTTTGTGCAACAAAATCTGAACTGTGGTGGCCTGGGTGAGGAGAGGTGAATGCTGTGCTTTGCCCTGATTGGCTTAATGTCAGGTCTTTTATAATGGTGTGAAAAAGATACAATTGTGACTGTGTTAATGCTATTCTGTGTATGTTTAACATTGTACTGCTCACTAAGGGGCCAATTATGACTTTGCGGCAGAGCGGTGTTGCGGCAGTGCAAACCGCCGTGCCACCGCTCCACGGAAGAACGCATTGCCCGCCCGTCTGCCAGATTACGATTTACAAGTAGTCTGGAAGGCAGGCGGCGTTGCGGTCTCATGGCGGTGCATCTTTTAAAGGTGGCGGTGCCATTTAAACAGACATCGCAATGGGATTCCACTACAAGGTTCCTGCACAGCATGGACTCGAAAGTCCATGCCATGCAGGAACTTATGTGCATGCACACAGGGGGGCACGTTATTCCCCACTGTGTGCATGCACATGCGGTTGAGGCACAGGGGGGACCTGTAGGGCCCCCTTCATTTCCTCTTCTCCAAGTTGTACTTAGAAGAAGAATCTCCATCTTAATCCTGGAGGAGAGGAAACTCGTAATATGCTTGGCGGGACCATGGCGAACCTGCCAAACATATTGCGGCCTCTGACTGCTGCTCCAGAGCCAGAGAACGGCAGTTTCCTAGCGGAGCCAGTAGTCCCTGGGCAGTACGACTGTTTAAGTCGTAATCGGGCCGTCAGACCGCCGGTGCAGTGGTGGCAAAATCTGCCCCCGCTGCGCCGCCACGAGTCTGGTGGTCCTCGGACTGCCAGACTCATAATAGGACCTAAGGGTACTAAAGGACTCTAAGCTTGCGGGTGGGAATGACTCAAGCATGTGAGTCTATAAAGATACCAATACTGGAGAACTTAATTTACAGGTAAGAAACTTTTTTCTTCTTATATAGCAATGTGGTTAAAGGACACAGTCCGAAGAGTCCATCCATGCTATACCATTAATGTCTGGGCCATTACATCCCCTACCTGTTATGTTATGTTATTTAATTTGCACAGTGCAAACAAATACTTGAAGGTGTCATGGTGCTATCACAATGGAGAAGAGACCACAAGACCAGGCAGCTTATACCCTGTCTTCAATTCTGAGGAGATGCAGCTAGTGTTTGTCAGCTAGGGAACCACAAGCCCTGAACTCTACATAACTATTAGAGATGGGCGAGCCACTGAAAGCTCGAGCCAGGCTCGAGTCTGAACTGAAGGCTGGCTTTGACTGAGCTCCAGGTCCCGTTGAAACCTCCCATAACAAGCCGAGCTTTCATGTGGCTTCTGCCTGCCTTCCTCCCACTAGGCCGAATGTGGCATTAGGGCCAGAGCTGCAGACAGCAGACTGGAGACCCAGGTTAGAGTCTCAACATCCTGCGATTGTGGACAAATCACTTAATCGCCTCATGCCTATAAACAATGCACGTGATCTTGTGTAATGTAACTAGTGCTCATGTAAAGCGCTCCAGGTCACGTTTGCTCTACATTTCGAAAACAGCAGAATAATGCACTTATATGTAAAAACAAATCGTTAATACAAGGGAAGAAAAAAAGATATCCATTTACTGGCTTTCCTCTTTAAATTGTGTGATCTTAGGCAAATATTTTATTTTCTCTTCATTTTCGCTTATAGAGCAGTCTCAAATATGCGATTTCAGGCTACCGGTTGTCCAAACTATCACTTGTAATTAGTATTTATTAGTACTTCTCAGTGTACTGTTTTAATGTAACCCTATTAATGTCAGCGTCCAAATGAAAAGAAATACACATTTTATGTAACTTTGAAGAGATTTCACGATATTTACCTGGTTTGTTGAATGATTTACTTAGGAAATATGTTCAGGGCTCGGCTCGGGTACAGTCTCTTAAGATCCGAGCCAGATCTTTGGCTCGGCTCTGCCGATTAATTTGTTGGCTTGCCTACCTCTAATAACTATTGGCTTATCAGTCTGGACCCATATTTTGGTATACTGCATATTACCGTGTGTCTGCGGTGCTTCGAATCCCCTATCTGGATGTTGAAGACTATCTAAGTGCCTAGAAACACTTTTGCGGTGCCCTGTATGTAGCTCGTAGGCCATAGTACTAAAGGAATCAGGCTGATTCTGCCTTTCATCCTTGCGAGACTACAATGACAGATGGATTACCCTGGAACTGATTAATTGTAACACATGCTATAATACAGGGCCATGAAAAGAAGGGAGCGCGGGGCTATGCGTTCCTTATTAAAAACCATGACACCTGCCAGTCTGGTATTGGAGCCGCGCGCGTTTCATTTTAAGCACACAATCTTGCCCGCGGAAGCGAGGACAGTTTGTGCGGTTTCTAATAAAACATTTCTGTTTCTTGGCACGTGTTCTGCTTTTTGGGGGCGGTTTGGCAGCACGTGTCAGAGTCTGGGGGTCCGGGCCTCGCAGAGGCGGACACGTGCAGCCGGTGCGCACTGCCTGGAGCGCGCGGCTCGGCACGTCACATGGTCCTGACATGTGAGCCTCAGCCGCTGTTCATTCACTTGCTGGAAAACAAGTGCGGGGGGAGTCAGGCTGCGGCACGGCATGTGCGCGGGCGGGACACGTGTGCAGGCAACTCTGGGCAGACGGGGCTTCTGTGGGGGTTCAGGCAGTGCTTGCTGCCGCCAAGCTTCCGGTAACCCGCCACCATGCAGCCTCCGAACGGAATTCTGAGCTGGGTACAGGTGGAGGGAGAGGCGGACGCGTTCAAGCAGGGCGCATCGCCTCTGCAATTAAGGCAGCAAGGTGATGTCGTATTACCATGGAGACGGTGTCTATGCATGGTTTTTTCGTTTAACAATTTAAACCCTTCTGGGATTTAGTCCTTGTTCAGTTCCTATAAACAAAAGCATATTTACAAGAGTCCTGTAGGGCTGGTGGGGCAGGTCTTTCAATCCTATCTATGACGAGATATCTATGGCTTTTCATGGCCTCGTAGATATGGATTAAGGCAAGGCAGCGCAAAGCACTGCGTAGCCTTACTCTGCGTCAAGGCGGCGTTGCATTGGGTGTTCACATGCAACACCTATGGATTTTGATGTTGCCCCAGATTTATAAAATTTTGTAAATTTGGGGCATCTCCAAAACCTTACGCCTCCCCGGAGGAGGCGTAACAAGGAGAAATGTTTTCATTTCTCCTCATTCCTCTTTCCATGTGTGCTGCAATGAGGAAAAAGCCTCCATGGATTCTTTTTGTGCAGGAGGTGGCCCTTCCGGCACAAAAACAATCTTGCCAACAACGCAGATGGTGCAAGGGTGCCTGCTTTGGTGCTAGATAACAAATTGTGCGCCAATGCCAGCCGAAAGGACAGTAATACATCATGTATCTTAAATACGGCACATTTGTGCCCTTTCCTTTTGACACAGGGCAGTGGAGCAGTGCTGTACTGCGCCAAAAACTCACAAATGAGGCACTACCATTTGTAAAAAAAAAAAAGAGGCTTGAGCATTGGTGAGATATAGTCATTTGGTAGCTCAAACAAAGTCTGTGTTGTGCACGGACAATTCCAATACACCGTGGGGTCATATTTATGAGCTTCTTGCCCTGCCAGAGCGTCTCTATTTTTGTGATGCTCCAGCGTCACACACCTTGAAATCATATCTATAAGGCCACGCAAAGCCACTTTGCATGGCTTTGAATGGTCTCATAGATGTGGAGTTAGGCATGGCAGCGCAAATCGCTGCATTGCCTTATTCTGTGTTCAGGAGGCATTCCGTGCGCGTTGCGGTGGGTGTTCCTACGCAACACCTATGGATTTCGACGCTACCCCAGATTTACAACACCATGTAAACCTGGGAGTGGGTCAAAACCTTACGCCTTCTGAGGTGAGGCGTAACAAGGATAAATGACTTTATTTCTTACTCTTTATTCCTCTTTCCATGTGTGCTGAATGCTTCAGCACACATAGAAGGAGGAGAACGCCTCTCAGGATTGTTTTTGTTCAGGAATGTGCCCCTTCCTCCACAAAAACAATCCTGCAGACAATACAAGCACCCTTGCACCATGGTGTAAGGGTGTCTGCATTGGTGCTAAGCTGTCAAAACGGTGCCAGCGCTGTGGGACAGGAATTCACGTTTTCCGGCATATTTGAAGTTTTTTTGTCGATGGAGCAATGTGCCTTTTTCTACCCTCCTTCAATGCCCTCAGGGTTCAAGCCTTGTGAGGCTCTGGACTACAAATGTCTGCCACAGACCTCACTCGGTTTGCTTGTGGGGCCTGGGTGAGCACCATGACTCCGAAGAGTGTGACTCCAGTCGCCAGCTCCGACCAAAAGCACGCACAAAACGTTGATTGTCAAAGGCATCGAAGTCTTCTCATCGTATTTGGTCCCCTGCACGCTCCAAAGGCCGTCCGCGCATCTGCTCTAGCGGCCGCTCACACAGGCGTCAATATCCCTCGACGTCGGGAGGTAAGTGTCTGCATGGGTGGTCAAAGTCGCAGTGCCGGCTGCCTTTATCGCCTACCGCTGGTCCCCACTCTTGTGTTGAAGTGTCTGGGCACAAATCCGTCCCACGTCTTCCACCATCCTTGGGCCGGGGCATCTTTGACCCAGAGACAATATTCTCAATCTCTTCATTCTATTCTTGGGTCGCCAACTCCCTCTGGAATGCCTTTGGGTCCCATAGCGGTGCATGAGGTCATGCCTGTGACCCCGTCGGCAGGTTCTCCCCCTGGCTTCAAGTTTGCCTCTGGTGTCTGACGCCTTAGCGACGCTGGAGCACAGTCATCAAGGCTCCCACCTTCGGCTTCTGCTTCTGGTCTGCCGACTCCAATGTCGGCATCAGGTTCTTGTCTGCCAGCTCCCTTAGTGGTGCAGTCGATGTCGATTGACCCTCCTTCCGACCTCAAGGAGCCACCTTCTCGGCGTCGACCAGTTTCGGTTACGGCATCGGAATTGGCGCCGATGGAGCTGACTGTCTCAGATTCCCTTCCTCTGGTTTTTCCTTCGGAGGACTATGGTTGTGGAAGTACTACAGATGGTGTGATGGTTCCACACCCTCTGCAGTCTAGCTGTTTGTTTGTCGTGGGTGACGCCAGTGGTTTAGAATCATCTCCCGCCTCCATCCTCCTCCTGGTTTGGCTACGGAGGAGAGTTCCGCTCTGGCAGACACGCTCAATCGAGCTTCGATCATCCTGGATTTGCCACTTCCTTTTTTTGGAATTGTCAACGAACCCTTTAATTGAAATTCTAAGTTCTGGCCAGTCTAATGTTGATGTGAGAAAAACAAGGACCCCCTGGGTAATAGTTATGGAAAACTCCTAGGGCAGGGATAATCAAATATGTGCAAAAAATCCTAGGCAGTCTTAGTGATAGACAACAAGCTATGATACCCACTTATAACTAGGACCTGGCGTGCAAAAAGTACATAATCATACGTAAAAGGCAGACATATTTTTAATAAACATAGTAAAATTCATATATAAAATGTACACAATGACAAACAACACACTGTTACAAATAATTAAAAAGACACCACAATGAAATTCTACAGGGTGCCCAGAAACAAATGAAGAAGAAATACTCTTTTTTTTTTTTCAGTCTAATGTTGAGCCTTTACTTCCTTATAGGACTGTCTTTTCGATATCCTGTTGCGTGCTTGGGCTAAACCAGAATCAGGTCTCCCTGTGGTTCGCCCTATTTATCGCAGGCATTGCCCGGCCCTGGTAATACCTCCTGTCTCCTTCAACATCCCTCTAATAAGGGCCTGGTGGTTCTGGCTCCTTTAGTTACCCAAAAATATAAATGTTCTCCCTTCTTTCACTCCTGAATGAAAAGTCAGGAAATGTTACGCTTGTGGTAGGCGCATTTTCTCTTCTAGTTCTGCCTTGCGATCTCTGAACACGTCTTGTGTCCTTGCCCGCTTCTCCCAAGCCTATGGGACTCAGTGGGACGCCTCATGCCCTCTGTTCCAGAGGAAGCCTGGAATGCACTTGTTCCATTGGTTCGAGATAGGCAACAAGCTGCCACACTTAGCATCCGCTGTGGTATGGATATCACCGGTTCTGTTGGCTGGGCTACGGCCTCTTCCATAGTCCTACTTTGGTGTGCATGATTGCGTACTTCCAGGATTTTGGAGGCTGTGCAAACTACTTTGAGTGACATGCCTTTTGATGGCACCTCCCTTTTTGGTACGCATGCCAGCTCAGCTTTACACCGGTTCAGAGATAGTCATGGTGGTGCAGAGTCTTAACTCTGTTGGTGGACTGTGTTTGTCAGGCCGATTTTTTTCCCCTTGTTTCAGCTCTTATCAGCCTTCATAAGGTGCAGTGCTTCTCTTGCTTCTAGGATTACACGTGGTGTGGTGTTCCTGCTTGCTGCAGGTGCTTATCTTCTAGTTATTCTGTCAGTGACAGATTTAGTTTCCAGCCCCCTAGAACATATCTTATTTTGTGGCCTTGTGGGGCCTGTCCTTGCAGCTTCCTTTTGCTGCATGATTTTTTCTATCTGAGTACTTTATCTATGTCTGGTATTCTGTTACGTTGTGCGGATGCACTATAGCCTTGTTCCCTGTTTTTGGGGACCTTATTTTGGGGGCATCTTGTGACCTACTTATACACTTACTATCCCTTATAGGGACTTCAACTTTCTATTTTCTCTTCTTCTCATGTCCCTATGGGTGATAATTGTACAGCAGACAGGCAAACTCGACCTGCGTACTGTTTTCTTGCGTAAGTCCCTTTTCTACTTTATTGTGACCCTGCTACTGTTAATTTTCAGCACTTTGGTGTTCTTTGTGTCTGTTTTTACCATGTAGATGTTCTTCCCAGCCTAATTGGGTCATAGACACTTCTGGTACTTCCTGCGGGGGGTGTTTTATACATATCTGCCATCGCACCCCTGGTGTGGCTGTTGTGTCTGCTGTTCTTTTCAGTTCTGTTCCCCTGAGACCCAGACCCTTTGGTTCTTGGTATCCTTCTTTCACAGGAGGCTGGGTTTCCTTTTCTTTCCCATATCTTTCTTCCTCCTCGTAGGTGGAAATACTCTTCTCTTCCTCACAGATCTGTATGTCACTCAAGTGTTTCGTGACATAATTGTTCTATGTGGCGGACCACTCCCCTTTTTCATCCTCCCTTGGGAGAGGTTCCATTGCCCCCCTTCCCCTTTTTTTGGTGAATGTATTTCATAAATTTTTCTTTGGGCATATCCTATATTCTGTCCAAGTACATATTTCTGCTGCTTATGCACTGTCCTCCAATGTTAGGTGCTTTTTCCCCTCCCATATACGCTGTACTCTCCGTTTTTTAATAGAGCTCTGGGTTGGTTTATTACCTGTTTCTCAAGGTTGAAATTAAATGAATTTGAGATTTATACAGCGCACTACTACCCAAGGGTATCTAGGCACTAGAGATTTCGATAGGAGAAAAAAGAGAGAACCTCTATGAAGCATTCAGTACTCAAAAAACGATTTGTTAAACAGCCACGTTTTAGTGCCTTCCGGAAGGCTATCAGATAGGGTTTTTTCTTGAACTCTAGTGGCAAGGTGTTCCAGAGTCTTGCCGTAATAACAATGAAGCTTCTTCATTCCCATATGGCTATACTAACTTTTGGGACAGCAAGATATTTCTTTAGTGAGTCCGGGCTGTCGCAGTACAGTGCCTTGAAGGCGATGGATAAAGACTTAAACTCGATACCTTTCTTCACCGGGAGCCCGTGAAGTGTTGGAAGGACATGGGATTTTTAGCTTTCTTGGCCAGTGTTGGCATGAATCTTAATTCCTGAGGCCGCCACTTTGGGAACCAAAAAGAAATGTTGTTTGCAAACAGAAGAACCTCAGTTTAATTTCAGAGAGTTCTTGGCCATCTATCTACTGACTTCTTGCAAACAGTCTTAAACCCGCGTGGTCACATTGTCCAGGTTCCTTACAATTGAAACCACAATCTGTGTGTCATCTGCAAATGACACTACAGCGGCTAGGAGCAGGACACAGTCATGGGCAAAGCCGGAGACAGTGTAGCTGCAGGGGCTCTAAGAAGGGCCAAAAGAACAACAAAGACTCGTTAAGCAAATGGTCCTTTTAAAGACCTGTGAAGTACGTGGGTGCGGCGGCCGAGGGAAGACAGCCCGCAGACCACAACAACTCCTCTTCCCCCCACGTGAGCCAGGCAGGGTGACTGGTGTTGCCCTGGCCCTTGGGCCATTCACACCTAATGGGGTGACTCACCTTCCGAGCTGCTTTCTTCGCGGGCCAAAATTGCTGTTTTCTTGTAATGTTTTGGCTCCATCAAGTGGCCAAGTGATGCAATAACTCTGAAAATCAGCGACACTTGATTTAACCCGAGTCAGCTGATTCTCATCTGGTAGGGTACTATCGGGTACATTCGGTTTTAACCAAATTCAGACAGCCTAATCGTAATCTAAAGTATTTGATAATTTTGACCAAAGGAGTGACATATAGGGTATGGAGGGTCGGACTCAGGTCAGAGCCCTGAGGGACTCCACAGTGGAGGTAGGAAGAAGAGTATTTGTGCCCATTTAGTTCTACAAACTGAACTCTGTCAGCAAGAAACGACTGAAGGAGCTTGAGGGCCAAACCCTTAATTCCCAGGGCGTGAAGGCGGTCAATGAGTAGGCGGTAGGTCACCGTGTCAAACGCTGCAGATAGGTCTAACCTATGCCTTATCTCTTCTGAGGCAGTTATCAGGGCCAGTTTTGTGCTATGGTGTCTCCTGAAGCCAAACTGAGTGTCATCCAAGAGCATGTTCTTCTGAATAAAGTGTGTCAAATCTGTGTTGACAGCTTTCTCCACCAATTCAGCAGGGAAAGGCATACGAGAAATAGGTCTATAGTTATTGGGATTAGTGTTGTCCAGATTTGTTTTTTTCAAGAGAAGCAGAATGGAGGTTATCTTCCATTGTTTGGGATAGTGGCCTGTGGAGAAGATCATGTTAACAATAAGTCTTAGGTGAGTAAGGATAATGTTGGCAGCCGTGTGAAGAATTTTGGGGGAGCAAAGGTCCACTGGGGAGCCTGAGTGGACTTGGCTAAACAAGGCTTGAGCCATATGTAACCAGAGAAGAGAAAACAACGAGAGAGGGATATTGGCAGCTAGCGATCCTGCCTTCTGCCTAGAAGGAGTGGATACACCAAAATTATAAGGTGTCTTGACGATATCCGAGCAGGTCGCTGTGACCTTTGCTAAATCCCCAGTATCAACCCTGGAGTTAGAAGAGTAATCATAGCAGTTATTGCTAAGAAACGTGTTATAAATAACCTCGACTTTGTTTTGAAAAAAAGTAGCTTGCTTGTCGCAAAAGGATTCATCAGCCAGAGTATTTTTATGTTCTGGCAGCTTACTCAGGTAGGACACCTTGGCAAAAAGCTCCTTGGGGGTTTTAAGCGCTTATTACAGTTTATTAATGTAATAGCTGGATTTGACTTTAGGTAACAATTCCTTATATGATTTAATCGCCTTATAATACACAGCTTTGTTACCAAGATCATATTTGGAGCGCAATTTTCTTTCAAGTCTTCTACAGGTTTGTTTATGAATTCTCAGATCCTCATTGAACCAGGGCTCTAAAGGGAAAAGCTGATTGACATTATGAGGTCTCAGTGGGCCAGTTAGTTAATACTGGAGCTAAGCCACTGCTGATAGGATTCAGTTGCTTCCTCTACATCAGGAACAAAAAGAGGCCTCGACTCAGCAAAGTGGGTAGAAAGAAGCTCCGGGGTTATCACCCACCATGAGCATTTCGTTACCTTAATAGACTGAGGAAGGATTTTGGCTAGATTGGCCTCTAGTAGTATCTGGAACATCACTGCACTATGGTCGGACCAGAGGAGTGGTAGAATTTTCGTAACTTGAAGATATGGGTTATCTAAAAAAGTCCTATCCAACCTGTGGCTGCCAAAGTGAGTTGGGTTCTCCACTAGTTGAGAGAGCCCAAGGGGCGTCAAAAAGTCAAGGTCACTAGTATCTTTGTCTACTAAATTTTCCAAATTAAAATTGCCTACAATTGTAAAATCCGGGGCTTTCAAGTCCCAGAGCAGCATTTTCTTGCTAAGGAAAGTGGACCAGGAGGTCTATATATGAGAAGCCCATTAAACAAATAGTGGTTGTCAAGACCAATTTTAAAAGATAGAGCTTCGAAATCCTGTGCTGCTGTTAGTGGCTCTCAACGAACCTTTAGATGATCAAGTCTAGATATCATGAATCTAGGGATCGGGGTGGGAAGGGGTGGTTTAGCAGCAATAAGATCAGGATCAGAAGAGACATCTGACCAAGTCTTGGAAATAAACGGAAAGTCTAGCGCATGTGTGTCCAGAAAAATAGCCATGGCAGAGGTGATGTTAACCAATGATCTGGCTTTTATTACCAAGGCGGTGATTAGCTTGGTTGTTGTAGACTTGGAGCTAAGGGAAAAGTGATAATGCTCCTAATGTTCATCAGACAGAGATTGCATTGTGAGCATATGGTCTCTGAGGGGACATGTGAAGCTGCTTGGGGCCCTTCCTAAACTTACCTAAGGATTTAAGGGCGAGCAGTTGATCTTGTAAGTATTTAATGGATGCTCGTTAATGGGAGGCAAAACTGGCAGGGAGACTGGCAATCAGCATGGTCCGAGTGCAGACGGGCTTGCCTTAGGCATGCCTTCGGCACACCAGCGATGCACCCACTGTGTAGACCGCTGTAGATCCAGTTGTGTCTCCTTCTATCCAGGGGTGTGTTAGGGGCATGTACAAGAAGCGCTGCTCAGAGCGACAGAGGAGCAAAAAAACAGGTGAGACCAAAAAACCAATTAACAGGGTCCAGCAGCCACTGCTGCCCTGCTCAGGTTCCCCTCGGCAGAGTCAGCTACTAGTAGAGTAAAGTAATACAATGAAATGTGAAAAACGCTAAGAAACACCTAAAAGCAATTTTAAAACTTGAGTAATGCAACACTGGCGCCACAAACTCAAACTAAGATGGACCAATACACTACTGCTGACCGAAGCCCGGCAAGGGGAGTGTCTGGTGCCCCCCCCCCACCCCCTGGTGGGGAGTGACCTCTCAACCATCCTCCAGGTGATTGGCACCTCTCAGGCCTCCGTGGAGAGCAGTTCTCTGCTGAGCCTAACCCAAGATCCCACTTCGATGCTGCGCCCAGCTCTCTTTGACTCTGATCTATCTCGAAGCCCTGCGCTCCAGGAATCCGGAGAGATGATGCTGGGCTCTGACCGGGAGGTCCCATGGCAACAACATTGACTTGAAACTCATGGGGCTTGTGGCAGTGTTATTTAAATGTTGACAGTGAATTATTCGACTAAATGGAGGGGTCCACCGCCATCGCCACAACTTACACTGCTAGCCGTTTTAGGATGGCTTCTTGTTTTAGTTTGGGGCGACAGATGGTTCCGGTTTGGAAGTATAGTGTGGGGGTGTTGGGGGTTTTCAGGAGGGGTTCATTGCCCTCCATCTTTTGTTTAATTTGACTCCATTTGAGTCACTGTATGCAGTTTTACATCTGTTGTTGTTTTTTATCTTTCATGACAGGCCTAGATCCCCTCCCCCCTTCACTTCTCACCAGCCACTCCCCAGATGCACTTGCAAGGTAGGTCCCTAGAGGTCCAGTCCTGGAACGTCAATGGTTTGTTAGACCACATTAAGCGTACTGCCGTCCTTAGGAGCACTCAGCGTCAGTCCTCCGACGTCCTCCTCCTGCAAGAGACACACCTTCTGGGAACCCAGTGCTCCTTCCTTGCCCGATATGGGTTTGACAGGGTCTGGCACTCGGGCTTCGCGCGGGTCTCCCTTGGGGTGACTATATTGATCCAGCGCGGGCTCCCCTTCACACATCTCCATGTCTCGACTGACACACAGGGACGCTACGTATCCCTCTCCGACAGGCTCGAGGTAAAGGTCTTTAATTTCCTCTCAGTATACATTTCCCCTGCCACGCTTTCCTCCTCCCTCCACTGTCTAACGGAGGTGATCACCGCCCTGCCCCTCGGCCACACCATAATCGGCGGGGACTTTAACGCGGTCCTGCAGCCAACCCTTAATGCCACAGGGACCCCCTCCTCCTCAGGCCACAACTGTTCAAAACGACTCTCGGACTGGTCATCTGCACTCGCACTTTGAGACGCCAGGAGGCTATGGCACCCTCGGGAGACACAGTACACTCATACCTCTGCAGCCCACCACACCCCCTCTCGTATTGATTTGCTTCTTCTCCCCGCCACCGACTGCCAACTAATCTCCGGAGTTTCTATCCTTCCATGTGGAATTTCAGACCACTCCGCTATTTCTCTCCACTTTGGTACCTCTTCCGTGGAGATATGCTCTGTCTGGCGGTTTAATGCTTGGTTTCTGCAGGACACAGAGTAAAGGGATGTGCTCGAGCTAGAGTTGAGACACTACTTCTTGGCTAACACAGGCTCTGTCCCCTCCATCGTGTTGAATATAAAACGATAAATATGAAAATTTCCGGTGCCATCTTGTGTAACGAAGGCCCCTTTGAGCACATAAGCGGCAACCATTTTAGTCTCTGCAGCCATTCCCACATTGCTGGCCACCTGCGCATCACCCCGGCCGCCCTCATCCCCCCGCGCTCTGACTGAACCCGAGCACACATACCGGGTCGTAAAACCATGTCCGCATGACAATACCCTCGAGCCACTTCCCGCACCAAACCCACTTGTCCTTTCATCCTCTGCGCGCGATCAGGCCTCTCTGATAACCTCCTCCACTGCACCTGGCTACTCAATCCGGTCCCAGGCACTAACCAACCCCTGCGGACCTAGTTTATTGCCCACGTTGCGACAGAACTTGCTTCACCAACAAAGGAGCCGGAATTTAATCAGTGACCCAACCCCTTTGATCTGACCGATCCCACGTGTTTTAGGTCCTGTAGGAATGTCCAGCTGCGAGATATCGATCATCTGTAAGATCCGGGTGGGGGGAAACATATGCTCCTGGATATGTGTGGGAACTAGCTTAAAGCGGGGATTCCAAGGATGTTTCAAGTAATAAACTGATGCCAGGAATGTATGACCATGCAATAAAATAACGTAAGAAACATATAAAAGGCCGGGCCTCAGAGATGCAGTTAGAGCACCTCTTGGCGATAGCCCCGGTGTCCGAAGCGATGTGTTCTCCTCTAGAGAAATAAACCTGTTCTTCGCCTTCCAATTTTCAGCGCCTGCCTCGTTATTTGATCGCTAAATCTTAAGGTGAATTAGAGGTGGCTTGCACCAACCGGCATCGAAAGTCTTGGGAGTCTCGCTCCTTTTCATCAATTGGCGCACCAACGGTGGGGCCCATCAGCGACACGTGGGTCCGGTGAGAGAGGTCTTAACGACGGAGTGAACATCTGCAACAATCGGGAAAGTGCACCTGCCTGAAAGAGACCCTCATCTGGCGGCCGATCATCCGAACTTCACCGGTTCCGTACGGACCTTTCTCGAGTGACCTGCGGTCCTGACTGGGACCTTTCAGGAACACTGCATTTTTGGAGTGAGAGTACAAACGGGCGCTGGAAGGGGACGACGAAGAAACTGTCCATAACGGTCCGGGTAAGGTCGTGATATACGACAAAACTGATTGTCTGATTGTATTGAAATTGTTTGCTCGAATACTACTATGCCGTTCTTTGAAGTTATTGGTAGTAATTGAGGTATTCCCTGCTTGCAAACAAGCGTAGAATAGGAATATTCCCTCTTTGCAGGCAGCGAAGGACAGGTAGTGCGGACCTTTGTCCACGACCTATTGAGATATTTATTTTGACCGCTTGTACGTCATGCCTGTCTTCTCAAAATTGTTTGATTGTTTTGGACTGGACCGTTTGTTAGAGGTCAGTCATCCAGCACCGCCGGAAGGCACCCCTAACAAGGACATGTATGTCAAATATGGAGTAGCCATCATTGCTTACAGCAAACTATGGCACAAATATACTAGAAAGGACCGGGTAAATCAGTGGCCACTGACGGGATCTTTCGATCTCGCTAAAATAGAAATATTAGAAATAGCGCTCTTTAAAAACTATGCCAGCCATGCTCGACAACTTCGGCCTCTGGCAAAAAGAAGCAATACAAAGAAAGAAAAGAGATGAAGCCAGACAGGATAAGGAAACACGAAAGTCTGCTTACCAGAACTGTAAAAAGATAGAAGATGATATGAAAGAAAGAGAGAATGATAAAAGAGAACAAGAAGCGAAAATATCGGGCCAGTGCTAAGCAAAGAATAAACGATGACCTCCTATTGGGTCCCCCGATTATCTACATGCCACCTCCTTATGCCCCTATTCATTCCGTAGTACAGAAACAAGAACCGCAAGGTACCAGCGGAGACGCTACGATCGTTTCCGCTCCAATCGAGCCACTTGCACCAAGTGCCTCATCAACGAACACATTAGTGGTAATAGGACCAATAGAAAAAGGGTTACCCAGGGTTCCACGATTAAGTACGCATGAGCGGGCAAACATTGACAAGATAGTCAAAACCTTTGTGAATAGGAGAGAAACAGAAGAGTATGTGACAGACATATGCAATTCTTATGACGCGAGCCACAAGCGATTCTTCATTGTGCGCTTCTGCTACTACGCACTTACTGCCTATGAAGAGAAATACCAGGATGTAGGACCAAGGAGGCTAATGGCTCTTTATAGAAAAGTGGACATAGGAGACGAGAAAGACAGCGAGGTAGAAGAACTCTTCTTGTCCACGTTAGAAGTATTCCGCCACCTCGTAGAACAAGGGCGGATAGATGCAGACAGAGCATCGAAGCCAGTAACTCCCCCAATAGAGAAGCCAGATAACATTTTGCTGATAAAGGAGGCTGCCCCGTATTGGGTCCCCCCTAGAGGACAAGGGACTCATGACAACCTAAATCACCAGGACGCTAAAGGGAGGGTGGTGTACAATTGGGTGTATCAGCCTTGGGACAGGCAGGACATCCTGATATTCCGTAAATCTCTTCCAGATTTACGGAAGAATCCCACTGCCTTTTGCACTGAACTAAGTACCGCTTTGGGGTCCGCGATAATGACACTTGCCGACATTTACTTGTTCTTCGGGTTATGTTTGCTGGCCGATGTGTGGAAGCAGATCAGAAAGATAAGCCACACAGAATTGTTCGGTCATACCTGGGAACAACTCGACACATTAGACAAGCAGCGGAATCCTGGCCAAAAACCAGTTAAAGCTATATTGGACCTCCCCGATAAAATAGTGCAGAAAGTAAAAACATTGATACCAGAGAAAAAGATAGACTGGTCCATAGTGACAGCGTGCCGCCAGAAACCACAAGAGGATGTTTCAGAGTATTTCTCGAGATTCGAAACAGTGTTCCCCGACTACAGTGGACCGGACAGGTCCACTGCGACTGGACACCACTTATTCGTGCAGAATTACGTTAAAGGATTACTACCGGAGGTATCACAGAAATTACTGACTAGCGAAAGTATTTGGGCAGCCTCTAAGTCAGCGGCTATTCTCCAAATGGCCCAGTATTATGAGCATCAGAAGAACGAGAATGACAGAGACACAGAAAAGAAAAAGAAAGACTTGAAGGAAAGAGTAATGATAGCCCAACTCCAAGGGGTGAATACAGGACGGGAACCATACAAAGGAGGATACCAACAGAATGTCCCTAGAGTACAACTGCCTAGAAATGACTCAGTGACACCATATGTACGACGCCAGGACTTAGGACAAGACCAATGTGTATTCTGCAAGGAATACGGACACTGGAAATCTCAGTGCCCAGCCTTATTAGGGGCTAGTAGAGGCAGAGGGATGAGAGAAATACCACATGAACAGGGAGGAAGAGGACGTGGAAGAGGGTATGCGAACGAAGCTAGCGAAGGAAGGCCAGGCAGAGTGAACACGTTTGACCGACCTAGACAGAACCAGTACCAACAGACAGATTACGACAATATGTATGACCTTGCCAGGGGCAAGGGAGGGATCCAGTCGAGCTCTATGTTGACCAGCAAGGCCCTTATGTCACCGCAAAGGTCCAGGCACAGAGTCGCCATTTTTGGTAGAATCAGGAGCAACACGTAGTGCGCTATCCAAACGACTGATTCCAAGGGCACCCTTGTCTGGCTCACACATAACCTCAATAGGATTTGACGGTGCGCCCTCCACCAACCCTTTGTCCAGACCGATCCCCTTCAAACTTGAGAACGATGTTATCAACACGACGTTCCTTCTGTCCTCCAACACTCCATACGCCATTATGGGTCTCGATTTACTGAAACATTTCCGTGCGACTATCAGATGTTCGCCAGACGGAGTACGAGTCATCTTATATGACAATCACCAACACCCGAGAGATAATCCATCCCAACACATGTATCCCATTTCTGAGGCAGACATCCCTACAGACACTTTACCCTCACATCTGTGGGCTAGGGCTGATTCTGACGTAGGACGAATGATGATTGACCCAGTACATGTGACAATACGACCAGACGCAACCGTACCGAAAATACCCCAGTATAAGATATCGCCAGAGGGCGAGAAAGCCTTGACCGAAATCATACAGTCACTAGTAGAGGCAGGAGTGGTAGAAGAGGTAGTGAGCAATGTTTGTAATAGTCCTATTTTACCGATCATAAAGAGACAGGGAGAGGGAGATGGAAAAGCCTACCTTTTCATCATCGACCTGCGGGAGATAAACAAAATAGTTGTACCTCAGTACCCAGTAGTTTCTGACATCACCACCATCCTGACCCTGATTCCGTCAACTGCTACCACTTTCACCATTATTGATCTCAAAAATGCCTTCTTCTCCATACCCATTCACCCAGACAGTCGGTATCTTTTCGGATTCACTATAAGATCCCGCTCATATAGATTTTGTCGAGCACCCCAGGGGTACACAGAGAGCCCGAGCATCTATAGCCAGGCGCTCAAGAGACAGTTAGATGCCGTTCAATTACCAGACAGAGTGGCATTGATACAGTATGTAGACAATATCCTCCTAGCAGCAGATACCACTCCACTAGCCGTCACAGCCACCATCCAACTCCTACGCTTCCTTGCAGAAAATGGCCACAAAGTTTCTCGAAAGAAATTGCAGTTCTGCAAACCACAGGTAATATATTTAGGTCACCTCTTATCGAAAGAAGGGAGGAAGCTCACACCCGACAGGATTCAGGCAATTCTAGACACTCCCGTTCCCAAGAATCAGAAGCAAGTCCGCTCTCTGATAGGCCTCACCTCCTTCTGCCGACAGTGGTTACCAAACTTTAGCCTCATTGTCAAACCCCTTCTCTCCCTTCTAGCCAAAGACACTCCCTCACCTTTCCCCTGGACACCCGAATGCCAGTCAGCATTCAAAGAATTGCGAGATGCCCTTTGTTCAGCACCTGTTCTAGGAACCCCGGACTACTCCAAACCATTCTTCCTCTACACACATGAAAGGGAGGGATGCGCATTGTGTGTCTTAGCGCAATCAATTGGTCACAAACATCGCCTTGTGCATACTTCTCTGCCACGGATCACTGAAATATTATCGACGGTCACATTATCGACTTACTAAAATATCGTAGCAAATTTATCGAGTACTAAAATATCGACTTTCTATACTTATTACACAAACTACTAAAATATCGACTACAAAATATCGAGTATTAACAATCTCGAATACATAAATATCGCCTTAGTAAATATCGACTACAAATATATCGTTGTTCATGAAATTACCACAAACACTACAAAAATATCGACTACTAAAATATAGACTACAAAAATATCGAAAAAAAAAAATATCGAGTTGCTTTCTCTACATTTCATGTCTAAAATACCATATTAATCGTCTATAAAAGTCAGTGCTCTATAGAAAAAACATTTTACATATAATACCTGTTACTTTTATCACCTTCCTATTTAACTACATTTCCTATACATTCTATAAAATGCGTTCTATCTTTTGGAAAATATTCTGCACATTTAACTAACATTTTCATTATTTTTAACCACTTACATATCTATTTTATTTAACAACTAACTGGCTTTAATGCAGAAATCACCACATACCACCATTCTCACATCGACAAACATACCAATTAACCCAAAAAAATTCAAACTAGCCTATACAATCCTTCCTTTCACCCTGCAACCAATTAAATGAAAGCACACAAAATACACATACTATAAAAGGGATACATACATTCTACCATTTGGTGCTGCTAACTCTTAGAAAGAAGATGCCAAAACTCTGAAGATTTCTTCCTGACCAAACATCTTTAAAGATCCAGCTCACTAGCTAATTATTCAAGTAAGTAACAGTGCATTATGTAGAAATCTAAATTAGTAGTGTGATAATGTACTTATATCTCCTAACTCTTGCACTTATTTACTTTTTATCTCCTTCTACATTTCTGATAGAAAGTACTACAAATAAATACATAATACATGTTCCTATTTCTTCACCTGGAAAATCAGATAGTAAGTATACATTAATGTTGTGTTATACACCAACTGCTTTTTTTAAACACTATTTCACCAGATTCATTCTCTATTTTAAACATTTTATTCACAGATAATCAGAGAATTTCCTATCTCTATACTACAAATGTATAAAACTAGACTCATTAAACATGTAAGTATATATGTTTTTGTTAGTAAACCCCCAATATAATAAATCATATTTTCTAAACAACATATCTTGCATATTACATCTTCCCTACAGATCCAATTATAACATCCAACATCAACTATACCAAAAGACAAAACGACCCTTGTAAAAAATGTAAGTATAATTGTAATTGGCCTAAAACCTCAGAAATCAAACAAAATATATGTTCTTAACACCATGTTATGTTTTTTATATTTTCTCAATAGATATTCTGAATACATCATACATCTATTCTACCTACAGCAAACAAAACTACTTTTTTTCAAGTGAGTATACTTTTAAATATTTGCCATTTACCAACAGTTCCAAAAATTGTTAATAATATTGTACAATTATTTATTCTATCTTCTCTACAGATCAGAACTTTATAACCTTGATCTACTGCACCCAATTCTACAATTCAACTATTTTATCAAGTAAGTATATGTAACGTTCACATCAAATGTAGTAGTAAACTAAAATAAAAACTGCTTTTTCCTAGAAAAATCGTTTGTTATGTGTAAACATTAACTTAGCATTTCTATATTCTCATACCAACAGTAAATCAAGAAATACATACAAGAAAACCCTTCAAAATACAGTTCTGGATTTCTGATTACTACTGTTAGTAACTGTAAGTATAAATACATAATTAATTATGTTAGCACCACAAAGTGAAAGATATTTTTTATAATTTTGTTTCTTTCTACTCTTTCCTAGAACAAGTTAAGCTAAATGACAGAAGGTGCAGAATTTGTGATGTCACAGAAAAATAAATTACTGTTATGTTATATGGGTTATGTTTATAATCAGGAAAGACAAAGTGGTAGAAAAGTTTTCTGGAAATGTACAAAATATTACTCTAACAAATGTTATGGAAGGGCTACAACTGAGGAAACTAGTGTGTTATTTACCAGGGAACACAATCATCCCCCCAATGTCACAGAAATTGAAATAAGAGATGCTTTAGAAAGTATAAAAACTGCTAGCACACAAAGTGATAAACCAACAACACAAATCCTTAAGGAAGAACTGTTAAAAGTCCCAGCCCATGCTTCCGGTCAACTACCCTCTATTGAATCCCTAAAACGCACAATTGCATACACTAAAAGACGCACTTGCACAACCCCACCCAACCCTACTACTTTTGAGGAAATTATTATTTCACCAGAAATGTCCATCACACACAATAAAGACAAATTTATCCTTTTTGACAATGAAAGCAGTACAAACAGAATCATAATGTTTGCAACTGCAAGTAATTTACGAAAAATCCAACAGTGTCCCCAATGGATGATGGATGGAACATTTAAACCATGCCCAAAACCTTTTTATCAACTATATTCCATCCACGGTTTATACCATAACTATAACATCCCTTTCATTTACTGTTTGCTACCAAACAAACAGCAAAACACTTATGCAGAAATATTAAATGTTCTCAAAAATGAAATCAATAATTATTTTCCAGAAAAAATAATTATTGATTTCGAATTAGCTATGATTAATAGCATTTTGAGAACATTTCCCCACACAGCAATCCAGGGTTGCTACTATCATTTCAACCAGAGCATATGGAGACATCTCCAGAAATCCACTTTAAGTATTCTATACTCAACAGATAGCACATTTGCCTATCAAATAAAAAAATTGATTGCACTGGCCTACGTTCCTGTTACCGATGTAGCAGAACACTACAATTTATTAATTGACAGCACATATTACAAGAGGAATGAAGATAAACTAACCCCATTACTGGACTATTTCGAAGATACTTGGGTGGGAAGGTTGCACAGATCTGGACATCGACGCCAACCCAAATTCCATATCCCTTGGTGGAATGTCTATCTTAGCACTTTAAACCAAGAGGCTAAAACAAACAACAGTGTAGAAGGGTGGCATAATGCTTTCCAAGCTACCACAAGCAGAGCCAGACCCACATTCCATAACCTAGTAGAAGCTTTGAAAAAAGAACAAAGCTATCAAGAGCTAAGAATGGAACAATCTGTGACCCAAATTGGTCCAAAACTAACGAAACAAACTAAACAAATGTTCCGACTACTGCAAAGTCAAGTCACACTATATCCGACAACTAGAGGATTAGAATACCTGTCAATAATTGCAAAAAGCCTACTATAAAAATGTCTACAATAGATACTAATCTCTTATTACAATAATTATACATATAACAATAGAAAAATGTCTGTTAAAATTATAAATAATACATATTTGTTTAAGAAACGGATCAAAAGTTCGTACCATATTTGTGAACAAATATGCAATATTTATAATTACATCACACATACACATTACATTAAGTTCAACATTTCCCACCCAACAAAATAATTACTTAAAATACTTACAATTTCTGTTGATGAAAAAAACGTAATGAAGCAAAATACAGTCCATTGCAATGTATAATAATTCCAGTATAAGAAACCATCAAAAACCCGAAAATAATGTTAAAATGAAATAAACGCTCCATGAAAATCCGAAAACAGTAGTGTGGACACTTTAGCATTTAAAGTGATATACACACAACTTCTAAAAAAAACGGTCACACATATCAATGTATCAATTCAATACGAAACCCTCCAAAAACACGAAAAACTGTTATAAAATATAAAAAACCGCTCCTGGCAAACACGAAATATAGGAGATACACGTCAAAATATAACTAGAAAAGTCATACATTAGTATCTCATCAAAAAAACACGCTTCCTTCCATGTAGTTTTCATGCGAGGAACCGGAACCTCTACAAAAAACATACATAACGAAACCCACCCACAAATAGCCCATAACATTAGTAAATACATTCACAATTAACATTAACCATGTAAGAAGACCTTTCCTAACACTTAAAATAACATTAGAACTAAAACATACACGACGCATGTCTAACTACGACATTTAACCTAAACGCTACCTAAACAATTCATACATACACACACAAACCCTCCACAGTTAGAATATACCATCAAACATTACCACTCTGTTATAAATTGTATGTAAAATCAACCTTACCTCCCTCCACACGAAGCAACTCCCAACCGCGAGCTTCTCCAGTCCGGAATGAAGCACAATAACGTTACGCGGTAAAAAAGTAGTCCCCTTAAACCATTTTGGAAAAGGTATTATAGAAAATACAATGTTATAGTATAAAAAAGTAATACATAAACATTGTTATTTTAACAAATTAATAAACTAGACTCATTAAAAATTAAACAGTAAAAAAATAAAACATATTTTTAATATTAAATAATATATAATAATTATTATATATTAATAATATTAAAAAATAATGTAACACTTGAAATGATATATCTAACTAATTTGTAATTGTGTAAATTTATAGGAATAATGTTGTGTTTGTTTATAACTAAACATTATAATTGTTAATGTGAATAATTAATAATAATAAATAATATAACTTATTTATTGTTATTAATAAAACATTTGTAACCATTTATAATAAAAATAATACCCTGAAATAATATATATGTATTTCTCTGAATATATATATTTCTGAAAAGAAAAAATAAATGTTTAAGTTTATTAATAAATAATAATAATAATATACATTTTTTTTATTAATTATTTAAAAATGTTAATAATAATTTCTAAGTATTATAAAAGTATATACTTGCATAATTAATATTTTTCCAATACCAGAAATTATTAATAAACATATTATTCCCCTTTACAGTGACAAACTGAACAACATTATATATTTTTATGTGTGATATACAAACATTGTCTGAAATATGTAGGCAAAAATGTCATAAATTGTTTTTCCATATCTTCAGCAAATATAATAATTGTCATGTTACTTTATAAAAATATAAGTGTAAAGAAAAATATTTAATAATATTAATATATAATATTAACATTATTAAATATAACATGAATAAGCAGAATGAACACTAATTCTTTATTTATTTTTATATAAAAACTTGTTACTCAATGTTAATGTTGATAAAAATATTTAAGTTCATAAAAAATGTTGTTAAAGAAATGTATGTGAAAAATTAGAACATGTACATAAATATTAATGTGTTAATCTGCAAATACTACATTTCCAAAAACAGTTATTTTCTTTTTGATTGTGATTGTATTATAGTTCACATAAAAAAATATTAAAATGGTAATAAAGTTTTGTGAAAACACCCATTGTGCATTTTTTTGTAATATAATAACATGATAATTTACAATTATATGGAAATGTGCTGTACACTGATCAATTAATATTTACTATTGATACTGTAGTCAAGCTAATATAATGTATAGTGTTAGACATTAACCAATAATGAATTACAAATCCTACTCCAGTCAAGCTAATATCAGGGAAGGTGCTGGATAGTGACCAATGATTACTTTCAATTCAACTCCAGTGTAGCTAATATCAGGTAATCTGCTGGACACTGACCATGTATAAATGTGAATTGCTACTTTAGTATAATGTTACAGTTAATTGTAAATTTATTAAAAAGGTACAATAGTTAAATAATGTTATTTACATATATTTGGATAATATTTGTAGCTGAGTAGTCCAAAAATATATAAATAGAACAAAAATGTGTAACTTTTTCCTACTAATTATTAGTATAATATTTTTGTAGCACACTTTATATACACCAAAGGAACCCTTAACCCAAAAAATACCCCTTTACCCAAAAACTGAAAACTGACCCTGAACCCAAAAATAAATCCTTAACCCAAGAACTGAAAACTGTCCCTGAACCCTTTAAAAAGACCCCTTTATCCAAAAACCCAAAACTGACCCAGAACCCTAAAAATACCCCTTTACTCAAATACTGAAAACTGACCCTGAACCCAAAAATATATTCCTTTACCCTAGAACTGAAAACTGACCCAGAACCCTAAAAAAAAACCTTTATCCAAAAACTGAAAACTGACCCAGAACCCTTTAAAAAACCCAATTTCCAAAAACTGAAAACTGACCCTGAACCGAAAAAATATCCCTTTACCGAAGAACTGAAAAACTGACCCTGAACCCTAAAAAAAACCCTTTACACAAAAACTGAAAACTGACCCTGAACCCAAAAAAAAGCCCTTTATCCAAAAACTGAAAACTGACCCTGAACTCAAAAAAATACCCTTTCTCCAAAAACTGAAAACTGACCCTGAACCCCTAAAATATTCCTTTACCCTAGAACTGAAAACTGACCCTGAACCCTAAACAAACCCCTTTATCCAAAAACTGAAAACTGACCCAGAACCCTTAAAAAAAACCTTTTTCCAAAAACTGAAAACTGACCCTGAACCCAAAAAAAATCCCTTTACCGAAGAACTGAAAACTGACCCTGAACCCTAAAAAAAACCCTTTACGGAAAAACTGAAAACTGACCCTGAACCCTAAAAAAAGCCCTTTATCCAAAAACTGAAAACTGACCCTGAACTCAAAATAATACCCTTTATCCAAAAACTGAAAACTGACCCTGAACACCAAAAATATCCCTTTAACGAAGCACTCAAAACTGACCCTGAACACAAAAAAAACTCCTTCACCCAAAAACTGAAAACTGACCCTGAACCCCAAAAATATTCCTTTACCCTAGAACTGAAAACTGACCCTGAACCCTAAACAAACCCCTTTATCCAAAAACTGAAAACTGACCCAGAACCCTTAAAAAAAACCTTTTTCCAAAAACTGAAAACTGACCCTGAACCCAAAAAAAATCCCTTTACCGAAGAACTGAAAACTGACCCTGAACCCTAAAAAAAACGCTTTACGGAAAAACTGAAAACTGACCCTAAACCCTAAAAAAAGCCCTTTATCCAAAAACTGAAAACTGACCCTGAACTCAAAATAATACCCTTTATCCAAAAACTGAAAACTAACCCTGAACCCCAAAAATATCCCTTTACCAAAGAACTCAAAACTGACCCTGAACACAAAAAAAACCCCTTCACCCAAAAACTGAAAACTGACCCTGAACCCAAAAAATACCCTTAACCCAAGAACTGAAAACTGACCCAGAAGCCTAAACATATCCCTTTACGCAAGAACAGAAAACTGACCCTGAACCCTAAAAATACCCCTTTACCCAAGAACAGAAAACTAACCCTGAAGCCTTTACAAAAACCTGTATCTAAAGACTAAAAACTAACCCACAACACAGAAAATAATCCTTCCCCCAATAAACCACAACTGACACTAAAGCCAAATCATATCCCTTTATACAACACATGAAAACTGTCCCACAATAAAAAAAAACAATTACCCCAGAACTGATCAATTACCCTCAAAAAATAATAACTCCTTTACCCACAAAGCCTAAACTGACCCTGAACCCTACAAATACTCCTTTACCAAAAATAAAAGTATTAATATTGTATAACTAATTATTTAATAATAAAAAAATTATAATATTAAATAAAAATAGCTGTAATAAAAAAATTGTTATGATTAATAATTATAGTCCCTAAATAATTAATTAACAATAACTTCGAAATAATAGGCCAAAAAAATCTCATTAATATATTTACAATTTTTATAATAATTAATTACGTATTAATTACTAATTAATAATTAAATTAATTATTATTAATTAATTAAATAATGTATATTATTATTTACTAATTTATGTAAATCAAAAATGACAAACATATATTAATTACATAATTATTTGTAATTACTCACCACACTTATCCCCTATTAAACCAACATCCCGCTCCTAAACATAAATTACAATTTAATTAACAAACTAATAATAACTATTTACTTAATTAATTAACTAATAGACATTAATAAATTAACAATTAATTACTAATTAAAAAATATTACACATTGTAATAATTAATTAACTAATTAATAAGTTAATTAATTAAATAATTAATGTTAATTGTTCACCAATTAATTAATAATATAATAAATGTACAAACATATATGAATTAATTAATTATTTTCAATTACTCCCCACCCTTATCCCCTATTAACCCAACTTCCCGCTCCTAAACATAAACTAGAATTGCATTTATTAATTAATAATAACTAATTACTTAATTAATTAACTAATTAATATTAATTAATTACTAATTATTTCCTATTAATTTTTTTATTAAACATTATTCAAATAATAATTGATAACTAATTAGCAATTAATTAATTATATAAATAATTTACACACATATATTAATTTATTAATTATTTTAAATTACTCCCCACCCTTATCCCCTATTAACCCAACATCCCGCTCCTAAACATAAACTACAATTTATATTACTATTAATTAAAATTAGTTATTTAAACTTTTTTTCTACATATTTTCGATATTTTTAACTTCCACTATATATCGATATTTTGTCAAGTCGATTTATTTGAGTCGATATTTTTGTACTCGATATTTTTTATCATTATTTTTGACGATATTTTTAATGACGATATTTTTTTTGTCAATATTTTTATATTGTCGATATTTTTTCCTCGATATTTTCTCCATTCGATATTCTGTAGTCGATATTATGTCTGTGCACCCTCTGCCACCCTCGACCCAGTAGCTAGAGCGTTGCCAGCATGCTTGCGCGCTGTGGCAGCTGCAGCAGTATCCATATGCCAGAGCGAAGGAATAGTGCTCTCCAACCCAATCACTGTGTTAGTACCCCATGCAGTCGACACACTACTGAACCAGCCCAAGACCCAACATCTGACTAGCGCACGACTGACAAGTTACGAGTTGACCCTGCTAGCACCATACATCACCCTGAAGTGATGTACCACTCTCAATCCAGCCACATTGTTACCTCTACCTTAAAATGACCCTGGTGTGACTCCACTGCACGATTGCGTGACCCTCACTGACGAACAGACAAAGAGTAGAGTAGATCCTCCGAGACACTGCCTTTCCAGAGCCAGATGGGGAACTATGGGTAGACGGCTCGTGCCTCAAACTTCCCGATGGCACCACCTCAGCAGCATATGCCGTAACCACAGCCCGAACCATCCTAGAGACAGCTCGCATTGCTCAACGATCCGCACAAGCAGCAGAGCTCATTGCCCTTACACAAGCGTGTATTTTAGCAGCTGGCACGACAGTCAACATATACACTGATAGCCAGTATGCCTTTGGGGTGATTCATCATTTTGGGCTCCTTTGGAGGGAAAGAGGGTTCCTGACCTCACATGGCACGCCCATCCTACATGGAGATCTAGTCTCAGCATTATCAGAAGCAGTCTTCCTCCCCAAGCAGTTGGCAGTAATTAAGTGCTAGGCTCACAAGAAAGTGACCGATCTCATTGGCCAGGGAAACGCACTAGCTGACATTACTGCCCAAACCACAGCCCAGGACAGAACCACGACACGGATGCACGTGACTAGGTCACAAGCAGAACAATGGACTGATGCTAGAACGACTGTAAGGGACATACAAACGACAGGCACACAGGACGAACTGACTGAATGGGCTCGGGTGGGACTAAATGACGAGGAAGGCTGCTGGTGGACAAAAGACGGGGACAAATGGCTGCTACCAAATGCATATCTGATCCCTATATTGACCTTGGCACATTTACCCGCACACATAGGATCTGCCCCCATGACCGAACTGATCACCAGAGTATGGCATAACAGTAAGATAGCAGATTCAGCAAAACGACTAGTACAGCAATGCATAGTTTGCCTGCAACACAACCCAGGGAAAGGGACCGTAGTGCCACAGGGAGGGTTTGGAGTCCCCGACCATCCCTTTGAAGTCCTCCAAATGGACTACATCCAGCAAGAAAGGTGCTGCGGTCTTAAATACGTACTGGTGATCTTGTGCGCTTTTAGTAAATGGGTGGAGGCTTACCCCACCAGCGACAACACCGCCTTAGCCACAGCAAAGGTGTTACTAAAATAATTCTTCCCTCGATATGGCCTTTGTAGAATTTTATGGAGGGACAATGGCCCCCACTTCGTAGCAGAAGTTATACAAAACTTATTGAAGGGGTTGGGGATGAAGCAAAAGTTCCACTCCTTTTTCCACCCCCAATCAGCGGGCCTGGTAGAGAGACACAAAGCTACACTAAAACTGAAGCTAGCAAAAATAGTCGCCACGACTGGGTTGAAATGGCCAGACGCTCTCCCACTGGCATTACTATCAATGCGCTCCACCCCAACAAAAACACCGACTGAACCCCTATGAAGTGGTCTTTGGCAGACCCATGAACATTTGGGCGGCACCAAAGCCAACTTCCATCCACGATGTCCCGGACATACTAATGTCTGATTACCTGTACAAGTTAACGAGCGAACTAATTCTTATCCACCAACAGGTGCTGCATGCCATTCCAGACGTATCCAGGGGCCCAGGACATGATATCCAGCCTGGGGACTTCGTGCTGATTCGAAACTTCCAGTGGTCGAAGAGTCTAGAACCCAGGTGAACGGGCCCCTGGCAGGTCCTAATTACCACCCGAACTGCCCTTCGAGTGGAAGGAAAGAAGAACTGGGTGCATGCGCACCACTGCAAGAAGATACCTCCAACACTGACGGCCCCCAGAGAAGTGAACAGCCAAGAGGAGCTCCTGACCAAAGACCGACCAGCCCTGAGTTGCTATCTGTGAGAAGTTGGCCTGATATATAATGTTCACTATTCTAGTGAACACTTTGTATCAGTCCAAACAACCCTTATTGATGTTTGGTTGTAAGTCAACCTGATAGACCAGCTATCCTAGTAGCATGGACACGTGCAGTCTTTAGGCTAAACTCTAGAGGGCGTGTTAAGCCAGCTGTTTTACCATCACATTTACCCCTTGAACACCAAGTGAAAGGACACCACACAAGTTGTTATGAAAAATAAAGTATATTTATTTATAACAAGACTACCCTGGCTCTTTATGAGACAGGGAGCTAAGCACACAACAAAACTCTTAAAGAAATACTTAAAGTCGCACAATTTACACAAATGCCCGAGGGGCACGAAAAACCATATACTATACAAGTGGAATGCGAAATACTAGCAGGTAAGTAACTATTCTCATAGGCTTTAGGATTGCTAGGACTGGACTACTGAACCTTTAGATTACAAGCAGGAGGCCTAAGGACGTCATGTGCAGAGTGGGAACTCTCACGCGTAAGGCGGGAAAAAGTCTATGGAGGCTAGTAAAAGCAAAGTTAGTGTTTTCGGGCGAACCCGACTAGGTAGGTCAAAAACGAAAGTGGATCTAGACACTTAGAGAGTTGGTCTACGCTGGAGCACCGGAGTACTCGGTTTACCTAGCCCAGGGGCTGCGGCTGCATAGGGTTCAAATGTCGTCGGGTTTCTTCGTTGATGAACCAGGAGCCTGAAGGAAGAAGTTGCTGGCAGGCGACCAGTGAAGAAGTTCGTGGGGATCCAAGCCTGGATCGGGGAAGAGGAAGACCTGTAAGCAGAGGGGACCAAGTTCTTAATCACTAGCCAGTGATTTAGGTGGGCACCAGAGTGGCACCGGACGAAGTCACCTCGACCAGGTGAGTGGGCGCTGCTGGGCTCTGCAGTCTCTCGGACCAGGAGGCGTTGTCGGCGACCAGGATGGAGGTGCGAGCTGTCCCACGAAGATATCTGCTGTCGACGTCGCTGGACCCAGGATTGGGGCAACAAGTCTTGGCAAATGCAAGCCCACGCGGTGGACTTAAAATGGCGTCTGGAGTGGACCAGGAGGGTCCGGGGTGCTCCTCTGTTGGAGGGGAGCAAGGGCCAGTCTGGAGCAACCAGACCAGCGGTGTTTGTCGTCAAAGTTCATCGTCAGAGGGCCACTAGCCAACGGGCAAGCGACCTGGACAACGCGGTGAGCAGCAAAGAGCAGAAGGGCCCCACGCAGATCTCGTGGATGCAAAGGGGCTGAACTTCGGTGCTGGAGCTGCTCAGGGTTGGGGCTTCTCTTACCCCAAAGCACTCGGTCGAGGGTCACTCGGGAGTCGTGCTGGGCAAGCGTCGTGCAGTCTTGAAGATGGCCGGTCCCTCGAGGTCTCGTCACACCCACGGGTCTCAGCTGGGCTGAAGATGCAGGTAGAGGTCAGAGGTGCCAGGGAAGCCGGTTCTCGTCGAGCTGGGCAGTCTTGATCCGGAGGAGAGACTTACAGCAGACCGTGATGCTTGGATGGTGCCTGCTGCTGCAGGGTGACTACTCCTTAGTCACAAGGGAGAAATCTTGAGAAGAGTCTTGAGTTCCTTTCGTGGAAAGTCGGTTCAGGATTCAAAGATGATCTAATTTGGAAGGGGGCCTGCTCCTACCTTTATCCTGCAAAAGGGGGCTGGCACGCGACTAAGTCCTGCCCTATGGGTGGGACTAGGAGGGGGGTGGTTACACCCCTCTCCTTTGCCGGGCTTTTCCCCAGATCAGGGGCTGGAGTGCCCCTGGAACTGGTTCAAGCCGGCCTATGCACAGTGAGCACCGGGGTGCCACTTGCAGTCACCTTCCTCTAAAGCCCTGCCTACCTAGGATACACAAAATTCTGTCTGGGACGGTGCTGGCACCGCCCCTGGCAGGAAACCCTTTGTCCTTGCCTCCCGCGCTGGGAGGACTCCCAGCAGCAGGAGGGCACACTTGTGTCTCGGTGGCAGCATCCATCTTGTGGAGCTGAGGCTATGTCTGACTTTAACCGGGGTTACAGGTTACCAACATGTCGTGTCCCTCTAGAAGGGTGGAATGCTAACCCCGTCACCAGAATTGGCGAGGGGTTAGTATTCCAATTCGTATGACACCTTCCTCGACATGTTTTGATAATGTTATACCAAAGTTAGCATATGACCGCGAGGTACATAATGCACTTAAGAGTATATGGTATAGCGTTATCATGAAACAGCTATTAGGACATGGTTCCGCAAGCTGCAAACGGGCTCAGCTCATGCCAGAGCACCATTTCACATTATTCCACGCACTCTGCCTTCAGGATTGTTAAGGCCTGCCATAGGAGTGACTGATTTAGTTAGTCAACCCAGGGGTGGCATAATACATGCTGAAGCCCCTGGGAGACTTCTGGGTACACCTCTGCCCTGGTTACAGGGACACAAGAGAGGGCCCAGTGCCAATTCAGTACCTGGGTACAATTTGGAGTAGAGAGAACAGCTAGGCTGTGGGTCTGATTAGCAGGCCCACAGCCAGGGAAAGTCGGAAACCAGTGAAGCAAAAAGCAAAAATCTGGGTGATCATAGGATTGCAGACCCTACTCTCCTACATGACCCCCCCCAAACTTTGGGACAATAAGCTAACCTTGACCAGGTGAGTCTTCTTGCTCTAAGTGGAAATACCTGGAGAGCCCATCAGCATTGCCATGATCAGTACCAGGTCTATGCTCCACTGTAAAATCCATCCCCTGTAGGGAAATGGACCACCTAAGTAGTTTGGGGTTTTCACCCTTCATCTGATTTAGCCATAAGAGGGGCTTATGGTCGGTCTGAATTTTAAAGGGAGTGCCAAACAAGTATGACCTCAACTTTTTCAGGGCCCACACCACAGCAAAGGCCTCCCTCTCAATAGCTGACCAATTTTTCTCTCTGGGGGTCAGCCTTCTGCTAATAAAAGCAATGGGCTGGTCGTTACCATCAAAATTCAGCTGAGATAGAACAGCTCCCACACCCAACTCAGAAGCATCTTTTTGGACAATGAAGGTCTTGGAGTAGTCTGGACTCTTTAGGATAGGTGCTGTGCACATGGCCTGCTTTAGGTCATCAAATGCTTTCTGACAGCTTGCTGTCCACTGAACTTTCTTTGGCATTTTTTTACTTGTCAGGTCATTAAGTGGAGTCACAATGGACCCATAATTCTTGACAAATTTCCTATAGTAATCAGTCAGGCCCAAGAAAGCTCAAACCTGAGTCTGGGTGGTTGGAGGAGCCCAGTCCTTGATGGCCTGTATCTTGCTCTCCAAGGGTTGAACCTGGCCTCCACCTACAAGGTGGCCCAGGTATACAACCTGTGCTGCCCTATCTGGCACTTAGTGGCCTTGATAGTGAGACCTGCCTTTTGCAGTGCCTCTAACACTTTCCTCAGGTGGACCAGGTGATCCTCCCAGGTGGAACTAAAGACAGCTATATCATCAAGATATGCTGCACAGAAGTTATCCAACCCAGTGAGGACTTGATTCACCAGCCTTTGGAAGGTGGCAGGTGCATTTTTCAAACCAAAGGGCATTACCACAAATTGATAATGCCCACCAGGGGTAGAAAATGCTGTCTTGGGCTTGGCCTCCTCAGCTAACCTGATTTGCCAATACCCAGCTCTCAGGTCAAATGTACTTAAGTAGTTGGCAGAAGCCAATCTATCTATAAGTTCATCTGCTCTTGGTATTGGGTGGGCATCAGTCTTAGTGACTGCATTGAGGCCTCTGTAGTCTACGCAAAACCTCATCTCTTTCTTACCACCCTGGGTGTGAGGCTTTGACACTAGAACTACTGGGCTAGCCCAAGGGCTATCTGAGGGATCAATGACTCCCAGCTCCAACATTTTCTGCACTCCTGTCTTGATGCAGTCTCTGACATGATCAGGCTGTCTGTAGATTTTACTCTTAACAGGCAGACTGTCTCCAGTGTCAACTTCATGGGTACACCAATCAGTTTGGCTGGGTGTCAGAGAGAACATATGTCTAAAGGATTGCAGAACGTGTCTACATTCCTGTTGCTGAGGTTCAGAGAGGCTGCCACAAAAGACAAGACCATCTACTGATCCATCATCAGGATTCTGAGTGAGCAGGTCTGGGAGAGGGTCACTCTCTTCCTCCTGTCCCTCATCTGTGGCCATGAGCAAGCTCATGTCCTTCCTGTCGACATATGCCTTGAGCCTGTTCACATGGAGCACCCTGAGGGGGCTCCTGGGAGTTCCAAGGTCCACCAGGTAGGTGACCTCTCCCTTTTGCTCAATGATGGTGTGGGGCCCAGACCATTTGTCTTTGAGTGCTGCTGGGGGCACTGGCTCCAGCACCCACACTTTCTGTCCAGGCTTGTACACAGTCAGGACAGCCTTCTGGTCATGCCAAGCTTTTTGGAGTTCTTGGCTGGCCTCAAGGTTTTTAGATGCCTTCTCCATGTATTCAGCCATCCTGGAGCGGAGACCAAGTACATAGTCCACTATGTTGGTAGCAGGCTTTTTGAGAGGTCTCTCCCATCCTTCCTTCACCAAACACAGGGGTCCTCTTACAGGATGCCCATACAGAAGTTCAAAAGGGCTGTAGCCAACCCCCTTCTGTGGGACCTCTCTGTAAGCAAACAAGAGGCAGGGTATCAGGACATCCCATCTACGCCTGAGCTTTTCAGGTAGTCCATGAATCATCCCTTTGAGGGTCCTGTTGAATCTTTCAACAAGCCCATTGCACTGTGGATGATAGGGTGTGGTGAACTTGTAGTTGACACCACATTCCTTCCACATTGCAGTCAGATATCCTGACATGAAGTTTGCACCTCTGTCAGAAACAACCTCCTTAGGGAAGCCCACTCTGGAGAACACTCCAACTAGGGCTCTTGCCACTACAGGTGCTGTACTGGTCCTAAGTGGAATAGCTTCAGGATACCTGGTGGCATGGTCCACCACCACCAGTATAAACTTGTGCCCTGATGCTGTCTGGGGTTCCATTGGACCAACAATGTCAATCCCCACTCTTTCAAAGGGAACCCCCACCACAGGTAGTGGTATGAGGGGGGCCTTTGTTGTGCCACCTGACTTACCACTGGCTTGGCAAGTGACGCAGGAGCGACAAAACTCCTTGGTATTCTCATTCATGTGAGGCCAGTGAAAGTGTGAGACAAGTCTGTCCCAAGTCTTTGTCTGGCCTAAGTGACCTGCAAGGGGAATCTCATGGGCCAAGGTGAGAAGGAAACCCCTCTGAGACAAGGGGATGACCAGCCTCCTGGTTGCACCAGGCTTGGGGTCTCTTGACTCAGAGTATTGGAGTCCATCTTCCCAGTATACCTTGTGGGCACCTGTGGCGTTCCCTGCAGCCTCAGCAGCAGCCTGCTGTCTGAGAGGTTCAAGGGAAGGGCAGTCTAACTGTGCCTTCCCCAGGTCTTCTCTGGAGGGTCCCCCTGAGCCCAGAAACTCAACTTGATCAAGTTCAAGCTCTTTAGGCTCAGTTTCCCTCAGCTCTTTCAGGTCAGCCTCCTCAGAGACTTGATCCTCAACCTGGGGAAAGGGGGAAGGCAATGCCTTAACCCTACTGCTCTTCTTCTTGGAAGGTGTCTGGTCCATTGTTCCAGGATCCAGCACCTGTTCAGTGGGGCATCTTCTGGCCTGTGACCTAGTCACAGCAAGCACATGTGCTGGCAAGCCTAACATTTCCATGTGAGTCCTCTGCTCCACTTCTGACCATAGTGATGACTCCAAATCATTGCCCAACAAACAATCCACTGGGAGGTCTGAACTAACCACAACTTTCTTTTGGCCACTTACCCCTCCCCAGGAGAAAGCAACAATCGCCATACTATGACTGGTAGTGACGTTGCTGGCATTGGTCACCAGGAAATCTGTACCTGGCATGATCTGTCCAGGGTCCACAAATTTAGGTGTCACCATGGTGACACTGGCACAAGTGTCCCTATAGGCCTGAGCCATCTTGCCATTTATTAAAGGTGTCTGCCTGTATTTGCCCAAAGTATTGGGACTGACATCAGGGGACATATCCATATCCCCTGTACAGACAAGGACAGCCTGAGTGAGTGTGCCAACTAAGTTGTCAGACCCCTCAGTTCCCAAGGTTAACCCAACTATTCCCTTAGGAGGTGCACTACCACTACTGACTGTACTAGGGGGTGCAGTTGCCTTAGGGGCTGTAGTGGTAGGAGTTTGCCCTCCTCTTTTGGTGCACTCACTAAACCAGTGAGACTTACTTTTACAGTACTGGCACCACCTTTTTGACTGGCCTTCTTGAGTCTTCTTTTTCTGCTGTGAAGCCTGACCCCCACCCTCTTTGGTTTGTTGGGGACCTGTTGAAGACTTCTGGTCATTTTGTTCACTCTTGTTACTACCCTTTTGGTCTGCTTTCTTCTGACCACCCTGGTTCTGAGTCTGGTTCTGCTTGACCCTTGTTCTGACCCATCTGTCTGCCTTCTTTCCCAATTCTTGGGGAGAGGTCAGATCTGAGTCCACAAGGTGCTGATGCAACAACTGGTTCTGACAGTTATTTAAAATCTGCTCTCTCATGATCAGATTGTACAACCCTGTATAATCAGTAACCTTACTGCCCAGCAACCAGCCTTCCAAAGCCTTAGTGGCACAATCCACAAAGTCAGACCAATCCTGAGACTGAATTTTCTGGGTATCCCTGAACAGCAACCTGTACTGCTCATTGGTTAAGCCAAACCCATCAACCAGTGTATTTTTCAGGACTTGGTAATTGTTAGCATCCTCAACTCTAGTAGTGAGGAGCTTATCTCTACCTTTGCCTTCAAAGGAGAGCCACAGTATAGCTGCCCACTGACTTTGGGGTATGCACTGGACAGTGCAGGCCCTCTCCAAAGCAGCCATCCACTTGTGGATGTCATCCCCTTGTTTAAAGGGGGGCACTATCTTACTCAGGTGCTTAGTATCTAAACCCCTTTCTTTATCTCTTGGGAGATTGCTGCCACCAGTGGGGACTACCCCACTCATCTGCTGCTCTCTAGCAAAGGCAAGCTTCTCTTTGGCCAGGGCAAGTTCTTCCCTTTCAATCCTCAGATTAGCCTGTTTCATCCTTGCTTCATGCTCTCTTCTCTGAGGGGAAGTCAATCTCCTCTGGGGAGAATTCCTTCTCCTCTGAGAAGAGGCATTAGAGTGCAGAGATCTATTGGAGTCCCTAGAATGAGATCTATCTCTTCTAACTCCAAGGTTAGGCCTCATTAGGGTCAGCACTGGGGGTCCCCCAGCTCCTTCCCTAAATAGGTCTAAGTTGGCCCTAGTAAGTCTGCTGACTAACTCAGACCTCTTGTCTGCCTCATCCCCAGAGAGGTCCTCTTCTTCCGCCTCCTCTACTGCAATTTCAGTGTCAAGGAGGTCTGGATCACCAAGGGCACCCTCTAAGGCTGGCATACTCCCATCTGTATGAGAGGCTTTCCTAGCATCATATGTCTCTAAGAGACCTAACAGAAAGGGAGTGGTGGGGTTAGACCCCTGTTTCAATTTCCTGGAGGTACACAAGTGTCTCAACTCCTGGAAATTGAGAGCTGCATATCTTGAGTTGACCTGTGGAGGGTCACTAGCCACTAGGGGAGTCTCTGAAGACTCTCCATGGGTAGACATGCTTTTCTAGTGAGGTGTAAGTGGTGCACTTACCTACACTATTTGTTTGCCTACTGATCCCTTGCTAAGAGTTGTAGTTTAGGGTGTGCTAAGCCCTAGGAGCTACAACAGCTGGTTCAGTAGAACTCAGAGTATTCTAAGCTAAGTTATATGTACCTTAGTACTTATGTGATCTTTCAAATGATATTCTTAGGATACGTGTGGTAAAACAACAGCAAGCTCAAATCCCAACCACTGCTCACCAATGTGAGAAGTTGGCCTGATATATAATGTTCACTATTCTAGTGAACACTTTGTATCAGTCCAAACAACCCTTATTGATGTTTGGTTGTAAGTCAACCTGATAGACCAGCTATCCTAGTAGCATGGACACGTGCAGTCTTTAGGCTAAACTCTAGAGGGCGTGTTAAGCCAGCTGTTTTACCATCACATTTACCCCTTGAACACCAAGTGAAAGGACACCACACAAGTTGTTATGAAAAATAAAGTATATTTATTTATAACAAGACTACCCTGGCTCTTTATGAGACAGGGAGCTAAGCACACAACAAAACTCTTAAAGAAATACTTAAAGTCGCACAATTTACACAAATGCCCGAGGGGCACGAAAAACCATATACTATACAAGTGGAATGCGAAATACTAGCAGGTAAGTAACTATTCTCATAGGCTTTAGGATCGCTAGGACTGGACTACTGAACCTTTAGATTACAAGCAGGAGGCCTAAGGACGTCGTGTGCAGAGTGGGAACTCTCACGCGTAAGGCGGGAAAAAGTCTATGGAGGCTAGTAAAAGCAAAGTTAGTGTTTTCGGGCGAACCCGACTAGGTAGGTCAAAAACGAAAGTGGATCTAGACACTTAGAGAGTTGGTCTACGCTGGAGCACCGGAGTACTCGGTTTACCTAGCCCAGGGGCTGCGGCTGCATAGGGTTCAAATGTCGTCGGGTTTCTTCGTTGATGAACCAGGAGCCTGAAGGAAGAAGTTGCTGGCAGGCGACCAGTGAAGAAGTTCGTGGGGATCCAAGCCTGGATCGGGGAAGAGGAAGACCTGTAAGCAGAGGGGACCAAGTTCTGAATCACTAGCCAGTGATTTAGGTGGGCACCAGAGTGGCACCGGACGAAGTCACCTCGACCAGGTGAGTGGGCGCTGCTGGGCTCTGCAGTCTCTCGGACCAGGAGGCGTTGTCGGCGACCAGGATGGAGGTGCGAGCTGTCCCACGAAGATATCTGCTGTCGACGTCGCTGGACCCAGGATTGGGGCAACAAGTCTTGGCAAATGCAAGCCCACGCGGTGGACTTAAAATGGCATCTGGAGTGGACCAGGAGGGTCCGGGGTGCTCCTCTGTTGGAGGGGAGCAAGGGCCAGTCTGGAGCAACCAGACCAGCGGTGTTTGTCGTCGAAGTTCGTCGTCAGAGGGCCACTAGCCAACGGGCAAGCGACCTGGACAACGCGGTGAGCAGCAAAGAGCAGAAGGGCCCCACGCAGATCTCGTGGATGCAAGGGGGCTGAACTTCGGTGCTGGAGCTGCTCAGGGTTGGGGCTTCTCTTACCCCAAAGCACTCGGTCGAGGGTCACTCGGGAGTCGTGCTGGGCAAGCGTCATGCAGTCTTGAAGATGGCCGGTCCCTCGAGGTCTCGTCACACCCACGGGTCTCAGCTGGGCTGAAGATGCAGGTAGAGGTCAGAGGTGCCAGGGAAGCCGGTTCTCGTCGAGCTGGGCAGTCTTGATCCGGAGGAGAGACTTACAGCAGACCGTGATGCTTGGATGCTGCCTGCTGCTGCAGGGTGACTACTCCTTAGTCACAAGGGAGAAATCTTGAGAAGAGTCTTCAGTTCCTTTTGTGGAAAGTCGGTTCAGGATTCAAAGATGATCTAATTTGGAAGGGGGACTGCTCCTACCTTTATCCTGCAAAAGGGGGCTGGCACGCAACTAAGTCCTGCCCTATGGGTGGGACTAGGAGGGGGGTGGTTACACCCCTCTCCTTTGCCGGGCTTTTCCCCAGATCAGGGGCTGGAGTGCCCCTGGAACTAGTTCAAGCCGGCCTATGCACAGTGAGCACCAGGGTGCCACTTGCAGTCACCTTCCTCTAAAGCCCTGCCTACCTAGGATACACAAAATCCTGTCTGGGACGGTGCTGGCACCGCCCCTGGCAGGAAACCCTTTGTTCTTGCCTCCCGCGCTGGGAGGACTCCCAGCAGCAGGAGGGCAGACTTGTGTCTCGGTGGCAGCATCCATCTTGTGGAGCTGAGGCTATGTCTGACTTTAACCGGGGTTACAGGTTACCAACATGTCGTGTCCCTCTATAAGGGTGGAATGCTAACCCCGTCGCCAGAATTGGCGAGGGGTTAGTATTCCAATTCGTATGACACCTTACTCGACATGTTTTGATAATGTTATACCAAAGTTAGCATATGACCGCGAGATACATAATGCACTTAAGAGTATATGGTATAGCGTTATCATGAAACAGCTATTAGGACATGGTTCCGCAAGCTGCAAGCGGGCTCAGCTCATGCCAGAGCACCATTTCACATTATTCCACGCACTCTGCCTTCAGGATTGTTAAGGCCTGCCATAGGAGTGACTGATAGGAATATATGTGTCCATTTTAGGTTTAGATATAGGAATACTATATCTAAAGCAAAGGGTGATTACACCACCTTGCCCCAGCTGTCAAGCAGCCAGTTGTGTCTGGTTTAGTTAGTCAACCCAGGGGTGGCATAATACATGCTGCAGCCCCTGGGAGACTTCTGGGTACACCTCTGCCCTGGTTACAGGGACACAAGAGAGGGCCCAGTGCCAATTCAGTACCTGGGTACAATTTGGAGTAGAGAGAACAGCTAGGCTGTGGGTCTGATTAGCAGGCCCACAGCCAGGGAAAGTCGGAAACCAGTGAAGCAAAAAGCAAAAATCTGGGTGATCATAGGATTGCAGACCCTACTCTCCTACACTATCCACAAACAAAGACACTTGAATTGGCAGAGTCTCCTGACCCCACTGTACCATCCAAGGAGGGGTACAATTTGAGCTCGACGAAAGGAGAGTGCTCCGACAAGCAGACTACTAACTGAGTCAAAAGTCTCAGATCGGTAGCTAACACTACAAGGCTACTGGGACCTGTGGTCTTGCCAGTCGTCGAGTCTCTTGAAGGTGATGGAAGATTTTAGACGACCGAAGAACCACCGCGACAACTCCAAACTTGCCAAACTGCACAGTGCAAAGACAATAACTCATGTGGCAGCATCTCTCACCTGCCTCTTGCTGATCGTTGCCATCTGGTGCCTTGAAGAAATTTCTCCCACTTACAGGACAATGTCACCCACCATGCAACCCACCACCAAGAAAGAACACTATCTGGTGTCACTGTCGCCGCGCATCCGAGAACGGCGTAAAGAATTCTGGAACAATTCCTTTGTACAATTATTGCACCAGCACAATCTTGCCACAAATGCCACGAACTGTTGGATCTGTGGGTTGCTACCTCATGCCATTGAACATTCTATTCCTTTCATCCCTTCACCCTTCTCTGTTCATGGATCCTGCCTTGCCTGGTTAATGCTCCTGCAAGAGAGCTACAAAGACAATGCCATGTCCGATGGGACCATCAAACAGTTTTACAATGAGTTCTGGTTGAATAAAACAGGGAGAACCTCTGCTCCCTTCTGCCCTCTGACTTTGAAAGCAACCTTTCCTATGAACATTCCCGCCAAAGAAAGAATTGAAATGCAGGTGTACCATAACCCAGCCAGACCTACCTTTTCCTATCTGAAGAAACGAACTGCCACAACACTGACAGTGACCCTATCTGTGGTGAACGTCTCAGGCCTTGTCTGCAACCAAGGCCACGGGACTAAGATCGTAGTTCACAGCTCTTGCCAGATAACGAAGACTCTGAACACTGGCGACCCCCCTTCATTTGTTGCATCACCCAACATGTACTTTATCTGTGGTACCAAAGCCTACACCTGGCTCCCAAAAGGCTGGGGGGGAACTTGCTACATTGCCTTTGTTCTGCTGCCAACCTACACAGCATCTGCAATCCATCACAGAGAAAGGCGGTTAAAGACACAGAACAAGCAGACTCTGCCGCATCACAGTTCCTTGATGCAGCAAAAGGACTCGTCCCACTCTGGGGCCCGATGGTATACAGCCGAGCCATCCGACATCTATCACTAGCAGTAGAAATAACCTTGAACGTCACAGCTGGCATCCTCACCAACAACATAGCTGAGCTTCAGGCGGTCCGCTTGGTAGCTTTGCAGAACCGTCTTGTTCTAGACGTGGTACTAGCAGACCATGGAGGAGCATGCCGCATCATCGGGGCCTGCTGCTGCACTTTCATCCCTGACAGTCTACAAAGCAATTGAACATCTCCACAGGCTGGCATCAGAGATCCACCAAGAACCAGAGACTTGGACACTGGGAACCTTGTTTTGGGGCACATTAAAAGAATGGGGTTGGAAGTTATTGATGGTCCTCTTGGTTCCGATCTTAGTAATATGTGGCTGTTGTCTGGGGATACATTGTATACCGGCCCTGTGTTCTCTTTGTTTGCATTCTCTGCGCTCTAAGACTTTGGACACTCGATGCAAAAACATGAAAACAATGTATGACCGAGAGGTACAGGACATTATGGACATTGACGTAAACTGACTGACTGTCCCTTCATCCTCTGCGCGCGATCAGGCCCCTCTGATAACCTCCTCCACTGCACCTGGCTACTCAATCCGGTCCCAGGCGCTAACCAACCCCTGCGGACCTAGTTTATTGCCCACGTAGCGACCGAACTTGCTTCACCAACAAAGGGGCCGGAATTTAATCAGTGACCCAACCCCTTTGATCTGACCGATCCCACGTGTTTTAGGTCCTGTCGGAATGTCCAGCTGCGAGATATCAATAATCTGTAAGATCCGGGTGGGGGGGGGACATATGCTGCTGGATATGTGTGGGAACTAGCTTAAGGTGGGGATTCCAAGGATGTTTCAAGTAATAAACTGATGCCAGGAATGTATGACCATGCAATAAAATAACGTAGGAAACATATAAAAAGCCGGGCCTCAGAGATGCAGTTAGAGCACCTCCTGATGATAGCTCCGGTGTCCGAAGCGATGTGTTCTCCTCTAGAGAAATAAACCTGTTCTTCGCCTTCCAATTTTCAGCGCCTGCCTCATTATTTGATCGCTAAATCTTAAGGTGAATTAGAGGTGGTTTGCACCAAGCGGCATCGAAAGTCTTGGGAGACTCGCTGCTTTTCATCAGTCGGCACGCTGTGGGAGGCTAACAAAGCCACCATAAACGGGGTGGCCAGAGGTCAATTCCATTCGAAATGGGCGGAGCGGACCTCCCTCTTGACTCAGCTCGAGGCGCAGGCCGCCTGACTGGAGGCTGCCTCTGGCGCTGCGGAGGATGCCCACTCTAACAGGCAACTCTTCGTGAGGACATCCGCCAAATCTTCCTCGACCCTGCCTAGACGTTGTGGCGCTCTTCTGTGGCCCGTGTCTATGGTTGGGGAGACAAAAACTGTAAACTGCTTCATAACCTGGTTTCCTTCCCTAGAGCTAACCGAATCGTCCTAGAGTTCCGGGCTGCCGAATGACCGACCATTGTACCTCTGCAGCCATAGCCCAAACGTTCGGGGGTATTACGCCCAGCTTTACTCTGCTCAACCCCCCACGACATCTTTGGCCGAGGTACTGGACCGTGTGGAAGTCCGACCCCCCTGCCTTTCCCAGTCTGACTCGGCAGACCTTGACCGCCCCTTTACTCCAGAGGAGATCCAGGGTCCATTTCCTTGTTACACTCTGGGAAGACGCCGGGGCCTGATGATTTCCCAAAGGAATACTTTGTGGCGTATCAGGATCTACTGGTTTCTCACCTCACTGATCTCTTCCAACACATGGTCAAGGCGGGGTCCTTCCCTCCAGAGACTGATGTGGCCACCATCATGGTTATTCCAAAGACTCAGCCACCCTCCCTTTCTTGTACGGATAACCGCCCAATCTCCCTTATTAACACTGAAATGAACATTTTTGCTACAGCCCTAGCCCAACATCTCCGGCCCTTGCTACACGACTTGATCCATCTGGATCAATGCAGCTTTATGCCTGCACGTGGCTCCCGACACTGCATTCCCGGCTTTCATTTGGCCCTAGTCCATCGCCACCGATTCACCCCATACTTACCCCTGCTTCTAATAGACTTTGAAAAAGCCTTCGATACTGTCGACTGGTCCTACTTAGGAGGTGTTCTGACAGAGATGGGCTTCGTCCCCCACTTTCTGAGCTTCATTCAGGTCTTGTACTCCAACCCTCATGCAAGGGTCCTGACTAATGGTGCCTTTTCTGAGGCGTTCACAATCCAAAGGGGCACTCGCCAAGGCTGCCCTCTTTCACCACTTTTATTTGCACTGGCGATGGAGCCGTTGGCATGCCTCATATTCTCTGATCCCCGGATTCGAGGGTGGTCTTGAGTGTCCCAAAAGACCGACAAAATTGCCCTGTACGCAGATGACGTTCTGCTTTTCTTGGCCGATCTGGAGAATTCCAGCCTGTGCTGTCTGGAGGTGCTCCGGTCCTTCGCAGAAGTCTCGGGCCTGTGACTCAACCGTGCGAAGTCCACTTTGGTCCCCCTTCACCCCTTGCGATCCTGATTTGACTGGCAGTCTACAATCCCTCTGCGGAGGCAGTCATTTAAAATACTTGGGGATTAGGATAACCCTGCTCCCCGAACTGGAATGGACTCTCAATCTTAGCCCCCTGGTCACAAAAGCTAAATCCGATCTCAAACGTTGGCAGTCCCTCCCGCTTAACCCTCTTGGTAGAGGAGCACTTTTTAAAATGATGATCCTTCCCCACTTCTTATATATTTTACAGCACATTACTTTTCATCTCCCAGGTAGTTGGTTTTGTGAGTTTAATGGGTCATTACCAAGTTCCTGTGGGGGAATGGCAGACCACGTATGGCCCTATCCCGCTGTCGGATACCTCCCTTTGATGGAGGTATGGAAATGGCCAACCACCATCTCTACTAACTCGCTACCCGGCTTATTGTCATTCACGATTGGTTTGCGGGGGGCTGGTCTGACCCGGCTTACCTGACCGAGCTAGGGACCGTGGACTTCCCTCAGCTGCAGGCCTACCTGTACGGATTCCCTATCCCTCAGACCATTCCACACCTCACTAGGGCGGTCCTAACGGCATGGCGCTCGGCCCTGCGCTACACACATTGAGACAATAAACTCACCCAACATACTCCCATGTGGCACGGGATGTGGCTGCCGGAGGTAACGGCCCTCAGTGGGTTTCGCCAGTGGGACCGGATTGGCAGTGCGTCGATTGGGGGCGTCGGGGCATTGTCCCACTAATGCCCCGGTCCCATTTAGAATTTAAAAGTTCTACTTCTGATGCTAATTGCAGCAATCAGGACTCCTGATTGGAATTAGCGTCAGAAGTAGAACACCCCACGGACGCTGAAGGGGGTGGGGCTGCAGCAGCACTCTCAGGGTTGAGTGACAACGGCGCGCAAAAGTGCGCATGTTCGTTTTTGTGCTGATCATTTTTATGATCAGCCCAAATATGCTCAATAGTCTTCCCCTTAAAAGACCGAGGGTTGCTTCATGCGCAGCCCCTGGTCCCCTAATGGGGAGGGAGTATCCCTGCCCTCAGCCAATCTCTCTGGATTGGCTGAGAAGGGTTGCTTGCTAGCTACTCACCCAGAAGATGTTGAAGGCGCCAACGCACCGGACCCCGGCCCAGGAGCAGACAGCATAGGCGGCGTGGACCCGCCCGGTCAGGTAAGTTTAAGTTTGTTTTTTTTACTTTATTTTTAAACCCCCTGGCCCACATTCCCGCGCGACCCCCTGTGAGTATTGCTATCGTCGAGGTACGTTTTAAAATTATTATTAATCCCCTCCCCCGCACTCACTCTCCCCCCAAGCTCCCTCCACCGTTTGTTGCTGGCCGCCGCCACTGCTGTGTTTGTTTAGATGAATGCACAGTTTCACATAATGTCACACACAGATCTCTGTGTTTTCTGAAAGAGGCTGCGTGCTAAGCTTCCCCTTCTCCTCAAGGACGTATCCAGCTTTGGAAGCAAAAAACAGCTCTGGAAGGATAAAGGGTACTAACCTCACATAGCTTTACAGGCTACCCCCTCGCTCTGCTGGTGGAAGATCCTTCATCCTGAGCCCCTGCACAACAAACAGCCATTTGCGAGGTGGCGGCGTATTTTTTGCATGCAGAGCGCTGCAGACCAGGCCTTATTGCTCCAGTATGCACTGCAAAGCCTTTGCGGACTGGGCACATGTGGTGTTGTTCAATATGCATGCTGCACTCTCACTTTCTAAGTTGCAAAAGCTTCACTGTGTTAAACGCTCTGATGTTCTTGAGTCATGTTACAGCATTATATGTATATGCACGGTTTACTAAGGATGAGCCTGACCATGGGTTGCCTGTGTTATTTTGAGTTTCCACAAACCTCTAGGTATAGGGCAGACGATGGCTTAACCAACCACGCTTCCACAGATTTCCTGCTGTACACTCCTCCCCACGTTCTTTACCATCAAATGGGGAGGAGGGCCTGCCATGGTGCAGGTGCTGCTTGCTCAGTATTTTTCATATCTGCTTTTCCTTAGCACTGCCAAAAAACACTTTTAATATTACCCAGTTTAATGCTGTACTGTAAACTGACTTTGCCAGGATTCATATTCATGGCCTGCAGCTCGCAGCATATGTCTGTGTCAAGCAGTAATTCGCTGAGCCATCTCTTCAGCTTTTGTACATCTCTCAATGCTCTCATGTTTTTCCTTTTCTGACCTCTCACAATTTTTACATTTTCTCTCCAGCCTTCCTAATTGCCAGAGTTTTAAGAACTTTTGAGGTGTTACATTAGCAGGTGTTTAAAAGAAATTGGTAAAGCCATACATAGCGAATACATCTCAGCTCTGGGGTCACATGGGCTCTCTGACTTGGTTTCTGTGATGTATCAGGATTTTTTGTTAGGTGATCAGTTTCGTACAATTTCCAAAAAGGAGCAGTTTGGTGTTGTCCAGAATTGATTTGGCTGTTGCACAGACGATTGCCATTATGTGAATATTGAATACTAATGTTAATGCCTGAAGTGTTTAGCTTTGCTTAGTGTGACTATGGCTGGTTTTAACCTTTGTGTGATTTCCCGATTACATCAGGGTCTGTTGCCCATTGGATACCAGCAACTCTGGAGAAGTGTTTTTGGTTGTTGTTTTGAAACAACCAATAGTTTTTACTCCCTTTGAGGTTCAGGGGTTTCAAAGCGCATGTGTGCCAATTGTATGGGGATGTAAGCTCGAGAATGAAGGAATTTCTTGCATCTAATTATGCCATTGAATGTTATGCTGAGCACCAATAGACTCAATAAAGTTACAGTCATGAATTTTACATGCAGCAGATAAATATTATATGCACTGTGGAATTTTAAATACACTTCCGACATTAATGATTCATCTTTGGGTGTTTAAAGGCCTTGTTCTGTTGCAAATACTTGTAATTCCATTCCCAGATCTCTCGGGTGCAATTTAAGAGGGAGATTAGTGGAAAACAGTGTGCTTTGGGAAAACATGTATGGAAATACTGGTACTAGCAACAATAACTCATGTCTACTCCTATGCAACACACATTACACAGTGACTAGTCCCGAGTCACTAGCTCAGTGCAGCAAGAACATTATGATGGGGGCTAGCTAACAGGGCTAGCTAACTCGGTACCAGGAATAAAGCAAGAACATCGACAGTCATTTGGCAATCAATTTTTTGCACATTGCTGTGGTTTTTGCCCCCTGTCTCAAGAATAAAACAAAATGCCTGCTATTTTTGGGACTGTGGGTGCATAGCATGGGCTTCTTTGTCTACTCTAGCCACCTGTGGAAAGTATTTCATCCACCATGTAATAACTGTGATCTGGCAAAATATCTCTGCCTTGACTGGGCTCTAAAAGTGAAAAAGCGTGGTTCAGTGGTATGGCCATTCTAAAGAGCATGCAAGTGTGATGCTTGTGTATGAAGAGTTGTCTAGTAAAATCTTGAAAACTGGGTTGACTTAAGTTATGTCTGTCTTGGGGTAGGTGCACAAAGATGTCACAAAAGATGCACTTTGAGATTTTATTTCTGTCTCAGTACACACGGTCAACTTGAGTACATGCCACAGTCGAGTCTCCTTGGACTGCAAAGAGTATCTTGCCTAAAATGTAATAAATCGGTTTGCACCTGAGCACAGCCTGTTTCGATCAAGTTCCGCAGAGGGCGCCTCTCTTCTGTTTAATATCTGTAGAAGGAGCATAAAGTGCTTTGGTGCCAAGGCTGGTGTAACAGACTGCATTAGAAATAAGCTTTTGTAGCTTAGCATCTTTTGCTGATTAAGTAAATTCACTTTGTTCAGTCTATTAAAATGTGTTCTATCATTCTGACACATTTTCTCCTCTGTTACTTGCATCATGAATCGGTGGCTCCTCCAGTGATTTGTTACTGCATTGTGATTTACTATTCTTCGAAGAAGTGTTGAGGTGAAGTTGTTGGATATGAGGATGTTGTTACAGATCCTGTCATAACACTTTTGCAAGTGCTTTATCAACCTTCCTGCTTTCTCAAATTTGCTTGAAAATGCTCCATTTATCCACCCTATTTTCAAAATTTTCTCGGGGGAGAACCCCCTGAACCCCCATAGGTTGTTCCGGCTCGCTCGCTAGGCTCGCTCGCCTTAGTCCAGTACCACGATAACTTTACGCCTCTTTCAAATGTCACCAGCTACCACTGGATTGGGATTACACTTCTTGGGGATATCTGGGTTGGTGACCGCATCCGGGCCTTCTCAGATTTGCAGCAACATCACTCCCTCTACCAGACACAGTTTTATAAATATCTGCAACTTCGCCACACCCTCATTGCACACGTTCCCCCCGGAACCTCACTCCCCGAATTTAGCCCGATTGAAGCGCAGGTCATTATGGGCGACTTGGGAAAAGAGGGAGTGTCACGGATCTATCGTTCGCTGGTGAACAACGGCCCAACCACCTTGGATGTGCTGTGAACCTGCTAGGAGGGATGGGTGGGCCCCCTAGAGGAAGCAGATTGGCGAGACGCCCTAATGGCACCCAAAACTCTATCTACCTCCTCCAAACTGCGCCTTATTCAACTCTACTACCTCCACACAGCATATTTGACGCCGGTACGTCTACATAAGGTGAGCTTGCGTCCCCTACCTGACTGTACCCGTTGTGGCAATGTCCCAGCCGATTTTTATCATATTGTCTGGCAATGTCCTGGTCTTGCCTCCTTCTGGGCAGGTATACAATCTGAACTTTCACAAACACTGGGTTGGCAGGTCCCCCACGACCCCCTGCGCCTCCTCCTTGGAGTCTTTGATGGCTTGGAGGGCTCTTGAGCTTACAAGCGTTTCTTGCGTACGGCGGTGGCGGTCGCCAAGCGACCTATCGCCGATGCTTGGTCCCAAGCTAAGCCTCCTACTGTTCGTAAATGGCGCAGAGGGGTAGACTGGTGCGCAGCCCAGGAGAAACCCCTCTTTGATACCAGGGGATGCTGTGAAAAGTTGGAGAAGATATGGGGCAAGTGGTTAAATTTACTGTTTTGAAATTTGTGTCAGCTTCTCCTTTACATGACTGCCTTTTCCCTCTACAGGACACATTGTGCTTATGTACGTTTTCCTTGGCTTACGCCTCCTATTGTCTGATGGTGATGATCGTAGGCTGTCCGGAATTCGGTTTAAACCGACTATGCTGGACAATACACTACCGAATAAAAATCAGCTGACCCGGTTTAAACCAAGTCTGACTGATTTTCATTGTTGTTGCGTCTCTTGTCCACTTGATGGAGCCACAGTAATACAAACCATTGGCCTGCCTGGGGCGTCTGGCACGGAGGCGTCAGGGTAAAAAACACTGCCTTTGCAAATGGAAAGCCGAGGTGTGAATGGCCCAAGGGCCAGAGTAACACCAGGCCGCCTGCCTGGCTCACGTGGGGGAAGAGGAGCTGTTGTGGTCTGCTGTTTTAATGCAGCGTCACTACTTCACAGGTCTTTCAAAAGACCATTTAATTAACCACTCTGTTAATAGAGGAGTGGGCGACGGGGTGGGGGTGTGGGGGGGTGGGGGTGGGGTCGGGCACCGCACATTGGTATCAAGGGCAGGCCCGGTTCTAGCGGGTGAAACATGAGCCTTGGTCGTCGTATTGGCAAGGTAGGCATTCGGCCGGAACCTGAGGCCCAGTGCCCGAGGCTTGATGTGAGCCGTTATTTCCCCCCATCGGTGTTCAGACTGGCTCTCCTGATCTGAATTCAAGAGGCTGCTGCAGCCTCTACGCAGCCCAGCACAGAATATCGCGGCCCATTGCCACAAATAGAATGACAATGGGCCAACCCCAGCAGTCACAGCATGTGGTGGGAGCTCCCGCCCTGGCCTTAGGGTATGACAGTGGGGCCTCACCACGGGAGATGCTGTGTGACAGAGTTTTCACTCCCCTTGAACAGGAAGTGATGAGGGCAATTTACAGGGTTCTGCTCTTGCTCTCTGTTTCCCCGCAATAGATGGCCCGACTATTACTACGAAACCACCACAGGGTCTCGGCTGGAGCCTGCAGCATACAGACCTGACACCAGTCAAAGCTGAGGGGGTGTCGTGCAGAGCGAACTAAGGCCTGCAGGACCCTTCACTGGGATGCACGTCTCGTTACTCTTCCTGGGTTTGCTGCGTTCTTTCACCAGCCGCCATGCTTTCCTCCCCCTTCTATCTTTACTCCCTATTTACATTCATTCAGTCAGTAAAATAGCTCAGCGAGTTAACCGCTCGGCGCTGTGTGAGAGACCCTTGTACCCTCTTCAGTCACTTCGGGCTCAAATCTGACAAGACGGGCTCAGGCCTTCATCCATCTGAGCAGGACCAGTAAAACATTACAGGCTTGCACATTATTATCTTCTATTATTACTACACGAAGAACTACGCCAACACAAAGTATGAATATTTTTCATTCCATTCTGTCACCTCGGGCTGCTTGCCACCTCCCCTGAATCATTAATTTTCATCTACTTTTTACAACTTTGTTTAATTCTTTAATTTCCTTTGGCTTCAGAGCCACTCTAATCTGCTTCATAGTCTACTCTTTCTTCTTTCCATCCCTCGTCACTTTCCTTGCTATTGATCATTTTTAATCTAGTTCATTTCTAACGACCCCTTTGCGTCTTTCCTTCCCTTCTTCTTCTCTTTTGCGTAGTTATTTTTGCATTCTCCTTATTTCCTCCCCCCTTTCCTCTCCCAGTATCACCTAATTTCCTCCTCCACCACCACCTCGCTTTCCTTTCTTCCTCCTTTTCTACAGAAGAGTTCCGGAGACTTTCCATCTGTACTCAGTGAGGCGCGCACTCCGCTCTCTTTTCCCCATCTCTTCCCCTTGCCGGTTTTCCTCCTTAATGTGGTTGCTTCCACGAACATATCTGGAGGTAATTACCTGGCATTCCGAGGGCCTCACTGGCTGCTACTCCTGGTCTGCTGCAAGCTTTGAATATTTCATTTGGCCGGGAAAGATCATTTACACATACTCCAAATGGTTGGCATCGTTGTCCCTGTACCCATCAGTGCAAGGAATAGTTACACGCTTATTCCAGTGGAGATTAGAGCGATGCCATGCTCTTTCTGCTCCTGTGCCAACTTCCAGACAACTCTAGAAAGTTCTAGAATTACCCTGTGAGAGGTGAGTGTTGAGCGGGTTTGATGCTAGTGGCCTGTTTGCTAGTCTGTCTATATTGTTTCAGTTCACAGAAGTCTGGTATTAGCTGGAATCAACCCGATTGTTGACAGGACTCTAATCAGCGCACGCACAAGACATGATTACTGTGCCATATTTACACGCCGTACGTAGTGTGCTGGAACAATTGTCAGGGTGCGGGTGCTGCCATCAATGTTGCATAACTAAAATCATAAGGAATATAAAAAATCAAAAGGTAGCACAAAAATCAAAAGGTAGCACAAAGCACCTGTGTCACAAATGAGTTACAATTGTTCAGGAGGGGGGTAAGGGCGTAGTATGTAACTGGTGGTGATGCATTTTTTGGGCACACTGTCGCAATTATATTACTAAAGTATGGTGCAGTATGTTATGTTATTTAAATTTATATCGGGCACAACAGCTACCCAAAAAGGCAAGCCAGAGAAGGAGCAGGAAAGGAATTACTGATTAAACAACCAGGTTTTGAGTAACTTACGAAAGTGCGTATAACTGGTTTCATTCCGGAGTGGTAGTGGAAGAGCATTCCACAGAGGGGGGCCCAGGTAAGCAAAGGAGCAACCACCCATACGGGACAGCCTAGTCCTGGGCACTATGAATTTAGCCTAGGTGGTGGAGCGAAGTGTGCGTGATGGCAACTCTGCATTAACTGTAAACAAATATGGTAATACACTGCCTCTTCCTCCCCAGCATACTGATCCCTTCCCAAGCCGCCCACATGTTCCTGGAGTCCACAACGCACGCAGCCCAGCACATGGTGCACCTAACAGTACCTTGTTCCATTTCAGCAGTTGCTACACAATCCTTTTGGAGAGCAGTCAAAAGAGCAAAAGCTACCATCACTGTTGGACAAAAAAAAATCAAGTGCAACAACAAAGCTCCAAATACTTATTATTTTTTTTTGCTAGAGGAAGTCTTTTTCTTAACCCCATTTTTTTTACTTGCATGTGCCCCTTCGGCCACATTGCAATTTCATAATAGCATTTAAAAAAGTTCTCTACGTATATTTGACAAACACTTGTTGAGTGACCAATGCACGCTTTCATTTTAAACAAACATTTACAATGTAATAGGTCTTGCATTTACACAAGTTTGAGCTATTCACATTGAAAATAATGCCTTTTTTTGTTTTCGTTTTTAAAACATAAAAGGCTTTGTCATTTACAATGCCAATAGCTTAAACTCACATAAATGCAAGACCTATTGCATTGCAAATGCTTGTTAAATCTGAGCTGCAGAATCAAAGGACAATGGAAAGTATTTCATGACTTTATTAAGCTTCTGAAATGTAGAGCAGTATACAGTTTCTGAGGAAAAATTGAAAAAGCAATCATAAAAGCAAATCGTTCCATAAACACCGGCAAAACACTGTTTCAGTTGTTTTTTATGGCGTGAAAATGAGTAAACACTGAAAAGCACTGTTTTTTAGGTGTGGAAATCACTGGAAAACACTGAAAAAACACCACCAGAATTTACCAAAAATAGAAACTGAAAACAGGAAAGCCTATGTATATTCCATGGCTGTCTTCATATGTCCTAGGTTTTGAAAATGTCAATAAAATTGATTATTCCAAAAAAACCTTGAGTAATGCACCATTTCTGTGTGGTGCTCGGGAGCCAGTCACCTCCCACAACTGAACGCTTGTGCATTACAAGGAAAGTAAAAAGCAGCATGAGGAGGAAACTCCCTACCAGGATCTGCGCGGATGCACTGTAGATCCGGATTTGTCTCCTTCCATCCACGGGTGTGTTAGGGGCATGTCCAAGAAGCGCTGCTCAGCGTGACCGAGTAGCAAAGAAACAGATGAGGCCCATAAAAAAATTAACGAGGGTCCAACAACCTCTGCTGCCCTGCTCAGGTTCCCCTGAGGAGAGTCAGCTACTGGTAGAGTAAAGTAATTCAAAATGAAAGGTGAGAAACACTAAGAAACACATAAAAGCAATTTTAAAACATGAACAATCCACCATTGCTATATGGTGTTTGGGAGCCAGGCACCTCCCACAACTGCACACTAGTGCATTACAAGAAAAGTAAAAAGCAGCATTGTTCCAGGATCTGGTTTCCATGGAGCGTTGGCCAAGTTTCTCACCTATTTCTCAAGCCTCGATGGGTTGGACAATGTGTGATTGTCTACATCAACTGTGTGTTGCCCTTAGTCTACATCAGCCCTTTTGGTTCACCCTGGCGGTCTTCTTCTTCTTTATGGTGGACTCCCACCTGCTGTTTATTTTTTGTTTCAGCTGTTACCACCTGCTGACACCCTTCCTTAGTCGGTGCCATTTGTTCTTGGAGTGTTGCCCTTGTTTTCCTGTAGTGGGAAATACCCTTCACTTCCTACTCTTAGGTGGCATTGTGTTGCTGTTTTTGAGCCGTGTCTTTCTGTCTTCACTTGAGTTATTGTTGTAACTTCTTCTTTAAGACGGTAGGATGTATTATCTCTGTTCTCCCTTGATTACCTGTTTTCTTGTAGTACCCTTCATTACTCCATTCCTCATCCTGCCGCTCACTGGTGGAGGATGTGGGTTACCTTCGGTGGAGTGGATATACTTTTGCTCACCCTGTACGATAGGTGTGTGTCTATGGGAGTTTTTTTCTATGCATATTTATCCTCATATACTTTTATATTTAGATGTATATGTCTCTGTGTGTATATACCTATCTCTTGAATGGATCTCTTGTAGATGTCTTTTACTTCTGGTATATATATCTGTGAGTTGTGCACATATGGTCGTCGGGCCTTCTATACGTTGTACGATGCTGCATTTTACCTGCACCCTTCTTGGTGACCTGGTTGTACTGTGGTATATAAATAAATAATACCGGATCTATTTTTGGATGAATGAATGAATAACAGATAGCTCAATAAAATAAGAGTCAAGATTCGAGGTAGTAGGAGTTTCTGCAGGTTTATTACAGCATAAGGACAGGATCAGGACAACCTGCATAGGATGACCCAGCAGCTGCTGGGGCCGGGTCTGGGATGAGCGCGCTAACATTCAATAACAAAACACAGGCATATATACATAGCGCGAACACATAGCATTACATTGCAGTAGGCGTAGCAGTGGGTGGAGCAGAAGGCGTGACGCGTAGCAGTCGCGAAAGATAACAGTAAAAAGAGGTGTAACTGGGCGTATACGTAGACATGTGGTGCAAACGTAACAGAATATGTCATGAATGGGCGGAAACATAGGAGGGGGCTACCTAAGGAGCCGGGACCTCTAACCTAATGGTGCGCGAAAACTAGCAATGACGTGTTACTAGGAGAAGCTGGGGGCTATGAACTCTGTGTTAGGAGCAGAGACTAGAGTCTGGAGGGTCGGAGCGACATGTACCTAAACCCTATCTGGTATCTAATGTTTAGGGAACATGTTGATATGAACTAGAAGTCATGAGGGGAGAGGCTAACTTGACTCTAAGACTGGACCATGCATTATTCTACATGTAGTGCGTGATGAAGAATACTAAATGACCATTAAATACAGTATTTCTCTAACATGGAGACGAGAAGGCTAGACAATGACGGAAACTATTGATACAGTTCAGTAGCTTAGGAATGCAGAAGAGGAGGACTGAACTGATAACTGGAACTATAACATACTTTTGGCAGACTCAGAGGCAGAGCCAAGCTGCACCGGGCACTGCAAGGCAGGAAGTAAGTGAAGGGTCGAGGATACAGGTGGGGGCTGTATCGCTCCTCAGCGAGGCTTTCAGGAGACAGGAGCTGAATCTGTGGTCCGGGCCCTTTTGAGGCCTGGAAACGGGGACTTTACAATGGAATAACGTGCACACTGGGAAACGTGGCAACATTACTTTACATAGGCCTGATATTCGTAGTATTCACGAGGACTGGAAAATGACATACCAGAGGTGGACACAACTGTAATTGCGTCTTTAATCGGACATGGGGAATAACATATGCATATTGGTCATGCACACATAACATATGATGGATGAGGCGTAGGGACACAGAACATGGCAAAATTTACTTTTCCACATTCCCTCCTTGTCACTACGTTTCCATCAGGAAACATCAATTTTCATGATACCATCTATCATTTCATACAGTACCATTTGCTCGTCTCGAATTGTCTTGGAACGGGATTTAGAACGGGGCTTGGGACTAGGAATACAAGAGGTAGCACACATGCTGCAAATCGCAGGGCCACATTGTATACAGAGGCAGCAGCTAAATATGATCGCTACTGCTATACCTAGAAAGGACAGGACTTTCCATCCCCATGCGGAAATCATATTCCAGAACCAACCAGACCATGTCCAGGTGCCTGGATCTTGATGTAACAGATGGGCAATTTTATGGAGTCTGGTTATAGCTGAATAAACGGACGGCGCGTTATTTGGAATGAAAATGCAGCAACTAGATCCGATGACTCTACAGGCCCCGCCCCTATCGGCCAGTATGACGTCAAGGACGAGACGATTTTGCAAAACAACAAATCTCATAGCAGATTGTTCTTCGGTTAGGTTACCTAGAGCAGAGGCAGTCTCATTTACTACAGCTTCAAGGGTTCTTGTTAACCTACGGATCAGTTTACTATTCTGGACAGGTCCTACAAAGAAGAAGAAACCTTTATTGAAATCTGTATACTGTTCTAGAGTAGTTTCAGTATAATCGACAATTGGGGACTCCCTTCTATGTCTAATGTGTACTAGATGTGTGTTTCTGTGATAATCAGATGGGGCTAGAAAAACAGGTGGCAGTAGGAAAGCAATGTAACAGGTTCCCTCCCAATCGAGGGGCAGACGGACATATGCAGTTTGACCACAAATAAAATAAGAATGACGTGAAGCTTTGAAAATAGATTTCCCACTGTCACTATACTGGATAACAGTAGTACATTCACTATGACCTATATGTACGGAACCATAACTACGGACACATAATTCGCCTTTGACAGGTAGTACTGAAATAGCAGGTAAGTCTGGAGTAGTATCAGACTGAACATTCAGGACCATGAAATTCGACGAATAATTACCTAAATTATATACTTCATTTTCTAGATCTAAACCTGTTCTGTGGGGGAAACCTTGCTTGTCTGAAAAACATGTACTGTTAAGGAAAGACATATCTGTTGAGGATGACGTTAACGTGGACCATGCTCCACACGAACCATTATGTGAGAATGGATAAGGGAAAAGTGGCAGAACTCCCTTCGGTGTCTGAAAAGGGGGGAGTCGACCACACACCCAACAATTAGTGGCATTGCTGGTCTGGTGTGAATAATGTAACATACGGATGAATGTGTTGTTACGCATAGCGAGGCGGTAAGAATATTCGTGAGGAGGCAGATCACTAAACGTGTGCTCTACTGTAGCATTAGTAGACATATTTACATGAGGAACTGGTAAATACAGGAAAAATGCATAGCTGGTGCAGGAAATCATTATGCTGAGAAACAATATGAAACTTAGAAAAACGATACATTGAAGTGAACTTCGACTGACTCTCTCACTATGGGGGTCTATTTTATACATGTCAGAAACAATCTAACCGTTTCACCTAGGGGAGGACTTATACAATCAAACTGACTGACTTATTTTACTAGACCTTAATTTGAGCTTATACTCCTGTTGCGGAGTTTTCTCTAACAAGGGAGGGGTTGTAATAATGTCTTGTGCGGGACAGTCCTTTAAAACAATGTTCTGGCAGTCTTTCGAATCCTGGAAATCCTTGGAAATGTTCTTGGAGACTGATTTCAATCCATTGAAAAGTTTTACATGAGAGAGGTGGACCCACCCCTTCCTGCCTTCCAACTTGACGGCAGTTCGGGTGGTCAAGAGGACCTGACGTGGCTCCTTCCAACGTGGTTCCAGCGGACTTGATCTGTCAAAATTTCGGACCATCACAAGGGAGCCTGGAACGATCTCGTGCGGTGCCACCTCGGTATTGTCTGGAAATGCGGCGGCAACCTGTGAACGACATGAGTTGAGGGCAGACATCAAGGAAGCTAGGTAATCTGTCAGCATATTACATGAAACATCGGTAATACTTCGGGGTCTAGGAGTGCCCCACATGTTAGGGGGGCGGCCGAATACGACCTCGTACGGGGACAGACCTGATCTGGAATGTGCGACCATGCGCATATAAAACAAAGCGACTGGCAGAGCTACTAACCAGTCCACACCTTTGTCCTTACAGACTTTTGCAATGCGGATTTTCAGAGTCTGATTATGTCTCTCTACGAGACCGGCTGCTTCAGGATGGCGTACACAATGGAACTTCCACTGGTACCCTAACAAAAGGGAAACGTGCTTCATTAACTCTGAGGAGAATGGCTGACCGTTATCAGAATATACGACTCTAGGGAGTCCGTATCTAGGGAAAAATTCACGAACCAACTGCTTGGCAGTGGTCGCGGCTGTGTAATCTGGGACTGGATATGCTTCTGTCCACCTGGACAAAGCGCATACTACTACAAGGACATACTTGAAACCTCGACATCGCTCCATCTGAATATAATCCATCTGGAGGACCTCAAAAGGGTGGTCAGGGGGCTGGAAACCACCTTGTTCCACCGGGACACTTTTACCTGGATTAAACTGACAACATATCATACAGGTACGGACTTTCTGCTTGGCTGCAGCTCGTAAATGCTTGTTGAACCAAATGTTCTGGATACTATCTAACATAGCTTTTTCTCCTAAATGTGCTGGACTATGTGCGGTATTGATAATGACTTGAACCATAGAATCGGGGAGAAACCATGTGGCTCTACCCTTCGTTAACCATCCTTGATCTGTCTGGACCCCTCCTTGTTCAGACCATTTCTTGATTTCATCGGGAGTAGCATGTAACTGTATATCTATGACATCTTGTGTAGGGTCCTTAACTGTCATGCATGTAATCGGATCTGGAGTATGTATCATGTTAACTGGAATGTCTGGAGTCTGTGCTGTAAGCTTGGCTGTGCGGTCTGCTAAATCATTACCTTGGGAAATAATGTCAGTAACTTTCGTATGTGCTTTACACTTCATGATAGCAATAGATGTCGGTAAATGTATGGCATCTAACAGGGCTTGAATAAGGAGACCATGCTGAATCTTGGTTCCATGAGAAGTCATGAAACCTCTCTCCTGCCAGAGCACTCCGAAGTCGTGTACAACTCCGAATGCGTAACGTGAATCTGTGTAAACATTAACCTTCAGGTTCTTGGCATGTATACAGGCTTGTGTCAGAGCGACTAGCTCTGCTGCTTGAGCGGACAGGGTGTCAATACGGTGTGTTTCAATAACTTCAGTGTCAGTAGTCACTGCATACGCGGCGACTAGTTCTCCTGTACTAGTTCTCATACATGAACCATCCACATAAAGTGTCAGGTCAGGATCTGGTAACGGAATGTCTGTCAGGTCTTGTCTTGGCTTTGTCGTAATGTTAACTACTTCCACACAATCATGTGGGTCTGGATTTGAATTAACTGATGGTAACAGTGTAGCAGGATTCAGAACGTTGCAGCGTCTAATTTCTATGTGTGGCTGAAACAGTGTCAATTCATAACCTGTTAAACGTGCAATTGTCAAGTGCTGAGTTTGTGTTCGGTTTAAAAGAACTTCTACTGAATGTGGAACTTGTACGGTCAGGGAATGTCCTAAAACTATGGAATCACTTTGTCTGATAGCTAGTGCTGTGGCTGCAACTGACTTGAGGCACGCAGGCAACGCCTGGGCGACTGGATCTAATGTGCTCGAAAAATAAGCACAGGGCTTGTATTGTCCTGCTTGATCTTGTGTGAGAACAGACAATGCTGTACCTTCGCGTTCAGTAACAAAAAGTGTAAAAGGCTTACTATAGTTCGGTGTGGCTAGAACTGGAGCTTGACATAGGGCTTTCTTTAACTCATTGAAACTAAGTGTATGTTCAGATGTCCAAGGGAGGACAGTCGATACGGCTGCCTCCTGTGTCGTTAACTGTATCAGTGGCTTGGCTAGAAATGCATACTGGGGAATCCATTGTCTACAATAAGAAGTAAGGCCGATAAAGGCACGTACCTCCTTCTGGGTTCTGGGCTGGGGAAGACTCGCTATTAACTGGATACGGTCTGGTGTCAACTGCCTACCCCTCTTGGACAGCAAGTGTCCTAAGTATACCACTTGCTGGACACAGAATTGAAGCTTCGAAGGTGACACCTTGTGCCCCATCTCGGCAAGGAAATACAGAACTGTAAGGGATGCTCGCTCGCAGTCACGTTCAGAACGGGCTGTGATCAGTAGATCATCGACATACTGGAGCAGGGCAGTGTCAGTTGGCATGTGAATGTTGTCTAGCTGTCTCTTGAGTGCTTGACTGTAAATACTAGGGCTTTCTGTGAAACCTTGAGGAGCGCGTGTAAACATATAGCTCCTTCCATTTAAACAAAATCCGAAAAGAAACTGGCTGTCTGGATGAATTGGAACACTAAAAAATGCATTCTTGAGGTCTATGACAGTGAAAAACATGGCTTCGGAATCAATGGCTGTTAACAGGGAAGAAATATCTGGGACAACTGGGTACTGAGGAATAATACATTTATTAAGCTCTCGTAAATCAATCACTAATCGATATACTGGGGGTGCATTTGGATCAGTACGTTTCATGACTGGAATAATCGGAGAATTACATACATTGGAGTCAGTTTCTACAACTACTCCTTGAGCCATGAGCTCGTCAATAATTTTGGATAAGGCTGCTACAGCCTCAGGTGGCAATCTGTACTGTCTGATTCGGGGTAACACTACACCTGGTTTAAGAGTCACACGATGGGGTGTGATTTGCATATAACCTACATCAGTTGGACCTTGCGCCCATAAATGCTGCGGTACTTTAGACAATCTTGAATCAAAATCTCGTAATACATAGTGACCCTTAAAGTCACGTAGGAACAGACGTATTCCCTCTGGGGAACAGCAAATAACTGCACCTAATTCTTTCAGTGTCTTAATGCCTAATAGATTTTCTGGACATGACTTAGTAAGTAACAGGTCAGTAGTACGGGACAATGGACCTACCTCTAGAGTGACTGGCTTTGATATCTCGTTAACTATTGGTTTTCCTGAAAATCCAAGGGAAACATTTCTTGAGCCTGAGAGCGGAGCCCCTGGAACTTCGGCGTGACTAATTGTGGTCCTACTTGCCCCTGTATCGATCAAAAACTTTCTGTCTTTCCCTAATACTTGACTGTGAACATAGGGACCTTCTTGATCTACAGGTATCTCGATGAGAGGCAAGCCTACCTCCCTCTCTAGGCTGTTTCATGAATATGGCTGGTACTCTGGATACTCAGACTGCGCATACTGGTACATCTGCGATGTAACATACTGTGTTGCAGCAATAGGCTGTGGTACTGTAACTGTCTGTTGTGCATTCTGTGGCTGAGGAATCTGTGAAACTTGTTCTTGTCTAGGCGGACGTGGTCTTTCTTTAGTCTTACCAGTAGCTATGTTGTGTTTCAGAACTGCACACTCGTTTATAAAATGACCTGGCTGTTTACAATAATTGCAGTTCCCTTTAACGGGAGCTGCAGGATGACTGGCTTGATTCAGACCCCTCTTCTGACTGTCTTGAGGAACAGATTGTGCAACTAGCACTTTCATTTTCGTGTCTTTCATACGTTTTCTCTCGTGTTCTTGCTCTTCTCTGATTCTATTCTGGTGGTACTGAAGCATCTGGAGCATCTGGGACGGGGTATTCGCTTGCCAGGTGCTTTCGACTTTCAAAACTCGATTTTTAATTTGCGGACTTGAATTCTCGACTAATTTGGTAACAAAAAGATGAGGGTATGACTCACTACTTGTCTTGAGACCACTATTAATACTAAAACATTTCTCAAATCTAGAATAAAAATCACTAATATCTTCATCTTGTTTCTGTTTACAGGCTGAGATTGCATCCCAGTCTTCTTTCCTAGTTGTCAATAATCTGGGTAAAACTTGAATCAATAATTCTGGTAATTCTGTACATTTATCTCCAAGACCGGTACCTGGTACTCGTGCCTTGTCTTCAGCTTCTAGAGCGGCCCAATCGATCTTTTTCTCTCCCACCTCCCATTCTTTTTCCTTTAACTTTTCATACACCCCTGCGGGTAACAGGACCTTCAACATTTTAATGATGTCTGGGTAAGTGTATTCTCCCATACGGAGCATGTCTTTTAATTCTCTATGGAACCCTGCTGGATCTTTGTCATGACAGGGAATTAATTTCTTCATTTCAAGAAGTTCCATCTTTGAAATCGGAGTGTATACAAACACTCGTTGCATTACGCCACCCGCCCCTTGGACTGGGTGGACTTCTCGTAACGGATTCTGTCTGTCTATGTAAAACGATTTACTTTCTGGAGGTGAGACATGAACAAAATGCGGGTTCAGGAACGTTCTATACTTGTGGCGCTGTTCTAGAATGACACTAATTAAATCAGTACCTAAACCTCTCCATCTATACTGGAGTAACTCGTTCAGAATATCATGCAACGGACCTGGATCAGAATGTTGACCCTCATACAGAGTAATGAGGTGCTGGATCATATACATTCCCACCAGTCGTTGCTCGGCTGGGGGCAGTTTCAGAAACATTTGTGCCACTATTTCGTCTGGAAAAGTGGTAGAATCAGTAATCCATCGGACTGCTGATCGGGCTAGTTCTTGTTCATGCATGGTACTTAACTCACTATAACCGACTCGTGATTTCAGAATGTGATCGGTAGCTTGAAATACTTGTTCTAGAGAACCTTGTTCTGGTGCTGGATGATGAAAAACAGACTTGGGTTCTAGGCGTAAATGGCGATCTGGAAATCTAGATTTTCCTACATACGCTATTCTGGCGGGATTCTCGTCTTCCTCTTCAGGATCAGAGATACTTTCTTTCTCACTTACTTGTGCTGCTTTACGCTGGTCGTGTAACCTTATTATTTCTTTACGAATTTTCTTGTACATACTCTCCATGGCACTGACGGTCTTGTGCTTACCCTCGGCTATATTATCACTCCACCTTGTCAGGATTCTCATTTCGGCGGGATCTTTAGACGGGTAATCTTGTTCTCTTATTAGACAATTGATCAGGAACTTTAATATCATGAGCTGAATCTCGGCTTTCCTTTGAGACATAATCTCGCCAATACTTTCTGGATCATCCCCTGTACGGATGAAACGATATATTCTGTCTAGATCTTCTTTCATATTCGGCAAGGTGACTAGATACTCGGTCACTCTCCTTACACGTAAGGAATATAAAACCATAGTATATTCGCCTGGAACTGGATCATAGACACATTCGTTAAGGGCTTGCCTGACTTCTGTGACAGACTTATTACTTTTAGGAGTACGCTGTGATGCTTGAGCATGTAATTCGAGTGCCGATAAACGCTTGTGTGGCGGCGGGGTTTGAGGAGTAGCTCCTCCTGCGGCCCCTAAACTGGAGTCGTCTACTGAGGCTCTACGTCCTGGCAGAGTGGGAAATGGAACTGTAGGCTGGACCGGGGGTACCGTAACAGGTACTCCGGTGTCCGGAGGAGCATGAATTACCTGGTTTACAGGGACTGGCGGAGCGCGAACAGGATTGGCATATTCGGGGACTGTGTCGTCCAAATAGGACGAAATAAAAATATCAGCTGCGGTCGGTTTGTGACGTAGCTTGGTCGGAACTAATGGTGGCGGGAAATTACTGGATGCCTCTGGGGTCGCTTTTGGTACACCTTCGGCAAGAAGAGGATACATACCCTTAATAAGGGCATGCCTCTGTCTGTCTGACTGTTCGGCTTTGACTTGTTCACCTATCTCGATTAATTCTCTTTCTTGGGCTCGTTCCTGGGATTCTCTACTTAATTCTGACTTTCTGACTTCCTTTTCCGTTCTTCTATGCGCTTCCTTACGCCATAACTCGATGGCATCTTTCTGTGACTGTCTGGCTTTCTTTTTCCATAATGCTTCTTCTACTCGCATGATACATTCAGCATCCCATGTACCCGATACGGGCCATCTATACTTTTCTTCTAACTGTTTGGTATACTCTACCCATAAATCTAGATACATTATGGCGCTTATGCCATGTTTCTGATACATAAAATGACCTGGACTGTCCCTAGGCGGGACAGGAACTGCTTCCTCTAACAGACCCTTTCTAGTTTTTAACTGACGTAACTTGGAAAATATAGGCATGACTGAACTGTAATCTGGACACAATACAATACACAATAAAAACACGAAATCACATCGCACTCATACCACAACAGTAAAATACATGAAGAACATTATAAATAACAGTTCGAACAGAATTTTACCTGGAATACTGAGAACAGAAATAGAACAGATTTTCTCGAGAACGGAACAGACTAGAGTTACTGGATGCACTGCTGTAACAGTACGGAACATACCGGTCCCATAAAGGGACACATCAGGACCCGTATCCACCTAGGTGAACACTTCGTTTGTGAGTCTGGGCACCACCAACCCACGGACCAGGAGTCAATTTAGATTGGTCCTGTCTAGATACTACCCCAGCAATGGTACTCACCGGGCAGCACGGAACGGAAGGCCTCGGACTGGACTGGACGACGGACGACGAACTTCGGACTTCGGACTTCAGTTACAGGTGGGCCTCCGGATACCTCGGACCTTGGACTCTCGGCTTGGGCTCTGGTCGGGACTCGCCGCGTTCTTCCACCGTCTCGTTCGGATGCTGGACCGCCTCCTCCGTCTCCTCCGTGGGCCTGAGGGATACTTGAGCAGAAATATCTGCCACTGCGCAGAAGAGTTCCGTCACGACTGCAGAGGGTCAGGGGGTCGGCGTGGCTTCACCGACGCGTGGGGAAAGGGCAAGTCCCTATTCGGGCGCCATTATGTGGTATATAAATAAATAATACCGGATCTATTTTTGGATGAATGAATGAATAACAGATAGCTCAATAAAATAAGAGTCAAGATTCGAGGTAGTAGGAGTTTCTGCAGGTTTATTACAGCATAAGGACAGGATCAGGACAACCTGCATAGGATGACCCAGCAGCTGCTGGGGCCGGGTCTGGGATGAGCGCGCTAACATTCAATAACAAAACACAGGCATATATACATAGCGCGAACACATAGCATTACATTGCAGTAGGCGTAGCAGTGGGTGGAGCAGAAGGCGTGACGCGTAGCAGTCGCGAAAGATAACAGTAAAAAGAGGTGTAACTGGGCGTATACGTAGACATGTGGTGCAAACGTAACAGAATATGTCATGAATGGGCGGAAACATAGGAGGGGGCTACCTAAGGAGCCGGGACCTCTAACCTAATGGTGCGCGAAAACTAGCAATGACGTGTTACTAGGAGAAGCTGGGGGCTATGAACTCTGTGTTAGGAGCAGAGACTAGAGTCTGGAGGGTCGGAGCGACATGTACCTAAACCCTATCTGGTATCTAATGTTTAGGGAACATGTTGATATGAACTAGAAGTCATGAGGGGAGAGGCTAACTTGACTCTAAGACTGGACCATGCATTATTCTACATGTAGTGCGTGATGAAGAATACTAAATGACCATTAAATACAGTATTTCTCTAACATGGAGACGAGAAGGCTAGACAATGACGGAAACTATTGATACAGTTCAGTAGCTTAGGAATGCAGAAGAGGAGGACTGAACTGATAACTGGAACTATAACATACTTTTGGCAGACTCAGAGGCAGAGCCAAGCTGCACCGGGCACTGCAAGGCAGGAAGTAAGTGAAGGGTCGAGGATACAGGTGGGGGCTGTATCGCTCCTCAGCGAGGCTTTCAGGAGACAGGAGCTGAATCTGTGGTCCGGGCCCTTTTGAGGCCTGGAAACGGGGACTTTACAATGGAATAACGTGCACACTGGGAAACGTGGCAACATTACTTTACATAGGCCTGATATTCGTAGTATTCACGAGGACTGGAAAATGACATACCAGAGGTGGACACAACTGTAATTGCGTCTTTAATCGGACATGGGGAATAACATATGCATATTGGTCATGCACACATAACATATGATGGATGAGGCGTAGGGACACAGAACATGGCAAAATTTACTTTTCCACAGTACTTCTCTGTTTCCTTCCTTCTCTTCAGTGAGCGTCTTCATTGCATTATTTTGGAGGATGCTTTCTATAACTTCAAGGTATCTTTACCATTCGTGTTGCTTCCTAGTGACTCTCTTCAGCATTCATGTTTCTCTTATCTCCATCATTCTATCATTGGAGGTTTATTTATTTTTTGTAATCCTTTTTTCAGGATAGTTTCCTTGACGATCGGTGGGTGCTTTTTATTCATTGTATGTGTTGCTACTGCTGAGCACGCTATGTATGCTCCTTTCTTTTGGTTTTGAGCCTGGACTCTATAGACTATTGTCCCTGGTCCCTTCTCATTCCCCGATCTTAGTTTGCATTCCCTTAGGGGCTGGCTCTTCACTGATTCTATATTGTGCTCTTGTGATCTTATATCTTTCTACTCCCTATGGGCTTCTTATAGTCCTTCTTGAAGATCAGTCCTCTCGGTGAGCATCTTGCTTCACCTATCCTTTTTGAATAGTCTGATCCCTTTCTATCTTTTGGACCGGCTTCTCCTCTTTGGGGATCTTTCGGCATCTTTGGTGAGGTCAGTTCGCAGCCCTCCTCCAAGGATGGTATTGCTTGGATATCTGATTCTAAGATAAGGAATCTGTGGCTAGATGTCTCTATCAGATGGACAGCACTATCTGTACCAACTCTGGTGATAAACTACAACTAATATTCAAGTAAACACAAACATTGTACTTCATTTACCATAATGCTAAGAGGACAACTGTGCTGTGATTCGAGGCAGTGTGCTCCCATCCTCTGCTGTTTAGACAAGTTACTTACCTTTGGTAACACCTTCTGTACACAAACTGCCTTCTGTGGGTATGTGGCCTCTTTTACACAGTGAGTTAAACCAAGTACTAGTACCAAGGTACGCTCCGCACAATTCACTGGAGACAATCTTCCTTGTTTTAAACACTCTTTATAGAATTGTAAATTATAGTTTTCAATTTGCTTTTTCAGTAAAGAACATTAAGATAAGCATCTATACATACCATTTTTTTTTCAAGATGTACAGAAACAATTACTTTTTTTCACAAATATATATATATAACGCAATACATCTTGATATTCAATACGTAAAAGTTAACAAATGTTCAAAATTTCAACAATATGTTAATGATGGGGCCCAATGCATTTCAGGACTTTGCCAGTCTCTTCGTCAGGGGCAAATCTAAAACAATAAGAGAAATATATATATATATATGTCAGTGTGCGGAATCCTCTCTGAAAGTTCAATAACTGTTGGTAATACATGTAAAACCAGCATCCCAAATTGTTAAATTAGACACTCTGTATGATAGTTCCAAGCACAGGCATGAGCGACCTCCACCTCACCCAGTGTAAAAAATTTGTGTATCCCGCATATCGCGGCAAACGCATGGTACCTCGTGTGAGTCCTGAAATCCTGCACAGCTTGAAAATCTGGTAAAAAATTATGGAAAAAATAACAACATACAAAAGACCAATGTAACCCTACTGCAACGATAAAAACACAAATGACCTGATCAACTTAATATAGCGATGCTCACCCAGGAGATGCCGGTGAACTTCACAGTCTTGGGCTTCTCCAAAATCAATAACTGGTAAGCAATGTTTCCAAAAATATATGAGGCAACCATGTAATCTGTTAAAACAGGATTACCCTCGTTTACAAAAACGTAACGCTTCGAGGTTTAAGCCGCTAATCCCTCAACTTACCTATCGCTGTCTCAGAAATCACTCTTCTCCTCCTCGTAGGACGCCATGTCGTATCTCCGTGCCCATCTGACTTTCTAAATACTATTCATTCCAAACATGGAAAACGTACTTAAACAAAAACAACTCGGGGAAAGGATGTATACTTAGCCGCTATCTTAAAAGGGGGAAGCCTTCCTCCAAAATTACAAATTACACCAAAAAAGGTGGTTAGCCACACATTAACTCCCTGGTAGTAGATCGTATAGTGATGCAAATCCCCGCATGCGACACGGTATTACACTATTCCTACCGAATGACGAATCCGGAAGCCAGACTCAACACTCCATTCAGTTAAATGCTGAACCGCATATGTGAAACTGGAAAGTGCCACCTAATTACTATACGAGCATAACTCCTTGAATGTACGCAATCAAGCTTGGTGTATCACTGATGTCGTGGTGCTAATGCTGCATGTTGCTGTAAGCGGCCACGATAACCACTGTTCTAACGTGGAACTGAATTCCAAATACATCCTACTGCTCCTAGAGATGCTCATCAATGCGCTAAAGCCGGTGTGAGCTCCAATATATGTGTCTCCACACTCGGAGAATGTTGTACCTCATAAGTAAGTTGATTCTACTTTGGGATGTACCCAGTGCTGTCTGTCATTGAAAACGCATGAGGTAAAACTTGAAAGATGCTGAACTGAAAAGGTGATGAAGCTCATGCATTCCTACCGAAGTAGTGATCCCAACCCCTAGTAAATCCATGAAAACCCTCCACGAAAAAAGTGTAAATATAGATGAACGGATCAAACATAAAATGATGGAACCTATCATTTACTGACGACTGTAATCGTGTTGAACGTACTGTAGAAAGTTTATAGGAAACAACTCATGTCCAGACGGTCATTGAGCCCTTTGGAAATCATGGTTTCGAATTTTTTTATCCAGTAAATCAACTATTGTTGTTGCATCCTTGTCTGGTAGCCACCCTTTCAATTATCAAAAATCTCAATTGAGACATAGTATGTCTAGTTTAATTCCAATGTTTAGCCAGGCTCGAAGTGATGTTGTTAGTTCGTATTTTACTTTTGTAATCTGTTATTCTGATCTTGAGTTTGTGTTGCGTTTATCCAACATAAGCCTTTCTGCATGGACATTTGATTAAATAAATTACATTACTGGTGTTGCAGTGACAGGTGTGTTTCAGTGCTATTTTGCATCCTGTACAGGGGTGTGTGAATTCATTCCCTTTAAACACCTTGTGACAATGTATACAATTGTGACAGGGTTTGGTGCCCTGATATTCGAGATTCACATCCATTTTGGTTGGTGATAATAGTAAACGTAGATTTCTTCCCCTGGTGTAGGCATGTAGCGGTGACTGCTGAAATATCCCGTTACAGTCAGGTTTATTACTCAATAGTTCCCATCTCTTATTGATGAGCTTCTTGAAGGACTGTGAACTTGTTGTGTACTTGGACACAAAAACCATTCTGTCCTGACTTTATTTGCCTTGTGGAAGGAGTAACTGTCTTCTGTCTTTTTGGTTTATCCTGTCTATACAGTCCTGCAAAATTGCTTCTGGATATCCTCTATCCTTGTATCGCTGTTTGTATATCTACATTTTTGCTGAGCATGTTTGAGAATCAGAACAAATGTGTTTTATGCGCGTAATTTGAGAATATGGTAGGTTGTGAATTAAACTCCTAGGATGAAAGCTGGAAAATGCCTTCATGTTGTTCCGATCTGTAGGTTTGGAATAGATTTGAGTTTCAAGTCCCCTACCTCCGGGTGAATTAGTGACAAGTACATCCAGGTAGTGAATGCTGTCTGTTCCAACTGTATAGGTAAATTGAATGCGTGGGTTAAACGTGTTCGATTCTTGCAACATCTCTTCTAGAGACTGTTTGGAATCTGTCCAAATGATAAAAATATCGTCAATAAACATGCAGTATATTTCAATGTGTATCCACCAGGATGCTTTTGACATGATGTGTTGATGTTCAAATTGTGCCATAAAGGTATTAGTGTATGCTGGGGCTCTAGAAAATCCCATCGAAGTCCCTGTCAATTGAGCGTAGAATTTATCTTGTCACAAGAAGTAACTGTGGTGGAGACTGAATTGTAACAGTTGTAGTAGAAACATCTTATTCATACCAATGTCCTCCCTCTGCAGTAGCGCCCACTCAACTGCTTCCAAACCAGCGTGATGAGCTATGGATGTATACAAAGCAGTAACATCGATGGTACTTCAGATGAAACTCTGGTCTTCCTCAAATTCCAACTGCTGAAGGATAAAACTGTTCATATAGGAGTGCACTCCAATACCTATAACTAACTCTTTTACACAGTGTCTTTTGCGTACCCACACAGGGATCACTTTCATTGCTATTCTTCAGTTCCTACTTGTCCCCAGAACATGCAGAGTGTTTAGAAAAAACACACAAACACATTTACCTCTTCCATAATCCATGCCTTTACCTTTTTCATGCACACACAGGCAACTGTTACACTGCCTGACTGCACTGCCCTGTCTCTTGCCTGTCATACATCTTTCCTGCCTCCTGCACACGTACAGGCACTCTCCGCTTCATTGCTTTCTGTGCACTGTTCTTTATGTACCACTTATCTCCACAGACTGCCCTCTGATGGGAACACAGAAGCTTCACGTACAATGGTACACTGCCTGTCACCAGTACAACGCCAAGTTCACATACCCTGTCTTTTTCCTGTGTCTTGTCACTGGCATTTTTGTAGTTTGAAAGTACTATATTTCCAAGAAATATATTCCTATTGAAATATTACACACATTTCTAGTTAATAAAAGAAAGAGTGAAAATAAGAACAGACAATTTTAGTAGCCTAAAACAACAATGCACGATTATATCCTTTCACTACGACTACTTGTATATTATATCATTTCAACTATACATACATTAAAATGTACCCTATCCGGATCCAATCCATTCTACAGCCCAAAGTCTCACATATATTTAAAACCTTTCACTAAAAATAGTAGAAAATGTATCAATATAAGAACAATTCATTAAACCCTAATAGCATTTTACAGTGCAATGTGCGTTTAACTAATAGCAAACAGTACATTTTACCCCAATCAGGATTCTAAAGTGCAATATGCATAGCAGCTTTCCACAACCTCCCTATTAGGGGATCCACTATTTTACTTGATGGCACCTTACTGAATATAATTACACCCATACAGACCTGGATCTTAAACCCTCTTGGTAAGAGAATGCCAGCTTAGTCTTTGTAATTTTACACAAACATTGACCAACGGCGATCTCTACATCTCGGAATCTAAGACTATAAACTATTTCTACAGTTTGAATCCCATATTTTTTAAACTCAGGCCAAAGTACCTTTTGCTTGCCTCAGTGAAGAATACACAATCCAACTATAAATGGCTCACTGAATATTTCGGGAAACGACCTTAACAACACGGTCAAAACACTGCAATACATTCACATTGCTGTTTTCACAACGCAAGTCGTTACTATGACTTGCACTGGAGGGCGCTCTAGACTAAGGAATAGTGTGATTTATTATTCCAACACCTTCCCTACTCTACGTAGGCTGGAGTTGGAATAGTAAATCATACTATTCCTAAGTCCAGCACCCTACAGCGCAAGTGGTTGCAACGACTTGCGTTGTAAAAACAGCGATGTAAAAACAGCGATGTAATGTACCGCTTTCAAAATGATCGCATGGTAACATCATACATCCAATATTTCCAACCTCTGTCACCTTGGCTATTGTTCTTAACAACCTCTGTTTTTAATCCCTTGATACACCACCCAGGGTCAATTCCCACCCTCAAGCTCAAGGCCTCATTCTGCGAGCACTTGTCTTGAATATTATATAGGCAAGGAAAGAAGTCCATGCTCTCCTGTGAAATTTAGAAAGGAATGGCTGAGCTCTTAATTTTGAGATAATACAAATCCTCTGCCCAACTAGTTTTTATGGCACTTTGCCTGAGTGTACTCTTTGTCTCGTTAATTGAAACCAATTCGCCTCCTTCTATACACCTCTCTAGAACATTCAAGCACGTTTTCAGTATTGTCACTGGTTTTTTTTCCCGTAGAAGGTTGTCATTATCTCCAGTGCGATTTGCCCCGTCAATTTGGCGCATAGGGGCCCATCTTTAAGAGATAAATAAAAGCACAATGCTCTGGCATCAGCAAGCACACTCCAGGCTAAAGTTCTCAATTCCCTCCTAACAGCCTGGATCATAGCATTTTTAGGGAGATCAAGAAGCAATTTTAGGGAATAGCCATCTGTCCCTTCCCATATGACTTGCCTGTCCAAAGCCAACACCTCTGCTCCATATAAGGCCTGCAGAATAAGCTTACCCTGAATAACTTCGCTTAGTGGCTCCAGGGTGTAACTGCCAAATTTACAATCAAACCTTTTCACCCCATTCAGTACTGCAGACAGGACAAGCCTCCAAGAAGCCATTTATTTATACCACCTGAGATCATCTGAAAAATTTAGCCCGAGATTTTTATACTCTCTAACCTGCCCTAATCTTACATAACCAAGGAACCACACACATTTCCTTTTCCTCCTAGCGAAAACATTGTTTTTCTCTCATCAACATTTATTGTAAGTTTATATTCAAGGCGTATGCATTTAGGGCATTTAGTTTCAGTTGCAGCCCGATGGGTGTAAGATACATCACCACCAGATTGTTTGTGTAAATGAGGCAACTAATGTGCCTGCCTCCAACCTTTGGTGAAAAACTGTGTAGCAGGTATTATCTGGGGAAGGTCTGCAATAAACACTACATAGCAGGGGTGCTAAAAAGCACCCCTGTCACAAGCCGCTCTCCACTGGGATTTTCCTTGTCAGATTCCTAAGCCGATCAAAATCAATCTGAACCTCATTTCCACTATAGGCCCCAGATATCTTCGACTGCTGTAATTTGGGTCAAAGCGTATGCCTATCCACCTTGTCGAAAGTCCCTTGGAAGTCAACGGAGCAGCAACAAAGGCCACCTACCGACTCCATTAACTTCCTGAAACAGTGATCCATTGTAGAATGCTTCAGCCTAAAGCTCCTTGTTCAATTGGAATCAAATCAGTATCAAAAGCCCAGGCCACTAAGTACTTTAACAAAGTTTGGACATATCATTTGAACAGGCTCAGACGGTAGTTAGCTGGCTGAATGGGCTTCACTATTGCACACTTCCAAGACTCCAGAAGAGAGCCTGTCAACGTTACCTATTGGAAAAATCAGCTCAGGATGGATCCCCACTTCCTTGGATCTTTTTTAAATGTCATCTGGACCTTCTGCCTTAGAGGCTTTCATAATACAGATTATCTCTGACAGAATTACTGCCATCTGTGCATTAGCTATCATTTCGATATCGACTTCAGAGCTAGCCTGAATCAGTTATCTATACTACGTGTTTCCACCCGTATATAAAGAAGAGATAAATGTGAAGCATTCTTCTTCACTTATTTGAGCCTCAAACAAAATAGTTTACTATTACCATACTTAAATGATTTCCATTGACCAAAATCAGTTACACTAAAGAATGCAAAACCGTTGCGTCTCCTTTCCTGGGGCTTAAAGAAAAAATACACACCGGAATATTTAACGCTTAAACACAATTTTTACGTAACCTCATCAAGATCTTTAAAAGCTGATTTTTTTGTTAAAATCACATCTACCACTAACAGGTCATCAGGAAAATCCCCAAACAATGTCTTTACTTCATTAACCAGATTTAGCCGCTTACACTCAGAGAGAGGGCGAATTGGTGGCACATACACATTTAAACATGTCGTTTGCTTTAACCCCTCCATATTGATATACGGGTCAATTAATCAAGCAAGAACCCATGAGCAAGCGGTTTGGAGTTTTGTTGCTGTTCTCCCACAGCAAACTGAAACCAAGAAGAGTAATCCACCCAGTGATCTTCCTCTTGAAGAGTCCTTTGCATTTTAGACTATGGCAACAAACAACTCCACTACAGCACACTCCAACAGCCAGGTTTCCTGAAGGAACAAGATAAAGTGGTTGTTCAAAATCTCTCTACAATTTTCCATATCTATAAATGTTTTAAATCCATGAATGTTCCAAATGAGGACTTGAACTGGCTGGGGATACCAATCAATCTTGTCTACCCCTCCACTTATCCATGGAGGAAAGTAGCCCTCCTGAGCATTTTTGAAAGAACAGCTCTCTCTCTCCTCGATGGGACCAAACCCCAAGTACTATAATCATTTTCCCTCTGTCGCTCATCGATCTACCTGCAGCGGAACCTATTCTGACTCCTCAAATCCTGCGCTCTATATTTAGTGACTATCCATTCTTGAGAGCCATCATATCCCCACCACCTCCCCCAGCCCCTGGTCTCTGCTGCTGCTCAGTAGACCTGGCAAGATAAACCTGGTACTGTGTTAGCCCACCATGTTCGCTTAGAAAAGGGACTAACTGCGTTTCATCATTTTCTTCACAAAGACAGATGCCAGTTGACACCAGGACTGATCTAGATGTTTCCACTAAATTCTTCATTTCATTTAGGTGAGCATAACTCTGGATATCTCTTCTCCTGCAACCTCCCTAAGGCCAGTCAGTGCAAATCCTTTGTAGAGACAATCCTCAATCTTTTAATATTTGCAAATACTTTTAACAGTTCTGACCCATTTAGGGGCTGTTTAGCTGCCTGTCTCCTAGTCTTTTTAGGTTGCACCTTTAGGAATAACACTGGAGGTCTCGTCTGCTCACAGTCTTTTCCAGCCTGAACTGCATCAACACTACTAGGATCTGCTAAAGATTTTCTTGTAACAGATCCTCTTTTTGTACTCCGACCTATCATATGTGGCTTCACAGGCACAGGAGCGCGGGGTAGGCTCCCGTCTGCCTCCTGTATTTTTGCGGCCCCGCCCCTGTCCCAACACAGGTTGCCTGGCTTCCTGTTCAAGCCGGGCTGTGGCGGTGAGTTTTTTTCAATACTTAACTTGATTAAAATGTTGGCTTTCTCTTACTTAGTAACCCTACCGATCTACATTCCTTTCCCTTTCCGCAGTTCCTTAAGCCCCTCGCATGCGCCCTCCTTACTGTATAATATAATTTAAAATCAAATGCTAAGGTGTTTTTTGGACAATCTGAAGATGATCATTCCCAGGTGATGGGCGCTGCATAGGGTTGAGCGCAAAAGATGGAAATCCGGCCATTTGTTAAATGTATTTATTTGATATGACTTATATGGGAGAAAGCAGGGCTGTTATGGGAGGGGGTAAGCACAGAGAGGGGAGGTTGCCCTCTCTGCAGTTGCTAAGGCTCTTTCTCCTTCAACTTGATGTTATGGATTTTTTATTATAAGTAAGACAGCTGTTTTCTTACATGAGACAACTTGTATGTGGTTATTAGTCGCTATCCCCGAAGTACATGTTTTTTTTTTACTTTTAAAACGGGTGCTACTTATTTTACCTGCCCTAAACTGGATGTATTTAGGGGGAGCGTGGTTGGTGTTAGGGTCACTGATCCGATATTGAAGTCTATTGTATGATGGGGGTTTGGTCTCTTCAGATGCCGAGTGTGATTTAGTGGGGACGTTAAAGGCAAGATTCTTACGTGGCTAGGAGGGGGAGGGGGTCGTGTATAGCTTTCTGCTTTAAGATTAGTTGTTGTGGCTGGCAGCGGCCACTTAAAGCAATCATTCCTCATCTTCGCTTGTAATCAAAATAATGCATGCCTGTGCGCATACTTAGAGGGGCTCTGAGTCAGTAATTGTCGTCCATTGATCCTTTTAACTATCATCCATTTCATAAGGCTTTATTCGGAGCAAAAGACAAGTCCATAAAAGCACAGCATAAAAAGACAACGGTATAAAGCAACAGTCAAAAACAGGAGATACAGCAATTTAAAAAGGTTAAAAAAGCATACTTTTCCTTGCATTAATTGATTTAAGGAGAAAGGTAGCCGTATAAAAACACACGTCGGGGTGATGTAGGTTAAAAAGCAGGCTCATGCAGTCTCGTATTGTCCTGACTCCAAACTTAGCAAACAGGGGTTTCAAATAAGTGATCCGCAGGTATTTGTACAACTGACAGAACAAAAGAAAGTGCACAGTGCTTTGAGGGGTGGTATTGTCACACGGACAAGGGCCAGCAGGATGCGAATGCTGAGAGGGGAAAGCAACAAGGTTGTGGACTACTCCGGTTCTCAGTCTAGTCAACACAAACCGATGTGCCTTCCAGGTCACTTGTGACAAATACGGTTGGAAACCCACAAATTCATTTAAATCATGATAAAGAACACAGGATGAGAGTTCAGAGCTATTTTGATGCGGCTGATAGCACAATGTCTAATGTAATTTGTTCTGCAGATGCTATTGCTCTACTATGACAATTTGACATGTTGTTTGTATTGACTACCTTTTCCATGGCTTATTCTTCTGTTGTAAAGCGCTCTGATACCCTCGTGGGTCACGTTCGCGCTATATAAGACTTTATAAATAAATAAATAAATAAATAAAGCTGTTGTAAAAAACAGTACTTAAGTTCAATTTTGGACAGCTCAGTAGCCCCACATCGATCCGCAATGTTGTTAATGTTAAAGATCTCACGAAAATTATCCACAATATACTTTAACCATGGGATCTTTAAATGATGGTCCAAAGAGAGACAATCAGAAATAATGGCTCTGCACAATGAGGTCTCTTCTTTTATCCAAATGGAACGCCATAGCATCAGTGGCCTAAGGAGGATAAAGTCGGCAAGATGGTGAATACCCAGTTCATTGTGCACTAAAGCATTAGAGACAGAGCTTGGCAGGCACAAAAGTCTCTTCAAGAATGCATTCTCCTCAACCTGAAGAGACCCTGCCGGGGCGTGGCCCCAAATGCCCGCTCCGTACAAGGCAATCGAGACACAATTGGACTGAAAAATTTTAAGCATATCATGGACCCGCCTGTCTCCCAGTTTCTTAGCCATTGTGAATATTCCATGAGCACTCCTCGCCATCTTAGCCCGGACATTCTTATGTTCATTAGCCCAAATGTTATTGTTTGAGAAGGTGACCCCCAAGTACGAAAATTGTCAACAGCCTGGACCTTCTGTCCCTCTATAAAAAATGAAAACTGTTTCTTTCTATTCCTTCGCCCGCATTCCATAACATAAGTTTTAGATTTATTTAACACTAACTTTCTGCTTTTCATAAATTGCGAAAAGCTGTCCATCAGCCGTTGAAGGCCGATGGGGGTGCGTGAGATTAGGACCGCGTCATCCGCGTAAAGTAACACAGGGACGTTGTCCTCATTAATTTTGGGAGCATCCACTGCCAGAGATTTGAGAAAAGAATCAATATCATTGATGAAAACGGTAAAAAGCAGTGGGGCCAACACACATCCCTGTCTGATTCCACGCCCGATTTTAAACTTAGTAGTACATTCCCCGTTAGAACCGTAACGGACACAAGCACGTAGTTTGGCATAAAGACGTGCTAGGAAGAACACAATGCCCTCGGGTGCCCCAATTTCAATTAGCTTTGCCCAGAGAATGCCATGGTCCACCAGGTCGAAGGCACTACTTAAATCCGCAAAGCAGAGATAAATAGTGCCGGTCTTTGCCAAGGTATATTTACCGATGAGCAGGTCTAAATTTAGACACTGCTCAATCGTACCACGACCCTTCCCGAACCCAAACTGGCTCTCTGCTAGAATGCCATTGTCCTCCACCCATTCTTCCAACCTTACTAGAAGCACTCTACTCATTACTTTTACGAAAGAATCCAACAAGGAGATTGGACGAGAGTTCCTAACGTCCCCTCGATTTCCTTTCTTAAGTATTGGGATTAGGATGGATTCTTCCCAGGTAGGGGGTACCTCATTACGGACTGCTGCGTTGAAGATATTAGTTAACAGAAGCCCCCATACTTCAGGGACCAATTTATAAACATCGATTGGTACCCCGTCTGGACCCTGTGCTTTTCCTCCTTTGCTGACCCTTATGCTATCTAAAACCTCTTGAACGGTGATATTGAGTGGCGTATGCGGCCACCCATCCCCTATATCCCTGGATGCACTGTACGAATCAAAGATTTTAGAAAAATGGGAAACCCACTCTTCCTTCATAACTTTGGAAGTTAATTCAGGGATCTTATCATCTTTGAGGAATGGGGAATTAACTGTTTTCCAGAACAGGGTACAATTATTCAATTCAGCAGCCAGGGTCAAGTTGTCCCATGCCTCCTGTTGGAGTTCCAATTTCCTCCGTTTTAGGGTTTCTTTGTATCTGGCTCTAAGATCTACAACCAAACCCTTATATCTAGGCGTAACTGATAAAGCTGACTTTAGTTCCTTTAGGGCCAGGGTACAAGCTGGATTGAACCACCCCCGCAGGCGTTCCTCCTTGTGCTTGAGTGTACTAGTAAGCTTAGAGTCGATGACCGCATTAATACCAATAAAATACTCAATAGAGCCGGTGGTACCTTGATTGTCTTCTAAAATCCCTGTAATTCCTGCCAGGCAACTAGTAATGATCGAATCGGACATGATTTCAGCCTTATCCCCCTTCCATCTGAGTCTAGTGCCATTAGGTCGCACGGCCTCAATGTTGTTAATAATACACCCCGGAATGGGGGTCCCTTTGTTTTCCCATAGCATGGCCTCTACTATCAGGCAATTGTGGTCACTAAGCTGGATGTCTATAACTTTAGGTGCCATAGTCCAGGCCTCAAGGCTTGAGGAGATACAAATAAAATCAATAACAGAATTCGCTCCCCGGCCTGTGAAAGTGGGGCAAATCTCCTCCTGTTCATTTATCTCGTTAACCATAATATACATATTATGTGAGTCAAGGAGACTGTTTAAGGCATCTCCATAATAGTTATGTTGAAAATGGGGGACTCCATCTCCATGACAGTCCACCGCCCCACATACATTGCCATCTGAGAATGGGCAGGTAGTGGCGTTAAAGTCCCCTGCCATGAACAGATCAAAAACTACATTGGAATCCTTGAGGATGTCATCCAATGCACTAGATAGTGCTCTAACCACCTGATCCCTAGTATCATCAAAAACGTTGTTATAAAAATTTATTAAGAGAATATTCCTACCTCCTGTTTTGTGCAGCCATAAAATCTGGGAGTGAACCCCAACTTGTACGTATTTTTTGACCAGCAGAGGAGTTTGGACAGAAATCAAAATCAAAAGGCCCCCCTTAGCTCTACCAGATAGGGAACCGGTAGCAGGTAACTGGTAAGAGACAAAACCATTATATCCTTTAAAGTCCCTACACCAGGTTTCCTGTAAACAGATAATATCAAAGAGAGCTAAAAATTCAGTCCAACCCAGACAATCCGATTTGGACCTGATACCCGCAATATTCCAACTGGCAATATAGCAGCTGGAAAAACCGGAGACCCCTGACCCCAAAAGAGAACAGTTACTACCCTGCTGGAAAATAGCGATGTTAGTAGTATCCAGTAATAACTCCGGCAACCTACTGGATCACCCTCCTTGCCCATAGGCGTACAATCTACAATTGTCCCAGAAATGTTAACCATAGGCCCTGAAATACAAACACTTTGTCCCATACCTGACGAGACCTGTCTCTCCAAAATTTCTGGGGGTACCGTACACAGCTCCCGTAATGACTCCGGGCAACCTACTGGATCATCCTCCTTGCCCATAGGCGTACAATCTACAGTTGTCCCAGAAATGTTAACCCTAGGCCCTGATATACAAACACTTTGTCCCATACCAGACAGAGCCTGTCTCTCCAAGGTTTCTGGGAGTACCGTACACAACTCCAGTCAATCGTTTTGATCCAGCCCACTAAAGCATTGGAAACGATTAACGGTGTTCACCTGGAAACTATTTGGAAAGCTATGCGAAGCTTCTCCCCTCGTTCTCCCCCCCCCCCGTGGTTACTAGGATGATGGCTGCATTTGCAGGAATCAGGGCAGCTAGGGACCGACATTGGGTGCCTTTGCGGCCGCCATTTTTGAGAGGGCATTCGTGGCAGCCGAGTTAGGGGCGCCATTTTTGATAGGGGAATAGTTCCTCCCCTCACACTCCTCCCACGTCCTGAAGAGCGCGCAGGAGCGTATTTAACCGCCAGAAGATCCACGCACAGGTAGATTTGCTGCTGTAGCGCGCTGGCTGCTGTTACTTTTTAAAAAAAACTTATTATCTCGCCGTTTTTGGATATTTTAGTTGCGTCGCCTGTTTACCTACCTATTTTCGCGCTGTGTACCCTGGACTCCTAGCGCTGCGTTAGTTCTGACACGCACGTTAAATGAGTGGTTCACCCTGCATTTGCAGGAATCAGGGCAGCTAGGGACCGACATTGGGTGCCTTTGCGGCCGCCATTTTTGAGAGGGCATTCGTGGCAGCCGAGTTAGGGGCGCCATCTTTGATAGGGGAATAGTTCCTCCCCTCACACTCCTCCCACGTGTAGGGTTATAAATAATGGGCAGACGATCAGAGCGCAGCGATGACGCGCAGTGGGTGCGCGCCGGAGGTGCGCCAGAAGTAAGCCCGTTTGCGCCCGTTCGCGTCCCGGGCGCGTCCGGTGTGTTTACCTCGGCCAATCTTCGGTTGCCTATCTCCTCTGTAGACTCACAGGATTCTCAAACTGATACTAGCGCAGGGGGTGGCTGTTTTAGGACTCCTTCTCCTCTGTCAGTACTATCTTGTGGCCTGTTGAATGTCCGGTCGCTTGTTAAACATCATGCGGAAATTGTTCTTCTGATTGAGTCTTTACAGCTAGATGTCCTTTTCGTTACAGAAACGTGGACCAGTGGAACTCGGGTGGGCTTGTACTTCGGGTTATCTCATAAAACACTCCCCTCGAACAACGGGGAGGGGGGGGCGGTATAGGCTATATATCAGGGATTCAATCTCCTTCTTTCAGCTGGAGGTAAAGGATGTACCAGGGTTTGAGATCATGGGCTTTTCCATCACAGCCCAGAGTGGTACTTTGATAACTGGACTTCTGTGTTATAGGCCACCCGCCCCAACCACCACGGCCATTCAGCCACTGATTGATCTTATTTATGACCTCTCAAACTCCCATACTAGGTTATTAGTGTTAGGTGATTTTAATCTCTGGCCTTCCGGCCCTCAAAACCTGGCATATAGAGAACTTTGCCAAGCATGTAGCAATATACAACTTGCACAGCTGGTTTTAGCACCTACGCACAACAAAGGGCACACTTTAGATCTTGTATTTGCCGATAAAGACCTGGTTGCAGTAGGGGAGGTCATGAATCAATGTTGGACGGATCATACATTGGTCCCACTCTCTATCTCCCTGCCCGGTTCACTAAGGACATGTGATCCAGGTGCCACTAAGCTTAGTAGGCAATGGACTCGTCTACTGAAACATCCGATTAGACCGAATTTGCTGCCCGGACCATTCATGGTGAGAGATAGTGTGGAAAAAAGCTATCAGGTTCTTCGCCAGCAGATTGAGACATCTCTGAACGTCTTGGCCCCCTTCAGGAAAGTGAGGGATAGACCTAGAAGAACCAATGCCTGGTTCACTGATGAGCTTGGACAGCATAAGCTCCGTTGTAAACGGGCGGAACGCCTCTGGAGAAGAGACTATAGGGAGGCTTATAAGGTAACTTATAAAGCTGCCCTGCAGGAATATAAGACCCAGCTGAAGAAGGCCAAGGCTCAATTTCTGGTAGACATGCTGGCCAAGGCCCCTAACAAATTGCAGGCCCTGTTCAAGGCGGTTGATAATCTAGCTAACCCGCCTTGTACTGCGCCGGCTATTCCTGTCTCCCAGGAATTGTGTGATGCTGTGGCCTCTGCGTTTGAGGACAAGATTAAGAAAATCTTGAGTGGACTGCAGACTGTTGGCCAGCCTGCATCTACTTTGCCACCTTCTGCAGAACCCCCTCTTATGGAGACTCAGCTGTCCTGCTTTTCTAGTCCTTCCTTGGAGGAATTCTGTGTCCTGGCAAATGGTGTGTCCTCAGGATCGCCACTTGATCCTATGCCTCATAAGATCTGGAAGGCATTTCAAACTGAGCTGTTTCCTCCGCTCCACGCCATTTGCTGCCAGTCACTGAACACAGCAACAGTGCCAGATAGTTGGAAGACGGCAATTGTTACACCACTGCTTAAAAAGGCCTCCCTGGACCCTTTAAGCCCGGCCAATTATAGGCCTATTTCGCTCCTTCCTTTTATAATAAAGGTGGTAGAGAAGTGGGTCACAAAAATACTGTCCAACTTTCTTGAAAGCTACTCCGGCCTGGATACATCACAGTTCGGCTTTAGGCCGGCTCACGGCACGGAGACTGCGTTGGTTACCGTGTTGGACGATTTTCGAACGCGGGTCGACATGGGAAAGTCAGCATTTTTAGTGCTGCTTGACATGTCGGCAGCATTCGACACGGTAAACCATGCAGTACTACTGGATCGCCTCAGGAGCGTAGGAGTTACCGGTTTGGCCTTGAGATGGATAACATCTTATCTCAGTGACAGACAGCAGGCAGTGGCATTACCACCTTTCCGCTCCGCCGTGCAGCAAGTGGTTCAGGGTGTCCCCCAGGGGTCGGCGATCAGTCCGATCTTGTTTAATCTGTATTTGCGCCCCCTGGTTGCCCTGGTAAAGTCATTCGGCATATCCGTCATCAATTATGCCGATGACACCCAATTGATTTTTTCATTTGAGGGTACCAGGGCAATATCGAGAGACACTTTCCACCGGTGCATGTCGGCTACTGCGGAATGGCTACGAGCCAACTCGCTCCAATTTAACGGTTCCAAAACGGAGGTCCTTCATTGCTCCCTAGACCGAACTCCCCGTCCGCTTCCGGACGATTTCTGGCCGACATCTATTCCAGGTACGGTGGAGGCAGCCAAATCGGCCCGCAATTTGGGAGTTCTATTTGAACCCAATCTGCAACTTGATGCCTTGGTGAATAGAACTATAGCGGGCTGTATGGGCTTACTTCGTGCCCTACGTAAGATCTTGCCACTTCTTCCTGAGGAGGCAAGGGCAGAAGTAGTGCGCAGTTCTATTCTTAGTCGATTAGATTACTGCAACGCACTACTTTTGGGAGCCCCAAAAACACTGATCCTAAAGCTGCAGAATATCCAAAATATGGCGGCTAAATTGGCCTTATCTCGCACTCGCTCTGCCTCTTCTTCGGGTGCTCTAGCAGACCTTCACTGGCTGCCCATCCAAGAGAGAATTTGTTTTAAGGCTCTCTGTCTTGTCTTTAAGGCTTTGCATGAACAGGGGCCGACTTCGCTTCAAAACCTCTTCTCTTGGTATTGTGCTGCCAGACCCCTAAGATCCTCCTCTGCGTTCCTAGTCACAGTTCCTAAGGTCAATAGAGTGAGGATGGGTGGCCGTTCGTTTAGCTTCGCGGCTGCCACACTCTGGAACACCCTCCCGCTGGCGCTGAGGTGCACACAAGATTTTATTCCATTAAAAAAGAATCTTAAAACTTTTCTGTTTCCTAAACCTAGGTAGTGATAGTTTGCCAGCAGGATAGACGCAGTCTCAGCGCCAGGATACCCTTGGGGTGGCAGCAGCGCTTAATAAGTAAATAAATAAATAAATGGCTAGTGTGTTGTCTATAGAAAAAGCCCAAAGGACGGAGTGAAATGCCCAGCTCGTTACAGGGGCGGGAAGTGGCTCTAATCAGAGCTGTTGTAGCAAGGTGTGGGTTACTGAAATTAATAATAACACAATCCCCAGAGATGTTCTTCGGGGACGTACCAATCCAGTTGGTTCTGGTGGTGGTCAAGATTTGGTCAGCCAGAGCCACTGGAAAGCCACACTCCTGATTGAGCCATGCCACAGTTTTGTATTTGAGGGATTCATGTGATTCCATAGAGCGATGAAGCCCATCCACCCTGATTGGTGTAACATTTGTCAGGACTGCTACGTAGGGTGCGCAGTCCGGTGGGAGGTTTGGATGAGAGAGGCCGCAATTGTTAGACTTCCCCCTTTCGGTAATCTTCAACTGATTCCCCGGGGCACGGGTAGTGGGGGGGTTCAGAGGGACATCGTTAGAGCATATAGGTGTTACTGCAGTGACAATAATAGTGTCCCCTGTAGACGGTAGTTTTGGTTTGCCAGTTACGCCCTGCTGCTCGATAACTGTTAAGGGACTTCTGTTTGGCTGTGCAGGAATGCTAGAACCTGCACAGGCCACTCCAACACTGGATGGGCCTTTGTTGGATTGCACGGGCTTGCTAGTCCTGCCCCCGGCCACAGCAGCCACAGCAGCTGGTTGCGGACTGTTATTTTGCTTCAATCCGGATTGCACCAACACACCCAATCTAATCACTTCCCTAGAAACGGCCTCGAGTTTATCCAAGAGTGGAAGAACATTTTTGTCTAACTTGGCATCAATCATACCAATAAGCAGCTCAAGCTGATCCGGAGCTAGTTTCAGGTGGGTGGAATTAATGTCATTATGAAGACAGTTTAGCTCAATGGGGCCCCCATTTGATACAGAGACAGTGTTCTTTTTACTTTTACGACCTCCCCCCCTTTTTAGACAGTACAGGTCTATTTAGATGTCTCCCTGACCTCAACACTCTATGAGTTTTGGGGGCCACGGAACCCGGGGTGTCAGAGTCATTATGGGACTCGTTTGCATCGGATTCCTTAGCATCGGGTTCCTTGTGAGAGTCCTCAACGTCAAGGATATCCTGTGATGGCTCTATTTCGTTGATACCCTCCCTAGTTGGACAATCCGGAGAGCCCGTTACACAACTGTCATCAATGGTGGGGATCAACAAGGGGGTGGGCAAAGGGACAGGGGTCTCAGCAGAGACCAGTGGGATCGTGGGGTCTGGGACACTTCCTAAACCCAGGGACAGTCTTCGTTCCTTATTAATCTTGTCTACTACTTTAACTAAGTAGTTGTCAAGTGTAGAGACAATGGGGCAGGAATTCCCGCCGACTGACTTGGGCATATTGCCTTGGAGAAAGGTACAAAATAACCAGCACAGATATTACCGAATGGAAATAAGATAGGTGATAAATCCGGATAGCACTTAATATGAAATTACATAAAAACACAGTTATAAAATAAACGATAAAACCAATATCTGACCCCTAGAATGGGTACTAGGTTTAGAGATGTTGTTTATTACCGGGAATAGTCCAATATTCAGGCAAAAGGCAGAGTCTAAGATGCTGGGGGCGAAGGGACAGGGGTTGGGGCCCAGCCCAGCCTCGTCCAGTCGTGGACTGTCGTAGACTGTCCCGCCCTTGACCCGGCCTTCACCCGGCGCGCTCCCGCGCAGCGGGCAGAAAATCCAAATTTATAAACCGTGTGACGGGCAGGGGCGTGGCTAGCAGGGTGCGCAGGCCGGGTCAGACAGGCCTCGCAGGGACTTCTGGACTAGCGAGTCCCTGCGGCGCTCCACCTCTGCTGCACTTGCTGAGTTTGTTTTTCCGCCCCAAACGCCACCTGGGATGTCCCGGTCCCACGAAGCGGCACCCGCGAAGCGGGTGCTGCAAGGCGCTGGCGGGACAGGACAGGATAAGCTCCAAAGGACAGGGCTTCAGGGGCAAGTCCGCCCGCAGGAGTCCGCTCGTGATCCGCTCCTCGCTCCCGATGAAATGCAGGTGAGGTGATGTTTTCTGCAGGTTTTCCAGGCAGGGGCGTGGCTAGCAGGGTGCGCAGGCCGGGTCAGACAGGCCTCGCAGGGACTCCTGGACTAGCGAGTCCCTGCGGCGCTCCACCCCTGCTGCACTTGCTGAGTTTGTTTTTCCGCCCCAAACGCCACCAGGGATGTCCCGGTCCCACGAAGCGGCACCCGCGAAGCGGGTGCTGCAAGGCGCTGGCGGGACAGGACAGGACAAGCTCCAAAGGACAGGGCTTCAGGGGCAAGTCCGCCCGCAGGAGTCCGCTGATCCGCTCCTCGCTCCCCTGTCAATCTCACCACATCATACAAAATGTGGCAATGAGTCACCGTACTTGAGCAAATCGGCTCTTATTGTCTGATAGCATTTTGTCTCCTCAGTCATCTGCCTCAAGTGTGCTTCACTTCCAGTACTGCAGGGACAATATCGTTTCTTCAATTTTTAAATATTTTTGGGGTATTTAAACAATCTCTTCGGGTTACAATAAGTACCTTTTTTATCCGTGCCAATAAGTATCATATTTTCCTCTGCAAATTAAAACTAGAAAGGGGTTATCTTTTCCGAGTACCGTGTCTGCTAGGAAGCACCCGTGGTGTTATGCTAAACTCCTATGCAGAGCTTGCTTTATTTTTAAATTAACATGTTTATTGCAAGCATATAGTTCACATTTTTGTTTCTGGTAGTGTATGCTTGCAATAAAAAAAAATTGACATGGCACCAGCTTCCCCTCTGCCAGTGCTTGCTTTTTATTTTGTGTATATATTTTGGATGTCTCTTCTCTGACGGGCTCAACATCGAAGTCCACAAAACCAGTTCTATCCCATGTAGTTACCTCCTAATGCGTTTTTAGGTCTTGCCCACAGACCTAATGTGGACAGTACCAATATGTACACCGTGTTTACACTGGGGCGCCGTAGTATTATGGGACTTATATCGTCCACAAAAAGGACCGGCCAAGCACAAGTTGAGACCTATTGGTTGGCTTTGCTTGTTAAATCATTCAGGGACTTGCGTCCTCCCGTCACAGGATGACCCATGTTAGTTGTGTAGTCTCCACAGGACGATGGTTTTTGTTGAGCCTCAGCGTGCATGTTCTTGCTTTGAGCTAGGACAGTTCTCCGTGACTTATCTTTAGTGGCTCAGATTCCTCCTCAGTGGTTTTTAGGTCTCGCTGAGATAACGCGAGACTTAAAAACCTACCCCCCTCTCTCTCTCTACACACCTCTCTCTCTACACCCCTCTCTCTCTACACCCCTCTCTCCTATCTCTCACCCTCCCTCTATCCCACGCACTCCCTCTATCCCACGCCCTCCCTCTATCCCACGCCCTCCCTCTATCCCACGCCCTCCCTCTATCTATCGCCCTCCCTCTATCTATCGCACTCCCTCTATTGCAGCGGCACCACAGCATCACTCAGCTGCATCACAGCATCACTCAGCACCACCACAGCATCACTCAGCACCACCACAGCATCACTCAGCACCACCATAGCATCACTCAGCACCACCATAGCATCACTCAGCACCACCACAGCATCACTCAGGGGCACCACAACATCACGATGCGCTACCACATCATCACTGAACGCCACAGCATCACTTATCGCCACCACATCACTCAGCGCCACCACAGCATCAATCTGTGCAATCATTCAACAACAACTGGTTCAAATATGTTCTCTCAATGTTTCAAGCTTTATTACAAAAGTCAAAAAGATGTTAATATTTCACTTCTGTTCTTGGATTTTCGCCACAATAAAATACACTGAACATAATCTTAACAAAAGTTATTTACAAAAGTTTAAGCTATTGCCATTATAAATTACAATAACTTTTATTTAAGTATCAATTATTTTAAAAAAAGCCATTGTTATTTGTAATATCAATACATCTAAGTCACGTAAATACAAGACATATTGCATTACAAATGCTATAGATGTCAGATTTGCAAAAGTTACAACTATTGGCATTGTAAATGACAAAGCTATTAATTTAGCTATTTTCAAAACCAACACATAAGTACAAAAATTGTCATTTACAATACCAATAGCTCAAACTTTCCTAATGCGAGACCTATTGCATTGCAAATGCTTGTTTTTCACTATTATGGGTTCCTTCCTTCTCTCTTTCTCATACACTTTACTTTGGGCTCTACATCTTTCTTACTCAATTGCCCCTTAGAAATGGATTTTCTTCAAATTATTCTGTGTTTTCCCTATTGTGGGGAACCCCTAGGCTTGGGGAGTTGGCTGGCTCACTAAAAGGTTGGCTAAGTGGGGCTATACCACATATCTTCAGCCAATTTGTACGATTTCTACCACCCCCTACTTTCCTGGTATCTCTTCCTCCCCCTGGCCACAAAAAATGATACTATACCTAGATAAAACAATTGTTTTTTCAAAAAACACCCCCCTTCTCAAAGTTAAGTAGGGGGCGTCTGAGACAAAAATCCCACCACTTATGACCTCCTTATGGGGGCATACCTCATCTTGGGGAATGGACAAGACTCCGGCTTTCAAAATAGCCCCCTTTATCCATTCTCCTACAGGAACCTCTTGAACTTCTTCCTTTAATGATTTGCCAATAGCTTCAAGCAGAATTATAATCTTAACATTCTGAGTGTTCTTTAAGACTAAAGCTTTTAGCATACCCTGGAAAGCTACTTGCATTGGGGACAGAAGATTAAAAATTGATAAATCTTGGGCAAAGTTAAAAACATTTCTAAGGTTGTTAACCTCATGCTCATGTTCATGGTTGGCTTGTTTGTTTGTATCAGTCCCCTTCATATGACCAACTGTGGATTCTTCAAACTCTTCGCTTTCAGCAACAGAGAGACATTCACTCTGTAGATTGCCTACTACTTCAATCAACATTGCACCCACCCCAACTCCCCTTGTCGGTAATGGGAATGATGAACATATAGGGGGTCTTGCCCCAGAAACCCCCCTTTGAGTCTCCTTCAGCTTTGACATTCTTGTCAAGTCAGTCCCCTCTAAATCTTGGCCAAAACCTTCAGATCGAGAAGTTATATAATCCTCATCTATCACCTTATTCCTTCATGGCGTGGCAACATCGAGTTCATCAAATGGATAAACATCTCCCACCAATGGATTTTTCTTTGAAACACGTAGGAGTGGAGATTCAGAAAAGGGGGAACCACTCCCCCTGACACCACCTTCTTTCCCTCCTATGGAGTAAGGTTCTTCTATTCTTTTTGCTGTAATAATTCCAGTTTTATTTTCAACATCCATTTCACTTTGACTTCTGACAAAGATGATTGCCTCCACAGTTTCATTTGGGCCAGGTCTTGAACTTGAGCTTCTAACTTTCAAATGTTTTCCAAAAAAATCTTGCATTGGGACAGGGTAAACCCGCAACTGTCCTGACTGCCTTCTGCCTTCAACTCAAAGCCTAGGTCTTCTTTGCTTCTGTGAGGGAAGTACCAGAGATATTAAGAGACATAGCAGGCTCAGGCAAATGATTACTTACTGGCCGATCTAAGGCCATTTGCAACTCCAGGTCCATCCCCGGTATTGGTTAACTCTATGGGTGGCCTCTACCTGATGTAGGCAGAGAACTATCGCTAGGCCTCCCTTGGGTACCCACCTGTACCCTCATGGCACTCCACCTCCCCCTCTTGCTGACTTGTAATGGTTCTTATAGATAACCCCCCTCCACTACCGGTGAAGGAGGTTTGAGAACTTGGATTTGAAATGACGCTCCCTCCTTGCTCTTGAATAATGGTGTGGGTCGCGGAGATGTCTGGGGTAAGGTGGACCAGCTCAGTTGGTCCTGACACCACTCTGACAGTTCCTGGGCGCTCACTGACAAACCACTTATCCCCTCCATGCTGACCAGAGCAATCAGCCTCATTTCCATTTTCCTTTCCTCTTGGTCTCAGTATGCGCTCTGCCATAGTCACAATAATGGTCAAAAATCACAAACTACAGATTCTGCCAGGGTCAACATCTTTCCACACTCACTGTTTTTCTGACAATTCCAATAATTCCAATGGTTCCAACTTGCAAAAGTTACTTTGCTGTTACTTTACTGTTGCCTTAGATTGTAGCACCTCCAGTCAATATGCTGATACAGCCCTGGTAGAAGTGAAATCATTCGGGGAAACAGCACTGGTAGATAACAGCAAGAATGCTAGACCCAGCAATCACTGGGGTAGTAAAACCAAAGTAGCTGGGAGGAGGGAATACAGTGTCCCACCAGCACAAGCCGCACCTGCTCTCTAGAGAGGCCGCCTCTGCACCACATGCTACCAGAGCTGTAGCACCTACCACGCCCCCACACCTCCACCACCAACACAGGCTTTAAGAGTTGAAGAGAGTCCTTGTAGGGATGTGGGAGGTGAGACGGAGTGCACTGCGCACTGCACCTGGAGCATCGCAGACTCCATGATCACCTTAACTAACCCTCCTTTTGATGGCTCCGGGGTCACGTCGGCCCTTCCCGTTCTGCAACGATGCCGCTCACTAGAAATCGGCAGCCGCAGTGGTTTCTCTCCAAGATGCCTGCAGCTGATGTGGGCGACAGTGGGGGTGTCTCCGTGGAGGGGGGGGAACCACAGGAGACTGCAAGCCCCCTTGCACGACTCTTCACTCTCTGGTCCACCGATCGCCGTCTTGCATGGCCTCGCTCTGCCTCCTCCTGAGCGTCAACGCGTCTCCGGCCTCCTCCTGAGCACAAATGCGTCTCTCCGTCCTGTCTGGCAGTTTCATAGAGATTGTCTACATCCTGTACATTGCCCCCCTCCTATTTTGGAAAAGGGGGGTGGTGATGGACAGAGTTTCTGAATGACGCAGAATACTCTTACCAAGTCAATAGATCATGGTTTTAATCCATCACCGTTTTTTAGCTCACTGCACCATCCCAGCTCAGAACCTGGCTATATGCAAATTAGTCTGTTCCTGTCCCAGTGCATGATGGGAACAGGGCAAACCAAACTACCAAGCCAATTCTTATACTGGGAAGGAAACAAGCTTCCGGGGACCGGTTTCTGGCATCACAGCCTTCTTCGGCCCGGCTTGCTTGAATCCTGATGGTGCAATGAGCAAGGGACTCACGTCTGAGTATACCCTCCCACACATAGTGTGGATAAAACCGATTTTGGAAAAGGGGGGTGGTGATGGACAGAGTTTCTGAATGATGCAGAATACTCATTGCCCCCCTCCTAACTGCTGCATGTCTCTTCCACATATAGACACATATTTATCAAAGTTTTGCTTTGCCCTTGGACCACACAAGGGGGCGCAAGGGTGACACAAAACCTAAGGGAGATTTATCAAGCCACTTAAGGCCACCTTGCATGGCTTGATAAACCTATAGAGTAGCGCAAGGCAGGGAAAATTGCTGCATGCATTTCTCTGCCCCAGGGAGGCATTCCGTGGGTGGAGCGTAGGTGTTCCTACGCGTCCACCCATGGATTTTGGCGCATTTGTGTTTTACCATTAGTAGTAGACCTGGGAATGTGTCAAAATGCTACGCCTACCCAGGTGAGGAGTAAAGAGAAGAAATATCTTTATTTCCCCTAAATTTTCATCAAATGCCTCTCAGGTTTGTTTTTGTGGAAGAAGGTGTCCCTTTGTGCACAAAAACAATGCTGCCTACAACACAGACATCCTTGCAACATGACACAGGTGTGCTTGCGTTGGCTCTAGGCAGCCAAAAGTGCGCCTGCGCTAGGAAAGGACAGGAATGAGCTGTATAATATTAAATAGGGCGCATTCCTGCCCTTTCACGCAGTGCAGCAAGGTGGCTTGCTGTGTTGCACTGCGTGAAAGATTGATAAATCTGCCCCAGAATGTCTGCTGCATACTGCCACTCTCCTCTACGTAGACATTCTCTTCCACACCAGCGGTCTCTTGAACTCTAGCAGTCTCCTCTACAGCGGGAGGCTCTTGCAAACTGCCTCTTCTGCCTCCTGTACACTGCCTGCCTCCTAGACCCTGTCTTCGGTACACCACATGTATCCTGTACACTGCTTATTTATACCCTGTCTTCAGTACACTGTGGCCTCTTAGACCCTGTGAAAGTGGGTAGGAATGCACTGCTTGCATGCAACAGCGCCATTACCCCATAGCGTCCTGCTAGTTGTGGTTCAGTTTTTCACACAAAGTTCACATTATTTTCAGCTAATGCCGTCTTTCGAAATCATATCTCTAGACACCAGTGTTTCGGGATTCCTCCCTCATCAGTAGAGAATATTTACGGGTTGCTGGACATGCTGTAAATGTTCTCATATATAATCCCACTTTAGCGTGCTGGCATTCCAAAGCTCATCAGCGTGGGGTGGCTCACAAGAGCCTTTTATTAGTGAAAGTGGTTAGGAATGCACTGCTTGCATGTAACAGCGCCATTACCCCATAGCGTCTTGGTAGTTGTAGTTCGGTTTTTCACCCAAAGTTCACATTATTTTCCGCTAATGCCGTCTTTCGAAATTCTATCTCTAGACACCAGCGTTTCGGGATTCCTCCCTCATCAGTAGAGAATATTTACTGGTTGCTAGACATGCTGCCAATTTTCTCATTTATAATCCCACTCGGAGCGTGCAGGCGTTCCAAAGTTCGACAGCTTGGGGCAGCTCACAAGAGCCTTTTATTAGTGAAGGTGGGTAGGGAACGCACTGCTTGCATGTAACAGCGCCATTACCCCATAGCGTCTTGGTAGTTGCAGTTTAGTTTTCCACTCAAAGTTCATATTATTTTCAGCTAACGCCATGTTTCGAAATTGTATCTCTAGACACCAGTGTTTCGGGATTCCTCCCTTTTCAGAAGAGAATATTTATGGGTTGCTGGAAATGCTGTCTATTTTCTCAGGTATAATCCCACTCGTAGTGTGCAGGAGTTCCAAAGCGCCTCTTAGACCCTGTCTTCAGTACTTCTCCTTTCTCCTGTATACTGCCTATTTATACTCTATCTTCAGTACACTACGTACCTCCTACACCCTGCCTTCAGTCCACCACCTATTTATACCCTGTCTTCAGTACACCTCCTGCCCCCAAGACCTTGTCTTCAGTACACCACCTGTTTTCTGTCTATTTCCTGTCTTCAGTGCTCCACATGCCCCCTACACCCTGTCTTCAGTACACCCCCTGCCTCCTTGACCCTCTCTTCAGTACACTGCTGGTTCGTGCCCTGTCTTCAGTGCACCACATGCCTTCTAGACTCTGTCTTTAGTACATCGCCTGTCTAATTGTACCTGATCTTCAGTGCTCCACATGCCTCATAGACCCTGTCTTCAGTACACCACTTGTCTACTTATACTGTGTCTTCGTTACTGCACCTGCCTCCTAACCCCTGTCTTCAGTACACGCCTGCCAACTGACCCTCTCTCCAGTACACTGCTGGTTTGTGCCCTTCAGTGCACTGCGTGCCTCCTAAACTCTGTCTTTAGCACATCGCATGCCTATTTATACCCTGTCTTCAGCACACCACCTGTCTTTTGTCTATTTATACCCTGTCTTCAGTACACTCAATGCCTCCTAGACCCTGACTTCAGTACACTTCCTGCGTCCTTGACCCTCTCTTCAGTACACCACTTGTCGTCTGCCTATTTATACCCTGTCTTAAATGTACTGCTTGCCTCCTCGTCCCTGTCTTCAGTACACCACCTGCCTCCCTGACCCTCTCTTCAGTACACCGCTGGTCTTTTGTACCCTGTCTTCAGTGCACAACGGGCCTCCTAGCCCCTGTCTTCGCTACACTGCTTGTCTCCTGTAAACTACCTCTCTATACCCTGTCTTCAGTACACTGAATGCCTTCTATACTTTGCTTCAGTACACCACCTGTCTCCTGTACACTGCCTGCCTATTTATACTTTATCTTTAGTACACCCCCTGCACCCTAGACCCTGTCTTCAGTACACCACCTGTCTCCTGTACATTGCCTGTCTATTTATACCTTGTCTTCAGTACATCGCCTGTCTCCTGTACACTGCCTGTCTATTTATACTCTGCCTTCAGTGCAGCGCCTGCATCTTCAGTGTACCGTCTATCTCCTGTACACTGTCTGTCTCTTTATAGCTTGACTTCAGTACACCCAAGCCTCATAGATCCCGTCGTCAGTACACAGCCTGTCTCCTGTACACTGCATGTATAAACCCTTTCTTCAGCACACCACATGCCTGCTAGTCCCTGTCTTCAGTACACTGCATTTCTCCTAAACGCTGCCTGTCTATTCCGTCTTCAGTACGACCCTTCATCCAGACCTTGTCTTCAGCCATCTATACTTTGCCTTCATTACACCGCCTGTCTCCAGTACATTGCCTGCCTATTTATATCCTGTCTTCAGTACAACCCTGCATCTAGCCCCTGTTTTCAGTACACCTCCTGTCTCTTGTACACAGCCTGCCTGTTTGCACATTGTCTTCAGTACACCCCGTGCCTCCTAGACTCTGTCTTCAGTACTCCGCCTGTCTTTGGTACACCGATACTGGCTGTCTCTTGCATAGGTTGTCTGTCTACTGTACAGCCTGCCTTCCTACTCTCCGGCGACAGTCTCGTATAGGCCGACAGTGTCTTCATTGTGCTCTATTGTGGAAGGAGCCTGTATATTAACAGTCTCCGGTTCACAGACGGTCTCTTCTACACTGCCATTCCACATAAATACAGGCAGTCTCTTTTATACCGCCAGGCTCTGGTCTCTGCCTGCCTCCTAGATTGCCGGGTAGCCGCCTGCTCCCCTTAGTAGCTGCTCTCTTTTACACCGCCAGGCGCTCCTCATTGAGTCCTGCCCTCCCTTGAACAGCAGTCTCTTGTACACTGCCAGGCTCTCATCCCTGTCTGTCTCCTGAAAACTGCCTGTCGTCTGTAATGCTATGGTTCCTGTTCTTGGACTCATCTGTCCTCAGCGTACCTCTCCCTCTGTCCTATAAATAGTATTTCCTGTTCTTGCACCACTGGTGCTGCTGTGCAAGGGGGAGGTACAGAGAGCCCCGAGGCGCTCTGGGGAAACATCATTTACTACGAAGGAATTACCCCGCATAACGTTTACCACGCGTCACTCACCACGAAAAGGTCTTTTCCACGCGTATGCTTTCAACGTCCGTCTTTACCACGCGAGTGGTATTCCTTCGTGTCGTTCTGCCTGTACGATCTGCGTGGGCTTGGGGGGGGGGGGGGCTGGGGGGGCTAGGGGGAGTTGGGGGGGGGGGCTAGGGGGGGTTGGGGGGGTCTCCCCCCCCAAAAAAAAACAAGCGGATAACAATAAATAAATAAGAAAACTTAAAAAACGAACAAGGAAATAGCCTCACCAACAAGGAGACGTGTACGTCATAATTGAAGTCCTTTCACAGTTTTGATAGACGTGTTTTGACGCTTGTTTCCGTGGTCGGTGGAAGAAAGGGCTGATGGGGAAAGACGTACAGGGGTCAGATAAGAATCTAAACTTTATTAATTAAGGTATTATTTAAGCGCATTATGAAAAAAATAAAAATAAAATGTAAGGGAATCTGTTGTTTTTAATTGTTTAAAACATCCATCTTTTCCTTCGTACTGCATGTAGCCTATCAGCATCGTTATGTAAATTTAAATGAGACGTGAGATGTTTCGTAACGTTCATTTTGCGGAGTAAAAACATGCGTTGTCAAATGCTGCGTGGTGAAGACACATGCGAACTAAAGTTCGCGTGGTAATGCCATGCGTGGAACTTGTCTTCGTGGAAAAATCATATATTCGCCAGGCCCCTCCCAGCTGAGCAGGGCCCGTGGAAGCATTTTTATGTAGCGCGGAATTACCCAAGGGGTGTTAGCGAGCTTTACCATAGAAGTAGAACTTTAAGTACGGAGTAACAATGTAAACAATTAAGAGCATAAATAAAGTATAATAAAATATCGAGGTAGAAGGGTAAGGCTTAAAGCAAGAAGACCCCGTATGAAATCTGAGTACGACATAGGTCGCTAAGAAGAGAGGTTAACTGAAATGTCGTTGAAATAGAAGGGCTTTCAGTTAATTGTTAAAGATAGAGAGGTAGTGGTGCTCCAACGCAGAGATAACAGTTCTATATTATGGCGGCCCTTCCTGAAAAGCCACAAGTCATTCCTTTTAAAGGTTTGGGGTTCTAGAAGCAGTGCTTCAGCATTCCATGATGGTCTACTGCCACCAACTTTCTTTAGCTTGGCAGCCAGGGATAGTGGAGGCGTGAAGGTCCTTGTGAGTGATGTGTGCCAGTTTGTATATAGCTGTGACTTCAATGGGAAGCCGACTGACCATTAACAGAATTGGTGGCATATACGTATGCCACTGGCCGATGGATGAAATGCATTTTAGAGGCTGGTCAGGAGGGAACAGCAGCAGCTGATCCCTGAGAGCCCAATCAATTGTTTTAGAGTTTTTAGATCTTATTGGTTAAACTTGGATGCTAAGGCACTCTTAGGCTTTTACTCTAATTTCCATTGAAATGAATGGGCACTCCATGACGAGTTACCCTTGTCATTAGCATCCAAGTGGTTTAAACAGTGAGGGACTTAGCGCCGAGCCCTGGGGCACCCCCTGGTCGATGGAATGAGCCTGAGAAAGAAACGGGGGGCTGACACTCGGAAAGATCTTTCGGTCAGAAATTATCCGAACCATTCCAGAGCCAGGCCGGCCACACCCGCCGCCTCCATCCGCTGTAGCAGAATGCCATGCGACACCGTATCAAAGGCGGCATCAAGATCAAGCAAGATCAGTGCCGCCATCTGACCGGAATCAAGAATGGTCCGCAGTTGTTCAGTCATGGCCAGGAGTGCAGTCTCCGTGCTGTGGCCCGGGCGGAAACCATTTTGAGATGAATCCAAAATGTTGTTGGTACTCAAGAAATTCGTTAGTGTGTTATTAACATGCGCCTCTGCTATCTTAGCCACCCACGGGAGGAGAGATATAGGCCGGAAATATGCGAGTTTAGCCGGGTCAAGCAATGGTTTTTTGAGAATGGGGGATACCCATGCCTGTTTCCACGGCACCGGGACAGTTGCTGTGGAAAAGGAGGAGTTGACTTTCTGGCATAGCGGAGCCAGAAAAAGAGAGAGTGACTCCCTAAACTGAACAGGCTTTAAAGGGTCGGCCGGAGAGCCGGATTTAACTTTCCTGCTCAGCCGAATAAACTCATCCTGTGAAATACTGGGATAGCTATTAGAAAAGGCAGTGGCGAGAATCTAGGAAGAGCAGTAGGAGGAGAAGAGGACACTTGTAGGAAGGACCGATAGATGGTACGAACTTTATCAACAAAGAAAGTGGCCAGATCCTCACACTGCTGTTCAGATGAAATAGCGGATGCCGAATTTTTCATAGCCCTAAGGTCTTTAACGATCTTGAAAATGCATTTGACCGGGTTAGGGCTAAGCTTAATTTCATTGGCATAGTAGGCCGCTTGAACATTATGTGTCGGCAGAGGCAGTAATCCTGTTCTTAAAGTTAGTAATGTTGCTTGATAGGTAGCCTGTGAGTTCTGGTTTGCTTTTGTGGAGGGTGGAAGCTCAATCCACCTCAGATAGCTTGTTTCAGTGTCAGTGATCAGGGCCAGTCATGGTGGGTCTTCTGTAGTGGGGAATATTGATTGCGAAGCTGAAGATAGCGTGTCAGTCAAGGTGACTGGAGAGGGTGATCATGATGCTGTTGAATGAGGTGAATACTGGGTGCAGGCCGTGTCCGGTGGCATGGGTGGGGGCTCACACATGTTTGGTGAGGTTAAGGTTTCTGAGACTTACAAGGAGTGTGGTTGAGTTGGGGTTAGACAGGTCTTCTAGGTGAAAGTTTAGGTCTCCTAAAAGGATGGATTCAATGGCTTCAGTGAGTCTGATATGTTTGTGGTGAGGTTGGCTCTGTAGTGAGGTCATAGAATTAACTGCAGACATTGCTATGTTAGCATTAGTTAGCATATGCTTGGCAGCCATCTTGCCGCTTTTGCGCACGTTACTACATGGCTTTATTCTCGTGGCTAGGCTGCTGGTGCATTTTCACATGAGATATGTCTGCCTTTCACACATTGAGCTGTACGCTGTGCTCCTCGTCTGCACAGCGTGTTCAACGTCGAAAAACAATGTATGCTGTTGATTCACTTTGGTCAGCCTCACGCCCATAGACAGAACATCGAACACAGCTGCACTACTGAGAGTCGAGTGCTTTTAATATGGCATTGCATGCATGAAAAGGCACTTGGAGAGATTCATTCTAACGAAAAGGAGCTGTGCTTGTCCTGAGATGTAATTCCTTGCATCTAAACGTGGAGGTATGGGGGTCCCCCTGACAAAGCCTAGAGGTCGTCTATACTTATAATAAACTAGCTTATAGTGGGACACCCCCGCGCCGCACGGCCACCAGCTCCTGCGTGTGCCCCCTGCCGCCCTCTGCCTCGCTGCTGCCTCGTTGCCGGCTCCCGCCGCTGCGAGTGGTTTTTGTATTGTTTTGACGGATATTTGTGCTTGTCTGTGTTAACCTTGTTTTTTCCTACTGTTGCGTTCATCTGTGCCTGTTTTGACGGATATTTGTGCTTGTCTGTGTTAACCTTGTTTTTTTTCCCACTGTTGCGTTCATTTGTGCATGTATTTCTATTGCATTGTACTTCCTCCGTGTCGCCCTCCTTCCTTGTTGCCCGCCTACCGCCTACCTCGACGCCTCCCTTTCCCGCCACCGCCGCTTGGCCCCGCCCCTTTCTGCCTTCTGTAACCCTCCCCGCTCCCGCCTCCCAGCTGCTCCGCCCACCCGCGCACTTGGCCTTAAATGGCGACCGTGCGACACAGGTGAGTGTGACCCACTTGTGGGACACCCCCGCGCCGCACGGCCACCAGCTCCTGCGTGTGCCCCCTGCCGCCCTCTGCCTCGCTGCTGCCTCGTTGCCGGCTCCCGCCGCTGCGAGTGGTTTTTGTATTGTTTTGACGGATATTTGTGCTTGTCTGTGTTAACCTTGTTTTTTCCTACTGTTGCGTTCATCTGTGCCTGTTTTGACGGATATTTGTGCTTGTCTGTGTTAACCTTGTTTTTTTTTTTCCCACTGTTGCGTTCATTTGTGCCTGTATTTCTATTGCATTGTACTTCCTCCGTGTCGCCCTCCTTCCTTGTTGCCCGCCTACCGCCTACCTCGACGCCCCCCGCCCTCCCTTTCCCGCCACCGCCGCTTGGCCCCGCCCCTTTCTGCCTTCTGTAACCCTCCCCGCTCCCGCCTCCCAGCTGCTCCGCCCACCCGCGCACTTCGCCTTAAATGGCGACCGTGCGAACGCGCAGCGGTCACGCGCAGCGGGTGCGCCGATTGTGCGCCGAAGGCGCGCCAAAGGTAAGCCCGTCTGCGCCCGTCTGCGCCTGGACCGCGCCCAGTGCCAGGACCCCTGGCCCCCGAAGAGCCCGACCGCGACCGACCCGCCTGACGTACTCCGCCGCTACCCTCATCGCACTCAACACCGGCCGACTTCCCGACTGCCACCAGGCCACTCCACGACGTACCCACGGACCTTTCAGCTGCCACGCCTGCAAGTTCACCTGCATCCGGACCTGCCTCGCACCAGCACCCGCCAAGTCGAACACCAGCAGCACCCACCTCAAGTGCATCCTGCTCAACACCCGCTCCGTCCACAGACACGCCATCGAACTCTGGAGCCTCCTAGACGCCACAGCCCCTGACGTTGCCTTCCTCACGGAGACCTGGATGAACGCCTCCTCAGCCCCCGACATCGCCATCGCCATCCCGGAGGGCTACAAGATCGTCCGGAGGGACCGCAACGCCAACCAGATGGGAGGAGGCATCGCCATCATCCACAGGAGCACCATCCGGCTCACGACCAGCACCGACAACACTCCGACCAGCGCCGAACACCTGCATTTCCAGATCCACACCAACCCGAACACCACCCTCAGAGGCACCCTGATCTACCGACCCCCTGGACCACGCACGCAATTCAGCGAGGACATCGCCGACTTCGTCAGCCCGCACGCCCTCCCCTCCGATGACTACATCCTCCTGGGAGACCTCAACTTCCATCTGGAGAACAACAACGACCGCAACACCAGCACCCTGCTCGACAACCTCGCCAATCTTGGACTCAAGCAGCTGGTATCCACCCCCACCCACCTCGCCGGACACACACTCGACGCCGTCTTCTCATCCAGCAAAGACGTCACCTTCAGCCACACCACAGAGCTTCAATGGACGGACCACAGCTGCGTCCACTTCACCTTCAAAAGAACAACGACCCACCAACACCAGCAACAGGCCGCCCGCAGAAGCTGGAACAAGATCACGGCAGACCAGCTCGCCACCTCCCTGGGCCAGCACCCTCCTGCCAGCTCAGCGAACCCCAGCCAGGCCGCCGACAACCTCACGAAGTGGATCAGCAACTGCGCCGACGAACTCGCCCCACTGAGGACCCCGCCTAGCAGACCCGGCAGCAAGAAGGCCCCATGGTTCACCGACGAACTCAAGAGCTCCAAGAAGAACTGCCGAGCCCTCGAGAAAGTCTGGAGAAGGGAACCGACACCAGACAACAGGACCTCCTTCAAACTTGCCACCCGGAAACACCACCAGCTGATCCGCGCCGCCAAGAAAACAGCATTCAAGGACCGGTTGGACAACAACGCACACAACTGCAAGGAACTCTTCAACATCGTGAAAGAGCTTTCCAACCCCAGCGCAGGTAACAACGACATCACCCCATCGCAAGACCTCTGCAACTCCCTCGCTTCATACTTCCACAACAAGATCGCGGACATACACAACAGCTTCAACAACCAACCTGCGCACACCAGGACCGAACAACCACCCCCCACCACCACCCTCCACGCCTGGACCCCGATCAGCACCGAAGACACCATCCGCACGATGAACTCCATCCACTCCGGATCACCGACCGACCCCTGCCCTCACCACGTCTTCAACAAGGCCGACGCTGTCATCGCACCCCACCTGCGAGACATCATCAACACATCCTTCGACACCACCATCTTCCCGGAGAGCTGGAAACACGCCGAACTCAGCGCTCTACTCAAGAAACCAACAGCGGACCCCACCGACCTCAAGAATTACCGACCCATCTCGCTCCTCCCGTTTCCAGCCAAGGTCATCGAGAAGACCGTCAACAAGCAGATGGCCGCCTTCCTCGAGACGAACGGATCCCTCGACCCCTCACAGTCAGGCTTCCGTGCCAATCACAGCACCGAGACCGCCCTCATCGCCGCCACCGATGACATCCGAGCCCTGATGGACAAGGGAGAAACAGCGGCCCTCATCCTCCTAGACCTCTCCGCGGCTTTCGACACGGTCTGCCACCGCACCCTAGTACAGCGTCTCAACAACGCCGGAATCCAGGGGAAGGCACTGGAATGGATCATCTCCTTCCTCGACGGAAGAACACAGAGAGTTCGCCTACCACCGTACAAGTCAGAGGCCTCCGAAGTCATCTGCGGCGTCCCCCAAGGATCATCTCTGAGCCCCACCCTCTTCAACGTCTACATGAGCCCCCTCGCGGCCATCGTACGCAAACACAACCTCAGCATAATCTCCTACGCCGACGATACCCAGCTGATCCTCTCCCTGACCAACGACCCCACCGCCGCCAGAACCAACCTGCACGAAGGGATGAAAGAGGTAGCCGAGTGGATGACGACCAGCCGCCTGAAACTGAACTCAGACAAGACGGAGGTCCTCATCCTGGGCTCCTCGCCCTCCGCCTGGGACAACTCCTGGTGGCCCCCCGCCCTGGGCACCGCACCCAAACCAACAGACCATGCACGCAACCTGGGCTTCATCCTGGACGCCTCCCTCTCCATGACCAGGCAAGTCAACAGCGTCTCCTCGGCGTGCTTCAACATCCTACGCATGCTACGGAAGATCTTCTGGTGGATCCCCACCGAGACCAGGAAGACCGTCACCCAGGCCCTCGTCACCAGCCGACTGGACTACGGCAACGCCCTCTACGCCGGTACCACCGCCAAGCTCCAGAAGAGACTCCAGCGGATCCAGAACGCCTCGGCCAGACTCATCCTCGACGTCCCACGTACCAGCCACATCTCCGGACACCTGAGAGACCTTCACTGGCTCCCCGTCAACAAAAGAATCACCTTCCGCCTCCTCACCCACGCACACAAAGCCCTACACGACCAAGGCCCGAGCTACCTCAACAGCCGAGTCAACTTCTACGCTCCCAAACGCCACCTCCGATCAGCCAACCACGCCCTCGCCGCCGTCCCCCGCATCCGAAGAGCGACTACAGGAGGAAGGTCCTTCTCCTACCTGGCCGCCAAGACCTGGAACTCCCTCCCGACCGACCTGCGCCTGACCCAAGACCACCTCTCCTTCAGGAAGAAGCTGAAGACCTGGCTGTTCGAGCAGTAGCGGCACCCCCCCCCCCCCCCCAGCGCCTTGAGACCCTACGGGTAGGTAGCGCGCTTTATAAGTGTCAATGATTGATTAATTGATTATAGCACAGGGAGGGTGGTAAGGCACAGTAGTCCTGTTTCCACTGTCATTATAATATTATTTCCCCTTTTGGGCTTTATGGAATTGTAACCATGCTAACTATTTTGTTCTTATGCATTTTACTGCTTGTGTTGGCTAGTATACGGCATTGTAGAGCATGTTAGTTAAAATAAACATTTTAAACTATATCGTGTCACTGATTACTCACGTTATGGACAAGTATGAGTGTTTAAACAAAAGAGTGTTCTTCTTCTTGCCATTCCTGAGAGGGACGAAGTAACGTGTTCTAGGATGTCTAATCATTGGTAGCATCGCTGTAATACGGAGAACGAATGAGGCACTATAGCTGGTCAGATTGGGGTTCTGGGCACTAAGGAGGGTTTTCTGGTACACCACTGCACACCGAGGTCCTGGTTTCCTGCACATAGTTCTGTGTATGTGCAGAATCCCTGCAATTGCTCGGGGTCCTGGGGGTCGGTAGATCAGAGCTCTGCTTAGGGTGAAGTTTTCTGCAACTTATAGTTTTAAGTTGAGATGCTCCATATAGTTGGTTCGAGTTTCGAATTGGTGTTGCAGCTGATGGTGCCCTTGATAATGGTGATTCCTCCTCCAGGTCTGTGTTGGCGTTCCTGGCTGGCGATCTCATAACCGGCGGGATCGCTGTGGTGTTGTCTGGTGTTAATGCTGCAGGTAAAAGCCATGTTTCAGTAGGAAAAGGAGACCCAGGGAGTGGGTCATCCAGTAGGACCCATATCTCCATTGTGTGGTTGCATAGTGATTGAGTGTTGTGGATCATACATTAAAGTGAGGAGTGGTTGCAGTGAGTTTGGAGGTGCAGGTGCAGGTGAAGGCTCCCTCAGTATTGAGTGATGCAGTGCAGCAGCAGTGCAGCGAATGGCGGCCATGGTTGAGGAGATGGAGGATCACAGAAGAATAGCGGTGGGTCAGGGGAGGATCAGGGTTTCTGGTGCTGAGCGCAGTCCAGGCCTGGAGCGGTGCAGACTGGCTTGCCTTTGGCGTACCAGCTAAATATCCACTGTGCATAGCCACCATTAGGTCAGTCATAGGGGGATGTTTGGTTGGAGGGGGCTGAGAGGCACACAGGAGGAAGGTGCAAGGTGCAGCTGTGGAGCAATTGGGGATGGAGGAAGGGGGTTGCAGAACGAGCGTGAGTAGAGGCGCAATGCGAGGCAAAAGACAAGGGAACAATAAGAGTACAAAAGATAGAGAAACATGGGTGGAATGCAACAAAAACAAATGCACAAAGATGAGAGAAAGGCTAAAACGAGGTCAAAATAACAGGCAAGAGGCAGTGAAAAAAGGGTGAAATACAACAAAGACGTTGACGCCAAAAGGGAGAAAGGCTATAGCAAGGGTGCAACAGCAGGCGCAAGCAGTAAAAAACTAGTGAAATGGCAAGAAACAACACTGGTAGGAAATGAGTGAAAGGCAAAAAACAAGAGTACAATAACATACATCAGGCAGAGAAGAATGGTTGAAATGGAAAGCATAACACTGACACAGAAATAGAGAAAGTTTACAACAAGGATGTAGCAGCAGACAAAAGCCAGGAAAAAATGATTGAAAATGGAATGACACTTAGAAAGAGGTGAGAGAAAGGCAAAAGCAGGTATAGAATGAGCCAAGGTGGTGAAAATGGGCAAAAGCAATAAAGAGCCAGAGAGACAGAGCAAAATGAAGAGGGAGAAGCCTTGAGCATTGGGGCCAAATTAATGGCCTGCAGAAGGCCCACTTGCAGGGCTTACTTTGTAAAAAAAAAAAAAATGTGCCAGAGCACTTGTCTGGAGGCCACTGCATTTTGCACTACTCATTGCCTGTGCCAGCACTGCAAGTGACAGTACCTACAAAACTACTAACATTACACTGCTACGAGTGTGACAATTCAGACTATTTGAGGCCTCCAAAGCAATAAGAATGGCTTAGGCGGCAGATGTTTGTTGGTTCTTTTTTTTCTTTTTTTAAAAAAATGTTTTTATTCATGGTTTTACATTTATTCCCCCCCCCCCCCGATCCACCGTATGACGGACAGTAAGTATACGCACATTAGCATCATGAGCATTACATTGTTTTTTCCTTTTTGTTTAACCCATCAATACATAAACCAAGCTTTAAAAAAAAACAAAATCCTATATACATTACAGCCTTGTAGGTACATTAGATTAAATTATGTTTGTGAATCCCGCCATTGTGTAAGAGGGGTCCAGATTTTCATACCCCTTTTGCGCCGCTGATTACCTTTCCGTTGATAAATGGCTGTCTCAATATTATGTACCGCCAGTAGCCTAGCTAGCCACTGCTGGAAAGAGGGTGCTAACGGGTCGAGCCAAGCGGAGGCTAGGCATAACCGTAGGACAGCCATCGCTACAAATATGAACTCTTGGTCACTTTCAATGCGATCTGGTTCATCTGCCCCAAGTACCATTGCCTCGTTTGACAAAGTCACCTCTCTATGAAGAACGGCAGATAAGAACCTCTCTATGTCTTGCTTTAAAGGGATTAATCCGGGGCAAGAAGCAAAAATATGTATGGAATCGGCTATAGGTAAGTTGCATCTCGGGCAACAGGTCCCTTTGCCGGTTCCCCATTTTGCAATCTTGTCAGGTGTATAATAAAGAAAAAAGCAGGTTTTGTAGAATTGTGCCTGAAGTTTGGTGGAGATCAGAATAGTTTGAGCTAGCTGATAGGTGTGTAGAAAGCCTTTGTTTGAAATCTCAAGTTTGCCTTGCCACTTCAATGATGTTTTCTCTAAATTGTCCGGGAGTATGGTCAACAGCAGCGCATAAACTCCACCTATAGTATGATTTTTAGGGCTCGGACTCCTCCCCACTGTAAGTGGGGGAGGAGTTTCGAGATCCTAATGTTATAAGAAAAAAAAGAAGAAGTATCCTTAGGGCCTTGGAGAGAGGAATTCCACACATTCCTTAGCGTTTTCTGTCATCTGGCCAGTGATTCGTCTTCCTTGTGTTTTCGTTTTAATAGGCTTGAAGTGATAGGGTAAATGTAGTTTTGTTCCGCCATTTTGGGCATATTTCGTTCGTGCTCGCGCAAAGAAGTACATTAATTATAATTAGGAGCTGTCAGGGTGCCTCCTTAAGTGAATCCAGATGGCCGGGCGCGTTCACCATTCAGCAGCGCTCAGCGCGCAGCTGCTCCATGCCAGGCCGGGAAAGGGGTTCATTAGTTAAAGAACAAGAGTGTCTCGTAGGTACGCCAGCCTACAGATTTGGTTGCCATTCATTCGGAGCGGCTTGCATAAACCCGCATGCATTTGCGGTTGAATGTAGTATTCGATGAAATCCTCAAAGTACGCGTGTACACTCACCGCAACAGAAAGGACGTGTCTCAAAGTAGAACGCTATTTATTTTCCGAGGAGACCCTGGTGACAATATGGTAAACACACCGTGACGTGCAAAGGAAGGTTTCGCACAGTTGGTAGCTAGGGATGCGGCAGCCAAGGTGTGATATTTGAGTGCTTGGAGACTTGCGTTCATTTAATCGAAGTGCCCGAATGCTTTTTATTTTTTTTATTTCACATCCGACAATCCAGGTTACTTTTTGCGTTATTTTTGTCAGGCCATACACAGATCTTGTCAGTTCCGTCAAGTTTGCAATGTCCGCTTGTATCCGGGTTGGACTTCAAAGGCCCGTCGCCGCATGGGTGCTGCCAGTTAAGCTGTACCACCTATTCACGGAATAAGTCTGTGTGGGTGTCGGACCGCCGGCGAGTGTCTGCTCTGGGTTCTAATCTCGGCTTCTCGACGTTTTGTCCATGTTCGCATTGCACCCTCGGTCCCGTATTGCAAGTGTTGAGAAACCTGTGTAATTTTTGTATTCGAACTCTGCATATTTACTTGTCAATATTTTTGGCAGGGGGTGTGAATTGCCCTTCGTAAAATGATGAGTGGCGATGTTTCATAATCTCCAGTGATACCTTTCGCTTCTCGACACGGCCCCCCTAATGAGTTTCGGGGATTAATATACCCGTCCCTATTGTTCCAGTACAACCCCCTTCTGTGCCCACGGGATTGGGATCCTTGGTAAAATCACCTTGAATCGGCGAGATAAAAAAAAAATGTCGGTCACCTGGCAACCTCCCCCTATGCTTATTGGCTGTTGCGGTCTCCACCCTCTAGCAGATGGATTTGTCTATTTTTATGCACGGCAAGTATTCATGAGGAACCTTTGCACTTCACTGACCCTCTCTCCATAGAGGGATATGAGCCTCGAGGTCTGCCCCCCCCCCCCTCCTCCTCTTCGAGGCTCCTCCAGGGCTTCTTAAAACATTGTCTGCGTGGGAAGCCCTAACCATCCCGGGTACAGAGGGGATCCTGCCGCTCGGGAGATCTGATGCTGCTCCTTTATCCGTCCTGTTTCAAAAGTTAGATTAGCGGGTGCACAACCCATTAACATTAGGCTATTTGCCCACGCGGCTTCCCCGTAGAAACCATTTTTGAAATGCCCCCTTATATTGTAATAAGTGCCTGTCCAACTAAATGTGTAAGCCTTTTATTTAGCAAAGCACTGTGAAGCGAGGTACAACCTGCCTGAGCACGCTGCTATACAATGGAAGTTCATGTCCGTTCAACCCGATCGGCTTGTGTATCGGACTCTCAAATATTCCCTCAAGTGTCTTTGCCTTTGCCTTTATTATTGGTATATCCACACACCAACGTGCCATAAGGACTCTTGGGGTGGATGGGGGGTGCGTGGGTTACAATATGGCAGTTCATTACTTAGACAATGTATTGGGAAGGAGGGCCTAAAAACAGCTGCATAAGTAACTCATCAAATGTATGGTAGTGTGACTAGTGTCGTTCACCCCGCCCCTCACCACTATTTTTGAATATGATAAACTGTCAAATTTGATGGAAGTGTTTTGAACAGTCTTATCGTGATTATGACGATTCTCCGACCCTGCAAGCGTCAGCGTGATTTCTCTTCAGCTGAGTGGAAGCCCAGCAGAATGTGCCCGATCTAGCACCAAGCCTGAGAATACTGCTGCTGATTGTAGTGACTCGCATTGCCATGTTGCCAGTTTCAAAGCATTGCACATGTCTGCCCGAGGAATGGCGGCACATGGGCCTAGTGATTTGAACAGCCTTGTGCCCAAGGTAGGCACCTCGGGATTGCATTTGAGCCAGCTGGTTTGACAGTAAGCCCCTAAACCACGAGGGGTTGTGCTCTTCGCCTGTGGCGATTGGACACGGGCCCAGACAGCACAGCTACCCATCTTTTTACCCACGTCCCCGTAGGGGTGTCTATGCTCCTCCCCATGAACAAGTTCAAGTGTATGCTGCTCAGTTGCTAAGGTGAAGGGGTCTGGCCTTTGCCTTGGTCTGCAGGGGCGAGAGCGAGCTTGTTTTCCTTACTTCCAGAGAAGCACTTGAAGTACACACCATCATCTACATTTTGCTGTTTTTTTTCCTTGTTTCCCACCCTGTTTACGTGGACCATCGTTCCTTCGTTTTTGGGGGGGAGTTCCACCCTACAATTTCCATGGTATTTAAGATATCCGGAAAAGGGGTAATGCCAGTTTACTCCACGAATGACTGCAAAAATCCACCGAGGTCCTATTACTTGCCCCCCCCCCGTACCCGAAGGCTCCAATTCACCTTTTTAGTTTGCCAGAGGATGTGCAGAGTGGCAGTGCGGCGGCGCAGAGTGGCGGTGCAGAGTGGCAGTGCGGCGGTGCAGAGTGGCGGTGCAGAGTGGCAGTGCGGCGGTGCAGAGTGGCGGTGCAGATTGGCGGTGCAGAGTGGCGGTGCAGATTGGCGGTGCAGACACACACATACACCACACACACATAACGCACACACAAACCACACACCTCAGTCTCTCAACACCACACACTTGTCACCACTCAACACAACACACTCACCACCACACTCACTCCCCAGGCTCACCCCCACAGACTCACCACCACACACTCACCAGTACACAGAAAACAACACACACAACAACACACCCCCAGCCGTCAATGAATGCTTTCACCATGCACAAACACCAACAACCATCATCCATCTGTGCACGCTTTTACCAAGCACACACCCACCAGCCGTCAGTGCACCCTTCCACCAGGCACACACACCTCCAGCCGGCAGTGCACTTTTCCACCAAGCAATTGCAGTATGGTACACTTTACTTTTAAACATATTCATATAAAGCACAGCATGCCACCATTGGTAAAATTACAATTCAACCAACATACTTCCACTAGACACCACATGCACACACTCCATAACACATGGCAAAAAGACATTGGCATTTACAATGCCATTAGCTCAAACTCAAATAAATCCGAGCCCGATTGCATTTCTAATGCTTGTTAGAGTGTATGATCATCTCTACTAGAGTAGATTCTTCCCCCAATGTCCTGGCTCCAGGTTTGCGAGTTAAAAAATCCCTAATTTGGAGGTATTTAAAGAAATCCCGCCAGTCTAAGCTGTATTCTTTTTTCAAAGCTTCAAAAGATTTAATCCCCTGTGTTGTAAACATGTCCCCTAATTGTGTAATTCCTATTCTATGCCATTTGCTTACACAATTGTCCTTGAAAACCATTGGTGGAAGAATTGGGTTATTCCATATTGGTGTGTAGTGTGAGATTTGTCCTATTCCAAATGCTTCTCTTACGGCCTTCCATACTTTAAAACAGCTATAGAGAGTCTTAAATTTGACCTTTTTATGATAGCTGTCATGAATATGCCTCCATAGATAGCCATTACTACAATTTCCAACTAGCAGTTGGAAGATCGATACTGTATGGTCTTCTGTGTTATCCCCCTCTTGTAGTAGTTCTTTACTATAAAGTAATACACATGACCAATAGTATCTTCTCAGATTAGGAAGGGCTAGCCCGCCTCTATCTTTAGGAAGAGTGAGATATTTATATGCTCGTCTGGGTTGTGCATACGCCCATATAAATCTTGAGAATGTACGTTCAATTGAGGTAAGCCACTGGTTAGAGAATTCTAAGCAAATTTCCCTAAATAAATATAATATTTTTGGAAAAAACACCATTTTGATTGCGTTTGCTCTCCCAATTATAGAAAGATGAAAGTTATCTAGGTGTCGTAAATCCTTATGCATTGAGTTCAGCATTGGCTTGACATTAATATCCACAACTTCCTCCAGGTTTGAGGAGATGATAACCCCCAGGTAAGTTGCTCCCTTTACTACTCTAGGGTTGTCCATCACAGTTTTTTGATTTAAAACAATTTGTGTCTTCCCCTGATTGAGTGCATAACCGGAGACAAGTCCAAATTTCACCGCCTCGGCCTCGATATTCAGCATTGCACCTATAGGATCTGGGGTGACTATAGCAATATCGTCAGCATATGCTAACGTTTTTGTAGCGTGTCCCTGTGATATGATAGGTGCAATGCTGTCATTTTTTTCCAGGTAGCGAATAAAAGAGTCTATGTATATTGCAAAGAGCAATGGTGAGCAAGGGCAGCCCTGGCGAGTGCCTCTGGATATAAGGAGTTCCTTAGTTAAGTTTCCATTAACGGATACTACAGCCTTTGGATTAACGTACATTTTTTGTGTAGCCTGGATAAACCCAGTTCGAAATCCCATCTTTGCCATTGCTTTCCAGAGAACCTGCCAGGAGACCCTATCAAAGGCCTTCTCTGCATCCAGAAGGATTAGGGCCATAGGGTCTCCTGCAGTTCCTGTTCCATCAAAAAGCGTGATAACCCTCTGGATATGATTTATTGTCGACCTCCCGGGAACAAAACCATGTTGGCTACTGGCAACTACTTTTTGTATAATTGTTGCTACCTGGTTTGCCAAGATTTTTGAGTATATTTTGGAGTCGGCGTTTATAAGAGTTATGGGGCGATATGACCCCAGGAGTTCAGGGGGCTTCCCTTTTTTGGCAAAGATCACAATTTTAGCCCTGGACCAGGATCTAGGTGGTTGACCCCCAGAGAAGATATGAATAATCAAGTCAATCAATATATGCTTGATTTGATCTATAAATGTACCATAGAACTCTGAGGGGATACTGTCAAGTCCTGTTGCCTTCCCTTTCGGGAGACTCTTGACAGCCGTTAACATCTCCTCTATACTAGGAGTTTCCTCTAGAGCCTGCTGTGTGTTTTCCTCAAGGCTGCCGCTTTCACAGTTCTGTAGGTACCTTTTTATTTCGGCTATGTCCCCACTGCTATTTTCAGAGTATAATTCTGTATAAAAACCGATAAAAGGCATCCCTGATTAATTCTGGGTCTTTTAGTTGTCCTGCCACTGGGTCTTTGATCTCCCTAATTAAGTTAACAGTAGTTTGTTGCCGCATTCAAACCGCCAATTGATGACCCACTTGTTCATTTACTTCATATACTAGTTCCTTTCGTGCAGTGGCTTTCCGAATTGCTTTGTCTGTAAAAATATTAGTGATTGCTGCTTTAGCAACTGCTACTTGGGCTAAGCTACGCGAGATATCCCCAGTTGGATCACTATCGCTGGTGGCTCTAACAAGATCTACTTCTGCTATCATGAGCTTATCCTGTAACCTCCGTATCTCCTCCTTCTCCTGCTTGTTTGATCTGAGTGAGAATAGCATGGTCTCGCCCCGGATCCCGGCTTTTAGAGCGTCCCATACAATTTCTATTGAGGTGCTGTTAATATTCTCTGCTAGAAATTTGGGGATCCAATCTTTCATATGGAGACAATATTGGGAGTCATTCAATAGGGCTTTTTCAAATGTCCAAGGTGTTTGTTCTAATTTAGCCAAACTAGTATTTAAAGTAAAAAAAAGGGGATTATGATCTGATAGTACGCGGGGCAATTTCACAATTTGACAGTCCTGACTAAGCGAGTTTGATATAAACATATAGTCTAATCTGGCGTGTGTATGGTGTGGATTAGAGTAATAAGTGTAGCCTAAATCACTACTATTAGTGTTGGAAGTCTGCCAACTGTCCACAAGCCTATGTGCTAAACATAGATTCTTGATAGCACGAAAAACCTTTGGTTTTCGCCCTTTATAAACCCAATCGTCCTTCAGAGACCAGTTGGACGGGAGATTTATGTTGAGATCCCCACAAACCAGGAGCGGAAGAGACCAGTGTGAAAGTTCGTTGGAGACCTCATCAATGACCACAGGATCATCTAAGTTACTCCCATAAATAGCACAGATGGTCATTTTTTGGCCTGTTTGATAGTTGCATTCGGTGATAGCCCAGCGGCCAAATTTGTCAGTTTTGGATTTGCTAAAAGCATACCCACTCCCTTTAGCCAAGATGGCGACCCCCCGTGTCTTAGCCCCTTGTGAGGTAGCACACACCAATGTATACCCTAGTGTATTCAAAATATGGCTCTGTTTTCCTTCGATATGAGTCTCTTGCATGCATACAATATTTGCTCCCCAGTTTTGTAGGCCAATTGCCACTGTTTGTCTCTTTTTAAGATCGTTTAGACCACATATATTTAAAGATATTATTTTTATCCTGGCCATACTGCCGATGTAAGAGTGCCAAAGCTGTTGACCCCTTCTTTCAAATTTCCTCTGAACCCTACGTGCGTTTTCCTACTCTTTTTTGACATGGATTTTAATAGCCTGTCCGTCATTCCCATTCTCCCATTCTCCCCCCCCCACAACACCCACCCCCCCGGCCCCCACCCCCCACCAACCTTGGAGGTTACCTGGCTGCGTCACCAGGGGTGTAGCGTCCGTCCGGAAGCCCCACCATGCCTCCTCTGAGCCCTCCCCGCATGAGTGGAAGATTAACAAAAATAATAATTAAGGACAAAACATAAACCCCAGGCTGTGCCCGTTCTAGTAATCTATAATCCTATGAATCATATTAACAAATTCTAGTTTAATGGCTTGAACAACCTAATACCATTTCTACTAAAGTTAAGAAGAGAATAGAGTAAGTTAAGAGCAGGACATGAGAGAAAAAAATGTGTTTTTTGTTGTTGTTTTTTTTAAGAACATATAGATTAACAATTTTCTTTCAGAATACCTATAACCGAGACAAAGACCCTGCACCTAAGAAGGATAGAGGAAGGAAAAAAAGGAGAGGCGAATAAAAGATTCTAATTCATTTGCCTTAATCCCCTATTAGAACACAATAGTATTAACCATTTTCCTGAGCTGAAATTTCATCAAGATATGCCCTAGCTTGTATCTCAGAGACAAAGCTACGAGTGGTCCCATTAAAGATGACCTTCAGTCTGGCTGGACTCTGCAGGTACACAATAGCCCCCAACTTCTGTAGGGGATCGATGAACTGCTTTAGTTTCCACCTTCTTTTGACTGTAGCGTGCGCGAGATCTGGCCTGGTGAAGAAGGTGAAACCTTCAAATGACTTTTTACTGGTAGATGTTTGTTGGTTCTAATGTATATTGAATTAATAAACAGCTGCTGTTCTACTCATCCCTAAATTACACAAACAGGACCGCCATGTGGCAGCTGTCATAAGTGCTGTGGTGACAATTTAAGTGCTGGTGCTGAGCACCGGAAGCCACCGGCTCAAATTAAGCACTGCCCAGTTGGGGCTGCGTCTGCCAAACACTATAGGCTTTGATGAGGGGGCTGCTACTGCCTTTTGCTGGGAAAAATGGGGACATCTACATTCGGTCTAGTCAGGACTGACACCCTCCAGGACTGCCGATCGCCGGACCTGCAGACTACACCTACTATGGAAACACCCGGACCTTCAAGACTGCCACAGGTGAATATTCGACCTCATTCCATCTAAAGAAGATGGGCGGACTGGCTGCTGAATGTGGCCCCCATCTGGCTTTGACAAGCTCTTACTAGGGTTTGCCAGATCTCAGTGGCTTTTTAGAGTGCATGGGAGAGCTGCTATTGGTGTGCGGTGGCAAGAGAGAAAGGAGAGAACCGTACCCATGTTCAGAGATTTTTGACTCTGAGGAAATAACTTTTTACATATGGAATGATTTACCAGTCTACTTTGCCACTATTGAAAGATGAGTGCCACTAATGAAAGATGAGACCATTGATGAACGATGAGTGCCACTGATGAAAGATGAGCGCCACTGATAAAAGATGAGTGCCACTGATAAAAGATGAGTTCCACTGATGAAAGATGAGTTCCACTGATGAAAGATGAGTTCCACTGATGAAAGATGAGTGCCACTGTTAGACCTGTCAGCCCTAGGGTGGTCTTACCCCGTGTTTTTTGCCCTTTGCCTTGTTTTTTCCACCATCTTTTTGTTGGACCTAGGTCTCCTGGCACCTTACCACTGCCAAACAGTGCTGAGGTGCAGGTGTTCTCTCCCAACAACATGGCTGCCACAGGCCCCTGCTACTGCGGAGTTGTCTTTGTAGACACGCACTAGTAGTCAGGAGCAGGCTGGGACATCAGGATACAGTATCACTGCCACCCCCCCTTTTTAGTCCATAGCCTAGAATGTAGAAGCTCCTGGAACCTTCCTGACTATAGGAGGGGTTCACACTTTGCCGCCTTTAGAGGAGGGTCACCTGGCCTAGGGGTATAAGGGGAAAGGAGGGGAACCTGCCTGTCAGTTAGGGCACCACTGGACCTGGAGGAACCTCAGCAGGAGTTTAGGTGGTTGGGCCTAGGGGAGGAACCTACACCACTGGGACTGACTGGGCCTACCACTGGGACTGACTGGGCCTAGGCACTGCTTTTCTAAGTTAGGTGAGGGACTCTGCCAGCCTGCTGATCTGGCCCAGCGTTGGGGAACCCAGGGAACCACCTCCAGTGTGCCAAGGGGAACCATCCTGCCTCTGAAGCCACCAACTCAACCACCTTCTTCCCTCCCCCCAAAAAATACTACACAAGAAGGGCGCTGGAGCCATCAGGCGCTGTAAGAAATCACCTACCTTCCGGGAGGACTGCTGGGGGATCAACCAGGTAAAAGCGCTGCCCCATCTAAGCACTTCCCTGTGCTCCTGGGCTGCTGTTGAATGCCTCCAGGCTACACCTGGCTCTGCCCCTAAAGCGTTGTGAACTCGAGGCGCTATCCTGCCAGAATTGCTGTCTCCCCATAGCGCTGTGAACTCCTAAGCGCTATCATTCCCAAGCGCTTTCCTGCCCTTGAAAACGCTGTGCCTTCAGAGATCTGTGCCCTTCCAAGCTCTGTGCTGTTAAGAGACTGCCTTTGGGTCCAAGCGCTGTGCCCTTCCAAGCGCTGTGCTGTTGAAAGCGCTGTTTCCGATCACCGCCGCAGCCGGAGTTACCTGCGCTGTTCTGGGGCGCTGCTGGGAAGTACTCTGGGGCCCGTAAAACACCGCCGCGGCCCAGGCAACGGACTTGCTGTTTACCGCTGCGGCCCCCGAAGCCTGGGGAGGGCATGCGGGATTCCTGGAGGCCGCGCTGGGCCTGTGAGGCCAGAACCACCGTCACGTGACTGGGGCGCCGGCCGCGTCATAGGCCGCGCCCCCGCCAGCCGAGCAGCCATTGGTGAAGGTGGCCGCATCCCCGCCGCACTACGATTGGCAGCTGCGGGCACGCCTCTGCCCCTCGGCTCACTGATCGGTTCCAGGACCAGAGGAGTTATCGGGAGGCCCGGGACCGGTCCATCATCAGCGCGGGGCTCCCCGGAGTGCGAGAGCCCCCCCCAGCCAGCACCAGCCCCGGAGGGAGCAGTGAAGGCCTCACAGAGGCCCAGATTGAAGATACACCCCCCGGGGTAGGGCAAAGCCATCCAGGAGTAGCGGGGCTGCCAAGGAGCCTGGCCATATCGGAGTGGCAGCCCTGTGACTGCCCCTCCCTCGTAGGAGTCTGTAGTTGGGCCCAGTTGGCCCTAATTAACCAGATAACGGCCTGGAACAAGGGGAAAAGGGACTAAGGCCCCCTGAACTGGGTGTTAGCAATAATTGTTGGCTGTTTTTCTCTTATGCCTAAATAGGAAAACTTTGGGCCAAGCTCTCAGGCTGGGATGTAGAAACCCTAAACTTTTGAATCTATTGATTTTACTTCACACAGAAACCTGGATTCAAATAAAAGTCGAGTCAGGCAATTGCTTATCACGAGAAATACCAACTACAAAAGGACTGAAGCAGGGGTGCGTCCTCGCACCGACCCTGTTCAATCTCTTTATGTCCGACCTCGCCGCAGACCTTCATAACTGTAATTATCATGCCCCAATCTTAGGGGGCTACACTCTGTCTAACCTTCTGTATGCGGACAATTTAATATTAATAAGCCCAACTCCTGTTGGCCTCCAACACCTTATAAATACAATGAGTAACTTCTCAGAAAGGAACGGGCTAAGCATGAATCTAGAAAAATCGAAGGTGATGATATGAAATCAAAAATTCAAAAAACAAAAGCCACAGTGGTTTCTACGCGACCAGAAGATGGAGATAGTCAAAGAATACAAATACTTGGGCATAATCTTCGATATGGAAAGGGACATTCGAACAACAAAACACGGCGATCAGAAACAGAGGGATATCATTGGCCGTTGCATTAAAGAGCATTAAGAACAAAATAAGAGGCCCAAACCTAATCCCTCTGCTAGATGTGCTACAATCAAGACTACTGCCATTGATAACTTACGGCAGCGAAAGCATGAGAGGGAGAGATGAGTCCATCTTAGATAAAGTAGTGTCCAAAGCAATGCGAATACTTTTCAGCCTCCCATCGCACACTGCGCCAGCGCAATTAAGGCTTGAGTTCGACCTCCAGAAACAACAAATAGCACGCAAGGGTGCTTACGCCAAATGCTGGCATAAAATAAAGAGAGCTGAGATAGGTACCTTGAACCCATACCTATGGAAAGAGCTGGAAAGGAACAAGGACAGCCCTGCAATGGTCTATCTCCAAGCAGCAATAAACTCTCTTGTGCTAAAAGATCTCTGGGAAGCGAATGGGACTCACAAATGCTTCAAGCGGCTCGCAAATAAAACAGTGAAGATACTATCCCTGGAAGAAGATAAATCTGCACTTACCAGGAAGGCCCATGGGTGGTTCGTGATCCAGAGCTATACCAGGTCCCTACCACAGGCATACTTAGGCACAGAATTCTCAAAGGCAGCAAAGGAATCCTTTTTGCAGTTGAGGATGGGGGTAATACATCTCCCTCATAAACAAAACAAGAGTATTCCAAGGAAAAATAGGAGACCATCAATATGGAGCAAGGAACGACTTCACTTAAGGCGTTTTTTTTGAAAGAAAGCCCTCACTCACCACCTAGTGATGACATGCTTCATCATCGGGCCCCACAGAGGGGATCTAGCATCCCCTCTGTGTGCTGCAACGCCAGATCTACTGCGGAGCGGGTAGTGGGTAAGGACAGTGATGTGCAAAGAATATTAAGTGAGTGATGTGAGGTTTAAAAAAGTCTGTAGTGTATCAAAACAATTTTATTAGGATCACTAAGGACTTATCGATAAAATGATGTGTCGGAAATGCGTCCACAATTATTCAAGTGGTAGTTTCCTTAAGTCAGTCGACATGTTTCAGCCACGAAACGGTGTGAGTTTACCTGGCATTCTTCAGGACTTAGTGTGAATAAACCCTGGCGGTATGGACTCGCTAAGGTCCACCCTTACCTAGGGACGTGAAAGTGAAAATTAAATAATGAAAAAGTGCAAAAAATTAGAAAGAAAACTGTCTTTCTAATAACTCCTGGTTTAGGAGGCTTCCGATTTTACGGTTTCTGCACCTATTAGGGAAAGAAAGGACAGAGACAAACAAAAAAACAGAACATACAATCAGTTGTCTTGTTGATTGCCTATTTACAGTCCATTGTGCTCCAGTTGGTGGTATCAGAGACATCATGTGGTCGAATAACAGTATAGTTAACACCACCTTGGTCCCCAGAGTATAGAGTATTATGGGTAGGTAGTGCTTAGTGCTATACGTGCTATGTACAACGCGTGATATTTACAAGGGTTGTGGGTTAAAAACGCTATCAACCTAAAATTGGGCGCGATCAGGAATCGTGCCGAGAAGTTAAAATCAGGGTAATTTCTCACTTTGATAGTGTGATAATTTCACACCATGGGTCACAGGAGGGGGGTGGAGGCGTAATCGGCACACCCTGTGGTCATCAGAGATAAAAAGAAATAAGGTAAGGCAGGTGCAACACTCAGATCGGTACTTAGCTCAGTAGGAGGTAGAGGATTTGTGGCTCGTCTGTACTCACGCCCTCAACGCTCGGCACCCTCGGTATACCTAAGACGACCCTCTGCTGGACCCCGAAGATGTCCGCTCGAGGTAGCGAGGACGCTTAAGTAAACACTCCGTTTCACCGCTTCCGGGTGGGCGCGGTCAGCCTGCGTCAGTGCGTGCACAGCGGGCCAATCAATGCGCTCTGGCGCCGGGAGTCTTCAGCCAATGGTTGCCGTAGCGTCGTTGTTAGTGGCAACCAATGTTATGCACCTACCCGAATTAATGCGGATCGGTTCCGCTGTTACTTAGTACACGGCAGTGGCGATTTTAAGAAAACGCGATGTCAGGGCATCAAATTAAAATACACCGGACGTTGACATGAGATGACTGGGTTTTGTTTTCTTAAAAAACGAAAGAATGCGGGGACATCTTAACCATTGATAAGATGAGTATTACTTGATTTCAAGAACCAAATGTCACAGGTACAGATCTAGTCCATATTGAGGGGAGGGAAAGGAAAGGAAATCCCTCAGGATCAGTTAAGGACAGAATTCCAAGGGATGTCATCGTTCATCCCCTGGAGGTGGGTCCCAAGTCTATAGACCCACCTTTGCTCTTTTTCAAACAGACGGCGATTAATGTTGTTACCAGTACCAATGTGTTCTATTATTGTCCACTTCAGATCGTTGGTAGTATGGTTGCGTTCCAGGAAATGTCTGCTCATTTTTGTCGTGGATTTTTTGCATCTAATGTTTGAGCGATGCTCGCAAATTCTCTGTTTCACTTTCCTCCCAGTCATACCCACGTATCGCAAGTTACAAGGACAAGTGATGAGATAGACCACATTATCAGTGTTACAATTTGTGTGAGCTCGTTGGGTCCAGGTTTTGCCTGTTTCCAATTCCAAGGTTTTAGTATGTGTGGTCAAATGGCAAACGCTACAATTGGAGCAAGGATAATGACCCACCACTTGGGGGAGACCCCAGGCATCAGTTATTGTCCTTGGTGTGTCAGTGATCGTTGGTAAAGGTCTAGTGTGGACCAAAGCGTCTTTGACGCTTCTACATTTCTTAAAGGAGAACAATGGTTTTTCCCAGGTTTTTTTGGTACTCGTTAGAATTCGCCAGTTCCTATTGATGGATTTTTTCATTAGGTTGGATAAGGTACTGTACGTTGTTACACACGTCAGGGGGATGTCTCTATCTACATGTGTCTTATCCTCCAAGAGTGCCTCCCTTGGCTGATTGCGAGCTCTCTTGTAGCCTTTGTTAAGGATTGCTGTTGGGTATCCTCTGGCCTTCAATTTGGTTGAGAGTTCAGTGGATTGTTCCTTGAAGTCATGTAACTCGGAACAATTGCGTCTCAGACGTAGGAATTGCCCGTAAGGTAGGTTTTCTTTTAACGGGCGGGGATGAAAGCTGGTGTATTCCAAGAGGTTATTTTTTGCAGTCGGTTTATGGTAGGTTTTGGTTGTCAGTTTGGTTCCTGCGATCTGAATAGTGACATCCAGGAATGTTGCCTCAGTCTTGCTGATTGTATGAGTAAATCTCAAATTGGGGTCAAGGTTATTGATCCAGAGTAGAAAGGTCTGGAGGTTTTCTTCGTCGCCTGTCCACAGGATCAAGACATCATCGATGTAACGGCGCCATATTTGAATTGACTGGGAGAAGGGGCTAGTCGGGGGTAGGATGTATTTAGCCTCGAAGTCTGCCACATAAAGTCCTGCCACGCTCGGGGCAAAGGTACTACCCATCGAGGTCCCGGTACATTGAAGGTACAGATTACCTTGATATGAGAAGAAATTTTCTTTGAGTGCCAGAGTCGCACACTGTAGAATGAAATTTTTTGAGGCTCGGTGGGTCCAGTTGGTAGAGTCTAGAGCTGCTCCCAGGACCTTGATTGTGTCGTCCTGGGGAATACTGGTGTACAGGCTCTCGATGTCGAGTGTTACAAGGGTAACAGTATTTTCGGCAAAGCTTAGACTCTCCAGTAGTTGGAGGAGACTCTTGGTGTCTTTGAGATAGGTCGGCGTACTCTGTACTAATGGTTTAAGATAGAAATCGCAAAAGCGAGAGAGAGGTTCGAGTAGGGAGCCAATTCCGGAGACGATTGGGCGTCCGGGCGGTGGCATCCGATTTTTATGAGTTTTAGGGAGGGTATAGAAATAAGGGACAGTGCTCTCCAGGTGCTCTCCGTGACCTGGAGATCTAAGGTCACGGATAACAACGCTAGTAAGGCAAGCGGAGGATGATGGACTTATCTCAAAGAATGAGGCAGACTTCCTTAATACCACTGAGAGTACTGTCCCTTATTTCTATACCCTCCCTAAAACTCATAAAAATCGGATGCCACCGCCCGGACGCCCAATCGTCTCCGGAATTGGCTCCCTACTCGAACCTCTCTCTCGCTTTTGCGATTTCTATCTTAAACCATTAGTACAGAGTACGCCGACCTATCTCAAAGACACCAAGAGTCTCCTCCAACTACTGGAGAGTCTAAGCTTTGCCGAAAATACTGTTACCCTTGTAACACTCGACATCGAGAGCCTGTACACCAGTATTCCCCAGGACGACACAATCAAGGTCCTGGGAGCAGCTCTAGACTCTACCAACTGGACCCACCGAGCCTCAAAAAATTTCATTCTACAGTGTGCGACTCTGGCACTCAAAGAAAATTTCTTCTCATATCAAGGTAATCTGTACCTTCAATGTACCGGGACCTCGATGGGTAGTACCTTTGCCCCGAGCGTGGCAGGACTTTATGTGGCAGACTTCGAGGCTAAATACATCCTACCCCCGACTAGCCCCTTCTCCCAGTCAATTCAAATATGGCGCCGTTACATCGATGATGTCTTGATCCTGTGGACAGGCGACGAAGAAAACCTCCAGACCTTTCTACTCTGGATCAATAACCTTGACCCCAATTTGAGATTTACTCATACAATCAGCAAGACTGAGGCAACATTCCTGGATGTCACTATTCAGATCGCAGGAACCAAACTGACAACCAAAACCTACCATAAACCGACTGCAAAAAATAACCTCTTGGAATACACCAGCTTTCATCCCCGCCCGTTAAAAGAAAACCTACCTTACGGGCAATTCCTACGTCTGAGACGCAATTGTTCCGAGTTACATGACTTCAAGGAACAATCCACTGAACTCTCAACCAAATTGAAGGCCAGAGGATACCCAACAGCAATCCTTAACAAAGGCTACAAGAGAGCTCGCAATCAGCCAAGGGAGGCACTCTTGGAGGATAAGACACATGTAGATAGAGACATCCCCCTGACGTGTGTAACAACGTACAGTACCTTATCCAACCTAATGAAAAAATCCATCAATAGGAACTGGCGAATTCTAACGAGTACCAAAAAAACCTGGGAAAAACCATTGTTCTCCTTTAAGAAATGTAGAAGCGTCAAAGACGCTTTGGTCCACACTAGACCTTTACCAACGATCACTGACACACCAAGGACAATAACTGATGCCTGGGGTCTCCCCCAAGTGGTGGGTCATTATCCTTGCTCCAATTGTAGCGTTTGCCATTTGACCACACATACTAAAACCTTGGAATTGGAAACAGGCAAAACCTGGACCCAACGAGCTCACACAAATTGTAACACTGATAATGTGGTCTATCTCATCACTTGTCCTTGTAACTTGCGATACGTGGGTATGACTGGGAGGAAAGTGAAACAGAGAATTTGCGAGCATCGCTCAAACATTAGATGCAAAAAATCCACGACAAAAATGAGCAGACATTTCCTGGAACGCAACCATACTACCAACGATCTGAAGTGGACAATAATAGAACACATTGGTACTGGTAACAACATTAATCGCCGTCTGTTTGAAAAAGAGCAAAGGTGGGTCTATAGACTTGGGACCCACCTCCAGGGGATGAACGATGACATCCCTTGGAATTCTGTCCTTAACTGATCCTGAGGGATTTCCTTTCCTTTCCCTCCCCTCAATATGGACTAGATCTGTACCTGTGACATTTGGTTCTTGAAATCAAGTAATACTCATCTTATCAATGGTTAAGATGTCCCCGCATTCTTTCGTTTTTTAAGAAAACAAAACCCAGTCATCTCATGTCAACGTCCGGTGTATTTTAATTTGATGCCCTGACGTCGCGTTTTCTTAAAATCGCCACTGCCGTGTACTAAGTAACAGCGGAACCGATCCGCATTAATTCGGGTAGGTGCATAACATTGGTTGCCACTAACAACGACGCTACGGCAACCATTGGCTGAAGACTCCCGGCGCCAGAGCGCATTGATTGGCCCGCTGTGCACGCACTGACGCAGGCTGACCGCGCCCACCCGGAAGCGGTGAAACGGAGTGTTTACTTAAGCGTCCTCGCTACCTCGAGCGGACATCTTCGGGGTCCAGCAGAGGGTCGTCTTAGGTATACCGAGGGTGCCGAGCGTTGAGGGCGTGAGTACAGACGAGCCACAAATCCTCTACCTCCTACTGAGCTAAGTACCGATCTGAGTGTTGCACCTGCCTTACCTTATTTCTTTTTATCTCTGATGACCACAGGGTGTGCCGATTACGCCTCCACCCCCCTCCTGTGACCCATGGTGTGAAATTATCACACTATCAAAGTGAGAAATTACCCTGATTTTAACTTCTCGGCACGATTCCTGATCGCGCCCAATTTTAGGTTGATAGCGTTTTTAACCCACAACCCTTGTAAATATCACGCGTTGTACATAGCACGTATAGCACTAAGCACTACCTACCCATAATACTCTATACTCTGGGGACCAAGGTGGTGTTAACTATACTGTTATTCGACCACATGATGTCTCTGATACCACCAACTGGAGCACAATGGACTGTAAATAGGCAATCAACAAGACAACTGATTGTATGTTCTGTTTTTTTGTTTGTCTCTGTCCTTTCTTTCCCTAATAGGTGCAGAAACCGTAAAATCGGAAGCCTCCTAAACCAGGAGTTATTAGAAAGACAGTTTTCTTTCTAATTTTTTGCACTTTTTCATTATTTAATTTTCACTTTCACGTCCCTAGGTAAGGGTGGACCTTAGCGAGTCCATACCGCCAGGGTTTATTCACACTAAGTCCTGAAGAATGCCAGGTAAACTCACACCGTTTCGTGGCTGAAACATGTCGACTGACTTAAGGAAACTACCACTTGAATAATTGTGGACGCATTTCCGACACATCATTTTATCGATAAGTCCTTAGTGATCCTAATAAAATTGTTTTGATACACTACAGACTTTTTTAAACCTCACATCACTCACTTAATATTCTTTGCACATCACTGTCCTTACCCACTACCCGCTCCGCAGTAGATCTGGCGTTGCAGCACACAGAGGGGATGCTAGATCCCCTCTGTGGGGCCCGATGATGAAGCATGTCATCCCTAGGTGGTGAGTGAGGGCTTTCTTTCAAAAAAAACGCCTTAAGTGAAGTCGTTCCTTGCTCCATATTGATGGTCTCCTATTTTTCCTTGGAATACTCTTGTTTTGTTTATGAGATTGACACTGGGGTGCGAGAGTATCCCACTACCCTATCTCTCTCCTTGTTGTGATATATGTAATACATCTCCCCCCATGGACACGTTCGGAATTCAATACAAACTGCAGACTCTGTGGTGACCCAAAAGAGGATGTTTTGCACTTACTATGTAGTTGTAAAGCCCTAGAGAACGAACGAAGGCTACAACTAACACAGCTTTGGAACCAAAGACGTCAGCGAACTCGCCGACAGGCATTGTTGGCATGCTTTATGGGGGGAGACATTCAATTAGCCTGCAGACTGGTACGTTTTATGAAAAAATCAGACACCGGGCTAACATTCTTTACCTATAAAGGACTTCCTCTAGTCAAATTTTTTAGTGAACTTTCACGGTACTATATGCATAAAAAGTTCAAATGGACGTTTGTCTTATAGGATATTCTGGGTTTTTAAATGTTTATCTAAGCAGTATTATAAGATGTTCAATAATTGTATGTATATATTTATATATTCATATATAACAATATTGCAAATTTTGTAAAGGCTTTCACACCAATGTTATTATAATGAAATGATTTGTTTTTTCTACGTGCTTTGCAAAAGTGCTCAACTATGTACTTTTAGGTCAATTGCAAAGATTTTTATTAATCATGCAATAAAGAATTTACTTACTTACTTACTTATGCCTAAAATTAACCCCTGGCTGGGTGAGTGTCCTTTGCAACCTGCCCTGTAGCAGGGAACTGTGTTCCTGTTCTGTTATGCCATTTAAGCAGAGGTTTATACATCTTAATGATCCACATGCCAAATAAATGTTTTATAATGAAACTAGTCCTATGGAATGTTGTTTTTCATGAGCCTGCTTAGGAGAAATTGTATTACCTAGCCTGCCCTAAATAATAGTGTGGTATTTACAGAGCTATTTGCCGGATGCTTGAGAAATGTTCAATACCCAAAGTAATACCTAGTATCTGACAGTGAGTTACTTACCTGCCTTGAAGAAGTCTAGAAAAAAGAGTCTTGTTTCAAACAACTATCTGGTGTGGTGTCATTTTATTGCATGTGCCTCCCTGTCTCAATGTGAGTATGTGCTGCACTTCTACTTTACACCTAGCCTTCGGGTGCCTTCCTGCTCGCGCCAAGCTACCGCAGTGGAATTGCCCAGTTCTAACAGCCACTAATGAGAGATGAGTGCCACTGATGAAAGATGAGTGCCACTGATGAAAGATGAGTGCCACTGATGAATGCCACTGATGAAAGATGAGTACCACTAATGAAAGATGAGCGCCACTGATGAAATGATGAGTGCCACTAATGAAAGATGAGTGCCACTGATGAAAGATGAGTGCCACTGATGAAAGATAAGTGCCACTAATGATTGTCACTAATGAAAGAGGAGTGCCACTTATGAAAGATGAGTGCCACTAATGAAATGAGTGCCACTGATGAAAGATGAGTGCCACTGATGAAAGATAAGTGCCACTAATGATTGTCACTAATGAAAGATGAGTACCACCTATGAAAGATGAGTGCCACTAATGAGATATGAGTGCCACTAATGAAATATGAGTGCCACTAATGAATGCCAGTATTGAAAGATGAGCCCCAATGATGAAAGATGAGTGCCACTAATGAAAGATGAGTGCCACTAGTGAAAGATGAGTACCACTTATGAAAGATGAGTGCCACTAATGAATGCCAGTAATGAAAGATTAGCCCCAATTATGAAACATGAGTGCCACTAATGAAAGATGAGCAGGACTTATAAAATATGAGTGCCACTGATGAAAGATGAGTTCCACTGATGAAAGATGAGTACCACTTATGAAAGATGAGTGCCACTAATGAAAGATGAGTACCATTTATGAATGATGAGTGCCACTGATGAAAGATGAGTGCCACTAATGAAAGATGAGTACCACAATGAACGATTAGTGCCACTAATGAATGAGTGCCACTGATGGAAGATGAGTACCGCTGATGAAAGATGAGTGCCACTGATGAAAGATGAGTGCCACTGAGGAAAGATAAGTGCCACTAATGATTGTCACTAATGAAAGATGAGTGCCACTAGTGAAAGATGAGTTCCACTTATGAAAGATGAGTGCCACTAATGAAAGATGAGTGCCACTAATGAATGCCACTAACGAAAGATGAGTGCCACTAATGAAAGATGAGTGCCACTAGTGAAAGATGAGTACCACTTATGAAAGATGAGTATCACAAATGAAATATGAGTGCCACTAATGAAAAATTATGGCCACTTATGAAAAATGAGTGCCACTAATGAAAGATGAGTGCCACTAATGAATGCCACTAATGAAAGATGAGTGCCACTGTCTCAGGGTGCCCTATGAACCCCTAGACCCCGATACAGAATGGTGGTCGGCTCCCCCTGTCACTATGACTTTTATTCCTCAGAAGAAGGAGTGGACTGCAGACGTATTTTCCACGCAGAAAGCGGATTCTTGTAAATGGGAGTGCGGGCCATTTAAATCAACCCCAGGCTATGGACAGACCGCCTCTCAGACCTACGTCAGCAACCATTGGCCAACAAGAGGAGAGGACAGCGAGACCGAGAGAAGCACGCTTCTGGAGTGAACCAGGAAGAGGAGAAGACCGACGCGAGAGGTGAAGACCGGAGGTTGATGCTGGAGCTAGCAGACCGGTTCTACGACCCCCGGAGAGCGAAAGGGAGCCGAAGCAGCCAGGAGGCCACCGTCCCCACGCAGAGCTGTGCCACGCTTCAGGAGAAGCATGGCTTTCCAAGGTACGGAGCAGGGTTGCGGGGTGGGTTGGGACACGGGAGAGGTCCGACCCGTGGAGGGTGTTTCTCCTCACTCTGACCTCCTACTCCGTTTCCCGATTCCCTTGAGCACTTGCACTTGATCTGTGTAGCACCGAGCATGTATGGGTGATCAATTCACTCCCTCTTCCCCTAGACAAACGTCCAGACAGGACAATGATTCCTCTCTTCTCCTTTTCGCATGCACCCGAGTGGCGTTGGATCAAAATACTGACCAGACCCGAGACGTACCGAAGAGAGCCAAAGAGAAGAAGACCCGGACAAGGAGTATTGTCACAAGCCTTAACACTGGCTTCTCTGAGGAGGAGACGCTTTTGTTTAATAAAACCTGTTTTACCACAACACAGTCTTGAGAACCTTCTGTTCCCTTGCCCACAACTGGTGGAGAATGCGGGCACAACTGCCAGTAGTACCCCACTAATGGAAAATTTAATCCAGCAACTTATCCAGGCCCAGGAGAAGTTAGGATGGGCTGTTGAGAGACAGATGTCGTCAGCACAAGCAGACTGCACGGTCTTTTCGGACTCGATGTCTTCACAGATGGACAATCTACAAAAGATGATGGCTGACCATGTTGTACATCCCCAGGCCCTGGGGTAGCCCCATAGGCCTTCGGGGGTTTCACTGCAAATGTTCCAGCCCGGGGAAGACCCGGATGCTTTTCTCTTAAACTTCAAGAGAGCAGCACAGGCCTGTGGATGGCCAGTTGACAAGTGGCGCTTCTTCCCTACTGACCGTTGAGGCTCAGGCCGCCTACCAGGTGGCCAATGCCGATGGGAATACAGCATACCCGGCCATTAAAGAAATCATCCTAGATCATTTAGGGTTGGATGAGTAGGCGTTTGGGCTACGGTTTAGGAGGGAGAGAGGCGGACCCAGCGAAAATCCCCAAACTCTCTTTTTCCGGTTGAAAGCGGCAGCAGACAAATGGCTAAAGCCGAACGAAAGCTCCAAAGAGGAGATAAAGGACAGAATATACTTGGAACAATACTTGGAAGCCTTGCCATTTAATACCAAGAAGTAGCTGCGACAACACACTAAACTGATAACGGCACAAGCCATTGAAATGGCCACTACCTATGCAAGTGCTCAACCACGACCAGCGGGTTGGGAATACGACAAAACCCATAAGGCCTCTCTGCAGAAACCTAAAAAGAAAGCATACCACCCTCCTCCAGAAGTCTTCAGACCTAAACCCACAAAACCCGAAGGACCCCCCTTCAAAGGTCCACCATGTTTTGAATGTGGAGAGTGGGGCCACATTGCTTGTGTATGCCCCCGTAAAAAAACAGCAGAGGAACCGATGGAAGTGGGATACATCCCCAGGACAGTCCTCTACAGTGCCCAGTTGGGAAGCACTTTTACGTAAGCGTGATGGTGAATGGGAGAACCGTAAAAGCCCTTTTGGATTCGGGGTGTAGGCAGTCGGTGATTCAGGAGACCCTAGTGAGACCTACACAGTTCCTTCAGGATGCAACAGTACACAGTAGGTGCGTACATAGGGACGTCAAACAATACCCCGTACCTGACATCCGCCACCACCCCGAGGGAAGAGAGCCCTACACTGTAAGAGTTGGGGTTTTAGAGGCCTTACCTGAAGATATTATAATAGGCACAGATAATCCCGGGTTTTTAGACATGTTTCTCAAATCTGTGCAAAACCCATCGGGTGAGGGGGAAACGAAATCTGCCTTGGTATCTCCTGACCCTTGGGTCATGGATAGGAGCTTTTGCTTCACTCAGCCAAACGACCCAAGTTTGCAAAATGCGTGGCAGAGCACCCAGAATAAAAACCCCACTACACCACAGACATACCCTCACTTTGTCATGCCCCGGGATTCTCAACGTACTGTCCCTTTAAGACAAACCCCTATTAATCTGTAGTGAGCCCTGGGAGCGACGCTTTACGTTCTTGCGTTTAGCTCCGCTGTTCAGTTCCGTCTTGTTCCTAGTGCCTGACTTCCTGTTTGAATCCCGCCTGGGTTCGTGGAAGGAAGTCCTCTGTTCTTGGTGTTCTGGACGTGTTATACTCGGCTCTTTCGCAGACTCTCTGCCGGAGCTCGGTATCTCGTCTCCCTTCTGCTGCTCCGCCCGTCGGCTGGGCTTAGTCTCCGACGGCCGGCCGGGCACTGTTTCTCTGCACCCACTCCCGTTTCCTGCTCCGCCCGACGGCCGGGCTTGGTCTCCGCCGTCCGGCCGAGCAAGTACTTCCCTGCACTCTTCCGCTTCCCATACTGCTCCGCCCGACGGCCGGGCTTGGACTCCGCCGTCCGGCCGGGCTGTACATCCTTGTACTCCTCCACCTCTTGTCAGCTGCTCCGCCCGACGGCCGGGCTTAGTCTCCGCCGTCCGGCCGGGTGGTGTGTGTGTCTCCCCTTATTTAGGTATTTAGGTTTTTGTATTGTGTACCGCCTGTAGGCTGGGCTTGATCTCCGCCATCCGGCTAGTCCCAGTGTTTGTCCCTTCCTTTCATTACTTGACTGTCTTACGGCTGGCCCCTTCAACATCCATTTCCTGGGCCAGCACCCATCTGTATTTGGGAACACTTGCGTGGACTCTGGTTGGGGTGCAAGATTCAACCTACACATCTAAGAATCACGGTAACAGCGCTGTGCGCTGCCTATTTGATTATTTAAAGCATTTGACAAAATAGGTTTCTCATACATGTGTTTTGTTTTATAGATTTCCATTGCAAAGTATTGGTGTTGGCATTGGAGTATTGTCAAGGGTATTGTTGAGTACCACATTCTTCGGACAGGCTTGTGCATCAAACCAAGTGAGAGTTTTGTGCTTAGAAGCTATAGTACATGTTTATAGTCATAGGAGAGTTGTCATTAATTTTTGTTCCATCACTCTAGGTATAGCTCAAGACGAATTCCCACACCTCCTATACACCTGTCCTGAGGCTCAGACAAAACATTGGTGGTATGAAATGTCGATATAGAGAAACATAGAGACATTTATGTAATAGAAGCTGTTGTTGGATAACATATATATTTCTTTCAGCCCTACGTCCACCAGAATTCCTTACAGTGTGTTACCCGATCACACAGAAGAATACAGTCAAGCTTTCTTTTGTTTCTTACCAACCTTTCCTTGTTTTGTCTCCCTGTTTTCCCCTGGCGAGCCTCTCGATACTCTAGTGTTTGATAGAGTCGGAAGGCCGTAGGGGAAGGCTGTGGAATTATCATCGGATTCCTGACGCTCCTGCAGAACCTGCCTGGAATCATTACACACTTCACCGTTATCAAAGATCTGTTATACAGGATAGGTTCCCAGGGCGATAAACCACAACTCCTGGTCCCTATGGCATTCAGGGATCAGATCCTTTTCTTTTCACACACCCACCTCACTGCAGGGCATATCGGAGCAGAAAAGACATCACAGAATGTGCTCAGGTATTTTTTTTGGCCTGGGGTTTATGGGGAGGTAAAAAGATATTGCAAGGAGTGTGATATCTGCCAAAAAAAGAACACCCACTGCCCTCCCCCTGGTCCCTTGCAGCCAGTCCTAATCATCAGATCTCCATTTGAAAGAGTTGGCATGGACCTTATCGGCCCCCTCCCAAGGACAAAGAGTCAATATGCACTTGTCATAGTCAACTATGCGACAAGATATCCCGAAGCCTTTCCACTGAAAGCACAGACGTCTTCCAGCATAGCAGAGCGCCTTGTAGAACTGTTCTCAAGAGTTGGGTTTCCTAAGGAGATTCTGATGGATCAGGGGACCCCCTTTGTGTCACACCTCATGAAAGAGGTATGAAAAACCCTTATCTTCCGACACCTAAGAACTTCCTTGTACCATCCACAAACAGATGGACTAGTGGAAAGGTACAACAGGGCCCTAAAATCGGTCCTACGGAAGATGCTCCAGAACAATGGGAAACAGTGGGACCAACTGATCCCACTCGCTCTGTATGTGATCAGGAGCCAAATACAAAGCTCACTGGGATGGTCCTCGTTTGATATGTTATACGGGAGGCAACCCAAGTCACTATTGGAGATCACCAAGGAGGCCTGGGAAAAGGAAAAGGCAGAGGAAACTCGGGGGTTTCTCAAATATACACAAAACCTGGAAAATAAGATAGGGAAGCTACAAGACTTGGCATATTCCCAGCTAGAAAAGAAACTGGGAAGCAGAAGGCCCGAGTACGATAAAGGAAAAAAATGGAGAAATTGCAAATCAATGATTGGGTCCTTATCCTGTTGCCCTCATCGACCTGTAAGTTCAGGTCCGAATGGCTGGTTCCCTATAGAATTGTTGGTACGATTGGCAAAACAAGTTATAGAGTCCAACTAAAGCCCCCTATAATCCAAACTTTCCACATTAATCTATTGAAAAAGTGAATGGGGCTCCTACCTACAGCAGCTCACTTCACCATGCATTCCTTACAACAGCCACAACAAACACTAGAGGAACTAGTGGTAAACACTGACTTAACGGAGGGGCAAAGGCGTACCCTTGAAAAGGTGTTAAAACCCTTCTCCCCAATAATTTCAGACAGATCAGGGAAAATGCCTTTGACAGAACACACAATAGAGACCGTTCCTGTGAAAGTAGTGAAACAAAAGCCCTACCGAATAGCAGGAGCAAAAAGAGAAGCAGTACAAAGAGAGGTGAATCAAATGCTGGAATTAGGGGTCATCAGCCCATCCAAAGGTGAGTGGTCGTCGCCCATAATCATGATGCCAAAACCTGATGGCTCCACACGTTTTTGTATGGACTTTAGGGCCCTGAATTCCATCTCAACCTTTGATGCCCACCCCATACCACGAATAGACAAATTAATAGAGAAACTAGGCAATGTTTCCTACATAACCACATTCGATCTCACTAAGGGGTATCGGCAGGTGCCTCTCAGAGAATCCGATAGAAAGAAAAGTGATTTTGTCACTCCAGATGGCCTTTTTAAGTTTACGTTTCTCCCATTCGGACTCCACGGGGCACCTGCTACCTTCCAGCGCCTCATGAACCTGGTGCTGAACAAACACCATTCTTTCGCATCAGCATATCTGGACGATATTGTGGTGTTTAGCCCAACTTGGGAAACCCATATGGAACACCTCCAGGCCATACTGACATCTTTACAAGATGCGGGCCTTCACATAAACTCAAAGAAATCCCGGGTAGCCTTTCAAAGGGTCAAATATTTGGGCTTTGTCTTGGGACATGGCGTGATCGCCCCACAATCAGAGAAAGTAAGAGCCATTTCAGAAACTCCCTTTCCCACAACCAAAAGAGACCTAAGGGCCTTTTTGGGGCTCTCGGGTTATTACCGGCGGTTTATCCCACATTATTCTGAAATTGCGACGCCCCTGACCAACTTGCTACGTAAGGAACACAAGAATACGGCACTTCACCATCCCTCCCAGACGGTTATCGAAGCCTTTCGTGAACTGAAAAGGGTCATCACCACCAGCCCGGTACTCATTTCCCTGACTTTTCCAAGCCTTTCACCTTGCATACTGATGCCTTAGACCAAGGCATAGGGGCTGTCTTATCACAGGAGGGGTCGGACGGTACCGAGCTCCCCGTCCTCCCCATTAGCCGTAAGCTGTTCCCTCGAGAGACCAAGTATTCTACGGTGGAAAAGGAGTGCTTTGCCATCAAATGGGCAATTGATAAACTACGTTACTACCTGGAGGGGCACCCTTTTACCCTATTCACAGACCATGCTCCACTCCAGTGGATGGCGCGCAACATCGGCCAGAACCCCAGAGTGCTTCGGTGGTTTTTGTCCTTACAACTTTTTAGGTCTCGTCCTATTAATCGCGCAAGCGATAATAGGACGAGAGTATAGGAGGCCAAAAAAGCTTTGAAACCATTGCGGATTTCGTCGAGTGCATGTGCACATGCACGTGCTTTTTACCATTTGCTCCCCCAGCCGCCTGCCTCCGAGAGCTTCACTTCAAAGGGATCCGCTCCCCGCCCACTGCTTCACACTTCACGGCCGCCAGGCCGTGTCTCACATTTCTCCTTCCCCCCTCCCCTGCTTCACACTTTTCACGGCCGCCAGGCCATGTCGCGCCTTTCTCCTTCCCCCACCCCACAGCAATGCCAAGATCTTGTTTTGTAGTTTTCAGTAATTGCCTGCTCCTTTCTTGATTCATGCACTGCTTGTTTTAACTTTGAATTTTTTTACTTTTGTACCCGCACTCCAAAGGTATCAGTGCTGGCTCGAACCCGGTTTCCCCGCATCAGTCTCCCACTCCAGCCATTATGTAAGATCCTCTTCATTCCCCTGTTTTCCCTGTTCCCTCCTTCCACGTGATATGTGCGAGTTCGAGATACATGCTGTACAGTTCTTCTTGTGTATAATTAACTAGGTTTTAATGTTACGCTGAATATTGATGCACGTCTGTGTCATGCCCCCACCTTCATCACCCCTACTGCCACCCACCATCAGTATCGCACACCGCCACCCGCCACTCCTCCTTTTTTTTTTTTTCTAATTGATGCTTCCTGCCTTGACACGGGCGTCGCGCTGTATGTTTTAGCAAGCCCGGTTTTGTCCATTATTGTGTTTTTTTATCAGCATGGTGCCCTTTCCTGACCTGCCATGAGCATAACTTTAAGAACCACGGGCGCCGCGCTATATGTTGTAGCACGGCGACAGCTTCAGTCATCTTGTGTTTTTTATTTCCTTGCTTAAGATTTTTTTCTTTATCAGCAAGGCCCTTCAAGGGCTGCCATGTGCATAACTTTATTAGGCAATGGCACCACGCTATATATTTTATTTGCACGGCGCCCGCTTTCGTCTTTCTTTAGCAAGGTTAACGCCGGGACTTGCTCCACAGCTATGAGCGCCATATTCAGCTTTCCGCGGAAAGTGGCCAGAGAGCTTTGTGACCCTGGCTGAAGGGGGCAGCTTTTCCAGGCCGCTGTGGCTGTAATTATTACTTATTTTGTGCTGCACGGCTGCTGCAGGGACCGGAGGAGGCGGCGGAAACAGAAAGAAGCAACGGTAATGCTGCCATTTTGATATGTGCGAGTTCTAGATACATGCTGTACAGTTCTTCTTGTTTAGTTTTCAAACATCACTAAAGGCTTTGTCTAAATATGCACGCTAGCCTTCACAATCTTTAACATTGACTAGAGAATATGCTTGTGATGTTTTTTTGGCTAATAAGAGTTTTAGGGATCTCTTTAACAATATTCAGCCCAGTGGGGGTGTATTTCCCCCAGGCATCAAACATGTAGGTATAAGTCTGTCTGCAGCGCAAGTTTTTTGTTTCACGGGCATTAAATATGTAGGCACAAAGAAAATTCAACGCTGCCTATGTGGAGCTTACACCGGGAAGGCTTTGGCAAGGGGCTGGGAAGATGGTAAAACTCACTTTCATGCCGGACAAACATGGGGGCTCCATAACAGGGAAGTTTCCAGCAACTGATAAAAGACGCAATAACATGGCTATCAAGTCCAGCACAAATACCTCATAAATCATATGCTTGTCTCCAAGAAGTGCATACCTTAGCTGCCCTCGAACCAAGGACTGGTTAGAAAGGTGCAAATAAAAAAGGTTGAGAGATTTTTTTATAAGGCTTTTTGAAAAGTGAAAAATAACTCTCCCTCCTCCTTTCTTCCCTAACTCCTCAACCGCCCCTCCCCCCTCTCTTCTCACTCACCCCTCATTCTCTCCTCTTTCTCCCCTCGCCTCTCCCCTCTCCCCTCTCACCACTCTCCCTTCCCTCTCTCAAATCCCACTCTCTCCTCACTAACTCGTCTCTCCCCTCTCCTCACTCACCTCTCTCCTCACCCACCCCTCTCCCCATCTCCCCTCTCACCACTCACCACTACACTCCCTCTCCAATCCCTCTCTCTCTCCTCACTCACCCCTCTCTCACCTCTCTCCCCTCTCCTCACTCACCCATCTCCTCACTCTCTCCAGGCCTGACTCTCTCCTCCCCTCTCACCACTCTCCCCTCTCACCACCACTCTCCCCTCTCAACACCACTCTCCTCACCACTCTCCCCTCTCCTCACCACTCTCCCCTCTCACCACCACACTCCCCTCTCACCACCGCTCTCCCCTCTCCACTCTCCCCTCTCCTCACCACTCTGCCCTCTCACCACTCAGCCCTCTCACCACTCTGCCCTCTCACCCCTCTCACCACTCTACCCTTTCACCACTCTCTCCTCTCACAACTCCCCCCTCTCCCCTCACCACTCTCCCCTATAACAACTGTCTTCTCTCATCCCACCTCACCAGTATGCACTCTCACCACTCTCCCCATCACTCTCCCCTCCCCTCTCTTTCCCCCTCTCTTCTCACTCTCCCATCACTTTCCCCTCCCCCTCTATCACCACTCTACCCTCCCTCTCACCACTCTCCTCCCTCTCACCACTCTCCACCCTCTCACCACTCTCTCTCCTCTCACCACTCTCCCCTCTCACCACTCTCCTCTCTCCTGTCTCCTCTCTCTCTCCTCTCTCTCTCCCCCTCTCCTCACTCTCCCCTCCCCTCTACCATCTCCCATCTCTCTCCACACTCTCCCTTCTCTCCTCTCTCCTCTACCCTCTCTCCTCTTTCTCCCCTCTTTCCTCACTCTCTCTTCTCTCCCCTCCCCTCTCCCATCTCTCCTCAAGGTACACACAATTGTCAATGAGCACTAACACAGCATCATTTATACCATTTCGGCATTAGTCAACACCACTAGAGCATCACTCAGCACACCAAATCATTAAACAGCATCAACACAGCATCATTCACCACCACTACACCATCTTTGATCACCAGCACTGCATTAGGCATTACTAATACAGCATAAATCTGCACAACTCATACTACAATTATAATATGCCCCTCAAGCGGGGCACAAATTCACCATCACAGCATCACTGAACGCCACAGCATCACTCGTCACCACCACAGCATCACTATGCGCTACCACAGCATCACTGAACGCTACAGCATCACTCGTCGCCACTACAACATCACTCTGCGCCACCACAGCATCAATCTGTGCAACCATTCAACAACAACTGGTTCAAATATGTTCTCTCAATGTTTCAAGCTTTATTACAAATGTCGCAAAAAGAGGTTAATATTTCACTTCTGTTCTTGGATTTTCGTCACAATAAAATACACTGAACATAATCTTCATAAGTTATTTACAAAAGTTTAAGCTATTGCCATTATAAATTACAATAAATGTTATTTAAGTATTAATTATTTAAAAAAATAAAAGCCAATGTTAATTGTTATATCAATACATGTAAGTCACGAAAATACAACACATTACATTACAACTGCTATAAGTGTCACATTTGCAAAAGTAATAACTAGTGCCAATGTAAATGACAAAGCTATTAATTTCGCAATTTTGAAAACCAACACATAAATAAAAAAATTGACATTTAAAATACCAATAGCTCAAACTTTCTTAACGCGAGACCTATTGCATTGCAAATGCTTGTTTCGTTTACCGTTAATCACCAGAAAGGCTCTGCTAATGATAGTGCAAACTTCCTCTCCCGGGTGTTCCTGATCCCTGAACGGAGAATCCTAGGGGGGAGAAGTGTCACAGGGTGCCCTAGGAACCCCTAGACCCCGATATAGAATGGTGGTCGGCTCCCCCTGTCACTATGCCTTTTATTCCTCAGCAGAAGGAGTGGACTGCAGACTTGTTTTCCACGCAGAAAGCAGATACTTGTGAATGGGAGTGGGGGCCCTTTAAATCAACCCCAGGCTATGAACAGACCACCTCTCAGACCTACGTCAGCACCCATTGGCCAACAAAAGGAGAGGATGGCGAGACTGGAGAGAAGTCTTCTTGAGTGAACCAGGAAGAGGAGAAGACCGACGCGAGAGGTGAAGACCGGAGGTTGACGCTGAAGCTAGCAGGACAGGCTCTACGACCCCCGCAGAGCAAAAGGGAGCCAAAGCAGCCAGGAGGCCACCGTCCCCATGCAGCGCAGCGCCACGCTTCAGGAGCAGCGTGGCTTTCCAAGGTACGGGGCAGGGATGCGGGGTGAGTCGGGACACGGGAGAGGTCCAACCTGTAGAGGGTGTTTCGCCTCACTCTGACCTCCTACTCCGTTTCCCAATTTCCTTGAGCACTTGATCTGTATAGCACCGAGCACGTACGGGTGATCCCTTCACTCCCCTTTCCCCCAGACAAATGTCAAGGCAGGACGCTGATGCCTTTCTCCTCCTTTTTGCATGTACCGAGTGGCGTCGGATCAAAATTCTGACCAGACGGACCGAAGAGAGCCAAAGAGAAGAAGACCTGGACAAGGAGTATTGTCACAAGCCTTATCACTGGCTTCTATCAGGAGGAGATGCTTTTGTTTAATAAAACCCGCTTTACCACTATACTCGTTCGTTTATTATTATTATGCATAGTTAATTAAAACCAGTGCAAAAACATTATACAAAACAGTAGGAAAAGACTTTAAAATATCATAAAATTTGTACATTGTAATCATCAATAATGAGCTTGCACTAAACCCAGTCTGAATGACCGAAAGTATTTGTCTTATGGGGGGGCAGTATGTTCCCTTAAATAATGAGCTTCGACTAAAAAACCCAGTCTGATTGAGCAAATTATTTATCTTATGGTGGGGCAGCATGTTCCCTTACATCCTGTAGGCCGCCTGTTTGTTGCCTATATCAATGATCGAAAGTTTTTGTTTTTGGTGGTTTTTGCTCGATCATTGCAAGGAACTTAACATATCTACAATTCAGTTTCGTGTTCAAAGGGTTCAGGCAGGCTAGCACTGCTTGCCTTCTCGTGCGAATCGCTAGTTGCTTGAACTGGCCCTTTAAAAGCTGTTGACGGGCTGGCTGTAACTCTTCACAAAGACAGGTCAGATGGAGTATGTCGCCCTTGTCTATGTTACATAGCGAACAAACCTCGTGGCCATTGCTCCTGAGCCATGGTGGTAGATGCTCGCTGCTTTGTAAGACCCCTAGTCTGTATTTCAAGAACTTCAGTTTCGTGGTCTTAGGATAACCCTGACTGAAGTATGGTTCTGATGACAACGATTTATACGAATTTAATGTCATCCAAGCGTGTTTTCTTTTGGCGAATGTGGCCTTATCCTCTAGTAAGGATAGAGTTTTGACCGTTTTCCAGACTAGTTTTTTGAATTGGTTATGCCCAAGTTGCATGTCCCAGATCGCAGTTAGATTGGTTGCCCCCAGGGCTTCCTGCAAGTAGGATCTTGCCTGAGATGTGTCCCTGTTTTGACTATCTTGCCATAGCAGCGAGTTTAGAGTGTTGGTGGTACCGAGCGAAGTTTGTGGCAGCAGATGATGTATGCTCCCTGTCTGGCAGCAACTTGCTTTTGCAAACCAAATTCCAGCCTGAGTTGGGCAGGCGATGTATAGGGCGGGTGCGAAAACATTATTCTATAAGCTTTTGTCTGGATTATGTCCAGGTTCTTGGAGTCTCTCCCACGAAGCGCCTCGCTGCCATAGCAGATAGAAGGGAGTAGCTTAGCCTGAATAGCTCTCAGATAAGGGGTTAGAATTGGCCCCATCAATTGATTGGCTATGTTTTTAGTGTGACTGCAATGCACGCCCCTCTCCTTTTCGCTTCCTGCTTTTGCTGTGCAAAAGTGCCATCTCTGTCAAAGAGGACTCCCAGGTATTTGTAAACGAGTGCAGACTCTATTTTTTGGCCTCCTAGGGCCCATGATTTCTGAATCTTCTTCTTGGTGTTGATCGACATGGTGCGTGTCTTGCTCAAATTTATTTTAAGTTTATTTTCCATAGCGTAGCTGTTCATTTGGGTCAGAAGATGCTGGAGGCCGATGTAAGTGTGGCTGAGTAACACGACGTCATCCGCATACAACAGGTTGCTCAAGATTTTCCCTCCCAACCTCGGGGAATGCGAGTTGCATGTGTTGAGTAAACCTGATAGATCCGCCATAAACAGATTGAACAATATCGGGGCAAGCACACACCCTTGCTTGAGGCCTTTGGTGGTGCGGATTTTAGATGACAGATGTGTGCCGCCTCCTAGCTTCACCTGCACCCAGGTATCAGAGTGTAGAAGCTTCAGCATGCTTAGAATCGGCTGCGGTAATCCCCATTGAGCCAGTTTCCCCCAAAGTCTGCCTCTCTCAATGTTATCAAACGCTGCACTAAAATCGATGTAGCACATGTGCAGCGGCAGTTTTTTTATTTTTGGTATGATCTGATTTGAATCCGCCCAAAGCACGATCTCCTCTAAGAGGGTTCCCGCAAAGTATTTTGCATCATTGTCGAGGAGGGCTACTAGTCGGTAGTTGTTAGGGTCTCCTCTAAGAGGGTTCCCGCAAAGTATTTTGTATCATTGTCGAGGAGGGCTACTAGTCGGTAGTTGTTAGGGTCCATTTTGTCACCTTTTTTAAATATAGGGACAATCGTTGACCCTCTCCAGGATTCTGGGATTTTATTTAAGAGTCTGACTTCCGAAAATAGCGGTTGCATGTTGATAGCCCATTCTGTGATCTTTTCAATGAATAGGGCTGGCGGAATGCCATTCGGTCCCGGAGCACCTTCCTTCCTGCCCTTGCGAATCTGATTTTTTATTAATGCTATTTGCTGACCGGCTGTTATATCCGGTATGTTTTTGGGTAGGCCTTGCTCTCTCTTGGTCAAGGTCTTCAGCGTAAGCATTATGGAGTTGGGCTCTGTGTTGTTCATTATTTGCACTCCTGCATATTCTGGTAAGTCGTTGAAGTGGGTAGAGAGGTAATTAATCCATAACTCTTCCACAATATGCAAGCCTAGATCTTTATGCTGTGGTCGTAGGATCCTATTTACTGATTGCCAGAAGCGTGAGCTATTACTACTTTTAATGTCATGTAATAATTCTGCCCATGTCTCATTTTCAGCATCTTTTTTTATGTTCCATTTTATGCATTTGAGCTCAGTTCTTTGTTTCTTCAGCACTGTCCGAAGCTGTACGTTATCGGGGGCTGATCTTAGCTGTCGTAGCGTCGAATTTACTAATCTTTTGTGCTGCCTTAATTCTGCTTTTGGTCCTTTTTAGGTTTCGCCTGGGGCCGGAGCTCCTAGCTCTGACCAGGAGAAATCTTATGTTCCTACAGTGTGGGGCTTAGTCCCGCCTATGCTTCCATTGGCTAGCTCCATAAATGGAGGCTAGCCATTGGAACAGAGATCTGTCCGTCATGGCCGGACCAGATTCGTGGGCGTTCCCGAGATTTTTTCCCTCTCCGCCTCTGCGATGTCGTCATCGCGGCCGTGGGCGGGGTTTATTTTTTTTTGGCGTCCGTTTGTTTTCTTCCCATTCCGCGGCCGACCGCCGCCGGAAGAGGTCAAGGTGAGTGCCCGTTCCTGCCCCCCCCTCCCGCTGTCCGTGCCTTTCCCGCCCCCCCCCCCCCCCACTGTCCGTTACACCCATACTGGAGGGGGGAAGAGGGGAACTTTCTTTGTAAACTTACTCCTTCATAAGTTGTATGTCTGGCTTTAAACCGGCCCAAAGAATACACCTTTCTGACTTTGCAAGCACCGATCACGCTGCGGTGCCGACCCTGAAAGGATGGCGGCTCGGCCCAGTCCTGCTAGAGGAGACCGAACTGACAGCCTGATGCCTGGCCAGAGGTGCGTGGTTTAGACTGACCCACTCCTGTGTAGCACTGGTGCCCGTTTCAAGCCTCAGTCGGCGTGCAGGGGGCTTGCAAGTTTTGAAAGAGATGTTGTCCGCCCTTGGCACAAGGCTTGTTCACAAGTAAGTTTGAGGTTAACGGTACACAAAGACCTAGGCCTCGCCTCCATGCAGGCGGTGAGGAGTGTGAGGTGAGCCTGTGAATGATGAGCTAGGCTTGTGAGGTGGTGTGCACGAATAGCTGGGCCCGCACCGCAGGAGGAGGTGGTGTGCGCTTTGAGCTTTTACGAGCCCCCCCCGGCTGTCCGTGCCTTTCCCGCCCCCCCTCCCCCTCCCACTGTCCGTGCCTTTCCCGCCCCCCTCCCCCTCCCACTGTCCGTGCCTTTCCCGCCCCCCCTCCCCCTCCCACTGTCCGTGCCTTTCCTGCCCCTTCTGTTCATGGAGGCGTGTTGCTCCTCTGCTTCTTAAGAAGTGAGTTGTGTCTGTTACACCTTGGCCACTTCAGAAACGACAGCAGTATATATTTTTAACAGAACGATTTTATACATTAGTTTAATAATGGATGGACAAAATATTCAAAATAAAACTTTCTGTATCTTTTACACAGAGTGCACCTCTGCATACAAAATGTATTATTTGTACGTATTTATTTCATGCGATCTACTTTCAGTATTAAAAATGACTCGATTCTTTTGAGTCCTACACCCATACTGGAGGGGGGAAGAGGGGAACTTTCTTTGTAAACTTACTCCTTCATAAGTTGTATGTCTGGCTTTAAACTGGCCCAAAGAATACACCTTTCTGACTTTGCAAGCACCGATCACGCTACGGTGCCGACCCTGAAAGGATGGCGGCTCGGCCCAGTCCTGCTAGAGGAGACCGAACTGACAGCCTGATGCCTGGCCAGAGGTGGGTGGTTTAGACTGACCCACTCCTGAGTAGCACTGGTGCCCGTTTCAAGCCTCAGTCGGTGTGCAGGAGGCTTGCAAGTTTTGAAAGAGATGTTGTCCGCCCTTGGTACAAGGCTTGTTCACAAGTCAGTGTGGCCTGGTGTGTGCTGCCCGCCTTACCACACTCCACTGCATGCAGCGGGCAGGTGCTCCTATGCCAGCTGTTAGAACTCCCGCAGTGCACAAGGGGCTCTTTCCTTCGATACCCAGCTCGGGGCAGCTGCTGACGATAACACTTGGTGATGCCTGGCCTGCCTAAATTCTGACCGGTATCGGTAACATCTAGCCCATGGTTTTCTTGGTAAGGATTTTGAGATTATGGATTTTTGGGGTATGGGGTATGGATTTTTAGACAATGCAATGGCAGAAATAGTTGGTGGTTGTCGAGGTTAAACCTCTCTTTTCTGCAAAAGGCACAGCAGCCCCGCTTCCTGTGGGCAGACCCCCTTCCTGTGGGCAGCCCCCCATATGCCCCCTCTTCAGCGTCCTTCCTGCAGTACACGGCGGGTGCAGTTGTTTTTGAGGCTGTGCCAGCTGTCTCTAAAGGCCTGGCGTAGGAGCGCCCAGCATAGGCCCCAGAGATCCGCATTCTTGCAGCCTCTCAGGTTGTTCCTAGAAGATATTTGCCATCCCTTGAGTCACCAGCGGATGGTGGAGTCAGGTACAGACGTGAGTAATGCTTTCTTCAGAAACCCTGCCTCTTTCACAAGTTCTCAAAGGTCGCTTCTTTCGTTTTTCTTCTGTTCGCTGCACAGTGCAGGACATTTGTCCGGCTAGCCGGCTTGCCACGTCCTCTGTGTCTGACCCGGTGGGTCACCCCTCACCTTCGCAGGAGGAACCGCTACAACAGTGTGACCCAGTGACATGTTTGTACCGAGAAGGTTTTGGTGCTCTTTGATCTGCCGTGGTGATGTCACACTGCTTCATGCTGGTCATTGCGTTACTTGAGTGGGAACGGTGCTATTACATACGTGGACAAACCCTATTGTACTTATTTTATTCCCACTCGAGGTCCTCACAGTAAGGCTGTTCAATAGAGTGTATGTAGTGTGAGGAGATGGCTCTTTTATCGACCTCCCATCACTTCAGGTGGGCACTCATTGTAAGAGCAGCCTCATTTTACAGGTGGTTGGCGCTTTACTTCGTTTGCGTGTCATATTTTATGTGTTGTCTCTTTAATGCAGGTCTTGTTCTTTTGTTGAAATTATTTTGCCTTTTATTCTATCTTATTTTATATGCAGTTGGCGTGTACTCTTTATATTGCCTTTTTCGTGTCTGTTGTTTGTCTTGCTTCCAGCGTGTTTTTAATATTACTGCTTTTACAGTTGTGTTGGTTTTGCTTTACATGTTGGTGTTTCTTGTACTGGTTGTTGCTGTGTCTTGACGTTCTCTTTGTTGTGTGTGTTTTGGCTTTGCACCCTCCCCAATGGTGCTGTTATCTTTGCTTTCTGTTTAGGGTTTATCTGTATTACAGAGCTGGCAAGTTGTTTCCTTACTGCAGACACACCTCACCTGCTAATAATGGGTCAGGACTAAAAGTGAAATGATAGGTCTGCAGTTTTGTGCCACATTTCCTGCCATTCCGTTTCCCACCCATGTTTTAAAGAGTTTTATTGCTGTGCCTATGAGTTGTGCCTCTCTGCTATTTCTAGGATTCTGTTTGTTGGAGACTAGTCACTTGTAGGGCGGGGGAGTTCTATGGCTTCATTCACAAACCATATCTCACACCGAAGTTTAACATTTGTGGGCTCAAACACTATTTGCGAGGGTACATTCTGAGTGCTGACTCATAGGAACAGTATTTGCTGAATTTAGCTCCAGAAAGTGCATTTGTGAATGACCAGGTAGACACTGATTATCTCACACATTTGTGGATATTGTCTGAGGGGTGGGTGCTTTAAAAAGGGCCTACTCTACACGTCTTACCTAACCCTAACCCCACAGCGTTGAGACACACCCACCCTGTCAGTTAGGCTAGTTCAGGTTCCTGGGTACCAATGCTCAGAGAAGGTATTCTGGGAGTTGTTTTCGTTTGAGTGGCAGGCCGGATACCAATGGTTTGTTCAGAATAGCCAAGCACTGAAAACATGGCTGTGCTTGCTTCCCTGGCTGTGCTTGCTTCCCTGCCCCCTGGCTGTGCATGCTTCCCTGCCCCCTGGCTGTGCATGATTCCCTGCCTCCTGGCTGTGCTTGCTTCCCTGCCCCCTGGCTGTGCTTGCTTCCCTGCCCCCTGGCTGTGCTTGCTTCCCTGCCCCCTGGCTGTGCTTGCTTCCCTGCCCCCTGGCTGTGCTTGCTTCCCTGCCCCCTGGCTGTGCTTGCTTCCCTGCCCCTTTGCTGTGCTTGCTTTGGGTGGGTGTGTGTGGGTCTGTGTGTGTGTGTGGGTCTGTGTGTTTTTGTGTGGCATTTGCCAGAGATTAAACTATTGGCATTGTAAATGACAAAGCCATTTATTTATCTGTTTTCAAAACCAACACATAAATAAAAATTTTGTCATTTACAATGCCAATAGCTCAAACTTTTCAAAAGGCGAAACCATTGCATTGTAAATGCTTGTTTTAAGTTGGTTTCACTCATTTCTTTATGCAAGTTATCCAGTATTAGGGTATCTTTCATAGATTCACATGCCTGAATCATTCCCCGTCGTCGAGGCGGGAGTCCCACGGTAAATAAAATATATAATAGCAGTGCCTAAAATTTCTTGTAGTAGGCTGGAAAAGCCTAAAGGCCTAACTAGGCCTCAAAACTTAGCAGCCTATCTACATCATTATGTAAAAAGACCTGAAATATTAGCCTCAGCCAATCAGCTGTCCTCACCCTCTAGAACCTTCCCTGCTCAGGCAGTTCTCCTCAGATTTTCACCGCACTTCGTGTGTAAGGGAGTCTCCCTGAGTGCCTACTCAGTTTTTTGGATTTTCAAGCTTAAAATGTCTGAAAGGAAAGCTCTTTTCAAACCCTGTGGAACCTGCTTCAAGAAGAGAGTCCATGTGGATGACAAGCACTCGGATTGTATTTATTGTCTACACCCTTCACATGTGGTGAAGGAATGTAGAATTTGCCGTACCTTCCCTCAGAAAACCATCAGGGATAGGGAGGCAAGGGTTCTTTTGTGGCTGAAGTCTTCATCCACTGATGAGGAGGACAAAGCCTCAACTTCTAGCAAGAGAGCTAGATCCACGGACAATGCTTCTCCTGAGAGAAAGAAAATGTTGAAATCCTCTCAGAAAGCTTCAGAACCCTCTAAGAGTGCATCGGCTTCTTCACATGTGAGTACTACCCAGACCAAAACTTTAACTCTGGTGTCTGTACCTACCACTACTTGGACTTCTACCTCCTCTTCTACTTCTGTGGTTACCACTTCAGCTATCACTTCACCTTTGATGTCTGTTACACCTTTGATATCGAAAACCAAGTCACAGTCTTTGAAATCCTTCTCTACGAAGGCTCCATCGTCTAAAACGTCTGCTCCGTCGACGACCGCACGGCCGTCGTCGACGAAAACATTGTCTCCAAAAGATTCGTCGTCAAAGACGTCATCGACGACCTCGTCGACGAAGATCTCTTCGACGAAGACGCCAACATCGGACACGTCGACGACGACGGCGTCGTCGACGAGAGCACCATCGACGACCCCGACGACGAAGGGATCGTCGACGAAGACACCATCGACGGCCCCGTCGACGAGGGACTCGTCGACGAAGACACCATCGACGGGCCCGTCGACGAGGGACTCGTTGACGAAGATACCATCGACGGCCCCGTCGACGAGGGACCCGTCGACAAAGATACCATCGACGGTCCCGTCGACGAGGGACCCGTCTACGAAGATACCATCGACGGCCCCGTCGACGAGGGACCCGTCGACGAAGACGCCGGCGACGGTCTCAACGACGAGGGACCCGCCGATGACGGCCTCGTCGATGACGGCGTTATCGACACTCTCAACATCGAAGGACTCGTCTATGACAATACCTTTGACGGCCTCGTCGACGGCAAAATCTTTAGCGTTGACAGCGCCGTCGACGGAGAATCCGTTTACTGGGGCTTCTGCTCATCGGCTGCACGGTTCCCCGCCAGCGAAGATACAATTCACTCATTTCCAAATGAAAACTTACAAAAGGCAGGATTATTCACATATATCTCCGCTCTTGCCATCGCACATTTTGGAGACATACCTGCAAGGAGAGTCAGAAGAAGGAGAAGAGGATGATGACCCCTTTGGGATTGCCTGTCACCCTTCTCAATTGCATATTAAACTTCAAGAGGATGATGAAGAGGAGTTTCAGGAGCAATATACGCATGACGTCTACTCCACTCCATATCAGTCACCTCGTTCTAGACTTCCTCGGTCTGAGGACACAACACATTTGCCTACTTCCTTAATACAGGACTTACAAGCTATGTTGGCAGATTATCGACAGAGATTTCCACCCACTGAGGGTGCGCCCGCTGGGTCATCTGCTCCGGCTACTGTGCCACGACCTCCGTCGCCAAGAGCTCCTTTGTCTCCACAGCCACGTACTTCACCAATTCCTCAGGTTGTGGACAGTTCGTCCTCTGATGGTGACGAAAGTAGAGAGGAGGGAGAATTACCGGATAACACTCCAGTGGACCCTTGGGAGGATTATGTCATCCCTACACCTTCTCCGCCTCCTCCCCGTCCTTCAGACTCTCCGCCTGAAGATATTGGGGGTTTTCACAATATTATGCAGAGAGCTGCTAATAGATTTCAATTGGTTGTCACAGTTGAGCAGTCGGACTGCTTTTTACATGACTTTAAGGAAGGGTATCGGAGAGTGATCAGAGCCATACCTATTATTGACTATATATGGAAGGAAGGCCTCAATATAATGAAAACACCAGCCTCCATTCCAGCAGTTTTACAAAGGATTGATAAAAAGTATCGAGCACCATCCGATACACCTGCTTGTTTGATCGGCCATCCTCGACCGGATTCGGTCATTTCTCAGGCGGCGCAGCAAAAGTCCAAGAATCCTTCTGCTCCCATCTCAACGCCACCTGACAAGGAGGGAAGAAGGCTTGACGCCATTGGGAAGAAATTTTCTGCAAACGCAGCAGCATCCATTAAAGCAGCTAATTCCTTAGCTATCTTGGCTCGATATGACAGGCAAATGTGGTCTGAGCTCTCGGAATATCTTGAGCTGATCCCGGAGGATCAACAGATGGATGTACGCAGAATTGTGCAGGAAGGTGAAAGGGCGGCCTCAGAAATTATTGATTGCGCCCTAGACATTTCTAATACCAACTTTCGACAACTGGCTGGAGCAATTGTCCTTAGACGTCAGGGTTGGCTCAAGGCTACCACCTTTAGACCTGAGGTCCAAACCAAGATCTTGGACATGTCTTTCGATGGTGAGTCCTTGTTTGGAAAGCACATTGATGACGCTTTATTGGCTATTAAAACCGATACCGATACAGCGAAATCTCTGGGAACCCTGCAATACAAGAGGGGGTCCTTTAGAGGTGCAAGAGGTCGTGGTTACTCCTCCAGAGGAAATTATTCAAACCAACAAAATCGACAGTATCAATCTTCCTACAACAAACCATACTACCAATCTTCTAGCCGGCAGCCTGCTTCTGGTTCTTTCTCTCGGCAAGGAGGACAACGGCGCTCAGGCAATCAAAGGAGAGATTCTAACAAGCGCCAATGAGCTTTGCCGGATGTCGGCCACTCCTCTTTCCTTTCCCGTGGGCGCCAAGATTTCCGCCTTTTACCATCAATGGAGGAAGATAACTTCAGATCAGTGGGTCCTGGATTTGGTCAGCAAGGGACACACTTTGGAGTTTTTGCAGAAGCCTCCAACAACGCCGCCCAGGGGTCCCCCTCCCCCTCGCCTGCGCTTACTCTTCAAAGAAGCCTTAAAGATGCTACACAAGAACGCAATAGAACTAGTCCATCCTTCTCAGAAAGGGCTGGGCTTTTATTCACGTTTCTTCCTTGTGGAGAAAAATTCAGAAGAGTGGCGTCCAATATTGGACCTGCGCAAACTCAACAAATATCTAAAGAAACAGAGTTTCCGCATGGTAACGTTGAAGGACATTCTGAATTGTCTAAACGAAGGAGACTTTCTGGCTTCTCTGGATATGCAAGACGCATATTTTCACATCCCTATTCACCCCAACCACCGCAAATTCCTAAGATTTCAAGTGGCCGGCGTCCATTTCCAATTCAAAGTCCTCCCATTCGGCCTCAAATCGGCCCCCAGAATCTTCACGAAATGCCTAGCTCCAGTGGCTGCAATGTTGAGGTCCCTGGGACTCCAGGTGTTCCCATACCTCGACGACTGGCTGTTAAAGGGTCCCACCAGTCATTCGACCATGGAGGCAGTCAACAAAACACTTTCACTGTTCTCGAACCTAGGATTGACCCTCAATTCTCAAAAATCTCAGCTCCACCCTCATCAACGACTGACTTTTCTGGGTGCAGTCTTGGACACATGCCAGTGCAAGGCATACTTGACACAGGAGCGTCAAAACAAGCTCGTCAAACTGGCAAAACAAATATCCGCAAAAAAGTCACTTTCAGTTCGGATGTATGCTTCCCTTCTGGGGATGTGTTCAGCTGCGATCAATCTCATTCCTATGGCAAGACTCAGAATGAGACCGTTGCAGGAAGAGTTGCTTCGTCAGTGGAAGCAGGTCGAAGGATCATTCGACGACCGCATCAAAGTCACTGTCAAAATGAAACAGGCTCTTCTCTGGTGGTCGAAGACACACAACTTGTCGCAGGGCCTCACCTTCCTCCAAGAGATTCCGGACTACACTCTGACTACGGATGCGTCCATGGAAGGTTGGGGAGGTCACCTTCAGGACCTTCAAATCCAGGGAAGATGGTCTCATCAGTACCAACAGATGCACATCAACATATTGGAACTCAGGGCCATTTTTCTTTCCCTGCAAGCTTTCCTACCAAGGATCGTGAATTCGTCCGTCCTGGTGCGCACGGACAATACCACCAGCATGTTCTACATAAACAAACAGGGAGGAACGAAATCTCTTACCCTGTCACTGCAAGCTCAGGAAATGTGGGAATGGGCCTTACAGCACAACATATCCCTCAAAGCAGAGCATGTTCAAGGGATTCGGAACTCTCTAGCAGACAGTCTCAGCAGAACTTTTGTGGACTGTCACGAATGGGAACTCGAACAACATCAAGTAGACACAGTCTTTCGCCTTTGGGGGAGACCAACGCTGGATTTGTTTGCCACGCAGCAAAACAGCAAGTGCCTGTTTTATGCCAGCAGGTTCCCAGGACGGGGGTCAAGAGGAAACGCCCTCCTCATGAGATGGACCGGAATGTTTGCGTACGCTTATCCTCCGATTCCGCTCATTCCGAAAGTTCTGCAAAAGATGAAGAGGGAACACTGCACTCTCATTCTCATTGCTCCACGTTGGCCGAGACAATATTGGTTTCAAGAGCTTCTCCTGCTGTCTCAACAGCCTCCGTTTCGGCTCAAACAGACTATATCGATGCTGACAAGAGAGGACGGTCAGATTCAACATCCAGATCCTCAATCGCTGCACTTGCACGCTTGGCTCCTGATTTCCTAGAGTTCAAAGACCTAAACATTCCCTCGGAATGCAGGAAAATCTTGTCGCAAGCACGTGCACAAAGTACCATCAAAACATGCCGTTTCAAGTGGAAGAGGTTTTGTTCATGGTGTGGAGATAATGATGTTCATCCGCTGCAGGCTCCTCCTGAAGCCATACTTCCATACCTGCTTTCTCTGGCTAAATCAGGTCTAGCTTTTTCTTCCATTAAAGTACATCTGGCAGCAATCTCCAGATTCAGGAAGCACTCCAACAAACCATCCTTATGTTCTTCCTCCTTGATCAAACAATTCCTGAAAGGTCTCTTCAGAGTTTTTCCTCCAGTTCGTCCTCCTCCTCCGGAATGGGAGCTTAATGTAGTCCTTTCCCAACTTCTTAAAAGGCCCTTTGAACCAATCCATAAAGCGGAACTGAAATTTCTGACTTGGAAAGTTGCAATTCTGTTGGCTCTTACTTCTGCTCGCAGAGTTAGTGAAATACAGGCGTTCACTATTACTCCCCCTTTTCTGCAGTTCTCTAAGGACTTTGTTACACTTAGGACCAACCCTAAATTCATTCCTAAAGTGCCAACTCAATTCCACATTAATCAACCGGTCAAACTTAGAACCTTTTTCCCGGATCCGAAAACTCCTGCAGAAAGGGTTTTACATTCTCTAGATGTCAAAAGATGTCTTAAATTCTATCTGCAAAAGACAAAAGACATGCGTAAATCTACACAACTGTTTGTTGCCTATGGAAGACCCACCTTCGGTCAAGCTGTCACAAAAGCAACTATTGCCAGGTGGTTGTCCTCCACTATTACCTTCTGTCACGACAAGGCCAATAGACCTTTATCAAGGAAGGTCAAAGCTCATTCCACGAGAACAGTGTCGACCTCTACGGCCCTTTTCGCTGGAGTGACTCTAGAGAACATTTGCCGAGCTGCTACTTGGAAAAGTGTGCACACTTTTACCGAACATTACTGTCTGCAGTCGGCAGTTCAAGATGACACAGCTGTTGGTGATGCAGTGCTGCAGCATCTTCTTCACTAAGGTTGGAAAGATTATATATTTTAAACTTTACATATTTATAATGCTGTCCTATCTGTTATATTCGAAGGTTTTGATGCATATGTTATGTTGACATGTTTTGTACTCTATTACCTTCCTGGTTGTGTGGGGATTGATTTATATTTTCTTTGTCTCCCACCTTCCTCTATCGACAGACATGATGTTACTGCTTGCTATTCTGATTCAGGCATGTGAATCTATGAAAGATACCCTAATACTGGATAAGAAAACGAGTTACTTACCTGTAACTACGGTTATCCAGTATTGGTATCTTTCATAGATTCACATGCACCCACCCTCCTCCCCGGTAGGGCAGTTCTGGCTATGGATACTACTTCTCACTTGTGCTGGGAAAATCTGAGGAGAACTGCCTGAGCAGGGAAGGTTCTAGAGGGTGAGGACAGCTGATTGGCTGAGGCTAATATTTCAGGTCTTTTTACATAATGATGTAGATAGGCTGCTAAGTTTTGAGGCCTAGTTAGGCCTTTAGGCTTTTCCAGCCTACTACAAGAAATTTTAGGCACTGCTATTATATATTTTATTTACCGTGGGACTCCCGCCTCGACGACGGGGAATGATTCAGGCATGTGAATCTATGAAAGATACCAATACTGGATAACCGTAGTTACAGGTAAGTAACTCGTTTTCTTAGTTTTTTGGGGGATCTTAGTTGCCAGTTCTTTTAGCAAAGATCCTGTATATTGCTCCAAGTGGGGAATATGCCCAGCTGCATTTGTTTTTTGTGTGTTATATCGTTGGAGGGCAATATCAGCCAAAGTTGTTAGGTTGGTTGGCGTGCATTTGATCCTTTTTTGATTGATGGAATAGATCGCCCCTAACGTTTTGTCTGGCCTGATTGCAATAGGCGACTGTGTTGTCAGATAGCATTCTTGGGGGCGGTGGTCGCATCGCCTTTATCCCCCATTCTAAATTCCAAGATGTGGGGGGAAAGTGCCAGACTGACGAATGTGTAGTCCAAGATGGAGCTAGATGTTTGTGAGTAGAATGTTTCTACTGGAGGTCGATACGGTTTTGAGAACCTTCTGTCCCCACACTCACAGCCACTAATGAAAGATGAGTTCCACTAGTGAAAGATAAGTACCACTTATGAAAGATTCGTGTCACAAATGAAATATGAGTACCACTAATGAATGGCACGAATGAAAGATGAGGGCCACTAATGAAAGATGAGGGCCACTGATGAAAGATGAGGGCCACTGATGAAAGATGAGTGCCACGATGAAAGAGGAGTTCCACTGATGAGGGATGAGTGCCACTGATGAAAGATGAGGGCCACTGAAGAAAGATGAGTGCCACTAAGTTAAATCTTTGGAGCCTCAATGTTCAGCTATACAATAAACGTCTTAGTAAACACACACTCCATAAAGTAACTGATCTTTATCAGATCCTGTGGTAATGGATCTGAGAAACCATTCTTGTAAGTTTAAACCAAGCCATGTCATGTTTTAAGTACCAATGGTATACCTTGGAGTGCTGCAGATTACCTTTCCATCAGTAAGTCTATCCACTCCACTACAACACTGTTGAAGCTAATGTTCCTCATAAATGCACTCCTTTTACAGAGCTGGGTGTCCTCTTGAACTCCAATACCAGTTATCAAATCATGCAAATTGCCTGTAGTATCCCTGAAATCTTTCATCAGAATCGGGACCTACTTCCTTAATATAACCCAGCATTGTCTGGCACATCACCTTTCCCATGGATAGCTATTGGCATGGCTAAAGGAGAACCCATAAGATATGCAGCCTTCTTTTTGTATACGCCCACAGTGCCAGCTACTGCACCAGCCACACTGCACCATGGAAATGTACAGTGTAGCAGGTATAGGCAACGACATTGCACTGAGAAGAGTGTTAGGCAAGGAGCGTTACCCACAGTAAAAAAAAAAGAAAGGCAAGGGATTGGGAGCAGCCCCTTTTCAAGCTGTAAATAATAATTGAAAAATGGCAAAGGATGTGTGTCACAGAAACTGATCATTTCGTATCCCTTCCACTTTACTGACAAGGAATTGAAAAAAGGAGCACCACTCTTCCACAGAAAGATCAGGCGGGAAAAGAGTGGCACAAAGGACAAGCATTGGCAAGGCCAGTAGGTCTCTCCTTTGGAACCTATTGAGTTTACCAATCCCTTTTAACTATGCTGTACAGAATTGGCAAGATCAGCCGCACTCAAGGGTGAAACAGTACTTGAGATAATAATAATAATAATCCACATTTGTAAAGCGCACAATCACCCGTAAGGGTCTCTAGGCGCTGGGGGCCGTCGGGAAGATTAAGCAAGCTATTGCCCAGAGTCACATGGTGCTGGGCTAACCTGCCGCCGGAGCCGGGGATCGAACCCTGATCCCCAGATTCCTGCGTCAGTCGCCCTGGCCGCGGCGCCACACCTCAGTGAAGCACATGAGTAAGAAAGCTACTTAGGGTGGAGAAGCAACATGGGGGGGTAGTGAGAAGCATACTGAGAGACCAGCACTTATTGTGGTGAAGGGTGTCTAAGAGAAGTACATGAGGGAGGCAGCTCGAAATCAAATGCACTTTCATGGAGTGCTTAACCAAAAATAAAAAGTAGTACCTGAGAAGTAAACAGTGGAAGGACACACGCAGTAAGCCTGTGCTCCAGGGGAAGGACAAACACAAGAAGATGAAGGGAAGCCCACACAAGTTAACACAAGTCATGGCCTTGATTCATGTTGGTCGAGCGTGACTGACTGCCTCATTACATCGATTGAGCAACAGTGTTGACATTAAGCGATCTTGATTTTGGCCAGAGTTGTTGGACTTAGAATGCGTCTGGCCGACTCCTAGCATTGTGCCAGTTAAGTTAGCATTTGCGACACCATTTTATATTCAGCCGCCATTTTGTACTATGATCGAAAGTAAGCTTCTGTCCCTTACTGTCTGCCTCAGCAGAAAGCAGTCTTGATTGTTTCTCTTTATTATTCAAGGTTGAGCTTCACTGCACTAATTAACAGATCATGCTATCTTTGCATGCCTTTCCCAGTAGGTAGATCTGCTTCCACTCTCAGAGAGACGGGCACGGGCAGTGTAACCTTGAAACTAAGATAGCATTTACCCGGTCTCAGGATGGTAGCTTGTCTTTCTGTACCTCCTTTGTTCATCAGCGCCCAGACTGGAAATTTCCTGTCTGGGCGGGTCTTTAGGGGTGTTGGAAATGCATATCTTGTGTTACCATGTTGACGGGGGTCAGTCCCTCCACAGCATTCTTAGGAGGCTAGTCAGATTGGACTCCGCTCGAGTGTATGACTAATAAATAAGTTTGGTTTGTATTCTTTACTGTCTAACTGACTCTTCATTTGTATGTTGTTCTGCTGATGCTCAAATGGAAAAGAGTCAGCCTGCGCCTCCAGAAGGCACGCCGAACTTTGAGATGTATGTGAAGCACAACCTTGGCCCTATTATGTTTAGTACATTACGGCACAAATATGCGAGGGACAATGCCAAGTTGCAGTGGCCGCTGACAGGCACTTTTGATGAACATAAGCATAATTCCTTTAGGATAAATTGTTTACAAAGAGAAGTATGCAAAAAGAACAATTGATGGACAGAATGCAGAAGAATGTCATACATTCACCCCAGTACAGAGATCTGGGCCTAAATTCATAGTTTTTTGCTCTCAATGCCGTTCCAGTTTGGACCCAGCCATATGCAAATCAGTCTTAACCCTGTGCCCAATGGGAACAGTCCAGCCCGAACTGCCAGGCCAGGTCCTCCCTGGACTGGAAACAAGCATCCTAGGACCGGTTTCGGGCTTTCAACCCTCATCAGCCAGGATAGCTTGACTCCCAACGGCATGGAGAGCACCGGACCCACGTCTGGGCATACACTTCCCACTCGGGGTGACAAATGCAAAAAGAACAATTAATGGACAGAATGCAGAATAATGTCATACATTCACCCCAGTACAGAGATCTGGGCCTAAATCCATCGTTTTTTTGCTCACCATGCCGTTCCAGTTTGGACCTAGCCATATGCAAATCAGTCGTGACCCTGTGCCCAATGGGAACGGTCCAGCCTGAACTGCCAGGCCATGTCCTCCCTGGACTGGAAACAAGCATCTTAGGACTGTTTTCGGGCTTTCAGCCCTCATCAGCCAGGATAGCTTGACTCCAGCGGCATGGAGAACACGGGATCCACGTCTGGGCATACCCGTCCCACTCGGGGTGACAAATGCAAAAAGAACAATTGATGGACAGAATGCATAATGTTTAACTAAAGAAAAATAAATAAATACATAGAATATTTATTAATATTTTCAATCCCTATGAGTGCCACGTGTGATTGTTTGGAATTAGACGGTGAATATTTATCAGTACTGGCAATGTTTCTGTTGTATCATTTATAGTTTGGTCCAGCCTTACTGATTAAGGGCCAGAGCCCTTTATTGATTTGCTTGGATTCTCCCAACGCAGAAAGCAAGAGTATTTGAGCTATACCGAGTAAGTATAAACCCTAGTAACCACTGTGTTTGACCTTATGCTGCAACTGACTTTACCACACAATCTGGTAGCAATAGCTCATCGACAACCCACCCCAATATATAGCATCATATCTTCCAAAGGTGTTCAAAAACCAGTGCTTTGAATAACCACAGACTCTAACAATCATTGACAATTCTAATACGTTTGGTTTGCAACTGAAATCTTTAGTTGCTAATGAGCCTAAGCACTCAATAACTCATAGGCGCTATCACTCATCCTTGCAGTCATGCATTCATTATTCTGCTACTGACTTATTTTTGCAGTCATACACCAACTCACAGTGTCTCATTGTACTACTGATCCAATATGAGCAACAGGTTAATTCCTTCTTAGAATGGTAAAACAATGATATACTATCTTGAAGTTGAAGTTGAAGTTGAAGTTGAAAGGAATTTATTGAGCGCTCGATGACCAAGCGGTTTCTTGGCGCTAAGGACAAATGTAAGGGAAGAACTACTCACTCAGCAAATGCTTGTGAAAACAGCCAGGTTTTCAACAGTTTGCGGAACTCCATGTAATAAACTGTGGTTCTAATAGTAAGCGGTAAGGAGTTCCAAAACGCAGAGGCCAGGTAGGAAAAGCATCGACCGCCATGTTCTTCCTTTTGAAGTGGGGGACATGTAGTAGTTTTTTAGTGGAGGAGCGAAGATCACGGGTGGGAATGTAAGGCTTAAGTTTGGTGGACACAAATGATGGGGCGTATCCAGCTAATGCCTTAAAGGTCAAACAGCCAAGCTTAAACAAAGAGCGTTCAGTGAGGGGTAACCAGTGAAGGGATTTAAGAAGGGGAGTGGTGTGATGGGATTTAGGAAGCTTAAAGACTAGCCGTGCGGCTTGATTTTGAATGAGTTGAAGACGGCGAAGGTCGTAGGTGGGTATACCGATATACAGAGCATTCGCATAATCAAGACGCGAGATAACCATAGCTAGCAAGATCAATTTAAGCGCCTCAATAGAAAAAAACGAGATATCTTGCGTATAATACGTAAATTAAGAAAACATGAGGACACCACCGCGCTGACTTGGTGATGCATAGAAAGATCACTGCTGACTTTGATGCCTAAACTTTTAACAGTGTGAGAAGGGGAAGGGGGAGAGCCAACGGAAGGGGGTCAGAAACTAGAAGACCAGGGACTAGGGGCACCACCAGTAAGGACCAGCTTGGTCTTATCTGGATTGAGCTTGAGATGGTTCATCCTCATCCAGTTGCTGATAAAGGTCATAACAGATTGAAAGTTAAGAATAGCGGAAGAAGATGATGAGATATTAAAAATAAGCTGGAGATCGTCAGCGTAGTTGAAGACGGTGATGTCCAGTTTGTGAAGGGCCAAGATAAGGGGAAGAATATAGAGATTGAAAAGAAGAGGAGAAAGAGAAGAGCCCTGGGGAACCCCAGAAGTGACAGGGCAGGCTATGGCTGAAAAGTCAGCTAGCTGAACCGCCTGATAACGGTTCTCCAGAAAAGAGGAAATCCAAGCCAAGGCGGGTCCCCGTAGGCTAGCGCACTTGACACGGTCGACCAAGATAGTATGGTCGACCGTGTCAAATGCGGCCAAGAGATCCAGGAGAACCAAGGCCTAGAAAGAATTCATATCGGAGCCACGTCTAAGTTCATCAAGAACCGTAAGAATGACGGAATCCAAAAAATTAGAGGCCTCAACGAACTGGCTTAGACAGGAGGTGACATGGCTCTCTAAAAGCTTCCCCAAAAAGGGGAGTAGAGAAATAGTACGAAAACTAGTAGGAAGGAAGGGATCGGCCCCTGTCTTCTTCAATATAGGTATAACTTTTGCAGATTTGAAAAGGTCAGGGACCACCCCCAAAGTCAGAGAGTTATTAAGCAAAGAAAGGGGAGAGTCAGGGCAGACTGAGAAGGCCTCCTTCAGTAAATAGGCTGGACAACTATCAGTAGGGGAGCCCGATTTGACTTTGGAAAGCAGAATAGAAATTTTTTCCCTGGAAATAAGAGGAAACTGATCCAAAGATTGGGTGTTGGGCTGAGGAACAGGACAACATAATTTGGGAGAGGGAAGGGGAATGTTTGCTTTAATAGTGATGATTTTCTCAATGAAATACTCATTGAGAGAATTACAAAGGGCTTGTGAAGGGAAAGGTTTAGGGGTAGCCCTTGTGGATGTGGCAAGGTCATGAACAATGGAAAAAATATCCTTAGATTTATTAGAGGAAAAGAGAATTTTGGATGTGAAATAGTCCGATTTAGCAGAAAGGATAGATTTTTTTATAATCATTAAGCAAGGTGCAATAAATAGGTTTTAAAGTAGGACAATACTTTAGCCTCCAGCCTCCAATGGCGTTCCGCGCGTCCAAGAGCCAGTTTTTTTAGTTTTAACTCAGGTGAGAACCATCTGTTAGACTCATGAGGGCGTTGAGTTTTCAACAACTTAAGAGGCGCCAGCTGGTCACAGGCAAGAAAAGCCAATGGTTAACTGCCGTGGCCTGGTCATGGAGAGAAAGCCCAGCAAAATCAGGACAAGAGGACAACAAAGAAGAACCAAGAAGGGACTTGTCCACACGTCCACAGTTACGAATCCAGGTGTTGAGGGGAAGCAAGGATTTACCCATCTCCTTAAGGTCAAGAGTAAAGGAGATGAGATTATGGTCGGACCAAAGGCAAGGACTAATAGTTGGAATAGAAATATCTAAGTTGGCCGACAAGACCTGGTCTAAGATATGGCCATGGATATGGGTAGGAAAATGTATATGCTGGTCAAAATTCAAATTACAAAGGAGGTCAGTAATCTCTTTAGAATAAGAATCCTCCCGGGGATCAGAAGGCCAGAAGTTGAAGTCACCTAGCACTAGGAGACGAGAGTTGTTCACAACTACAGTAGCAAGCAGTTCTCCAACTGCATGGGTGAAAAGGGGCATAGTATGCGGGGGACGGTAAAAAAGGGCACAAATTAAAGGAGCCGTAGTAGAAGTTGATCTACTGATGGAATAATTAAAGAAGGAATAGGCAGGAAATGGTATTTCGAATGAATAATAATCGCAACACCACCTCCAGATTTCCCTGCTGGCCGGTCAGAGCGCAGAACGTAGTAAGGGTCTGGAACGGCCGAGAGGATGTCAGAAGAGGAATCAAGAGACAGCCATGTTTCGGGTAAAAACAGCAAGTCAGGCCTAACTAGGTCCAAAAAAGAAAAAAGCTCAAGCTGATGCTTCACCAGGGGTCGAGTGTTGAGAAGATAGGCTGACAGGGTCTTCGAAGCAGGCTGCTTTAAAAAAAGTGATAAAGGAAGAGAGTGTCCAGCAAGGGGCAAAGAAAATAATGAAGAACCTAACAATGGGACCGAGGGTACAGAAAAATTGGGATTTGAAATACCTAGTTCTTGAATTCTTAAAAGGGTATGGTCCAGGATCGCCCAATTGCCCTGCAGATCAAAAAGTTCTTGAGAAGAGAACATGTGAAATTGAGCAGGGTGTCTTGCCCCTTGTCCCGGCCAGTCGCGGACGGGCGCAGACGGGCTTACCTTTGGCTTACCTTCGGCGCGCCAGCGGCGCGTCCGCTGCGCGTGTCCACTGCGTGCTATGTAAGGCATGTGGGCTATGTAGGCAGGCGAGAAGAAAGTGTTGCCGGACACTCCGCCCCCCAGGATCAGATGGTTCCTCAGCCTCCTCACACGCCCTCCGCTCAATCAGGCAAGCCTGCGTCAGATTGGGGGGGTGAAGATGAGAAAACCGGGACTAGGAGCCGAGACGCCGGAAGGAAAACCAGTTACCAACAGGCAAGTAAAAAGATCGCCAAGATGTGAGGTGGCTGCTAGACTAAACAAAAGATAGCAGCTCTTAGACTTATGCCTCCCGAAAGGAAATCCACACAGAGATAATTTTGAAAAGTCACCACTAGGCACAATTAAAAATAAGTCACCAAGACTTATGCGAGAGAGAAGCCACACTTACATGGTCTTCAATACCATTCCAAGACAGCCTAGTTTAGAAGTAATGTCCACATGGGATGTGTTGTACTTAAGAATAAATTAAAGGAAAGAGAGAGGCCTGGTAGCACTCTCTGGGGAGCTGCCAGACAACCTAGAAGAAAGGAATCGAATAATTTAGATTGGACCATTAAAGGGAGAAAATTGAAAACTAAAGAGCAGGCCCACCAGCCATGGTAATGTGGCATGCTAAATTTCAGGTGGATATGTACATGGGATCAAGCGAACATCTATCACACTGAACCGAAGGCTGAAGTGGGCTGATCGATTACCCAAGTAGGAGGATGTTTGTGCAAGATTTGGAAATCTCTGTCGCCATCTTGGATGGCAAAGTTATAAATACCTTTAACAAATCAGCCACGCCTTTCTAGAACAATCAAGAATAGAGAGGCCAACACACAAACTTAATAGCGCCACTTTGAGGTCTGAATTCAGCCGGAAGTCTCCATTTTGGAATCAAGGCACAAGTTATTGTGAAAAGTAACCTTAGCAATTAGTTACAAATTCAACACTCACCTATTGTGCAATAAAGTTTTGATTGACCATAGATCCTAGTATATTTGAGTGGATGATATATGAAAGACTAATTGATATTGTGAGTGCATGGCTCTTAGAATTTAAATGAGTAAAGAACCAACTTTGTGAGGAAAATAACTAGAGTGTTCTGGGGAACTGTTTCCAAAGGCTAAAATGTCCCCCCACACACATGAATAGGTGGTGGGTGCCCTCAAATAGCTGCTACCTTCTCAGGAGGATAAAGCCAAATGCAAATAAAACGTTCTTGCTGGATGAAGACTTCTGAGGGTTCAAGAAAACCAGGAGTCTGGAATCTGATAGAGAAATTCTTAAGGATCAAGGAGGCAGGATCAGTATGTGTAGGAAGCGACAAAACAAGTGAAGCAACACAGCTTTTGTGCGATACCCCCTCCAACCAGACTGAGGCATTTAAATAGGAAAAGGAAATGACATCAAACATCACACGACAGGGACCACTGTGTATTGGATAATCCATAATCAAATTAAAGAAGAAACAGCCATGATGGAAAAGGAACAGAAACGGGAACAAATACCTGAAACACGCTAGCTACAAAGCAGCTTGAAAAGGCAGCTGCAAACCCTCAGGTAGGTGATTGCCATTTTGAAGCTGGAGAAGCAAGGAGCAGCAGCGACCACCGAAACGCAGGAGAGAAGGCAGTCCCAGGTGAGTGAAACTCACAGCCTGCAGCTGCAGGCATCAGTTCCTGAGACGTGGAGGTTGTAAAATTCTCTCATAAAAGAATCCAATAAATCCAGATTAAAAAATAAGCAGTCTAATAAACTGGATCAGGAATCCAAAGCAGAATGAGGTTAAGAATGATTCCATGTGAAGTCACAACTAACAGCATGGCATGTGCACATTTGAAAATATATATAGCAATTTAAAAGAGCAGGGGAAAACATATCAATAATGTAACACATCCTTCCCTTTGGAATGGAAAAATGTACCTAGATAAATTAATACATTTAGAAACTTGTTTTACATTCCATACTTTTCCATCTTGGGTAACCACACTGGTGTGATTTATCTTAACAATCCTTATTGATTTTCCAAATTTCATCTCACCTTTAGAGAGCAAACCCGGTCTCCTAATCCTCACCCACTCTCCAACTTCAAACTGAGGTACTCTTACTTTCATGCGTAAGTCATAATATAATTTCTCTCTCAATTTATCCTTCTTAAGTTGAACCAAAATTCCGAGCCCTTTCAACTTGACCATTTCCTTGGAGTTCATATAATGCTGTGGTTACATGCTTAATATTAAACAACTTAAGAAAATCAGTAATTTCCTGAGATTTCAATTGTACCCCATTATCCGAAATTAGTACTTCTGGGAATCCCTCTCTGGCAAAAACTTCCTTTAAAAATGTTATCACACTTTTGGTGGTGGCGTGTGGAACCAATTTCACCTCAGGCCTGAAGAACCGGATTAACAGGGTCTCGGCAGCGGGGTGAACCGCTCAAATCTCCCATACCCTTCATACGGAGTAAAAGGAGACACAGGAGCCTTCGTCTGCAGGAGGAACCCAGATTTATTTCAATAGCCCGGGCTATGGGACAGAGTCCAAAGCCAGTCAAAGACACGACAAAGGAGGCTGCCACTTAAAACCGTAGCTAACACGCCTTTTATACATTTCATACTCCTGCCTTTTGGCTGCAAGACCATTGTTCAATCATAGCAGTGTTTATTATTGATTAACTGGATCCAGGTGGTGTTTGCAGCTAGTGACCTGATCAAGGTAAAGCACACAGTCAAATGTTGGTTCTGCTTTGATCGGGGCTTGGTTTCCTCAGGTCTCATTGCCCAGTCGCCTTGATCAAAAGCCCCGGCTTTACGAGCCATTCTCCGATTGTCCTGGATGAGAATGCGGCAATCAGACCTTTGTCCAGACAACCCGACCATGGTGTCAGGGATGTTTGTCAGGCTGGGAGCAGGAGCAGGAAGAATGGATCATTTACTCGGTGAGAAGGCTATGTTGCTCTTTGACATGCTGCAGAGAACGGGGGTTGAGTGGGCGACAGTCTCTGGGCAGAAATGGAGGCCTGCAAAAATGAGTTTTTATCGTGGTGGTGGGATTTATTTCCTGTTTCAAGGGGAAACAACCAAGTGTGTCCTGTGGAAGTTTTTGCCACAAGATGGCAAGGCAAAAATCGGTGGAGTCCAGTAAAAAGGGATTGTCATTAAAAACACATTTCATCAGACCCTCCTTTTGCCATAGAGTGGCAAATACTTTTATGAAATGTCAATGTTCATAAGCCCATCTGTTTCTTGCTGGACCATTACCATCATATTGGTGTTGTGGATGCTTGATGGTGGAGGCTTGATGGTCTGGGCACACATAGCACAGAGCACTGGCAGGCATTGGAAACACAGGGTGAACAACACTTACAACGCAACTTTTACAACGTAGTGCCTTTACAATGCGGTATTTACAACGCAAACCATTACAACGCATTGCGCTGGGGGGTGCTCTAGGATAGGGAATAGATTTAATTTACTATCCAACACCTTCCCTACTATCCACGGGCACTGGAGTTGGAATAGTAAATTAAACTATTCACTATCCAGCGCCCCAAAGCACTATGCGTTGTAAAGGTATTCGTTGTAAATACCGCGTTGTAAAAGCATGCGATCTAAAAGCATGCGTTGTAATGTCATACATCCGAAACACAGACAGCAGGAGACAAGGTCAGCTACTCCCAATGCAAGGAAGATGAGGACCTTCCAACCCCACTGGGAAAGAAGACCCCAGATCCAGCCGGTGAGGGACCAGTTAGTTGCCTTCATCCAGATATACCTCGGAAGAGAGACGATGTAGACGTTTGATGGCATCGTACACTGTAGGTGCGTTGTCCGGGATGTACACGCAGCAGCTGGAGCCAATCAATTTACATACGCCACCACGATCAGCCAGGATGACGTCCAGGACCATGCGGTTTTGGAGCATTATGAGGCGGTCCGCCTGCAGCTCCGCAGTGATGTTGGAGAGGGCACCAGCTGTTACTGTGATGGTGGCCTCAAGGACCCTGGTCAGTCCTCGGATAGCTCGACTGTTTGCCAAGGGGCCCCAGAATGGAAGTATACCTTTGAAGAAATCCCCAGCTTCCTGGCCTGCTGTATATTTGGCTGATATGACACCCCTACGTGAGCGTCGCAGGGTGCCCTTCATTGTCAGATGGTAATCTCCATGGGTGGAATATGTTGGTGGAAGGAGGAAGGCCAGATAGCAGGTACCAGACCAGTTACGAGGGAGCCAAGTGTAGGCGGCAGTTCCACAGATAAAGTAGGTGTTGGGGGATGCCACCAACTTCGGAGGAGATGTGAAGTTTAGTGTCTTAGTGATGTCACATATACTGGTGCCAACTGTCTTAGTCCCTAGGCCATGGATGCAGGCACGGCCTTGTGCATTTATAACGTTCAAAGTGTCTCTTTCATTGGGCAGTATCTTTCTTGTGCGGAATTTTGAAAATGTTTGTCGAGTGGTGGAATTGAATACTACCATCTCACCGAGTTCATCTGGTGGTAGTAGCAAGGTGGAAGAGCTGGTCGGGCAAAAAGGAGCACTGGTGTTGCCAGATCTGTTCTGCCAGAAGTCGTCACGGAATGTTCCAAGGACAGGATGGGCAGTGCCATTGATAGTGACGGCCTCCTGCATCAACATCCACCAGGCAAGGCAAGACCCACAGATGGAAAATGGATAAGGAAAGAAAGGGACAGGATGTAGCATGGAATGTGGTATCAGTCCGCACACCCAGCAGTTGGAAGTATTCATGATGAGTTGGTGGTGATGTAGCATTTGGATGAAGGTGTTATTCAAAAATTCTGCACGGCGGGGTAATTCATGGGCTGGCAAAGAATAGTACTGATGCTCTGCAGGAGTCGGGATAGGAGTTGGTGATGTAGCAGGATGCGAGATCAGTAAGAGCCAACCAAGAAAAGATAGGAGGAGGGAGACAAACAGTGTCACCACGGTGATCAGGAAGCATCTGCTATGCCGGAGACTGGCATCTCGTTTCTGGATACGGGTGTTTGGGAAGGCGGCCATTGTGCTAAGCCAGGGACCCCTAGTGGCTGTCTGTGATTGGTGGTTGTTTCACCTGAATGCAGAGGGCTGAGGGCCCTTGTGGTTTACCTCAGTCTTACAAACAGCACTACTCTCAGCCTGGGAGGATCACAGCCCTACAGCCTTTGGCACCTGGCGAAGTCAAGGGCAAGCCTTCCCTCTGGAATATAAATTGTATCTGTTGGAGGCAGGGATAGTGTGGTCAGGAAACAGTAGTTCTTGAGCAGTTTTAAGGGAGGGTTCCACCCTTCCTCTTAGAATATTGTCACTTTCTGCTTCAGTGGATGTGGAATGTAGCCTGGCGTCGCTGAACGGGATAAAGGTTGGCACTGTCTCTGTTTCTGTGTCTCCCAATCCTTCCCTCACCCACTGATCATAGGGGAGAGGCAGAGGGACACGCCGGCAGTGGGTAGAGTGTACCCAGTTCTTACGACCAGCCACTTTCACAGCGGTGCGGGTGGCCAGCAGGACTTGGCGTGGCTGTGTCCAGCGGGGCTCGAGGCTCTTGGTCCGCTGAAAGTTCCTGATCAGGACCCAGTCCCCAGGTTGGATGACGTGTCCTGGGCCCTCGCTTTTGTCCGGTATGGCTTCGTGCACCTGGTGGTAAAGAGTACGAAAGTTGTGAGTTAGATTGTACAGGTAATCGGTCAATACAGGGTATTCAACATCTGACAGTTTCTTAGGTCGAGGGACACCCCAGACATTGGCAGGCCCCCCGAATACAATCTCATGTGGTGATAATCCTATCCTGGTGTGGGCCGTTGTTCTAGTGGACAGTAGGGCCAAGGGCAGAGCATCAACCCAAGTGACACCTGTATCAGCTACTATTTTGGCCATTTTAGTTTTTAGGATGCCATTGTTTACTTCCACTAGACCTGCTGACTGGGGGTGGTAGCGTCGGGAAATTTTTGTTGTATGCCCAGTGCTGTACAGACATGATCCATGATTTGAGCTGTAAAGTGTGTCCCGTTGTCGCTCCAGACCAAGCGGGGCAAACCAAAGGGTGGGAAGTACTCCTTGAGTAGTACTTTGGCGGTAGTGATAGCAGTGCAGTCTTTGAAGGGGTAGGCTTCCACCCATCAACTGAATGCACAGACCACTACCAAGACATATTTTAAGTTCACGCACCTGTCCATCTGGATATAGTCCATTTGGAGGACTTCAAACGGGAAGGTAGGAGGAGAGAATCCTCCCTTAGGAGTAACGGTGCCTTTTCCGGGGTTGTACATTAGGCAAACCATACAGGTTTTAACCAGCTTTTCAGCATATGCTGGTATTTTGGAGTTGTACCATGTAGGTTCCAATAGCTAACAAATTCCTTTTGCGCTAATGTGGGCGGGACCATGGGCCATTGTAACTACGGCCAGCACGTGACTGTCAGGCAACATCCATTGTCTCTCCGTGGTTGTACGGACCCAGCAACCATCATTTTCCTCCTTTGCTAAGTGATCTTCCCACACTCCGAGTTCTTCAGGAGTAGTATGGGACTGAATGTCAAGCACACTTTGCACTGTATTTTCAACCATGCCCGCTTCTGTCACCCACCTAGCGGGACATCCTACATACATTCCTTCCCTCTTCCTCAGCGCTGTTTGTCTGGCCGTCTGATCAGCCAGAGCATTGCCTTTCCCAACATCGTCTGTCACCTTCTTATGGGCTTGACATTTCATAATGGCCACCTTTTTGGGGAGTGACAGAGAGTCTAACAGTCGGTGTATTAGGAGGCCATGTTGGATCTTGGTCCCATGGGAAGTAAGGAAATTCCTTTCTTTCCATAACCTCCCGAAGTTGTGGGCCACCCCGAAGGCATACTGGCTGTCGGTGTAGATATTCACCGTTATACCCTTGCTTAACTTACAGGCCCTGGTGAGGGCCACTAGTTCTGCGGCCTGGGCAGAACACTGCGGGATTTGAGCTGTTTCGACTACCTTTTCTAATGTTGTGAGTGCATAGGCAGCTGAAGTGTTAACATCTGGCCTCCTGAGACATGATCCGTCTACATATAGTGTACCTTCTGGGTCCTCTATCGGGGTATTCTGTAAGTCAACCCGTCCCTTTGTCTCGTCCTCTGTCCTTAAAATGCAGTCATGTGGGTCTGAGCGGGCATCTGGAGTGTCTAGTGGAAGTAATGTGGTGGGGTTTAGTACAGTGCATCTTTTGATGTTAATGTGGCTGGCAAAGAGTGTTAGTTCATACCCTGTAAGTCGTGCGCTAGTGAGGTACTGTGTCTTGGTGTTGTTAAGGAGGGTGTCTACAGAATGGGGGACCATCAGGGTCAGAGGGGAGTTCATGACAATTCCCGCACTCTGACGGACCATGAGGGCGGCCGCAGCTGTCGCCCGTAAGCATCCTGGGAGAGCCCTCGCAACAGGATCTAAGGTGGCTGAAAACTAGGCACATGGCCGTTGGTGACCTCCAAACATCTGGGTCAGGACTGCGCATGCACAGCCATCGGTCTCATGTCCAAAAAGAAAAAAATGTTTGCCATAGTCAGGGGTACCGAGGACTGGAGCAGTACACAGGGCCTTCTTCAAATCTTCAAAGGCCTGCGCATGCACTGTAGTCCATGGGAAAGAACTGTCTGATACTTCCTTGGTGGTGAGGGCAAGAAGGGGTTTGACCATGGCCGAAAGATTTGAAATCCATTGTCTGCAGTATGAGGTTAGGCCTATGAAAGCTTGTACCTGCTTTTGTGTTTGTGGGGCCGTCATAGCATTGATAATGGCTACACGGTCAGCGGTGAGCTGCTTTCCCTCCTTCGAGAGGAGATGACCTAAATAGGTCACCTTCTCTTGACAAAACTGAAACTTTTTTAAAGAGACTTTGTGGTTGTGGAGGGCAAAGTGGCGTAACAGACAGAGAGTGGCTTCTTTACATGTTGGGGGAGAGTTTGCAACAATGAGGAGGTTGTCTACATACTGCAATAGTGTAGAATTCTCAGGAAGTTCCAAGGAATCTAGTTGACTGTTTAGGGCTTGACTGTAGATACTAGGGCTCTCGGTAAATCCTTGGGGTCGCGGCAGAATCTGAAACTCCGCCCACCAAGGGAGAAACCAAAAAATGTTCTGCTGTCAGGATGTATGAGTATACTGAAGAAGGCATTCTTCAGGTCAATGACAGAGAAGTGTGTGGCGTCAGAGGGAACCATCGTCAAGACTAAGAGGGCAGTGATGTCGGGGACTACAGAATATTGGGATATTGTTATTTTGTTAAGGGCTCTTAGGTCAATCACAAATCTGTCTATTTTAGGGGAGAGAGCATCCCCATTAGTCTTTTTAAGAATGGGAATAATGGGACTGTTACAGATATTGCCACGTGTCTCTTCCACTACGCCTTTGTCCATCAATTTGAATATTATTGTCAACAGGGCCATTTCTCCTTCCGCGGGCAGTCAATACTGCCGAAGGCGGGGGAGAAGTGCGCCTGGCTGGATGCATACCACATGAGTGTCTGATGATGCCCAGAGGGAGGAAGGTAAAGACTGCAACTCAGGTGGGAGAGGACCGGACAGATACATGTAGGAAGCTGCAGTTGGGGAGATTGTTAGGGATACACCTTGGGGACTACATGATATGGTCGCATACAGGGCTTTTAGTAAATTCAAACCTAGCAAGTTCTCACTGCAACCTGTAGTAAGGACCAAGGGAGCGTCAACATGTGCAGGGCCAATGTCGACAGGGAGGGGTTCAGAGACAGGACTGGTCACGGGCGTCCCTGCAAAACCCACGGAGACAATGGGTGTAAGAATAGTAGGTATCCCCAACTAGAGTTCCTAAATTGGGATCACTAAATGTTTGGAAAGACGTTATTTAGGAACAAGGGTTTTAAATAGATATGGACTGACAACAAATGTAACTGACAACAGGGGTTACTGACTATGGATAGACAAAGCAGAGGAACATATAATCGAAAAGATATTTTATTCAAAAATATATTTATTAGGGATCTGGTTTTAAACATTCATTGCTGATCCAGCATTGATTATCATGGTGTGCATTTAATGCTTATTATGCATCACAGTACATTTCAGTGTAAATATACATTTCATAAATAAATTTGGGTGAATACAAAAGATAATATATATACAAAGGTGAATGTTATAATCACAAAAACATGGCTAAAGATATTTTGACCCACGGAGATTTTCATATTGCCACGAAAGGGGTGCCTCGGGGACTGACAGACGTGCAATAGAAGACCTGGTGGCCCCAGTATCCAAAAGAAAAGTCTTATCATTCCCCACAACTGACATTTTAACATACGGGCCCCTTTGATCCACTGGAATTTGCACTCTGGTAATACCCCTTTCCTGGCTGTCCTATGCTTGGTAGGATCCTGTTTCATCAATTTCATCATAATCATCATTATAATAAGTGCGTGTTGCTTCGTTCCCATCAAACCTGTTGGTCGGGCGTTGCCGGATGGGGGCGTCATCCCTGGGCCTATGTTCTTTATCCTGTGGGTGGGATGGGCCATGATCCCGAGTCGGCCTCGCTTCCCTGGGAGCGCGAGGCCGAGTCCTCCCTGTTCTAATGTTTTCTGCTAATATAGGACACTCATCTATCCAATGGCCGTACCCTTTACAATAAGCACACTGATCGGTTTGGAGGGCTCCCGTACCTTGAGGACTGGAGGGGGTGGACTGGCGAACCCTTGGAGGGGGTTGGGATTGTGGTCTAAAATTTCCGCGGGCATCGGGACCTCGGGGAGGATAAGCTTGCTGTAAAAGTGCCTTAGTCTTAAGATCCCTAACCTTCTTACTTTCCTTATCTTTATCTTCGTTCTCCCTATTCTCATGATATTGAGCCATAGCCAAGATACCGGTCATAGTTTGGGCAGACCACGTACTCTCAACCTTCTTAAGCCTGGCAGAGATCTCGCGAAGTAAGTTACTGACAAATTGGTCGACAAACACTGGGCCAGAACCTGGAGTCAGGGGGTCCAGACCACTATGTCCCTTGTATTCAGTCTCAAAACGGGTAAAGAAGTCAGCCACATTTTCATCTTTTCGCTGTCTACAGCTGTTAATTTTATCCCAGTTAATAAACGTCATTATTTTACCGGGCAGAGTCAAGATGACAGCTTCTGGTTTAGCCCCTCCTATCCTTGCTTCTTCCATAGCCTCTAGGTCGGCCCATTTAACTCCCAATGCCACTTCATGATCGGTATGCCGAATCTTATCCCAAATTTCAGTGGGTACAACCGTACCAAAAAGTAAGTCTATATCCTCCAGAACAAGAGTACCTGCGGATTTAATCTGGCCTAACTCTCGGTAAAAGGCAGCTGGATTCTTCCGGGGATCTGGTAACTGACCTTTTAATTGCATTACTTCTGACCTCTTCCAAGGGACATAAACCCAAAGCCTGCGCCAGTGTGCTTCGACAGCCCCTCTGCCATTATTTTGGGCGTTGGTAAGTGCATTAACAAAGACAGGGGCTGCCTCTCTCATGGGCATAGCTGTTTCTAAAGGGGCATTTGAAAAGGTAGTCATGTCACGGTAAGCTACTTCAACAGATATAGCACTAAACAGCCCCTCTCCCTGAACATCACCCCTTTTAACTTGTGACCTAAGGTCCATCAATCCGGTAGGTATCTGAACAGACACATTTTCAAATTTTTGCATTATCAAAACACACATATATTCAGCCCAGGTTGTTTGTTCCATAATTGTCCATTGTGAAAAGGTGGACCATATCTCTTTAAAGGAATAAATATTTTTGTTATTCATCCAACATTCACATTGTTGCCTCTGTAGGTCTCGAAAAGCTGATTGCTGAGCGTAAGGAGGCTAATCGGGGGGAATTAAATAATTTACATAAGTCTTGCTTGACTGTAGGCCACGGGGAAGCAGGAGAAGGATGGGTAGGGGTAAAGCCTCTAAGTCTGGACTGGTGGTGACTGGTTGTCATTCCTTCGGCGAGGATAGAGTTAATGGGTGTGGTCGAAGTCATGGGAAAACTCGGGAGGGCTGGTGTGACAGGGGAAACGGTAGGAGGGGCAGTGGGGGCTTGAGCGGGTGGTTGTAGGGGGACATGCGGGGTGTGAGGTGTCAGGGAAGGATACATTGGGGCATATGCGGGAGGGCTTTCTAGCATGGTATCAAGCAAAGAATCGCTTTCTTCTCTCCCCTCTACATGGACCTTTACTTTCTCCTCACGGACTGGATAACATTTCTGTACCCGGGCCCCATGCTCCCTATCGGCTATTTCTGCCGATTTGGTCATTCTATTTTGCAAATTTTCTCTGGCGTGGTCGGCCATAGACATTCGTTCTTGTTTTCTTTCTTGCGCCTTTTGTTTCCTAGTTCTCTGCTCTACCTCTTTTCTCCAAAATCGAACAGACTCAAACATGGACGGGCGTGTTTTTCTTATAATTAATTGTTCCTCTAAGTTTGCAAGGACTTGGGAATCAAAAGAGCCAAAAAAATGGCCACTGTAACTCCGCGCTACTTTTCTTGGTGTATTTCACCCACAACGAGGAAAACATTATGGCAGCAGGGCCATATTTAATATACATAGCATGGCCAGGAGTTCCTTCTGGAGGAAGCGAGCAGGCTTCTTCCAGCTGGGAGTCCTGGGTACACATACAACAACAGAACCTCTTGAACTTACTACTGACCGGCATGCTTAAAAACAGATATCAGACACCAGCGGGTTCCTAGAACTCACCTCGCTTGCTTGTCTTTTGCAAAGGACAATTATTCATACAGTTTTCATACAGAACAGACACCAGCGGGTTTTGAAAAATGTACCTCGCTTGCTTGGCTTTGGCAAAGTCAATTATTCATACAGTTTTCATACAGAACGGACACCAGCGGGTTTTTAAAAGCTTTACCTCGCTTGCTTGGCTTTGGCAAAGTCAATAACAAATTGGCTTTTGCCAAAGTCAATAACAGACAGACTTGGTGGATGATCAGTCCACCCTTACCTTACAGGGGTAGTTCTCTTCTGCAGACGTAGGGCTGTGTCCTGTTCCAGAAATTATTTGCTAGGGGACTCCAGCGAGAAGGCGGTCAAGTGGCCCAGACCTGGTGGGGAGGAACACCGGGTGAGTCGTCGGGTCTACCGGAATATAACGAGAATCCTTGGGTAGGGCGCCTCCGTCAAAGTCTCTCCGTGCACCTCCTCACATCAACCCGGCCTGACCTCCGTACTCGTGGAGTGCCTATTCGGGCGCCATTTGAAGAACCGGATTAACCCACTTACAGGGTCTCGGCAACGGGGGAACCGCTCAAATCTCCGATACCCTTCATACGTAGTAAAAGGAGACACAGGAGCCTTCGTCTGCAGGAGGAACCCAGATTTATTTCAATAGCCCGGGCTATGGGACAGAGTCCAAAGCCAGTCAAAGACACGACAGAGGAGGCTGCTACTTAAATCCGTAGCTAACAAGCCTTTTATACATTTCATACTCCAGCCTTTTGGCTGCAAGACCATTGTTAAATCATAGCAGTGTTTATTATTGATTAACTGGATCCAGGTAGTGTTTGCAGCTAGTGACCTGATCAAGGTAAAGCACACAGTCAAATGTTGGTTCTGCTTTGATCGGGGCTTGGTTTCCTCAGGTCTCATTGCCCAGTCGCCTTGATCAAAAGCCCCGGCTTTACGAGCCATTCTCCGATTGTCCTGGATGAGAATGCGGCAATCAGACCATTGTCCAGACAACCCGACCATGGTGTCAGGGATGTTTGTCAGGCTGGGAGCAGGAGCAGGAAGAATGGATCATTTACTCGGTGTGAAGGCCATGTTGCTCTTTGACGTGCTGCAGAGAACGGGGGTTGAGTGGGCGACAGTCTCTGGGCAGAAATGCAGGCCTGCAAAAATGAGTTTTTATCGTGGTGGTGGGATTTCTTTCGTGTTTCAAGGGGAAACAACCAAGTGGGTCCTGTGGAAGTTTTTGCCACAAGATGGCAAGGCAAAAATCGGTGGAGTCCAGTAAAAAGGGATTGTCATTAAAAAACACATTTCCTCAGGCCATTTAGAATGATAATCTACCATTACTGTAGCAAACCTGCAATCTTGAGGTAACAAATTAAAGGGCCCTGCAATGTCTAGGCCCTCCTTCTGCCATGGAAAATCTGACCATTTGACAGGAATAAGTGGGGCAGGATCACACCTGAGCATTTTCTCACTACTCACACACTCAGGGCATTCTCTGACTATTCTGTCAACAAACTTATCTAAACCCGGCCACCAAAATGTTGATCTTATGAGTCTCTTCATGGAAGACATTCCCAATTGGCTTTCATGACTCATGGACAAACTTTGATTGTGAACTAATGAAGGTGGAATATATTTACCATTCCTGAATATAAAATCACCTTCTATAACTAGTTCATTTGAAATTTTCCAAAAAGGAAATAGTTCCGCAGAGATATCATTTTTAGAGGGCCAACCAATTTTTGTATAATTAACAACTTGAGTTAAAAAGGATCTTTTTTCCACTTTTCTTGAGAAATGGAACTAAACTTCTCTGACATAACTTCAGAAATGTCAGCAACAAATTCTTCCACATCATCGCATACCACATCAGCTTCACATGGAAGTCTGGACAGACAGTCTGCTGTAACATTGGACTTCCCTGGGACATACTCAACAGTATGTCCCAGGGAAGAATATTCTTGCAAACGTGACATTTATCTAGCAATACGTGCAGTGGCATTGAAACCACCTCCAGGAGATAATATTGAGACTAAAGGCTAATGATCCATTCCTAAAACAAATCTCGCTCCCCCTATATAGTTTCTAAAATGTTCCACCCCCCACACTCATGCCAATAACTCTCTCTCTATTACAGCATACAGTCTTTCAGCTAAATTAAGTGTAGGGAGGCAAACGCAACATTCCATTCGTCTTTTCCTGCATACTGAGACAACACACATCCCAGACCATATAGACTGGCATCCACTGTGAGCACACAAGTTTTTCCTATACCAATTGGTTTTAAAGTCAGAGCTGCCAACATCTCCGATTTGATTATATCAAACGCTTCTTGTTGTTTTATACCCCAGACAAATTCAACACTTTTCCTCATCATCTCTCTCAACGGTGGTTCCATCTTCGAAGCAAAATTCACAATGAGTTTGCTATAGTATTCATAGAGACCTGAGAATGACTAACTTTTCCTTAGAATCGGGAGCAGGAGCTTTTAGAATAGAATTAACCAAGGATTTTTTGGGAACAACTCCCTCTTTGGTAAGAGTATGTCCTAGATAATCAACTGAATCTTGAAAGAGTTTACACTTGTTTTTCTTAAGACTTAGTCCATACTCCTTTAGTATGGAACAAAGGTCCCTTAAATGTTTGGCATGACTACCTTAGTCAGGAGAGTAAATAAGGATATCATCCTGAAAACATTTTACACACAACTGTATGTCCTCGAACATATGGCACATAGATCTCTGTAAAACAGAGGCTGCCGCAGCCAATCCAAAAGGCATCCTTTTGAATTGGAATAAACCTTGTGGTGTGATAAATGCAGTCATGTGACGTGACTCTTCAGCTAACTCAATCTGGTGATACGCCGACCTAAGTTCCAAGGTGGAGAAAACAGTGGTGGCACCACCTAACATGCTCACAACTTCATTTATATTAGGCAAAGAATTGCAATCAATTAAAATATTAGCATTGAGAGCCCTAAGATCAATGTACAACCTCAAAGACTTGTCAGGTTTCCGTGCCAACACAACCGGAGATACCCATTCAGACGACTCTACTACCTCAATTACTCCCTCATTCAACATTCCCTTTAAAACTTCTTTCAGTTCTTCTCTTACATTGATCGGCACATTTCTAAGTTTCTGTCTGACAGGAACCACCCCTTGTTTAAGTTTAATAGCATGTGTAAATCCCTTAAGCTTTCCTAAGTTACCTGAAAACACCTCAGGGAACTCTCTTTCAATGCTACAACTTTGAACATCTTCCACTACCATCACTGGTTCCTTACAATGCGGATTAAGTATGATCTCTAACCTCCACTGGTCCCTCCAACCTAAAACATTAACACCGTTTTTTGCTACATACACCTTGATAAATGCAGACCTTCCTTTGAATTGAACATCAGACGTAATGTATCCTAACATCTCAATGACGGAACCATCAAAACTTTGAGCTATAATATCTGTAGGAGATAGATCCTTCACGGATACAATGTTAGAAAACTTTTCACAAAAGTATTCTTCCGTAATAATGGACCAAGGAGACCCAGAGTCTGCCATCAACTCCAAATCCACATTAAGAAAGTTAACCACACATTTAGGTGAACTTAAAGTTTCTCTGAGAGATCAAACATCTGCTACTGAAACAACAATTCCTCTTTCATTCACAGAAACATCTTCTATTGACTGAACATCTCTTATAGAGGATATCCCACCGGAACTATTGGAAACACTTTTCCTTCTATTAATTGTCCTTTTGTGGTCATCCATGCAAGCCCTGGCAAAATGTCACACTTAATGCACTCCTTACCTATGGCAGGACAACATTTAAATGACGCACATGGTTGGTACTACCACACCTAAAACACAAAATCGACTTGTCATTCTTGGTACCTTGATAAGTATTCTTAGGAAAATTATTCACAGCACTAACTTCATCAACAGACTTATTGGTCCTACCTCCTTTGGCATTAACATCTTCAATAGTTTTCATCCATTTCTCGGATTGATCAAATGCTTTAGTAGTGACTATAGTGTCATATAAATTGGGATTCCCTAAAATCCACAATTGTTCCTGTTTTTTTTTTACTTTTAACATTCTCAATTATTTGAACTCTTATCATCTCATCACCCATGACACCGAAATTACAAGAAACAACAAGAGTTCTAAGCGCAGTTAAAAAATCATCAAACAATTCAGAATCTCTTTGAGATCTAGTGTAAAAGTTGTATCTGTTCAATGCTATACTAGTGGTGGGTTTGAAACGTGTCTCCATACGCAACAAGGCTTCATCAGAAATACCCAATTCCCCAGGTACTACAGGTAGAGTCCTGAAAACAGCTTGACCCTCGAACCCGAAACAATGAAGTAGTATGTTTTTCTTTCTCTCATTGCCCATCTATAGCTTTCATGCATTCAATAATTCCTCCTGCCACCTAGACCAAGTGATAGGAGGATCACCTTTGGATTTTAAAAATTTTGCAGGAGGTTCAAATTGCATGGTAAAATATTAGTATAACAATACTGGAACCACAGAATCACAATTTTCCTGTTTCTAAAATATGAGAGTCCTGCACAATAATATATAATAACAACTATCAAGTATGAAAAAGACATAAAATAAAAAAAATAAAAAAAATAGTTCCACTCGAGTATAGCTTCTTTGTAGTGTTGTTCAACATAGAAATATAGTCTTGCAAATGTAAGTAATTCTTCTTGAAGAATATCATATAATGTGCAAAATCAAGTAATATGCACCAATCTTACCAACATTTTTTCCAACTCGCTTCCACTTAGCTGCATGCTAAGTGGATTAGTTATTAATATAATAAACGATGGTGAAAAACATGCGCAGTCGTGCACATTGACGAATTGAAGGCAGAACAGGCAAACACAAGATGGCGGCAAAATGTGTGACGTGGCCCCGTAAAGGTCAGGTTGCACATGATGATACGTTGAGGTCAAAATGTGTCATCGTCACTTGACTCCAACATCCGCTGGGAATACACGTCGAGAAATGCAGTTTCCACGACAACAGAATCCGCAACGGAATCCACGTAGCAGCGCTGGTCAGCAGAGAGCATGCACTGTAGCACGAGTTACAACTCCGTCATCACAGCAAGAGCACGGACAGGAAGATAACGGTAAGATTCAAAGAATGCGAGTCCGTAAACAAAAACCCCAAATTAGTTTTCTTGATGTAGGAAAGTGACAAAAAGTTTGCAAAAAGTAGATGATGGAGTATAAACAGTGCCTTCCACAAATCACACAGCAAGATGATTCATAGTAAATTACAGGTGAAATTCAATAAAATCCCAAAGTAATTGTACCGCTCCTGTGTCCCTCCGTAGTAGATGGTACAGGGTCCCTCGTCGCCAATGTAAAATTCTCTCATAAAAGAATCCAATAAATCCAGAGTAAAAAATAAGCAGTTTGATAAACTGGACACAGTACTGCTTGCTCAGAAATCCAAAGCAGAATGAGGTTAAGAATGATTCCCTGTGAAGTCACAACTAACAGCATGGCATGTGCACATTTGAAAATATACATAGCAATTTAAAAGAACAGGGGAATTAAAGAAACGGGAAAACATATCAATAATGTAACAGAGGTATTGTGGTTCTTGGACGTTGCAGTTGCAACACAGAGCGAGGAAGGTTGATAAGAACACCCCTTAATGAGCAGAATTAATTCTTGGAATTTAATTGAGCTAAGACAACGGTTTAGTGTAGTAAATACGATTTTAAAGCAGAACTAAGACATTGGAACTATACAAAAAGAAGAGACAAAAGATTAATCAGTTGAAGGAGTTTATTAACGTGACAAGATCTAAAATAAGTACCTTGAATTCTAGTGCTTATTAAGAGTGTATATAATACAGCAAGCAAATTATACTTCTGTTTTCCTTACTGTTCTCGAGACTTGGAAGTGCCGCTAGAGAGTCAAAAGAAGTATGGAAGAAAACAATTTGACTGACTTCGGAATAACGTGAACAAGCAGATTGTCACTCTCTAGCCCTAACTCCTTTGCCCCAATGCACACAATCAGGGTAACTGTGATATCCAGGTGGTTCTGGTGTGTGCCAGAAGGGTAAAGGAGAAACTTCATTGTTCCAGTTGGGGCGTCTACATAGAGGTAAATGCCCATTTAAGGTTTCTGGTTGATAAATTAACCAATATGTTACAAACTATAGTTGATAAAACAATAAACACCTCCTCCTAAAACTGTCTAGCAAGAGTTAGCGCTGTGCATATCTTTTACCACCATGGTTTGTAGGGCTGGGAGGTGTAACCTGTACCAAGACGTCTATGGTGATCTGTGACAGTTGATCTAATAACTAAGCCCGGGCCGAGTACTCCGCTCCACCAGTGGAGTGTGCCGAGTTTTACCAACTCCACGCTCCACTGAGAACGCGAATTTGCAGCAAAACTCCGACTCCGTGGCGGAGCGGAGTACGCCCCTCAACCCGAGTCATCCCCTTCAAAACAATAAAATTCACAGTTCATGCAAGACAAAATACATAGGGAGACGCGAGGAGGAGGATGGCAAGAAGGCGACACCGCGGCGAGGAGGAAGGCGGCCTGCAAAAGGTAGAAGAGATGGTATGTGCTTATTTTTTTATTTTTTTGTGGGCCTGGGGTGGAGCGGAGTTCCACTGAATTTTTTTTAACTCCATGGAACTATGCGGAGCACCGCATACTCCACCCAGGGTTACTAATAACATGCCTATCTATTGGCTATAGCACAATGTATAAACAATCCTCCCTTACAGTCTATTTGCTTTAACATGGTTTTCATAAAAAGTAAGTCAGCTCCACTGGCTTTGGTGAAAATGTTTGTACTAAATTGATCAAATCTGTGACATCTGACATAACATTTCTCAGTGCACCAATTGCGCCTCTATCCTTGATGTTTGGATTGTTACCATAACCAATTCAAGCCTACTGTATTGAGCAAAAGGTTTCCCACAAGATAGCCATCAGGCATACTGCTAGAAAATGTGAAATATATACAAATTATAGATGGCAAACCATGGACAGCCCCTCCCCAAAAGTCCTATAAATAAGTCAAGCCTAATGCAGCTATCATAACGTTTATAGTAAACAGCTGAGAACAATGGTGTAAAACATAATGTTTCTTAGTAAACAAATCTGGCCTGTTGACTATCACTAGCTTGTCAACATACCTGACTCAGGACTACTGTATTGAGTGACAAAATAGCTGCCTAGAGGCCTTAACAAAATGTAGTTACAATCAAATGAAAAGGGTAATTGAGTTTAACAAATGTTTTTTGTCTTAATAAATAGGGTAGGCTACTGCCTTTGTTGTGACTTTTTATATTAAACCTATCAGTCCTTTAACACTAGACATTTGGCATAACTTACTTGTCGTCATAACCAATTAAGATTTAGTGTATAAAGCATGGGTACTCACAAACTTTCTCTCGGGGGGCCAAATTTACAGTGTGGTTTGTGTCCGAGGGCTGCGCCGGTGGGGGCGGGGTCAGTGGAGGAGGGGCGGGGCTAGAGCAACAGAAAAAAAACTGTGACCATGAGGTTGATCATAGGTCCCTTCAGCGAACGCCTTCGTCCACTGAGCCACCAGACCTGGCATACACACATCTCTCTCTCTCTCATTCTTTCTCTCTCTCTCTCTCTCTCTCTCTCTCTCTGTCTCCCCCCCTCTCATCCTCCCTCTCCCTCCCTCTCTCTCTCTGTCTCCATCTTTCTCACTCACACTGACTGTCTCACTCCCTCTTTCCCTCTGTCTCGCTCACCCTGACTGTCTCACTCCCTCTCTCCCTCTGTCTCACTCCCTCCCTCTGTCTGTCTCACTCTCTCTCTCTCTGTCTCCTCTGTTTCCCTCTCCCTCTCTGTTTCCCTCTCCCTCACTCTGTTTCCCTCTCCCTCACTCTGTTTCCTTCTCTCTCTCCTTCCCTCTCCCTCCTTCCCTCTCCCTCCCTCTCTTTCCTTCCCTCTCCCTCACTCTGAGGTCTCCCTCCCTCTGTCTCCCTCCCTCTTTCTCCCTCCCTCTTTCTCCCTCCCTCTTTCTCCCTCCCTCTGTCTCCCTCCCTCGGTCTCCCTCCCTCTGTCTCCTACCCTCTGTCTCCCTCTCTCACCTTCCCTCTGTCTCCCTCTCTCTCCTTCCCTCTGTCTCCCTCTCTCTCCTTCCCTCGGCCTCCCTCTCTCTCCTTCCCTCTGTCTCCCTCACTCTGAGGTCCCCCTCTGTCTCCCTCACTCTGAGGTCTCCCTCAATCTCCTTCCCTCTGTCTCCCTCACTGTGAGGTCTCCCTTCGTCTCCCTCACTCTGAGGTCTCCCTCACTCTCCTTCCCTCTCCCTCACTCTGAGGTCTCCCTCACTCTGAGGTCTCCCTCACTCTCCTTCCCTCTGTCTCCCTCACTCTGAGGTCTCTCTCACTCTCCTTCCCATTGTCTCCCTCATTCTGAGGTCTCCTTCTCTCTCCTTCCCTCTCCCTCACTCTGAGGTCTCCCTCTCGCTCCTTACCTCTGTCTCCCTTTTTATTTATTTATTTATTTTATTTTATTTATGCATTTTTATATAGCACGGACTTTACCCGAAGGTGTCAGAGCGCTTTACAATAGAAACAGAACTGATACATGAGAAAATTCCATGTGAACAAAATACAAAAGCAAGCGTTACATTAAATGAAGCAAAATTGACAATTGTGAGCCAGCAAAATACAAGAGGTAAATGACAATCGTGAGCCAAAAAAATACACGAGGTAGCAAACGGTGCATTACAATAGTGACAATCGTGAGCCAACAAAATACAAGAGGTAGCAAACGGTGCATTACAGGAGGAAAAAGTGACGTGTGCCGGTTACAAAAGCGTACAAGATAAACATAAAGGTATAATACTGCAATATAAGGAGGACACTCAAGCACAAGAACAAACGTTACGTAGGCACTGGTGGCACTTGTGCAGGTATCGAAAACAACAAAATGTAAGAGGTAGAAAACAGTGTGTTACAAGAGAAAGTGACGGGTGCATGTTACACACGAGTACAAAACATGGGTAGAAGGATAATACTGCAAAAAATGGCGAACTCTCAGACCACATGAACACACTGGGAGCACACTTCCATAGTCAAGTTAGTAGATTAACTAAATGGAGGGGTATTCTTCAGATAATAGAGAGGGCAAGGATTACATTTGGAAGTGTCTTTGAAGGAGGAGAACTTTGAGGTCAGATTTGAAGGCCTGGGAGGAGGTGGTGGTCCGGAGCTGAGGCGGAAGTGAGTTCCAGATTCTCACTGCGCTGCCGGAAAAGGATTGGGCCATCGATCTTTCCTTCTTGAAAGTGGGAGGTTCAAGCAGTAGATTTTCCGCATTTCGTGATGGTCTAGAGCCTCCAGAGAGTTTCAGCTTATTCGCCAGGTAGCGCGGGGAGGAGAAGTGCAAGGCTTTGTGGGTGATGCAGGCAGTCTTGTAGATAGCTCTAGCCTCGATGGGAAGCCAGCGGAGGGTGGATAGCATGGGAGTGATGTGGTCGCTTCTTTTGGCCCCAAAAATGAAACGAGCTGCTGAATGGAGAACAGACTTAAGGGGGGACAGGTGGGATTTGGGGAGGCCAGTCAGAAGAGAATTGCAGTAGTCCAGTCTGGAGAGGACCAGCGATTGGACCAGGGTTTTAAGGTCATGCTCCGGGAAGAAGCGACGAATCCCCCAAAGAAGGCGCAGTTGGTATCGGGCAGACTTTGCAATTGAATTAAAATGGGATAATAGATTGAGTTTTGAGTCGAGTATGACACCAAGGGATTTTGCGCTGTCCACAATGATGGGTTTATTGTTCAGCAGATTCATCTGGTCCATCCATGATTGAACCGGGGGAGGAGAAAGTGAGGAGGAGAGGAGGAGGAATTCAGTTTTGGAGGGATTCAGAATCAGTTGATGTGTTGACATCCAGTTTTGAATGGAGTCGAGGGTAGAGCTAAGGATGGAGAGATCGTGAGTGGAGGCAACCTTGAGGTAGATTTGAGTGTCGTCTGCGTAGAGATGATAGTTGACCCCAGATTTACTTAGGAGATTTCCCAGAGGTTCCAAGTAGAGATTGAACAATGTGGGTGCAAGAATAGAGCCTTGGGGAACACCTTGGCCCACCGCCGAGGGAGATGAAAGACTGGCCGCTATTTTGATCATTTGGGATCTATCAGAGAGGAAAGAAGCAAACCATTTCAGCACAGTGCCCTCCATGCCCATTCTCCGTTGAAGAGTGTTGAGGAGGGTGTTGTGATTGACAGTGTCAAAGGCTGCCGAAAGGTCGAGGAGAATTAGAAGACAAGACCCCCCCGAGTCTAGTATTCGGAGCGCGTCATCGATCACTTGCAGCAGGGCAGTTTCAGTGCTGCAGTTTTGGATGAAGCCGGACTGAGGTCTCCCTCACTCCGAGGTCTCCCTCACTCTGAGGTCTCCCTCTCTCTCCTTCCCTCTCCCTCACTCTGAGGTCTCCCTCCTCTCCCTCCCTCACTCTGAGGTCTCCCTCCTCCCTCTCCCTCACTCCGAGGTCTCCCTCACTCTGAGGTCTCCCTCCTCCCTCTCCCTTACTCTGAGGTCTCCCTCTCTTTGAGGTCTCCCTCTCTCTCCTTCCCTCTCCCTCACTCTGAGGTCTCCCTCCTCCCTCTCCCTCACTCTGAGGTCTTGATCACTCTGAGGTCTCCCTCTCTCTCCTTCCCTCTCCCTCTCTCTGAGTTCTCCCTCTCTCTCCTTCCCTCGCTCTCATTCTGAGGTCTCCCTCACTCTGTCTCCCTCCCTCTCCCTTTCTCTGTCTCCTTTTCTTCCTCTCCCTCCCTCCCTCTCCCTCCCTTTCCCTCCCTCTGTCTCCCTCAGTCTCCCTTTCCCTCCCTCCCTCTCCCTCCCTCCGTCTCCATCTGTCTCCCTACCTTTCCCTCCCTCCCTCCCTCTGTCTTTGTCACCCTCCCTTTCTCTCCCTCCCTTTCACTCCCTCCCTCTGTCATCTCACCCTGCCTGTGTGTGCCCGGGCTAAGACAGCTTCCGGGCACACTGATTCCTACATATAGTATCAAGAGCTCCCATATCGTCTTGATCGAGCTCAACCCAAAATGATCATTGATGGGATGAAGACGGGCCGATAATGAAGCATGCACAAACTGTTGGTGAAAGCTGTTTTATCTTACCAGATGGACATACACCTTATGCAACCACAGAACTGGTTGCTTTGGGTTTGCTACACCTTTTGTATGCTAAAGCTGGATGACTATTCCATCAATTGTTCTTAAACACTTTGTTGCCCTTGCTGCAGAGCTGCCTATTAGCAGCTGCCAGGCACTTCGATACAAAGCCATATATCAGTAGTGTTATTCATCTATAGAGGACACTCTGTTAGATTATCTTGCTTGAAGAATAGCTACACGGGACCGTCGTCCAGACTAGAATTCACTGAAACTGCTTTAATTTGATGGAGGTTGGAAACCCATCTAGTCAGCTTATCTTGATTCTGCCATTGATGCCATTGCATTCTGTGATTGATATATAGCATATGTTACATAGTTTTGAATATAAAACAGCATCTGAAGGGACAGTGAGCCGCAGGCTACATGATTGTATGGAAGCGGTTGGATCCTGGATGTCCAATAATTGCCTTAAATTGAACTCATATTGTAAAGAACAGGGTTAAACCCAAAATAAGTCACAGGGACCTGGGTATACAGTTATTATGGACAGAAAGGGGTCCCGGACAATAAGGAACAATTTAAATAAAGTGAAAAAGGATTTAGAGAAAATGAGAAAAGAAAAACAACTGAAGAAGCAGTGTTTTTATTCACACAGCAACTAGTTCAACCTTTTTATGGTTATATCATTCATAAGAGAGTTTGTACTTCATCACAATACTTTGTGCCCACATAGCAAAAAAAGGGGGGGGGGAAAGTGACGTGAGGAATTCAGTGAACAAGGAGTGAAATTCGAAAAAAGTAAGCATTTATATACACCATTGGTCAGTAATCATATACATATCCATAAATTGATCTCCCTAATACGGAGCCACATGAAATGCACTAGTCACTGTATAGTTACACAAAATCAAAAGTACTCCTAAATGGCTATGCAAATCCTGATTGATATTAGGAGTTGGTAAACGTAATGGAAAACAGTCAACGTTTCGACCCTGAGCAAATGTAGGGTGGTTTATCCCTTACGAGGCGGGTCTTCATCAGGACAGAGGGGCGGTGGGCATGCCTCCTAGGGTAAAGAAAATGTATAATAAATCAAAAAAGGTCTAAAAATCCCAAAATGTTGCCATAGCACAATTAAATGCTCGGCAAACTCATTTAAAAACCTACACTGAGCGAAGGCTACCATAGTTATTAGGCGCATTTACCTTAGTGGAGAAAAAGTGCTTGAACTGACATCAAGTCCATCAGGCATACATCATGTTGTTTCTGAATGAGTGAGAAAAAGGGGGCCCGATTAGGGTCAGACAAATACCAGTATCATCTATAAAAGATAACGCGGTAAGAGAGTATAGATTTACCTTGCTCCCAAAGATCTATGTCGAATCCGATTTTAACGTATCTAGAAGAAAAGGAGACGAAGGACTCATAATTATGGGATCCACTCCGTCGTGTTAAATTCATAGGCATAGGTTCATTGTTGAGATTAGCGGGGGAGCCTCGAACCAACCGAAAAGGCTTACCTTCCAATGACTTGGGTCTGCTATTGTTTGTGAAGACAGGCAAAGTACCGAGGCAAAGAGCGCCAGTGACTTGTGTACCAAAGAAGTCAGAGCGAGGGGTAAAAACGATCTATGTCAAATCCGATTTGGTCGTATCTAGGAGAAAGGGAGACGAAGGACGCATAATTATGTGATCCACTTCGTCGTGTTGAAATCATGTGCACAGGGTCATTTAATTGGAATAGCAGCGCCTGGAACAACCCAAAAAAGGGCTTACCTTCCAATAACTTGGGTCTACAAATATTTCCGAAGGCAGGCAAGGAGGCGAGACAGTGAATGCCAGCGACTCGAGTAACCAGGAAGTAGGAGCAAGGGGGCGTGGTTACGTCTATTATGAGCGTGTAGACAACACTATAGACGGACTTCTAGACCAGTTGCAGGGTTGCCAAGGACTCACCCGGTGACGTCATGTAACCAGGGAAACGATTTTTGATTATTCCATACCCTGAGGGTGACCGGAGTACTATATCGTATGAAAGACGCGCCTGTTATACCTGCATCATATTTCATAGATGAGATCGCTCAATATTAATAAAAAGACACATATCACAGGAGCGTACCTCGCAAACATGTCAGTGTTATCATTATCAAAACATGGATACTGTTCAGGGATAAAACGTTCATAATGCGCCTGTACCTACCTTACAAGGTGGTAAAAAGGCACAAATACTTTACTGTCATATATTGACATTAGAAAAGAAGTCAAAGGATAGTAAAAATACCCATAACATCAAGAGAGTGGATTGGCCAGAGTTCATAGAGCAGCCAGTTGTATAAAGCTACTCTCGGTCTCGTTGAGACCATTGTGTACAGAGTCAAAAAATTCTATCCATTTCAATTCCCTGACATTGAGGATGGGAGCAATGTTGCCTCCTCTCGGGCCAAGTTTGACTTGTTCTAGTACAATCCACTTGAGAGTCTCTGGTAAATGGTTTTCTTTTATGCAATGTTCCACTAGCGGTGCTCCAGTCACTTTGCACCTGACACGGCTGCAATGTTGTAGGAATCGCATTTTAACACGTTGTTGTGTCTGACCTACATAGATTAGGTCACAGGGGCAGACTATACAGTAAATCACGTCTGAGGTGTTGCAATTAGTGTGGGTTTTTAATTGTATGCAATGGTGTTTAAAAGAAAATTCTTTTGTCTGAATGGTGGAAGGACATGCCTTACACTTTCCACACTTGAAAGGGCCCACGATAGCTGGAAGGTTCCACAGCGAAGTGATGGTTGTTGGGGGTGAGCAATCCAAAAATGAGCAGACCACATGGTCACGGATGTTTTTAGCCTTCTTGAAAGAATGCAAGGGTAAGCTGTTGTCCCCAAGATCCTCCGAAATTATTGTCCAGTGTTTGTTTATAGCTCTTTTAATTTCATTACTCTTGGTTGAGAAAGTTGTTACACATATCAGGCGTTGGTCCATATCTTTAATACGTTCATTAGGTTGCAGCAATATCTCCCTTGGGTTAAACCATGCTCTCTTGCGGGCTCTTTTTGTCAAGCGTTTAGGATATCCACATTCAATCAGGCGATCCATCAGGTTCTCCGACTGTTCCATGTAATCCTCCTTCTTGCTGCAATTACGCCGGATCCTTAGAAATTGTCCAAAGGGCAAATTGTCCCTAAGACCCCTAGGGTGGTGGCTTGAATACTGGAGTAAGGAGTTGCGTTCTGCTGGTTTTCTAAAAAGGGTTGTGTGTATGGTTTCATCTTCGGCGATTATAGAGAGATCCAGAAAGTCTATTTTTGTTTTGTCAAAATGGATGGTAAATTGGATATCCTGGGATTTTTTGTTTAGCCAAGTGAAGAAATTAGTAATTTCCATCTCGGTACCAGCCCAGACCAGAAGGATATCATCAATGTAGCGCATCCATAGCTGAATATTGGACCTGAATGGATTAGAATCATTGAGAATGAACGTTTTTTCAAACGTGGACATGAAGATTATAGCTAAATCAGGCGCGTAGGCTGCCCCCATTGCCACTCCCTTCGTTTGCAGGTAGAAACAGTTCTGGAAGATGAAAAAATTTCTCATCATTGCGATTTTGAGCAACCGGATGATGAATGCAGTTGGAACTCGCACAGGTGCCACACGTCTGTCCAGTGCCATGGTAGCTACCACCAGCGCCTCTTCCTGTGGGATACTGGTATAGAGCGACACAATGTCACAGGTAGCCAAAAGCTCGTTGTTGGAATTGAAAGGACGTCCGTCCATTATATTAATTGTATGTGTAGTATCCCGTAAGTATGTTTCGGTTTGTTCCGCTAACGGCTTCAGAAAGAAATCAATATACCGGCACAGCGGTTCCAAAATAGAGCCACACCCTGATACAATGGGTCGCCCAGGTGGATTTTGTAGGTTTTTATGTACTTTGGGCAACGTATATATGGTAGGGATGGATCACTGAAATAATATCGAGGGACAGAATATCGACCAACAAAAATATCGTTGACAAAATATCGAGAGACAAAATATCGAGTTTCTATCTACAAACAGGTAAGTACAAAAATATCGAGTTAAAAATATCGTTTACAAAAATATAGTTGTAAAAAATATCGACTTTAATAAAAACAATGTTTAATTACATTAATATAAAAAATTAATTACTAAAATATACTTAACAATACTTAAAATAACTTTTAATAATTAAATAATTAATGAAAGTAAAAAAATAATATTTTTTTAATCATATTTCTTAAAACATATATATATATATATAGTAACAAAATCTAATTAAATAATAGCCAATATTATTAACGTACAAATACAAAAGAGTAAAAATTACTATTCCCACTCCAGTGGGTGCAACAGTAGGGAAAGCGTTGGATAGCGTAGGGGTTAAAATTACTATTCCCACTCCAAAGAGTGCAACAGTGGGTATATGACGTTACAACGCAACTTTTACAACGCACTACTATTACAACGTAAGTATTGGTAAGTATATAATCATTTTTTTAATTTAAATTATTTAAAATTAATTTAATATAATTTAATTTAATTTCATTAAATTAATTTAATGTAAATTTAATTTTACTTTATTTTTACACTGTACCCCTGTACCCCAAAAACCCAAAACTGACCCTGAACCCTAAAAAAAACGCTTTATCCAAAAACCCAAAACTGACCCTGAGCCCTAAAAATACCCCTTTACCCAAAAACTAAAAACTGACCCTGAACCCTAAAAATACCCCTTTACCCAAAAACTAAAAACTGACCCTGAACCCTAAAAATACCCCTTTACCCAAAAACTAAAAACTGACCCTGAACCCTAAAAATACCCCTTTACCCAAAAACTAAAAACTGACCCTGAACCCTAAAAATACCCCTTTACCCATAAACTAAAAACTGACCCTGAACCCTAAAAATACCCCTTTACCCAAAAACTAAAAACTGACCCTGAACCCTAAAAATACCCCTTTACCCAAAAACCAAAAACTGACCCTGAACCCTAAAAATACCCCTTTAATTTAACATAATTAGCAATTAATCAATTAAATTAAATTAATTACCAATTACATTTTAATTAATTAACAAATATTTTTTAATTAACAATTAATTAAATATTACTACCAATTATTAAATTTACATATTTAATTAATTATAATTAAATTACTTCCCACCCTATTCCCCTATAAACCCACAACCCGCTACAGGAAATAAATTATTTAAATTTACACAATTAGCAATTGATCAATTAAATTAAATTAATTACCAATTACATTTTAAATAATTAACAAATATTATTTAATTACCAATTAATTAAATATTACTACCAATTAATACATTTACATATTTAATTAATTATAATTAAATTACTTCCCACCCTATTCCCCTATAAACCCACAACCCGCTACAGAATAAAATTACACAATAATTAAAAAAAAATCATTAATTAAAAATAATTATAACATAAAATGACACTTTTCACACATATTATAACATAAAAAACACTATAAATAATTAAATATTATTTAAAAAACGATATTTTGTACTATCTAGATTATATACTTGGATATTTTCACTTTCTATATTATTTACAGTCGATATTACTTCACTTACCTTAAAAACGATATTTTGGCTGTCTATATTCTGTCCTGTCGATATTTTGTCCAAACGATATTTCAAACTCGATATTCTGTCCAAACGATATTTTGGAGTCGATATTATGTCTGTGCACCGGTAGGGATGCGGGATGTTTTTGGTTCAAGTATTGGTATTCTTGCTCAGAGAGGAAACCTTGTTCTAAACCATCTTTAGTGACTCCCAGGATCTTAGCTGCAAGCTCTTTTGATGGATCGCCGGGTAGTTTTTTATAACTGATACCATCACCTAACTGTCTCATGATCTCGTCCTTTTAGTTCGTCACATCCTGGACAATGATCGCGCCACCTTTATCAGCAGGCTTAACTATGACACTCCTGTTAGCCTTGAGAGAAGATAGGGCTAGTTTCTCGGCTTTACTGGTGTTGTACTTAACGTATTTCTTTTCACGTAGAATCTCCTTCACATCCCGTAAGACTAGGCTCTCGTAGGCCAAAATCCTACTTGTCATCGCATAAGTTGGAGGGACAAAGGTCGATGGTATTCGCAGGCCTGTTGTGGATAGAGCAGTTAGTGGGGGTTTGTCTTTGAAAAAGTAACGGAGTCTTATTTTTCTGAAAAAATTGTGCAACTCCGCAACCGTTGTGAAGACATTCGGTAGAGCAGTCGGTACAAATGATAAACCACGGCTAAGGTCTCTCACCTCCTCATCCTTCAAAGTGTATGAAGAGATATTGATCACAGGGATCTTAGATGTTTTCACCACCTGTAGTTCTTTCGGCGGGTTGACCTCTCCCCATGTTCCTCCTGAGGGAAGTGAACTTTCATACGATATAGTACTCCGGTCACCCTCAGGGTATGGAATAATCAAAAATCGTTTCCCTGGTTACATGACGTCACCGGGTGAGTCCTTGGCAACCCTGCAACTGGTCTAGAAGTCCGTCTATAGTGTTGTCTACACGCTCATAAGAGACGTAACCACTCCCCCTTGCTCCTACTTCCTGGTTACTCGAGTCGCTGGCATTCACTGTCTCGCCTCCTTGCCTGCCTTCGGAAATATTTGTAGACCCAAGTTATTGGAAGGTAAGCCTTTTTTTGGGTTGTTCCAGGCGCTGCTATTCCAATTAAATGACCCTGTGCACATGATTTCAACACGACGAAGTGATTCACATAATTATGCGTCCTTCGTCTCCCTTTCTCCTAGATACGACCAAATCGGATTTGACATAGATCGTTTTTACCCCTCGCTCTGACTTCTTTGGTACACAAGTCACTGGCACTCTTTGCCTCGGTACTTTGCCTGTCTTCACAAACAATAGCAGACCCAAGTCATTGGAAGGTAAGCCTTTTCGGTTGGTTCGAGGCTCCCCCGCTAATCTCAACAATGAACCTATGCCTATGAATTTAACACGACGGAGTGGATCCCATAATTATGAGTCCTTCGTCTCCTTTTCTTCTAGATACGTTAAAATCGAATTCGACATAGATCTTTGGGAGCAAGGTAAATCTATACTCTCTTACCGCGTTATCTTTTATAGATGATACTGGTATTTGTCTGACCCTAATCGGGCCCCCTTTTTCCCACTCATTCAGAAACAACATGATGTATGCCTGATGGACTTGATGTCAGTTCAAGCACTTTTTCTCCACTAAGGTAAATGCGCCTAATAACTATGGTAGCCTTCGCTCAGTGTAGGTTTTTAAATGAGTTTGCCGAGCATTTAATTGTGCTATGGCAACATTTTGGGATTTTTAGACCTTTTTTGATTTATTATACATTTTCTTTACCCTAGGAGGCATGCCCACCGCCCCTCTGTCCTGATGAAGACCCGCCTCGTAAGGGATAAACCACCCTACATTTGCTCAGGGTCGAAACGTTGACTGTTTTCCATTACGTTTACCAACTCCTAATATCAATCAGGATTTGCATAGCCATTTAGGAGTACTTTTGGTTTTGTGTAACTATACAGTGACTAGTGCATTTCATGTGGCTCCGTATTAGGGAGATCAATTTATGGATATGTATGTGATTACTGACCAATGGTGTATATAAATGCTTACTTTTTTCAAATTTCACTCCTTGTTCACTGAATTCCTCACGTCACTTCCCCCCCCCCCTTTTTTGCTATGTGGGCACAAAGTATTGTGATGAAGTACAAACTCTCTTATGAATGATATAACCATAAAAAGGTTGAACTAGTTGCTGTGTGAATAAAAACACTGCTTCTTAAATTGAACTCAGGCAAGACTGAGGTCATTTTATTTGGGAATGATGTTAACCTGTGGACACCTGAATGTTGGCCTGATGCCCTGGGATCCCTGCCCTCACCCTCTACACAAGTGAAAAATCTGGGAGTGTACCTGGATGATAGATTGGATATGAAAAGGCAGGTCAATGCCATTTTGTCATCAACTATGTTCACCCTCAGGACCACTAAGAAAATCCTTCATTTCCTGCCTAAGGAGAGTCGGCAGACGGTGGTTACGGCATTGATTATGTCACGACTGGACTATTGCAACAGCCTCTATCTAAACATTCAAGAGAGACTGTTGCATAGACTCCAGATGCTGCAGAACACTGCTGCCAGACTGATATCTGGCATACCAACATTTTCTCCCACCTCCAGTGAAATCTACAGACTTTATTGGCTGCCAGTGAGGCAGCGAGTATATTTTAAGTCTCTGTGTCTCGTCTTTAAGTCACTCCAGAATTAGGGACCACGCTACTTACAGGATCAACTACAATGGTACCAACCAGCTAGGCCCTTACGCTCATCAGCTCAGAAATTGGTGAGAGTCCCACCAGTGAAAAAAGCTCGCTGGGGTGGGAAAAGCTTTGTGGTAGGCGCTGCAAAGTTATGGAATCAGCTTCCGCTTTACCTGAGGAACTGCACAGATTTCTTACCATTTAGGAGAATGCTGAAAACTTGGCTGTTTTAGATTCATAGTTTTAATCTTTCCCCTTCTCAGTTAGCAGATAGCGCCAGGACACCCAAGGGTAACAGACGCGCTTAATAAAACAAATAACATAACATAACAACATAACATCTCCATTCACATCAGATGTTCCATTGTTACAGATTAGTCCTGCATTGCTCTCACCATCTTATCTTTAATACTGACGACCTTCGTAGTCTTCTGGGGCATCTCACAATCATTTACGTTTTTTAGGATTATTATATTCTAGTTTTTAGGGATGACGGAAGAGAGCGTTCTCAATATGGCAAAATTAATGAAGTTGAGTGGAAAAGAGCTCACGTGTACTAAGTCAGTGACATCAGTTGTTTAAGCGACGCAGTAAGAATTTAGCAGTCCTTTCCCCAGGTTAAGGTCCTCTCCTCTCCAACATATTCACGCATTTGTCTTTTTCCTCCTTGAGTAGATCAACATTATCATGAGGAGAGCTGCAGAACCTGTACTGTGACAACTCCCTTTACTTTGTATAAGTACTTTGAACAGAGGGTCTCCTTCACTCCGCGGTCAGGAGTGCGGGAAGGACTGCAGTTGCTCGTTTATTCTGCCTGACGTTTCTCTACTCCAAAGAGAGTTGATCCAGAAAGGAGGGGGCTGCTATCGAATATTTAGCTGTACAACCCTCGGTTTCAACCCATGTGTGGAGTAAATACAAACTAAAAGGTTGAGTAACTTTTAGTTTATTGCTACATGAACGCAGGAGGTAAACAGAACGCTCCCAATAGATCGGCCAGCATCGTTCAACTGCCACAAGCTTAACCATCCTGGTGTTAACATTCTAATGTAGAACAGTAAACCGAGTCAGGCAGCGGTCTCACAACCTATTTTAATCACATGATCAATATATAAAACTTAACTTACATACACAACTCCTCTTTCTACCCTATATAAGCGAAAATAAAGTGGAAAAAACCCGAAATCAAAACGCTTATCAAAATAATTCTTAACCACACTCTTCATCATCACACATAGACTTGCAACTATCGGGGACGTTTCCGAGCACTTCACAGGTCTTTAAAAGACCATTTGCATGTTAATGAGGCTTTGTTCACCTCTTAGCGCCCCTGCAGCTCCACTCTGACTTTGGCGGGAATCGCCTGGCCCCCACAGAGCAGCAGAGTCTGAGTCGCGCTGCTGCAGGGGTGTTTGCTGACACTGTAAAACATTTTTTTAATTAAAACACGGGTACATGTCTGCAAGGTCCGCAGGCCGCCAGGGAAGGCGGCCCGCAGGCCGTACTATGAGTACCCGTGGTATAGAGCATAAGCTTTCACCACATTCAGCCAAATGCTTGTGTTCCTGACCATCGCACCAGGTTCTGTCACGGAAAATCTTCTCACATGTTAATAGAAGTCTGAAAGGGTTTATGAATAAGAAAAAAACAAATAGTGTGTGACTCACAAAATCAGTGGCCAGAATTTCATCCAACGAACATGAATGGAGTGAGCTCATTGAGTGAGGGCAAAGTATATATTTAAACATTAGTACTGATAAATTTTGAATAGGTAGTGAAGCTGGGATTCCCACTTAGATTTTCACCTTACCACTCCGAGGAATCCCCAGGTCGACGGGTCTCTTTGGTCTGCTTGGAAGTGTGAAGGAAGTTCTTTAAATTCAATATACCTTGACAGATTATCAAAATCAATACATTTAATCTAAAGGACCACTGACTTCGAGGAAAATTTTGAAAATGTATTACCAAGCCAAAAATAACTGAACATACAAGTACCTCAGCAAGAGGTTCAAAAAATAAACTGGCACTAATACAAATATAATCCTACACAAGAGTCTCAGACGACTCAGAATAAAAAGCAGAGTTATTCAAGAAGCATTAGACATGCGATCACTGTCCCCACTGGTAAACTTGACTACATCGGTTCCAATGGGAAAGAAAAAGATTAGTCTGTCCCTACACTAATTCTAAAGTGGCATCCCTACTTAACATACCTCCCAGGCACGACAAAAAGGTGTCAGCTGTGAAGGCTCCCTAAGAAGAACATTCACTTTTCCAGATAAGTAACCCTAACTACCGAGCTCGTTCGAAGATGCTCCGTAATTTCTCCTGCCTAGTTCCAACTAAGATCCTGTCTAAGGCATCCAACTGGACTGCCATAGACAGGATTCAGTCTAAAACCCCAAACTGGCCCTAACCCTAGCTTCAATAGCAACTGACTCTCCACCCTCGGGGCACTTTCCCTAATACAAAATCCCCAAAACAAGGGGTACGCACATGGCACTCCCCTTGTACAGCCCCTTGTACTTTTCCAGTGTCGAACCTTCTTCTTCCAAAAACCGTTGCTGTGTCCTTGGATCCCAAGCACCTTCTCCGCCTAATGTTGCGAGTACATATTCCTGTAGACTCCTCTTGTCCACACTCCTACTCTAAACAATGGCTCATTCTACCTAACGAGTACCGTGTCCTTGAACCTGCAAAAGAAATGCATGAGAACGACTCCCTTGTACGCTTTAAGTTTCATCTCGAAATTCAACTGCAACCACGAGCTTCTTCCCCAACGCACATTTCCCAACCCAGCATCTCTAGTCATGCTAAGAAACCTACAAGTGGGCGTCTGCTAACGTTTCTTTTCTCAGGCCTTTACGCATTTCATTAACAAATCCCAACATTACACTCTACGTTATTGAACATTATTCTTATGTTAAAGCATCACATTTCTCATTTAGCAGCCTACACGTACAACCTTAATATGACACGTCTAATCTCAAAGCACATTACATACACAGAACAATTAATCCTAAGTTATTTAAGACATTATTCACCTAATTAAGCACTACATTAATCAGTAAATGATATGAGCATCATTCTATATGTGACAACACTTTCGATTAGTCCTAAATTTCTAAAACCAAACATTAATAGGGTCCTCTAAATATGCGGGTGCTGACTATGAACGATTATGATGCACCCCTACAATTTGTCAAACAACATGGCGCTCTATCAGTCTCCCCCTTTGATGACCTGTGTCATCACATAATACACCATCCTCAGGGAAAGAACCGATTTAAACAGAACTTGTTGCCATTCTACCTCTCCTTAGCAACTCCATGTTTTTTAGATTCTGGTATTGACTGTCCTGCAGACTCTCCATTTGTCTCTCTTGCGCTCTCAATGATCTTTCCAATCTTCCAGACTTATACCACTTGAAATCTCTTATCAAACCCCACAACTAAATCACACATGCCCCTACTATGATAAGAGGCTTCAACACATAAACAAAAAATCCCTTTCCAATGTTTGCAAGCCAACTCCCCACTTTACCAAATCCTTTTCCAACCTTCTCCCACACAGTTTCCTCAGTCAAATCCTCAACCTCATAATGAATGGCAGTGATGTTACTTATATATTTCTCCAAATCCTTACTATTGTCTGGTATATAAGTACAACACTCTTGGACCTTCAAAAGTTTACAGACTCCTCCCTCTTTTGCTAGAAGGACGTCTAAAGCAAGACGATTTTGCAAAACCATCGTCCTTAGCTATAGCATCTCTCCTTCCACCAACACCAATGACTTAGCTATATTCATTGACAGCTCATCTACAACAGGCACCAACCTTCTGATCTTCACATCATTCAAAATCACTCCCATAGTTGGTATCATTGCTCCAAAATCATCTCCAACCACAGCTGCTGCACCTCGTTTCTCTCTTGTATGATGTCCTCCTTCTAAGATCTCAAAATCTTCCGTATGATAAATCTTAGGAAAGATTATAGCTAAATAGTACGTACCATACCAATTATCAGGCTATCACACATAGGCATTCTTTTCACACACAAAATACACAGTTGGAATCACTAGCACTACACCTTGCAAAAAGTCCTTTGAGTAATACTCCATCGTAAAGGTATGCTCACATGTGTTCTGCCCCACATACACATTCTCATAGTATGTCTGTGGATGACTTATACACAACTTCCTCTTTTGCACCTCATCCAAAGCTATCGGGCCATAACTCCCTTTCGACTTGTGTAACTTCTCCTCATCTGTCCAATCTACCTTTCCTTGCCCTGAATCTCGCAACTGCTTTTGTTTCCTGTATCTGTCTTCTACCTGGTCTACAAATTTCTTCTCTGTATCTGACAACAAACACGTCAGATTATGGTGATGAGCATAAGCTGTGTCCAACTCCTGGGTCGGAATGAAATATGTCCGAAGTCGAACTTCGGACTCATAGTAGTCATACTTGTTTAAATGCTTCTAAGCTGGTACTTCAGTAAGAACAGCATCATAATTTGAAAAGAAATACTCAAAGTGATTACGTCCATAAAAAATGCTAAGCAGCAAACTACATGAAATACCATATGTCAAAGGAAGATGACGGTATCTAATGCCCTCATTCACTGAAGCTGGCAACTGCATACACACATAACAGTCTTTCGCATCCATTGCATCAATATACTCATACAGCAACTTGGCATATGCATTAAGCTTGAAATCACCTTTGGACAGATCTGCATGTAACCTACGACTCTCTTCTAGCAGCAAAACTCTGTTGTTTCCTACCTTGACCTCTTCTTTGCTAGGAGTAGTAGGTGTAGGGGTTCCTTCTACTCGACTGCCTTCTCCTGTGGTGCTAAATATGAGACTACAACTACCAAAATTATGAAGAGTATCACTCCTCCTACAAGTGTGCCTATTATACAACTATCTCTACTGTTTAGGTTTCCAGCCTCCATGGTCTCAGAAATATTTTCAGCTTATTTGTTTAACCAGAAACGCTCAAAAGTCTCTCTCTTCTTCAGGCACTTGTAAATCAACTCGAACCACACCTCAGAAAGCTGCAAGTCCCCTTTTTGTTTCAGTTCCTTATTTACAGCAAGCAAAAGACAACCTTAACCCTTCTCGGTCCTCTGTGGAAAGTCCCTAAATTTCTTCTTCTTCCACTCGGACCTAGGTTAATTGCATATATTTACAAAAGTCTTTTTAATCCAAGATACAATTTCCTCCAACAGCTTCTAGAACATGTTGCAAAAGTTCAAGACGAAGAACAATTGACTCATGAGATGAAATTTCGACTCCGAACCTAGGAAATATCAGTCTATTCAAGATCAAATTGCGAATCTTGCTCAGATACGGGGGATTCGGAACGGTGATAGTCAGTACCCCTTCAATTTCCATTCCTGGTACTAACAATACCACATCCAACTTCACATTAGGGCAGTTAGCAACTACTGTCACTCCCCTTATCCTCCCCGATCTCAACAATCCTGGCATCAGTCACACTGTAGGTCCAGTCTGGAGCTGCGTACTTTTGACAAGGCACGCTCTTCCTTCCTGATCTCCTTAGACCTCCACAGGCTTGCTCTTCCTCTCCTTCGTCTGACTGACTATTCAGACACTGGGGCAAGATCCCTTTCGGAGACCAGTCTCAAGTTCAAGCGCCTCTGCCTTTCTGGCCACTTCCTCAGCTCTGTTTGTTGTCTGGCTTTCTCTCTGCTCACTTTGCTCCCAATTTCTCTCTGCTGAGTCTGACTCTGGACCACTTTCACAGCAACTTCCCCTTCCAGAGGCAGTTTCAGTGTCGCTGTTGTTGTAACCCTCCTCAGCTTGGTTGAGTGAGCAACCAGCTTCTTCAGATACCCTCAGAGTTTGGCTTGTCCTCCCCTGCGGCTCGGCCACTTCAGCTTGATTTTCATCAAGGAGGAGAGCTATTTCTTCTAAGGGTGCTGAAACTCGGCGTGTGTGCGAAGCATGCACCCAGTTAGGCAGACCACCACACTTCACTGCAGTGTTCGTCACCAAAATGACTTGATAGGGGCCTCTCCTGCAGCTCTTTGTTACATGCTTCCGAACCAGCACCCAATCCCCAAGACTCAGGTCGTGGCAGAGCTCTCTTTGCAGCCGGGATTACAGCAGCCTGCACCTGATGGGACACAGAACGGATGACATCAGCTAGTCCCTTGCAATAATCAAGGATCAGATCATCGGTGATGCTAAGCAAGGCTGTCGATGGAACCGCTGGTAACCTCATAGCCCTCCCCATCAGTATCTCATGAGGGGAAAGACCTGTTCTCCTGTCTACTGTTCTCCTGTCTACTGCGCATACTCATCAACACCAACGGCAAAGCATCAGGCCACTTCAGAGATGTTGATGAACACACTTTTCTCATTCGAGCTTTCAGAGTCCCATTGACTTGCTCCACTATCCCAGAAGCCTCTGGACGATAGCTACAATGGAGTCTTTGCTCAACTTGCAATGCGACACAAAGCATCTTCATAATTTCACTATGAAAATGAGTTCCTCTGTCCAATTCCAAAGAGGTCGGAATCCCAAACCTAGGCACAAGTTCCCTCAACAACAGCTTTGCTACAGTGAGTGTATCACATCTACGTGTAGGGTACGCCTCCACCCACCTTGAGAAGACACACACCACAACCAGGATGTACCTCAGTCCGTTACACTTAGGCATCTCAATGAAATCCAACTGCATCCTGTTGAAAGGTCCCCCAGACCCCCCAATGTGACTCATTGTGACCACAGTTTTCTTTCCAGCATTCATTTGACAAGTAACACATCTCTGACAAACTGCCTCTGCCACAGCACAAAATCGTGGATTGTACCACGTTTGTCTGAACACTCGCACCATAGCATCTCTTCCCAGGTGTACTGCACCATGAATCTGTCTTGCCATTGAGCTCAGCAACTCATCCGGCAACACTGCCCTTCCATCACTTGAAACCCAAATTTCCACATCTCCTTTCACGCAGCCTGCATTGATCCACAAATTCTTTTCCTGATCAGAAACCTGTTCCTGCAGGCACTTGAACTCATCCCAAGTATCTGCCATGGCCAACATCGTGTTGAACTCGGTTCTTTCTTGACTCCCATCTACATGTTTCTCAGTGAATGAACAACCTTGTTTGGCACAGAATCGTGCAACTTCGTCCGTGTAGCGGTTTCCCAGTGGCACGAAGTCTGCTCCCTTTCCATGAGCCGTGCACTTTACAACTGCAATTTCTCTGGGAAGCTGCAAGGCCTCTAGAAGCAACCTCACAAACTCCCCATTTCGGATGGGCGATCCAGATGATGTCATGTAACCTCTCTGGGACCAGAGCTGTCCGAAGTCGTGAACCACACCAAACCTGTGTTGGCTGTCAGTGTAAATGGTAATCCAAATTTGGTCTACTGCTATGGAAGCACGAATCAAAGCAATGATCTCGGCCACCTCAGCAGAGTATACTCCTTCCAGTCATGCAGCTTCAACTACTCCTGTAATGGTACATACAGCAAAGGCTGCTCTCAAACGACCAACACTGTCTCTTAAACATGAACCATCGACAAAGAAAATCTCATCAGGGTCAAGCAATGGTTCATCAACAATGTCAGGTCTCGGTTTGGTGCAAAGCTTAGTCACATCAAGACAGTCATGGTCCGCACAATCTTCATCAAGGGTGTTTGGCAACGGAATGAAGGTAGCAGGATTCAAAACAGAACACCTCTTGAGGGTCACATTCTCTGCAGCAAGTATAACCTGCTCATAGCGTGTGAGCCTATAATTGGTCAGGTGTTGCGCCTTGGTCCTGGTCATTAGCAATTCAACTGAATGCGGAACATGTACAATCAAAGGATGACCCATGACAATACTCTCACCCCTTTCAATGCTGACACCTGTTGCAGCAACGGATTTGAGACACCCGGGCAACGCTGAAGCTTCTGCATCTAAAGTTGCTGAAAAGTAGGCAACTGGTCTACGGACACCTCCATGATCCTGGACTAAGACTGCCAATGCACATCCTTCTCGCTCACAACAAAATAGTGAAAAGGGCTTGTTGTAATCAGGCATTCCCAATGCCGGACCACGACAAAGGTCCTCTCGCAACTCTAAGAATGACTTCATACAGTCATCAATCCATGGTACCGTATCACTTACATCCTTGTGTGTCAGTTTCTGCAAGGGCTTTGCTTTCAATGAAAAGTTGGCAATCCACTGGCGACAGTAGCCCACCATCCCCAACAACATCCTGACTTCTCTCTCAGTAGAAGGCACCATCATTCTCATGATTGCCTCTATTCCCCGCCTCGGCAGGTCTCGGGCTCAAAAATTCCACGGACTCGACAATTCTCGCTCTGGTGCCTACTCAACTCATGGGGTCACACTCTGCAACTCTGGGCAATAGCTTGCTTAATCTCCACTACGGCCCCTCGCGGTGGGATGCCTGGCTTTCACCTTGTGGACACCCTGCCGGGGGTTTCTCACAGGGGAATACCAGGACGGGTTCCCTAAGCAAGCGCCGGGACGCTTACGGGCAGCCGTGCGCTTTACAAGTCCAATACATTTACATTTACATTACATTATTCTGTCTGGTGACACCTTTTTCCATCCGGTGACCCAAATACTGCACCTCATTCAAGCAGTATTGCAATTGTGTTGGTGACACCATGTGTCCATTCTCTGCCAAATGATTCAATAAAGCGATGGTGTCAATCCTACATGCATCCTCAGTCTCTGACGCCACAAGGAGGTCGTCTATGTACTGGACGAGAACAGAGTTCTGCGGCAGTAAAAGACTCTCGAGGTTCTTTTTCAAGAACTGATTAAAGATCGATGGACTCTCTGTATACCCCTGTGGGATACGAAACCATGTTAAAACACGTTTTTCCAGCTTAAATGAGGAAAGAAATTGGCTCTCCTCATGCAATGGAATCGAGAAGAAAGCCTGACAAAGATCAATCACAGTAAACCATTCTGCTTGACACGGAATCTGAAACAATATTACAGATGGATTTGGTACCACTGGAAAACAGGGAACAACTATGTTGTTCACCCGGCGCAGGTCCTGCACAATCCTGAACTTCCCACTCTGTTTCTGCAATCCCATAATAGGCGAGTTACATGGACTGCCCATTATCTCCTTCAAGATCCCCTGCTTTATCATAGACTCTATCACAGGTTTTATCCCTGCAATTGTCTCTGGGGTCAGATTGCACTGGGGTGTTCTCGGAAAGTCAACGTTCTGCTTCACCTGAATCTTGACCGGTTCAACTCCTTTGATCAAACCTATGTCCTCACCAGTGAAGTCCCACACTTCCTGTGAGACCGAGTCTCTCAAATCTAGTGGAAGATCTTGCACTGTCACAACAGGATACATTTCAATACACAATTGCTGTTTTGTGACCTTAAAAGCAGCATCATCATCATTAGTTTGCAATTCCACTCCTCTAGGGGTACAATAGATGGTGCAATTGAACTTACATAGGAGATCCCTCCCTAGTAAACACACAGGGCTCGAGTCGCACCCCACAAACTGGTGTCAGTCTCGAAACTTTCCTATTTTCACAGGTATTGGTTCCGTCAAAGGGCTTGTTATTCTCCTATTTGCAATGCCTACAACTTGGGTACTCTGTCCAGAGAGCGGTAGGTGGGGACTACTGCAGATCTTACAGTAGAACGGGTAGCACCAGTATCAAGCAGCAAGGTGATAGGGTGACCATCAACATCCGCTTCCACAAATGGTCCCCTCTGGTCTACCTCCAAGACTGCCCCAAGTGTGCAGTTTTCCTCCCCACTCAGGCACCATCATGCCAATGGGTATAGGTAACAGTCGTCACTGTCAGCTAAAAGAGGCATCTGCTGGTATGTCCGAGTTCGGAGGCAGGGGGACCTGTGCTCGCGGAGCCGAAGTCCTCCCTTTGGTCAATTTTGGCCTTGACACTGGTTTTGTCACTTCAGGCTCAGGTACCTGCACTACTTCCTCCTCCTGCTGTATCTGATTCGCAGGATTGAAGGGACACTCGCATCTCCAGTGTCCAATCTGATGGCACTCAGTGGTCTTTTTCAGAGTTGCCAAATCCACCTTTGGCTTTGAATCATTAATGCTTCCCTTTGGCTTATTCTGGCCGTTCTGTCTCCTTCCTAGGGTGCCTCCCCCCGACTGGACTTGGCCTCCCTTATCAGCAGCTTGAATTTGGACCAGCATCAGTTTATTCTTGAGTTTCTTATGCTTCGAATCAATCTCATCACTACAGTATCTAGCATATCTCAATATTACGTCCAGTGGTTTGTTCTGCCAACAAATTAAATGCTGCTGGATCATGAGGCAAATCTCAGGTCTCAATCCCAGAACAAACTTCGACACAAACTGTCCCATATCCCTAGGATCCATTACATCCAACCCACTGTACTGTTCGAAAACTTGCAACAATCTTTCATAATATTCATGCACGGTCTCCTTTGGCTCCTGAACTGCTCGATCTATCTTCACCCAATCAATTTCCTGTTGCGGTACCTTAGCTTTCAACCACATGATCACCTGCTAGTATTTTTTCATAACAAGAGGTGATGGGCCATTCGTGAAAGCCTCCCTCTCCGGTTCAGATGTGGACCATTCAACTGCAACCTTACGAGCTACCCACAAGTCACTCGGAACTACAATGTCAAACAGTGTATTCAAATCGAACCACAACACCTTCGAAATCTTAACAAATCTCTCAACTTGCTTATACCATTCAACTGGAATCTCTCTCAATTTTGGGAATTCGTTTGTGAATGCTGCCAAATATCCTCTACTCCAAGGCACATGCACATACCCCCCACTCACTACCTCTCGCAAAGGGTAGTTCCCAATTCCTGATATTCCTCCTCCCGGAGGAGGCGGTTCTGCTGCATTTCTCTTAACGCTCTTTTTCTTGGACCATCTTTCTTCCCACTTGTCAAGCCCACTCCATGCTCGTATCCCTATGATCAGTTCTCTGATGTGGGACTTCAGTCCAATCACCCTCTTTTCATCTAGATCCTGATCAGTATACTGTAACCGGTGACCACCCTGCAACATTTTCATTTTAGACAGATCCACATTGTATTTGTTTGCTAATTCCGTTAGTTTCTAATGTGCCAACCTTCCTTTACGAGTCACATCCTTTGCTACAAACAACAGCTCATCTGGCTCATAGAGTTCCACTATCTCTATCGGCAAATTCCCTTCAACAATCTCATCCACTTCTGCCTTCAATTGCATCACATCTAACCTCTTTGCCCTTATTGCTGTTCTAAGGATGCCTCAATTAGATGCACCACTCGACTCTCTGCAGTCACTGTCCTGCTCTGTGCACCTGTTCACTTCAAAGGTGTCCCTTAAAGCCATTCTTTGCTCGGCACTCCCATGATCCCAGTCCTCTCTTGACCGATCACCCTGAGTCCCTTCTATTGACTCCCATGTTCTCAGGTCCGACCTCAGCTCTCCCAGGGATTTTGGTCTTGGTCCCCTCAGGTCCATCGGCCCTTTTGATGAATCGGCTGTAGCCGGCAACGGTATGCTCGACTCTACAGGCCTCGGTGATGGAACCAGCTCATTCACTACACTGTTCCCTCCAAACCCAGCACTTCCTTCCATCCCTATCTGTGATGTACTTCCATTCCTCACCTGCTCTGGGTTGTACACTGATACTATGGAGCCAATAGTAACCGGCACCCTAAGAGCATCCGGTAACCTGTGAGAAGTGACACTTTCTGTATTCTGCATTTCCCCCATCAAGAGTTATCCCACTACTTCAGAACTTGGTGGAGCTTGTGGTTCCCTAGTTCCTTCCAACGGAGCTGATCTAACTCCCTCTGACTCCGGATTATACGGAGTTGGTCTCTCAGACAACTTCCTTTCTAACAAGCTGTCATCAGTATCACTGTCTTCATCCTCGACCTGCTTTTTCTGCGCATCCCCTGTCTTTACCAACAATGGATACAACTTATCCCCCTCAATCGTCTGAACTATCCATCTCTTTTCCAATCCATCCCATCTCGCATCTTAAAACTCCCTGACTGACCTCTTCACTCGCTCCTGTCTCCTGTCCCTGTTTCTCTCGTGTGCCACCCTAATCCACTCATTCAGTGCCTCAAAACTGTGTTGGTCTAGGCAAAGGTCACGAAGCAGCCATAATCAATTTCAGTTGATACAGCACCTCTAATCTGAAGGTTCCATATCTGGGAAAGGTCAATTCCTCATTTCCAGCAGTCATTTTGACCCAGTTCTCGAGCCACAATATGGTATGCAACCCCACGTTCGTAGCCATGTAATGAGCTGGGGTGTCCTCGGGCGGAGCCTCCCCCCCCCCCCGCCCGGGGCTCTAATTTCTTTTCTCCTTTTTTGAACAAATCCCGCAACACTTTAAAGCATTTCATGATGAAACCAGTGTTTCTCTGTTTACAACACTTGTTTACTTCTTAACGACAATTCACCAATCATAGCGCGACTCCACACCAACCGCCCTATCACAGCGCGGCTTCACACTAACCGCCCTATCACAGCGCGAGCGGCACCTTTTGATGTCACCTTTTCCCCCGCTCGCAGCAGTTCCCCTCCTTTTCACTTCGCCTCTCACTCACGCATACATCCCATGCATACACTGAAATGACCACTTACGACCAAGCAATCACTTTGCTGACTGTACGTCCACAGTCTGACTGTACGTCCACAGTTGTGCAATTGTCTACCGAAGTGGCAACTGTCTGTCCACGAAGCGACCAGACAATCACCTCAACTGAATAGGTTACAGACACTCAGCAACGCACGATCAGCGTGTTAGTTACTCACACACTCACACATTAATTCCCCCTATCTCGGTCCAGCGGGAGATCGATGGTACCTCATGATTCCCTTAACAATGGTTGACAATTATGTTTAGGTGTAAGGTACACCCAACCCACTTAAGCTACTCCTTGAGCCTAAGATTTTTTCCCGGGCTGCGCGCGCTCACAGCCTGATCTACTTTCATACAACAGACATTCCAACTCCACAAGACATCACAACACAAACACCACAAACATCACAACAAAACTGCGATTTAACAACACAAAACCCTATTCATACTCACTCTCCTACGAACTGCTGCTTTCCGCCGCATAGTCAGTGTCCATGAAACGCCGTCTTTCACCGGTAATCCACTGAACGGTCATCACCTAACTTCTATGGGCCTTGGGGAAATATTTATCCTAATCTAGGACCCCCTTACTTCCAGACCAATCATCCTCTGGCTACCAACTAGTGACGCTGGGATTCCCACTTCGATTTTCACCTTACTACTCCGAGGAATCTGCAGGTCGACGGGTCGCTTTGGTCTGCTTGGAAGTGTGAAGGAAGTTCTTTAAATTCAATATACCTTGACAGATTATCAAAATGAATACATTTAATCTAAAGGACCACTGACTCCGAGGAAAATTTTGAAAATGTATTACCAAGCCAAAAATAACTGAACATACAAGCACCTCAGCAAGAGGTCCAAAAAATAAACTGGCACTAATACAAACATAATCCTACGCAAGAGTCTCAGACGACTCAGAATAAAAAGCAGAGTTAATTCAAGAAGCATTAGACATGCGATCACTGTCCCCACTGGTAAACTTGACTGCATCGGTTCCAATGGGAAGGAAAAAGATTAGTCTGTCCCTGCACTAATTCTAAAGTTGCATCCCTACTTAACATACCTCCCAGGCACGAGAAGAAGGTGTCAGCTATAAAGGCTCCCTAAGAAGCACATTCACTTTTCCAGATAAGTAACCCTAACTACCGAGCTCGTTCTAAGATGCTTCTTAATTTCTCCTGCCTAGTTCCAACTAAGACCCATGTCTAACTGCTCATCCAACTGGACTGCCTTAGACAGGATTCAGTCTAAACCCCAACTGGGCCTAACCCCAGCTTCAATAGCAACTGACTCTCCACCCTCGGGGCACTTTCCCTAATACAAAATCCCAAAAACAAGGAGTACGCCTATGGCACTCCCCCTTCAGCAGGTACATCCCCTAGTACTTTTCCAGTGTCGAACCTTCTTCTAAAAACCGTTGCTATGTCCTTGGATCCCAGGCACCTTCTCCACCTAATGTTGCGAGTACACTTTCCTGTAGACTCCTCTCGTCCGCACTCCTACTCTAAACAATGGCTCATTCTACCTAACGAGTTCCGTGGCCTTGCACCTCCAAAAGAAATGCATGAGAACGACTCCCTTGTACGCTTTAAGTTTCATCTCGAAATTCAACTGCAACCACGAGCTTCTTCCCTAATGCTCATTTTCCAACCCAGCTTCTCTAGTCATGCTAAAAAACCCACAAGTAGGCCTCTGCTAACGTCTCTTCTCTCAGGCCTTTACTCTTTTAAATGCATTTCTAATACGGCAACATACGCATTTCATTATTAAATCCTTACATTGGGGGAGGAGCTACGCTTGCAAACAAGATGGCCGCTTAAGCTCCCGGCTCCGCCGACCTCCGTCTCCTGCCGGATGATCCTGTCATATATCCTGATTTTACGCCCGACCTCCGTGTGGATGAATAGTTGCTGAGCCCGGTGGTGCAACCCCGATCATTTTACGGACTTGATTGACGAAGTTACACCGTGTTGATATTCTCGGCCTAGCCCGGCTGGTGAGCCGGGGCCGCGAGTACTGGCCCGGCCGGGTTACAGTTGAACAACATCTGCCGTGGGACCCAGGTTGGGTCCGGTCTCTCGCTGTGGAGGTCATTTTGCCCGATTCTGATGGCGGTCGCTCGGTCTGGTTAACACCGGAGAAGTGGTGCCGCGACGCTACTGTGGCCGTGGGCGGGAGTCCCCTGTCCCGGAGACCGGGTGCGCCATTTCCCCGAGTTCGAAGGGTTGGGGTCCTCGCTCGCGGTAGCGGAGGATAGACTGCCGTGCGGTACACGATCAGCCGGCCTCCGTGGCTGTCCGCTCCGTTCTTGCCTGTTCCCTCGGATAGCCGGTGGCTCTGGGGACATAGACCTTGCTTGCAATTAAACGAACGGAGATGGGTCGGACGGAGTGCGAACCGTCGCTGAGGACCGTCTTGACTCGGGGCTCTACATTCGCATGTGGAGGTTTTGATCCACAAGATGTCCGCTTGTGCAGTTGGGACTGAGCGCCTGAGACCGGACTCTGCTCCATTGCAAGATCTCATACGAGCTGGGCCTCCCACGGTGCATGCCTTGTCGGTGGATGATGGCCTCGTGCTGAATGCAGTATTGGAGCCCTTGGTTGGTGAGAGTATATCTGATTGTAACCTTGGAATCGTGAGTGCATTGCCACAACTCATATTATGCCCGATGAAGGTGGAACCATTCGGCTCTCCGTTCCCGGAGTCTCTTCTCAATAACTTTCGAACTGTAACAATATTTTCTCCCCCCCCTGGCAGTTTCGTCATGTTCTCGGAGGAAACAGTATTGGGACTTATTGTCGGAGAGCCGATGCTTATGTGCGACTGGAGTTTTTGATGGCCTACCACTATTGACTTTCTCTGGACTGAACTTTCTTGCCCTCTTTTCCCATCTCGATTCTCCTGTTGAGGGAGTGGTTCCACTGGTGGGAGTGCGCATTGCAGACAGTAAGGGCCAAGGATGAGATTGACTGAAAGGGGCTTGTATCGTGGCTTCAATGGACATGGGTTTGCTACCACTATTCTTGCGGAGGGTTGGGCGGTGCTTATAACCTCCCCTGTTTGTTCTGATTAAATATCCTGATTGTTTTTGGTTATAGTTCAGGGGTCGTTTTTCTCTGGCGGGGGGAGGGGGGAACCGGGAGCCTGTATGTCGATTTCCTCCCCCACTTTTCTTTTCTACTTTTAGTACACAGTTCGTTGGGGCGACAGGCACACTGCTAGTTGGGCGGAAGCTGCAGGGGTGCAGGGTGGGGGGTTGGGGTTTGTCGTATTGTCTTTCTTTTTTGTTTTCATGTTCATTATCCTGTTCCTCCTCTGTTATTGGGTGACTTCTTGATGGACAGTCCTATGAGTCGGGTGGGCGGGGCCCGGGGGTGGCATTGCTTATATTGATCTTCCTAAATTGCCGGTTTTGTAATGGGTATTGGTTATAATGGTCGATAGTTCACTGCTCTATAATGTTACGCTCTCTTGCCACTCGATATTGCCCTGTTTCCTAATATCCTGTTTTTGTGGGTGGTGGGATTAACGAAGGTGTCAGTTGAACTGTCTGTAATCTTCTGTACATTCTTGAATTGCTTGCCGGCACACATAGTGGCCTTTGTCTCCTCGGGGGTCAACCGTCTATCCGGTTATAATGATTGTATATTGCTGTTGGATTCGTGATGTAAGGGGCCTGTTGTTGGTTTTATGTTTTTCAATAAAAAGTTTTTTTTAAAAAGAAATAAATCCTAACATTACACTCTATGTTATTAGACATTATTTTTATGTTAAAGCATCACATTTCTCATTTAGCAGCCTACACGTGCAACCTTAATATGGCACGTCTAATCTCGAAGCACATTTCATACACAGAACAATTAATCATAAGTTACTTAAGACATTATTCACCAAATTAAGCACTACATTAATCAGTAAATGATATGAGCATCATTCTATATGTGACAACACTTTCGATTAGTCCTACATTTCTAAAACCAAACACTAATAGGGTCCTCTAAATATGCCGGTGCTGACTATGAACAATTATGATGCACCCCTACAATTTTTCAAACAACATGGCGCTCTACCATAGGCTTATGCGTTTCATAAAAAATACAAGCAGGTGCATAGGCTAGGATCATGAGAACAAGTGAAAACAACTTCAAATGTAAGCTAGGATTAATTTTATCGTCTTGTGAGCCAAAAGATGGCACAGCTCAACGTGAGAGACGGACAGCTCCTGTGACCTACCTTGGTGTATGCAAGAAACATTGCTGAAGCAAGTTATGGTTACTTTAATACAATATTTGTATTTCACAGAAGGAAGATCAGCATGTGGGCAGAGCAAAAGCCTGTCGCTTGAGTGTTTCTTAAGCTCTTTTTCTGTTGATCACATAAGGTCAATGATAACTGCTTTGTCAAGCCAGACCTATGAAAAAAATTACTTTAATATAAATACTCTGCCTTATGTGTATAAGCAATAGCTATTCACCACAAGAACCACTCTGGAAAAACGTCTTGTGTAGGTTCTCGCTAGTAGGCTCTGACATAATACAAAAACCATTCTTCCCCCCCTCTACCTCACCCATCTTAAAGTGCAACAAACACAACAGGCACAGCTGCTCACTGGGCCGCACACTGGAGTAATAAGGAAGAGCAGGAACCAATACAGATCTCCTTCCACATCACCACTTTAAGATCCATGACAGTACAATTACTCTTCTCAATGTTAGATCATCAGGGGCGTAGCTTCTGGTGTGGTGTTTGGGGTGTTACACCCCTCTAATAAATGTATTTTCTGATAAATAGTCGGGCACAGGTGCTTTGAGGCGGGAATGGTGAGATGTCTGTCAGATTTCACCAGGAACTTTTACATACACAGAGACAAAAACACACACACTCCAGGTCCCTCTCTCTAAAGATAGTGCTAAAAAATATTGGTTATCATAAAAAATATTGCATTGTCTCTCTTAGTACTGCTACCTATCTGCATTCCTCTCCATTTCCACTGCTCCTTATGACCCTTTTGTGCGCCCTGCTTGTCATATAATGTATTTAAACATGATATGCCAGCCAGATTGTCAGAAAATCTGAAGCTCCCCCCCCCCCCAATTATACTAACCAACCTAAGCCCCTACAGATCATTTACCTCTCAAATCATGCTCCTACCACTAACTCTCTGTTGCCGCAGGTAGCCAGTGGGAATCAGCTTTGGGGCAAACTCCTAGTTTTCCTAGAGCCTATTCTATTGTGGCATTGAATCTGGTCCAAAGATGAGACAACGTTAAACAGGGACATTCTATTGTACAGTATGAACCAGGAGGGGACCTGAAAGATTCCTTGAATTAAATATGTCAGAGATTTTATGCGTGATTTGGGCCACTTAGAGTATTTTACTGACCCGAGCAGCAACCAGTCGATCTCGAGAAAACAGTTGAAAAAAGAAGCTCTTATGTTGCTGGACACACTGATATTTTCGGCCGAGATTGTCAAACCGTCTGTCCAGCATAACCAGCTAATCTTAACTACCTTCAGTGACCAACCGTATTTAAAATTTGTACCGGGGGGATACAATAGGTTTTTCTTGTCTAGATTCAGGCTGAGGATTTTTCATAGACTTGTTAGTGTCCCTAAAATGAATGATTGGGCCGGGGAATTACAAGTACACTCCTGCGATAACCTCTCTGAACAATATACGATACACGTAGTTTTATTCTGTAAATTTTACATGGAACTAAGGACAATTTGGATAATTCCAATTTTAAAATCCATGGGGATTCGGCAGTGCCGTCCGGCGTTCATCAATCTGCAGTTTCTGGACAATGTACATAATGTATGGAGGATCTCAATGTATTTAAAGAAGGATCTTTGGCAAAGGAAATCTATGGTGATCTAAGTAGTGAATTTTAAAGTAGCACTGGATCGTTATTATCATTCTAAATTTTTATCCTGAACTTCGCAATGTATTTTATAATTGTTTGGGATTTTTTATATGCTTTTATGATTGTATGTAATAACAATCGAATAAAGCTAATTTTGACTTGACTCGTAGCTACTGTGCCTGCTCAGCCATTGAAGTGGCACCCGAGGTAGAGGGTCCTCTCCTTGAGGTGAGCAGCGCAGACAGTCCTGCCGCACACATACCCTGCCTGCTTTAGCCACCATTTCGTCCCATCAATGAGGAGTATTCTTTATCATCAAAATGGTAGCTAGGAACTGAAGTAAGAAAATAGCAATAAAAATGCGTTTGCTTATGGCACTGGATGACAAGTGTGCTCGATAAATGGTCAGTGAGGAAACCTACCCAACTAAGGTCGTCAAAGTCTCTCTGCCAGATGCTGAGTCTATTTAAGACTTAATTTAAGGCCTAAGAAATTACAGCACATGCAGAAACATACACGGCAAAGACAGAGGGAAATATATTTAATAAAATTGAAAAATAGAAATGAAATGAAATGAAATGAATTGAAATGAAAAAAGAAACTTGCTAAAGCGCACTGTGGCCAAGCGGCTTCCTAGAAGGAAGACATGTTGCTACAATCGCTTTCAAAATACATAGTAAGATCTAAAAGATCACATTACCTTCTAGAATCCTATCATGTTTCTACAGTCAGTGTTTTACAGGAATGGGCAACATTAGCTTCCAATTTTGTGATTGTTTCCTCCCAAAACATATGGATGAGTGACTCATTAAGAGTTTAAATTAGAAAGGTGTGGCCCTCATGCCAAAACTGTCCTTGTGTAATGTTTCCACTTCAATAGAGATGTCCCACAAGAGCAGACATGGAATGAGCACAACACTCTAAATGAGTTCTGATTGCAACTCATTTTCAATGTACAGTTGGCCATCTTGCCTCTCCTTTATATGAACCACTCATCCGTCTTCCTTGCTGCGTGCCCTAATGTAGTGCTTTATCTTGAGGTAGCCCACAAGGAACTGCAGTGGAGGAAGCCCAGGTGAGTAATGAGAGAGTGAACATTGACACAGGGCAGGGCCATACAACACCTGGTTTCCCAGATGCTAATGCAATAAGCCCAAATCTGTTCCTACACTGCAACTTAAATACTAAAATATAATATTCACTACGGCGAATTGTATACCTGGATGGGATCCCCTGTCCAAAACCCTGTCATAGTGTATACTATGGTGTAATTTTAAGTAGTGAGAATTAAGGCTTGTTGAGCGAGATCTCTGCTATGGCGATGAGAAGTGCCAGCCAAGTGCTGCTTTAAACAAGAGGACGGTGGTGGAATTTTCCAGATACATGTCCGCTGCTCACACGCCCATGATATATGCCCAAACCAAAGCTTGGCGTATTTGGGGTATGGCAAGGTGATGGAGTTTCATAGGCTCTCCTACCTTGAAAAGGAAGTGGTTGAATTAGTTCAAACCACCCTGTAAGGTTCCAGACAATATATCCTTAAAAGCATGGCTGAAAGAGTACCATCCAAAGACGAGCCGCAAAGGTTGTGTGCCAGCGATGGCATGTGATGACTAACCTGAGCCAGTCAGAAGTGATATCCGTAGCCAGTATATGCCCCCGCTGACAGTTTCACCTCCTAACTCAGCCTCTTTGCTTTCACTGTTTGTTTATGCCTTCTTGGCTTCATGCTACATTTTTCCTGGGTCCAGTAATGGCCAATGTCAAGCCCATCCAGCGTGTTCTATAAATCATGACACTATTCAGTTCCACAGATTCTTTTTTCCTCTGTTTTGAATTGTATGATCCACCAGTGATGGTTTCTCCTGTTTTTCCGCTTGAGTTACAGGTGGTGTTGAGGTTCCGGTGATGTTCTTTTGGTCATTTCTACACTCATTTGATTCATTTTATCTCTGTGAAAGCGGCCCAAGGTAAACAGCAAGATCTGATTTAACAAAAGACATGGTCCCTGCATGTGGGTGAAGATGTTAACGAGCACATATCTCTCCAGGTAAAAACATTCATCATTGTTCTTCCAGGCACTGTTTTTTTAGCTTCTGCTTCACATGCTTCAGATACCTCTGTGTATTCTGCTTTGTTAAATCTCTTGCTGCAATGCTGCTTTTGTCGATGTTTGTTGCTGCTCCATCACACATTTTTTCACTGTTGAGTTGCCTCGAAATCAACTGCGCTTGTCGCATTGGGTCGCTTTCAGCACCTTGCAGAGATAACTACTCCTTCGGATGCCTGCCATTGCTATTAAACCTTCTGCCTACTGTTCCTACTACAACTGATGCCCGCTATTGCTATGCTTACTACTGCTTTTACAGCTCCTGTTATTGCTACTTCATCACTCGTTGCTGCCTACTTGTGCTACCTTAGCTTCTGCACACCACTGCTACTTTATCTTCTGCATGTTTCACCTCCTGTAATTGCTTCCTCGCTTTCTACCTGTTACATCAACTCTTAACGGCCCCTCATCTTACAGCTCCTTCTTGCCACTGCATCTCCTGCTGGTGCACGTTCAGCCCCTGCCTATTACTTTTTGTTGTTGTTGCTCTGGGCCCCTTTATTGTGCACAAACCAAATGTACTGTTCAGGTGCTTTTACGGCCATCTCGTTTGACCCGCTCAGCGTACCCCACCCTTCTACCGTGCCCCAGATCATCTCCCTCCCCACTGACTCCTGTCATTTTTCCAAACACCCATATTCTCTCCCATTTCTTAGGGCATCCTCTGGCTGTATAGATCATGTGTTCTGCTCTCTGGCACCAATCTAAATCAGCCTCCCAATCCTTAATTGATGGGGCGGACCCCGCTCCCCATGCCCTTGCAACATTCTGCTTTGCAACCCCTGCTGGCAGTCTCAGCCAGATTTCTTTGGACTTAGACCAGTCACAGTCCCCTTTTGTTTCTAATAATAACCAACCAGGTTCTACCAGGCCCTCCACCTCCTCGACCTGTGCCATTATTGATGTGGTCCAAGCCCAGTACTGTTGTATCAACCGGCAGTCCCCCAGGGTGTGACCTCCTGCCTATTACCGACCCATTTAGTATATGGTGATGTATCATTCATGAATAAAGGGTGGTATCGACTCAGCACCAAACCTCAAGAATGAACCTAACTTTAGATAAGTGGCATTGGAAGTTATCTGGGCAGTGTCACACTTCACATGCTTCCCCGACCTTCATTCCGGTATCGTGACCACCAGACCCTGCCTGCATTTAACTGCGCTTGATTTGCTGAATTAATTTCCTCCGTGAGCCAGATCGCCACATAGCGCTTCATTATCTACATTCTGTGCAGATTAACATAGGAGCGTAGCGCTAGTCCCATTTGTGCTGATTAGCATAGCGCTAGCCTTCCATAGCGCGCTGCAACGCTCTACTCTGTTTGTGCTGGCTGCATTTAAGTTTTTGAATAATTGTGTCCTGTGCCGGTCCCACTAGAAGTATCATAGCGTATTTACACAGTTTGTGCCCCAACCCTGCATTGAATTTGGCCGACTGCCATCTTGTTTTGCTTGTTGTTGTTTTGCATTCCCTCCCCGGATCTCCCTTCGCCTCCCGCCTCCCAGCTGCTCCTCCCTCGCCCCTCTCCCTCCACTATCTATATATGTCAGATGGCTTTACGGGCAGCGGCCACGCGCAGCGGTCGCGCCGAAGGTGCGCCAAAGGTAAGCCCGTCTACGCCTGGACCGCGCCCAGCGCCAGACCCCCTGGTCCCGGCCGCCCCCAACCCACTAGACTCACATATGATGCCGCAACTCTCCTCGCTCTCAACACCGGACGCACTGCACTATGCTGCGATGCTACCCCAGGACGTACCCACGGCCCATTCGCCTCCCTCTCCTGCAAATTCAACTGCCTCAGGACCCTCGACAAACCCACTTCCCCCACACACATCTCCGAACCCAACCATCTGAAATGCATCCTACTGAACACCCGCTCGGTCCACAGACATGCAACGGAACTTTGGGACCTGATCGATACTGCGTCACCTGACATCGCCTTCCTTACCGAAACATGGATGAACGCATCTTCTGCCCCTGACATCGCCATAGCCATACCGAATGCTTACAAGATTATCCGAAAAGACCCCACCAATCAAACTGGTGGAGGCATCGCCATCGTCCACAGAAACACCATCAAAATCACAACCAGCTCCGACGACAACCTCTCATCCGCCGAACACCTCCACTTCCAGATCCACACCGACCCCAGGACCACCCTTAGAGGCACCCTCATCTACAGGCCTCCAGGCACCCGAACTCAATTCAGCGACGACATCACAGACTTCGTCAGCCTGCACGCCCTCGCCTCCGAGAACTACATTCTTCTAGGAGACCTCAACTACCACCTTGAAAACATACTCGACAACAACACCACCACCCTTCTGGACAACCTGTCCAATCTCGGACTCAAACAACTTGTTGACACCCCCACTCACACAGCCGGACACACGCTCGACCCTATCTTCACCTCCAGCAAGCACATCTCCTTCGATCGCACTACAGCTCTCCACTGGACGGATCACAGCTGTGTTCACTTCAGCTACAAAACCACCCTGTCCCACAACCATCCACAACCCATTCCCCGGAGAAAATGGAACAAAATCACCACCGACCAACTCCTCACATCACTCAACCAAAACCCTCCCACCCTAGCAATGGACCCAGACCAAGCGGCCACCAACCTCAGGCAATGGATTACCCACAGTGCGGACGAACTAGCACCCCTGAAAAAACACCAGTTGAAATCATCCAGCAAAAAGGCTCCCTGGTTCAATGATGACCTTAAAAAATCCAAGAAGACATGCCGCACCCTGGAGAAGAATTGGAGAAAAGAACCAACCTCAGACAACATGGCCTCCCTCAAGACAGCCACCCGCAAACACCACCAGCTGATTCGATCCGCCAAGAAATCAGCATTCAAGGACCGTCTCAACAACAATTCTCATAACAGCAAAGAACTCTTCAATATCGTCAAAGAATTCACCAACCCTACCGCAGCATCCAACGACATCACTCCCTCCCAAGACCTCTGCGATGCGCTATCCTCCTTCTTCTACAACAAAATTGCCGACATCCACAACAGCTTCAAGAATACTCCCAGTGATCAACTCGCCCCACCCCCTTCAGATCCCACCCCTCCAACTAACAACCTCAGCGCCTGGAACCCAATCACCACTGAAGACACCATTCGCCTCATGAACTCAATCCACTGTGGCTCGCCTTCCGACCCCTGTCCCCACCACATCTTCAACAAAGCTGACTCCATCATCGCACCCCAACTCCGCGATGTCATCAACTGCTCTTTCAACTCTGCCACCTTTCCAGAAATCTGGAAACACGCCGAACTCAGCGCCCTTCTGAAAAAACCCACAGCAGACCCCTCAGAACTGAAAAACTACCGACCCATATCCCTCCTCCCTTTCCCGGCCAAAGTCATCGAGAAAGCCGTCAACAGCCAACTCGCCGCCTTCCTTGAATCCAACAACTCCCTGGATCCCTCACAGAACGGCTTTCGAGCCAAACACAGCACCGAAACCGCCCTCATTGCGGCGACCGACGACATCCGAGCACTCCTGGACAACGGAGAAACAGTGGCCCTCATTCTACTCGACCTCTCCGCCGCCTTCGACACTGTTTGTCACAGCACCCTCATACAACGCCTCAACAACATCGGCATACAAGGAAAAGCCTTGGATTGGATCATCTCGTTCCTAGCTGGGAGAACCCAGAGAGTCCGACTCCCCCCATTCTACTCAGAGGCCACCGAAGTCATCTGCGGCGTACCTCAAGGTTCCTCACTCAGTCCCACCCTCTTCAACGTCTACATGAGTCCTCTCGCCTCCATCGCACGTCAACAAAACCTCAACATCATCTCCTACGCCGACGACACCCAGCTAATCCTTTCCCTCACCAAAGACCCCAACACCGCCAAAACCAATCTTCACGAAGGTATGAAAGAAGTAGCCGAATGGATGAAACAGAGCCGCCTAAAACTCAACTCAGACAAAATGGAGGTGCTCATCCTAGGATCCTCCCCCTCAGCTTGGGACGACTCTTGGTGGCCTTCCGCTTTGGGCTCAGCACCCACACCCACAGACCATGCACGTAACCTTGGCTTCATTCTAGACTCCTCTCTCTCAATGTCCAGACAAGTCAATGCCATCTCGTCCTCCTGCTTCAACGTCCTTCGCATTCTCAAAAAGATCTTCCGCTGGATCCCCCTCGAGACAAGAAAGACTGTCACCCATGCACTGGTCACGAGTCGACTGGATTATGGCAACACACTTTATGCCGGAATTACAACAAAATTACAGAAAAAGCTCCAGCGCATCCAAAACGCGTCAGCGAGACTCATATTAGACATCCCGCGCCAAGAGCACATCACCGGACACCTAAAAAACCTCCACTGGCTTCCCGTCAACAAAAGAATTACTTTCCGCCTTCTTACCCACGCACACAAGGCCCTTTATAATCTAGGACCCGAGTGCCTCAACACCCGACTGTCCTTCTACAATCCCACCCGCCAACTAAGATCATCCAACCAAGCCCTCGCCGCAGTCCCGCGCATCCGAAAATCCACCATGGGTGGCAGATCCTTCTCCTTCCTGGCTGCCAAGACCTGGAACTCACTCCCCACCCACCTCTGCCTTACTCAGAACCACATCTCCTTCAGAAAAGAACTGAAAACCTGGCTATTCGACAAACAGTGAACCCCTCCCGCTAGCGCCTTGAGACCCTCTGGGTGAGTAGTGCGCTATATAAATGCCCGAACTTGAACTTGAACTTGAACATCCTCAGACTCATGCCCATGACACGTGGTAAAAGTGATGTCATTCATAAAACCTTCTCAGTGTGGCAGGGTATGTCTAGAAGGATTTACTCCACGGTTGTTGTTACTATCAAAGCATTTGTGTTGTGACTTTAAAGTTCTCAGCCTAGCTAAGGGTCTCTGAGGGCATTTTTATGGCAAAATAACACAGCGCAGCGCAGCAAGTCCCCTTTCAGAACTGCGCCACATAAAAGAAAACAAGTTACTTACCTGTAACTTCAGTTATCCAGTATTGGTATCTTTCATAGATTCACATGCCTGAATCATTCCCCATCGCCGAGGCGGGAGTCCCACGGTAAATAAAATAGCAGTGCCAAAGGTAAATAACAGTAGTAGGCCCTAAGGAAAAGGCCTGAGGCCCAAATCCGAGTAGCCTATCTACATCATTATGCTAAAAAGACCAAAGTCTTTGTCCCAACCAATCAGCTAGCAGCACCTTCTAGAACCCTCTCTGCAGAGCCAGTTCTCCTCAGATTTTCTTTAGCACAAGTGGGAAATGAGTATCCCAAATAGAGAACTGACTCTCCGGGGAGGAGGGTGGGTGCATGTAAATCCATGAAAGATACTAATACTGGATAACTGAAGTTACAGGTAAGTAACTTGGGGCTAGATGTAGGTAATTGTAAATTACCGATTCGATGGGTGTGGCTAGTGCCCGCAGAAGATGGCGGTGTTCCCGTGACTCTCCCGGGAGGCGGCGGAGGCAGAGGGCTTGGCGAGACTCCTTCCCTCTGTCAACGATGCTGGTAGATGGAAAAGGCTGTTGGAAGCCATAAAGAAACGACGAGACTCCTTTGCAGAGACCTCTGGAGCCGCGGTTGATTGCCTCTTCGACCCGAGTGTGGCGCGGAGCCTGGTGAGGACGCGGCCGCCATTTTTCGGATCCCGCTGACGGAGCTCCGCTCCTAGCGGTAGTCCGGTAACTTCAAGCGCGCTGCCTGAAATTTCTCCATTGCCGCTTCCCCCTTGCTCCTGTGCCTCAATTTGCTGACTGCTCTTATTTTTATGCATGTAGTCTATAAGCGCCACACGCTACGGTTTACTTTGAGGAGATGCGCCCGCCATTTTCTGGGACCCACTGACGGAGCTCGGCTCCTAGCGGTATTCCAGCATCTCACTATTATGTGCTGAGCGCTTCAACATTGCCACTTCTCCTTGCCTCCTGCGCTCCAACTTGGTGTATATTCTTGCTATGTACCTGCTACAAATAAAACGCCTCATGATGTAACTTTTCCAGTGGGCAGTTGCCGCCACTTTCCATATTGTCAGCATACCAGCTTGTTTTACAGCATGGCTCCTCACATGACTCTGACGATATTGATTGATTACCATTTCCTCATTTTCTAAGCGTTGCCTCAGGCTTATGCAGGTGTTATGCTGGTTATATACAGTTCAATCCTGACTCTACTGTATTACCTACCAACAGTCTACGTTTGATGCTTATCCTTAACTTTTTTCCTTCGACCTCTGACATTTCATGCATTTTCTTCATTAAGGATGGCGATTTATCATTACTACCTGCTTTAATGGCCTTCAATTAAGCTGACTACTTATATTTCTGTCATAGGCAACGCACTGCATTATTTTCTTTAATTGGGGCGTTATGTATAAAGTCTTTTAGTCAAATATGCGCAGGTTTTTCCTTTTTCCTCCTAAAGTGTTAGCTTAAGCATTGGTCATTCGCAATTTGTCTCTTTTCTGAAACTTGCCGTGGTATAATTGTACTAACAGTATGAGCATATTAGGCTTTTGAATTCACTATCTCTACACTAGTGACATTTGTAACTTAGTTCAGACTTATTGCCTTGACTGCCATATTTCACACATGTATGTTTCGGATATTTTTTTAGCTATATTTAATTCCTTAAGCTTTTACCTATTTATATTGTCATTTGTGCTGTGGTGCTCTGTTTTTCTAGTGCTTTTCACTTCTACTTCTTTGAATTGTTTACTTCATTGATGGGCAGGTTATCTAAGGACTTACATAAACCTTCGCCTTCCTCACGCAAATTTCCAATCCATACGAGCTCAAGATATCAGTGTCTTGCAATGGAGGATTCACTTGAGTCATTGCCTAAAAGTTCACCAACACCATCGGTTCCATCAGTGTCTTCTGCTACTAAAGCTACCGCCAAAAGGTTAAAAAAAGATCCTCCTTCTCCTCCTAAGCAGCCCAACACGGTTACCATGGATATCTTATTGGAAGAAATAAGGGCATAGCGCCCTTTTATTGAAGAGACTAGATCCACATTTCAATCGATCTCTGAGAAATTGTTGAACGTAGATGGGCGTGCCACTCAATTGGAACAAGATGTTTCTTCTCTGAGCTCTTCTGTCTCCAAGGTTGACCCACTATGTGCAAAGGTCTCAGATCTGCAAAAACAAATCGAAAATTTAGAAAACAGGAATAGAAGAAATAACCTTCGAGTTTATGGTCTTCCGGAAGGAACAGAGGGCTCCGACCCCCTTGTATTTTTCAAATCTTTCCTTCCAAAAGGTCTTCAATTGCCGGACAGCACCATTTTTAACATACAGAGGGCACATCGACTAGGTCCTCCTCCTGCTGCGATGTCCACCTCTGCTGCTAGGAAACCAAGAGGCGTTATCATCTATTTCCTTGAATATACTGATCTGCTTAAAGTTTTATCAGCTGCTAGAGACATGAAGCGAATTACATGGTCGGGCAATCCTCTTTTTTTCACAGGATTATGCCAAATCTACCGCTGACCGACGCAAGGAATTTTTATCCCTTCGTCCTCAACTTCGTTCGCTGGGAGCACGGTTTGGTTTATTCCATCCCTGCCTTTTCAAGGTGACTCTCAACAACAAAACCACCACTTATGATGATCCACTGAAGCTGAAGAGCTTTCTGTACTCTCATACTACAACTGCGATGGATGTTTCTTCAGCATCTCACTCTACTTGATTTTTATTATTGATGTTACATGGTCATGTTAAGCCTGTATTTACTGTTTTTGAGTGTTAGTCTCTAGCAATTGTTTCATGATGATAACCAATTTTATTTCCTGGTTTTTACTGTTTTTCATTCGTTGTTCTTGTTTCCATTTATATAGATTTTCATCCCTCGTGCTATTTCCCCTTATTCCATCCTTGGAGTCTGCTGAGTCGCTTCTCCTTCCCGCCTTCCCCCACGAGTTTCGGACCTGTCATTGTTCTATGTGGCTTCCATCCTCCCTCCCTGTACATGTCATGGATGTTACGTAAGTTATGTTTCCCCTTTTGTATTTTCTTTCTATGCCTCTTTCTTTTCTTGCTTATCCTCTTTCATCGTCCTTTTGGTCTTACTTTTTTCTCTGGTCTTCCTATTTTTCATATCTCTCACTGGACACCTTCCTGTTTTTTCTCTTTTCCCCTCGTTTTCTGCTTTTTCCCTTATTATCAATTATTCGTTTTGACATACAGTTTGCTTGTTATTGATTGTAGTTTTCATTTTATCAGCCACTGTTACGACTGCCATTTCTTGTTTATCTCTAGTTTTTTTCTTGCTAAATTATGTTTTCTTAAGTATTTTAGGTATATATTCACTTTAAGGATTTTTTGTCATTCACTGTTATTACATTGTGTTGATTATCTTATATACACTCTTGATTCTTATTTATTGATGATTTGCTTTAATCAGTTTTTTTATATACTTTTATTATCTTTTTGTATGCCTTTAAAAATTATATCCTGGAACGTCAGAGGTTTGCGCTCCCCCATAAAGAGGCAGAGAGTCTTAACACACCTAGCCAAGCTAAATGCGGATATTGCTTGCATACAAGAATCACACCTCTCACCTGAAGAATCTGTTAAACTAAAAAGGGGCTGGGTTGGGGAAGTTTTCTTTTAACCGGGCGATGGCAAGCGTAATGGAGTTCTCATTTTATTTCGAAAATCCCTTTCAGATTCACTAGGTAGATGGGTTTTGGTCAAATTTCTTATCGATAATACTCCAGTTTCCCTTTTGAACGTCTATGCCCCAACTTCAGGGGATGTTTCTTTTTGGTCCTCTTTATCTCCACATATCACCTAATATTATGAAGACAATTTTATTCTGGCAGGTGACTGCAACGAAGTTTTTGACCCTTTTTTAGATAGGCATTCTACTAGCACATACACTCCTCATAAGTCGCATAAATCTTTCACACAACTCATTCATCAATTTAACCTCATTGATGCCTGGAGACTTTGTAACCCCACTCTAAGAGAATACTCTTTCTTCTCACCACCCCATCAGACCCAATCTATGTTAGATTATTTTTTTATTTCGCACCATCTTTCACAATCCTTGATTGCTTCTGATATCGGTTCTATTTTGATATCCGACCACGCACCAGTCTCTATACATTTGGATATTTTGCAAAAGCCATCCCTCACCAGGAAATGGCGTTTCAATAATTCCCTTCTTCTTGATTCCGACTATGTTTTCTCCTTCAACTCCTTTTTTCATGATTACTTTATGCGAAATGAATCTACTGATATGCCCTTTCATATTGTCTGGGATGCTTTTAAGGCATCTGCTAGGGATTTTATCATTGGTTATGTTTCCCGTAAACGAAAGAAAACACAACAAATTAACAAAGACCTTTTCTCTAAAATAAAGAAGTTGGAGCATTCTTATTTTACTTCTAAATCTAAAGATTGTTTACATGAACTCATAGCTACTAAATTACAATTTTACAAAGATACCACAAATAATGCCTCTAATTTTTTACTGCGTTCAAGTGCTACATTTTACGGGGGTCAAAATAAAGCTGGGAAACTATTGGCAAATTATTTGAAAGTTAAGCAAAGACTAATATAAAACTATTTACGGTCAAGATTGTGTATTGAGACACAAAGATGATGAAATTTTGCAGGAGTTTCTTCAATTTTATAAAACACTATATTCATCCGAAACGACTTCCTCAGCTCAGGACGTTTGCCAATTCTTTTCTGGCATTGAATCTCCTTCCGATACCCCTCTTGATCTCTCTTCATTAGAATAAGATCTAACTCCGAAGGAACTTCTTTGTGCTCTGCAATCTCTCAAAAAAGACAAGGCTCCAGGCCCTGATGGCTTTACAGTTGAATATTTTCTTCATTTTTCGACGTTACTTATCCCCAAATTACACGCTCTTCTTTCCACTTTTCTAGAATCAGGCTCTTCCTCTGGCTCCTTCTGCGATGCTCACATCTGTATTCTTCCCAAACCAGCCAAAGACCCACAGTATTGTAAAAATTATAGACCCATTTCCTTGGTTAATATCGACTATAAAAAAAATTCTAAGGATTTAGCTTCACGATTAGAACACTTTTTACCGGATCTACTAGGTAAGGAACAGTCTGGTTTCGTCAAGGGAAGATTGCTTTCAGATAACACCAGATTGTTCTTTGATATTCTATCTAAGACTTCACACTCTTCTCATTCTCTTGCTGCTATAGCTTTAGACGCCGAAAAAGCCTTTGATAGAGTCGAGTGGTCGTATCTTTTCCATACTTTGAAGTGGTTCGGTTTTGGCCCAAAAATTTCTACCCTAATCTCTCTAGTATTCTCATCCAAGGGCAGCTATTGCAGCAAATGGCGGTATTTCCTCTTATTTTTCCCTTGGAAGAGGGGTTAGTCAGGGCTGTCCTCTTTCGCCTTTTTTGTTCAATCTCGCCTTAGAACCATTCTTATTGCGGATTCGCCAGAATAATGCCATACATGGTTTTACCTTCCAACAGACCACAATTAAAATGTCGGCTTATGCCGATGATGTTTTACTATTCTTATCTAAACCCACAACGTCTTTACCTGCCTTTTTGGATGAGGTTGACTCCTTTGCGTCAGTCTCTGGTTATAAATTGAATAAGGATAAGTGCGAAATTCTGCCCTTGACTAAATCTACTTTTAAGTCTGATTTTGCCACTTCGGGGTTCACGTGGAATCCTAAATGCATTAAATACCTGGGTCTTCACTTTACTCCTACTCTTTCAGACACAGTAACGCGCTGTATGGATGATTGCTTACAAAAACTAACGGCCCTTACCACACAGTGGCACCCTCTATATTTATCTTGGTGGGGCAGGATGGAACCCATTAAAATTATGCTTTCCCCGTTAGTTTTATTCACAATGTCTAATATTCCTTTCTCTATCCCTCTATATCATTTCAAGAAAATTAATTCTATCTTATCTTCTTTCTTATGGGGGCATAAAAAAGCCTGCATGTCTATTTCTAAATTAACTTGTCCAAAGGCGGAAGGTGGGGTGAACTTTTCGAACTTTTCTCTTTATCACAAATCTTTTTTATTAAACCAAGCATCGCGTTGGATTGCGGAATCTTCCTCACTTTCTCCTCTATGGTTGACCCTGGAACTGGCATATATCTCTCCTTTCTCTTTCCAAGAGTACCTTTCGTTCTCCCGTCCACCGCAGTCTATATCTACCCCTATTCTCAAATACACCTCAAAGATCCTACCATCTCCTTTAATCTCCTCTTTTTTTGAACAACCTATATGGCATAATATTTCCATTTTAATACACAATAAACCAATTTTTGGGAAATCCTGGAGACGTCGCGGCCTCATATGGGTACATCAATTATTTCATCAATCTCGCATTATTTCCTTTTCAGCTGCTGCTACGTCTTTTCATTTTCCTCCCTTTTTTCGTGCTAAGTATCTCGTATTAACACAAGCACTTCAATCAGCGCACGACTCTCACTTTATTTCTCCTTCCACGTTACCTCAAGAACCTCCTATCTTATCTCAATTACGCACTTTACTACGTAGGGGCACCAAGGCATCCAAGATCTATGCTCTTCTCCATGCACCAACACCGTCACGTACACAAACCAAGGTTGAAGAAGCATGGGAAGTAGATTTAGGTCTTTCATGGCCTACTATGTTATGGGACAAGATATGGCTAAAATTACGGAAGTCTTCCAGGGCTGCAAACACGACTCAGACTTTGTTTTTTATTTATAATTGACTCTTATTCACACCACTTGCCCTTAGCAAAAGATACTCTGACACTTCAGATATATGTTGGACCTGCTCCGCACCTCATGCAGACCTGATGCACCTGCTCTTCGAATGTGCCCCGGTTCACACGTTCTGGGTCAAGGTATGGTCTCAAATTAATACTATTTTTTCTTCCAGACCTACTTCTAGCAGTAGCTTTTCAACAAATCACCAAGGCATGGATGGATCTTACCAAACTCTCCTATCAGGCGTGGTGGTATGCCATATGTTATAACCATAGGCTAGACACAGCGTTTGTATATCCACTTACTCTGGCTCCAAAGAGGAAACAACTGTGGGACCCAGTCACATCATTTTTTGATATGTGTGCTGGTCGTTCTTTGTCTCTAGCCCCTATCCAACAGGAAGTTGCCAAACCTCCATAGGTTCCCTTAGCTGATGTATTTATTCTTGTTAACATACGCTCTCTTATCCTTCTGTCTATCATATATATTTAAATGTCATGTATTTTAATGATACTGGTTATGCTTGCAGATCGTTTTCAAGTTTTTCTTTTGAATGATTATTCCATTTATCTCATTGTATGTTTTTCTATTTGCTAGTTTATCCTTACTTTGTACAATTTTCATTTATGTTATCAATAAAAAAATTCTGAACTTCTAAATTACCGATTCGAAAATACCGAATTTTACCGATTCGGTATTTTCGAATCGGTAATTGCTATGTAGATAAAAATTCGGTAAAAATTACTGAATCGTTAAGATTCGTAATTACCGATTCGGTAATTGCCATTCATTCCTATGGGCCTGGAGGCCCATAGGAATGAATGTCAATTACTGAATCGGTAAATACCGATTCGGTAAAATAGGGAAAGAGTCAAGGGTGGCAGGGTGTCACTTTGACGCCCTGTTGCACCCCTGATTAGTGCTTGTGTGCACATGTGGCACACATACATGCCCTAAGGGCATGTATGTCTGCCACATGGCACAGTTGAAAATGCATTGATTTTCTTTTTCTAAGGTATCCCTTATTTACAACTAGTTGGTGGTAAATAACGAATCCTTAAAGCACATGAGCACTGTTTAAAGTGCTTCCTACATGTCATTTACCGATTCGGTAAATACCGAAACGGTAAATGATGATTCGGTAAATACCGAATCGGTAAATACCGATTTGGTATTTACCGAATCTGTAAATTGGCCCCCTACATAACAAAAGCCTATTACTGGTCGGTAACGGCCGATTTTGGCCGTTACTGGCCGATAATAGCCTTCCTACATCTGGCCCTTGTTTTCTTATCCAGTATTGGGGTATCTTTCATCGATTCACATGCCTGAATCAGAATAGTGAGCAGTATGCCAGGTAGGAGTCGGTTGCGGATGGTGGGAGACTTGTACTGATAAACTCCCAGATACAGTATTATTAACAACCAACTAGAGTAAGGCAACTGAACTTCACAGGATTAAAACATGATCAGAAATTTAAAAGAACATTCATAGAGTAGCAAAAAACATGGATATCTAACATCACGTACATCCATATGTTAAAATCGAAACTTGCAAATGTATATATATATATATATATAGACGCTCCACTTGCACCTGACTGTCGCACTCCTTGGCTGATGCCTGCTCGCCGGGGGTGCACCCGACCACAATATCAGCTCCAACGATCCCTTCCCGTCAATTTCAGGGAATCAGGTAGCAGCACTCAGGGGTAAATACACGGTTAAGTTTTTATTCGTTCACAACGCGCTTCCGGCACTCGGCCTTCGTCAGTGTTCAAAACAACAAAGTGTCGCAAAGCCTCAATGCATTTTAAATCATCACGTGGTAATAGTGCATGACACAAAGATAGGGCCATTGGAAGTAAACGCGGTCGCCATCTTTGAAAAGGTAGAGAATATTAAAAGTTGCAATCCGCTCTATAGATCAAGCAGTATACAACTGCGCATGCACAAATGAATTAATGGCAATACACATTATGGATCAAAATCGATCAGTCAAAAATTGGCCATTACCATAATGCCCACATATGGGCTATGTACATTTGATGCTTACTAATATTCTCGTTCACATACCACAATATCACGCCCTGAATGGGCCAAAGCAGATTCTAATGCAGATTGAATTACGTGATGATAAACATTACAAAAGGCAATACATTACAAAAAAGAAGAAAGAAAAACTAATTGAAGCAATTTCAAACAGAATAAGCAATATATACAATATTTACAACTGATCAATCAAGCCCTATTTGAATTTCATCAGATCAAATGGACTGCCAAGTCCTCATGTACATTTAATCCTCCTGGCATCTTGCTTTGTAGGTCAATTATATAACGCGACTCCAGTCGCCTAAGTTTGTGTAACCTGTCTCCTCCTCTTACATGGGCAGGGACGGAATCCAGACAAAAGTACGTTAACAGATCCCTGTTACGCTTGTGTTCCTTATCGAAATGTCTGGCTACAGGGTAGTTCACGTCTGCATTTTGAATTGCCCTTTGATGCTCCAAAATCCTTAGTTTGACAGGATTCGTTGTGCTGCCAACATACCTTCTGCCACAAGGACATGTTAGACAGTATACAACGTAAGGTGTGGAGCATGTGAGGAACTTCACTATTTTTTTAGGTTGTTTCACCCCAGGTACATTGTACTGTGTTATACGCCTACTGCCTTTGCAAGCCTTGCATTTCCCGCAAGGATAAAAACCTTTCAGAGGTTCGGACTTGGATCTAGATGTGGTACCATCATGATGACTATGCACTAAATAGTCTTTAAGTGCCCGTGCCTTCCTAAAGGTTACTAGAGGGTAAGATGGTAAGTCTTGCTTAATGACAGTGTCAGTAAGCAAGATGTTCCAATGCTTACGCATGATGCGTTTCAATTCAGAAGCATTGCGGGAAAACGTTGTAATCATTCTAAACGTCCCTCCGACAGACTTTTTGTTATCAGCATTCTCTGTTTTTTCTTTTTTGAGTAGTTCACTCCTATCCAAGTCGCAAACTTTCTTCATTGCCTGTTTAAGTACTCCCTCTTTGTAACCTCTAGTTTTGAATCTCTGGATGCTACTATTGGCTGCCTTTCGGAAATCCTGTTCCTTTGTGTTGTTCCTCTTTATCCTTAATAGTTCCCCATAGGGTATACTATTCACTAGACTTGTAGGGTGACTACAGGTCGCAAATAAAGTCGAGTTACCAGCAGTCTCCTTACGAAACAGCTTAGTGTGTAACCTGCCATCATCTACAAAGACTGTCAAGTCTAAATAGTTGACCTCAATTTGGCTGAATGTCCCTGAGAACTGCAAGTTGTTACTATTCTCATTGAGTACCGCAACATATTCCTTAGCTAGATCAACTGACCCCTCTATAATAATAAAGAGGTAGTCGATGTAGCGGTACCAACATTTAACAAGTTCATTCCACTTTTTATTCGCTGGGGACCAGGCCACCTGCTCCTCCCACCACCCCACGAATAAATTCGCGAAGCTGGGGGCGGAGCAGGTACCCATCGCCACGCCTGTGAGTTGTTTATATAGATCTTGGCCAAATAGGAAGATGTTATTATTCAGACAGAATCCTAGGAAGTCGAGCAACATTTTGTTGTGTTCAAAATATTTTACCGGTCTTGTTTCCAGAAACCAGGAAATAGCCAAAAGTCCCTCCTCATGCCCAATGCACGTATACAAACTGGTGATGTCTATCACCAGCATAGTGTAACCATCACTCCAAACCACATCTTCAATTACATTTAAGAAATGCTTAGTGTCCTTCAGATAGGATTTCAAACCAGTAACATGTGGGGAAAGAAAAGAGTCAACGTACATTGATAAATGTTCTGTGAGACTGCCCTGTGAGGCCACGATCGGCCTACCAGGAGGGTTCAATAGGTCCTTGTGTATTTTAGGTAAATGGTAAAATGTGGGGGTAACTGGATTTGGACATCTCAAAAATAGGTTCTCATCACAGCTCAACATATCACTGTTATACCACCTCAAGATCATATCATGATATTCTTTAATACTGGTGTTATATACAGATGTAAATGTAAATGTATAGGAATTTATATAGCGCAAATCACCAAGCGGTTTCTAAGCGCTTGCTTAGGGAACCCGTCCTGGTATTCCCCTGTGAGATAACCCCGGCAGGGTATCCGCAAGGTGAAAGCCAGGCATCCCGCCGCGAGGGGCCGTTGTGGAGATTAAGCAAGCTATTGCCCAGAGTCGCAGAGTGTGAACCCGTGAATCGAGTAGGCACTGGAGCGAGAATTGTCGAGTCCATGGACATTTTAGGACTCAAGACCCCGCCGAGCCAGGAATTGAACCCTGGTCCCGGGCTGACCTCTGCTTCCAGGTCTGCCTCCTCTAACCAGTGAGCCACACTTCTCCAGATGTATTAACTTTAGTGTATGTGCTGGAATCATTCAACTGGCGTAAAGCCTCCTGTTCATATTGTGTCTTGGTGAGCAGAACGATGTTACCCCCCTTGTCTGAGGGTTTGCACACCAAAGACGAGTCCTCACACAACTTTTTGAGTGCCAAATGTTGTTTATTTGTAAAGTTTTGTTGTTCATATTTGAATTTCATATTGCCCCTCAATTTACGTAGATCCTGTAGCACAGCCTCAGAAAAAGTGTCTATGGCATCTGACCCCATCACGGGCATGAAGGTGGAAGTCGGTTTGAAAATAGTCGCACCCCTTTCTGCTGTACTCCCATGTCCGTAATCAACTGAGTATTTCCCAGATTAGCAATTTCATCATTGTCCAAAGATTCAATCCTAAGTTCTTCTAGAGACCTGATACCAGCCAGATCTCTACAGGAAAGAATATTACCCTCCGTGTCGCCGACAGCCGTCGGTTTAATTCTAGACGGTTTGGTTTTGAAGTACTTGTGAAGTTTCAATTTACGGGTAAACTTGAACACGTGATGATTTAAAATGCATTGAGGCTTTGCGACACTTTGTTGTTTTGAACACTGACGAAGGCCGAGTGCCGGAAGCGCGTTGTGAACGAATAAAAACTTAACCGTGTATTTACCCCTGAGTGCTGCTACCTGATTCCCTGAAATTGACGGGGAGGGATCGTTGGAGCTGATATTGTGGTCGGGTTCTAGAAGAACTTAGGATTGAATCTTTGGACAATGATGAAATTGCTAATCTGGGAAATACTCCGTTGATTACGGACATGGGAGTACAGCAGAAAGGGGGTGCGACTATTTTCAAACCGACTTCCACCTTCATGCCCGTGATGGGGTCAGATGCCATAGACACTTTTTCTGAGGCTGTGCTACAGGATCTACGTAAATTAAGGGGCAATATGAAATTCAAATATGAACAACAAAACTTTACAAATAAACAACATTTGGCACTCAAAAAGTTGTGTGAGGACTCGTCTTTGGTGTGCAAACCCTCAGACAAGGGGGGTAACATCGTTCTGCTCACCAAGACACAATATGAACAGGAGGCTTTACGCCAGTTGAATGATTCCAGCACATACACTAAAGTTAATACATCTGTATATAACACCAGTATTAAAGAATATCATGATATGATCTTGAGGTGGTATAACAGTGATATGTTGAGCTGTGATGAGAACCTATTTTTGAGATGTCCAAATCCAGTTACCCCCACATTTTACCATTTACCTAAAATACACAAGGACCTATTGAACCCTCCTGGTAGGCCGATCGTGGCCTCACAGGGCAGTCTCACAGAACATTTATCAATGTACGTTGACTCTTTTCTTTCCCCACATGTTACTGGTTTGAAATCCTATCTGAAGGACACTAAGCATTTCTTAAATGTAATTGAAGATGTGGTTTGGAGTGATGGTTACACTATGCTGGTGATAGACATCACCAGTTTGTATACGTGCATTGGGCATGAGGAGGGACTTTTGGCTATTTCCTGGTTTCTGGAAACAAGACCGGTAAAATATTTTGAACACAACAAAATGTTGCTCGACTTCCTAGGATTCTGTCTGAATAATAACATCTTCCTATTTGGCCAAGATCTATATAAACAACTCACAGGCGTGGCGATGGGTACCTGCTCCGCCCCCAGGTTCGCGAATTTATTCGTGGGGTGGTGGGAGGAGCAGGTGGCCTGGTCCCCAGCGAATAAAAAGTGGAATGAACTTGTTAAATGTTGGTACCGCTACATCGACGACCTCTTTATTATTATAGAGGGGTCAGTTGATCTAGCTAAGGAATATGTTGCGGTACTCAATGAGAATAGTAACAACTTGCAGTTCTCAGGGACATTCAGCCAAATTGAGGTCAACTATTTAGACTTGACAGTCTTTGTAGATGATGGCAGGTTACACACTAAGCTGTTTCGTAAGGAGACTGCTGGTAACTCGACTTTATTTGCGACCAGTAGTCACCCTACAAGCCTAGTGAATAGTATACCCTATGGGGAACTATTAAGGATAAAGAGGAACAACACAAAGGAACAGGATTTCCGAAAGGCAGCCAATAGTAGCATCCAGAGATTCAAAACTAGAGGTTACAAAGAGGGAGTACTTAAACAGGCAATGAAGAAAGTTTGCGACTTGGATAGGAGTGAACTACTCAAAAAAGAAAAAACAGAGAATGCTGATAACAAAAAGTCTGTCGGAGGGACGTTTAGAATGATTACAACGTTTTCCCGCAATGCTTCTGAATTGAAACGCATCATGCGTAAGCATTGGAACATCTTGCTTACTGACACTGTCATTAAGCAAGACTTACCATCTTACCCTCTAGTAACCTTTAGGAAGGCACGGGCACTTAAAGACTATTTAGTGCATAGTCATCATGATGGTACCACATCTAGATCCAAGTCCGAACCTCTGAAAGGTTTTTATCCTTGCGGGAAATGCAAGGCTTGCAAAGGCAGTAGGCGTATAACACAGTACAATGTACCTGGGGTGAAACAACCTAAAAAAATAGTGAAGTTCCTCACATGCTCCACACCTTACGTTGTATACTGTCTAACATGTCCTTGTGGCAGAAGGTATGTTGGCAGCACAACGAATCCTGTCAAACTAAGGATTTTGGAGCATCAAAGGGCAATTCAAAATGCAGACGTGAACTACCCTGTAGCCAGACATTTCGATAAGGAACACAAGCGTAACAGGGATCTGTTAACGTACTTTTGTCTGGATTCCGTCCCTGCCCATGTAAGAGGAGGAGACAGGTTACACAAACTTAGGCGACTGGAGTCGCGTTATATAATTGACCTACAAAGCAAGATGCCAGGAGGATTAAATGTACATGAGGACTTGGCAGTCCATTTGATCTGATGAAATTCAAATAGGGCTTGATTGATCAGTTGTAAATATTGTATATATTGCTTATTCTGTTTGAAATTGCTTCAATTAGTTTTTCTTTCTTCTTTTTTGTAATGTATTGCCTTTTGTAATGTTTATCATCACGTAATTCAATCTGCATTAGAATCTGCTTTGGCCCATTCAGGGCGTGATATTGTGGTATGTGAACGAGAATATTAGTAAGCATCAAATGTACATAGCCCATATGTGGGCATTATGGTAATGGCCAATTTTTGACTGATCGATTTTGATCCATAATGTGTATTGCCATTAATTCATTTGTGCATGCGCAGTTGTATACTGCTTGATCTATAGAGCGGATTGCAACTTTTAATATTCTCTACCTTTTCAAAGATGGCGACCGCGTTTACTTCCAATGGTCCTATCTTTGTGTCATGCACTATTACCACGTGATGATTTAAAATGCATTGAGGCTTTGCGACACTTTGTTGTTTTGAACACTGACGAAGGCCGAGTGCCGGAAGCGCGTTGTGAACGAATAAAAACTTAACCGTGTATTTACCCCTGAGTGCTGATACCTGATTCCCTGAAATTGACGGGGAGGGATCGTTGGAGCTGATATATATATATATATATACCTTAAAATACATTATATCTGTATATCAATATATATATATATAGATATATATATAGAAACCTCTGTATAAATACCAAATTAAAGAACACAGGGTACTTGGATTCGTTCTTAAATAAATAGGTGTCGTAAGACAGCCTGACCAACTGCTGCATCCTCTTGGCTTGTTGATTGCAGGCAGTAATGTCTCGTGCACGTGTGGACATTTTTCCATGTCGCAGTACGGCAGATATTTTCTAGTGTCACTCCTGCAAACAATGTTGTAGACGCTGCCACAGCTCTTGTGGAGTGAGCCTTGACCTTTCTCAGTAGTGGTCTGTTCGATTTGATATGGCAGAAATGGATTGCGGAAGCTATCCACCTGGAAATTGTGGCTTTTTTGATTGCTGCACCAAGTGTGGTTTGACCGTAGGCCACAAATAATTGATCAGATTTCCTGAAGGTTTTTGTCCAAAGAATGCAGTGTTCTTTCCGCCGGTGTAGTAGGATTTGGAAAGAAAGTTCTCAACTTCACTGGTTCATTTAAATGGAACTGTGATGGTACTTTAGGTATGAATGTTGGATTACTTCGAAGAGTGACATAGTCTTTAGAGAAATGTAGGAAAGGTTCTTTAATAGTGAATGCCTGAATTTCACTAACTCTTCTGGCAGACGTTAAGGCTAGAAGTAGGGCGACCTTCTATGTGAGATACTTGATGTCGGCTTTATGAATGGGTTCGAATGGATGTTTCATCAGTTGTGAGAGAACCGTATTGAGTTCCCATTCCGGTGGAGGAGGCCTAACCGTAGGATAAGCTCGGAAAAGACCTCTCATGAACTGTTTGATCGGAGAGGACGAACATAGTGAGGGAATGTTGGCCACTTTCCTGAACCTGGATAGAGCCGCTAGATGGACTTTTATGGATGAAAAAGAGAGACCAGAGCGAGCCAGATGCAGTAGATAAGGAAGAATTTTCTCTGAAGGAGCTTCTATCGGGTGTATACCGTTAGAGTCACACCAAAAGCAAAACCTCTTCCATTTGTGCTCTTGATTTTTGCAAGGTGTCACAGCAATCCTGAGGAATATGAAGGTCTTGAAATTCTAAGAAATCAGGAGCTATGCGTGCAATTTTAGAGATTGAGGGTCTGGGTGATAGCAACAGAAGATCTTGGAACCAGTACTGGCGCGGCCACCGGGGAGCTATCAGCATGAGACGGCAGCCCTCCAATTTCATCTTGCGCAGCACCCTTGGAATCAACGGGATCGGGGGAAAAGCGTAAGCACAGATCCCTGACCATCGCTTGGACAGGGCATTCCCTCGTGACCCCTGTTGAGGGTATCTGCTGGCGTAATACCGGCATTTCTTGTTTTGCTTTGTTGCGAACAAATCCAAAGCCGGCTTGCCCCAAGCCTGGTAAACTCTGTTCACCTGAACATGCTCTAACTCCCACTCGTGGCAGTCTGATAGGGACCTGATGAGTTTGTCCACTATTGTGTTGTGGAGGCCTATGACATGTTCTGCTTTGAGAGTTATGTTGTGAAGTGTTCGCCATTCCCATAACTCCTGAGCTTCCTTTGACAATGTCGCTGACCTTGCCCCTCCTTGTTTGTTCACGTAGAACATGCTGGTGGTAGTGTCGGTTCGAACTAATACCGAAGATCCTGCAATTCTTGGAAGGAACGCTTGCAATGATAGGAAGATTGCCCGCAGTTCCAGACTGTTGATGTGTCGTTGTTTGTACTTCTGAGACCATTTGACTTGGACTTGTAAATCTTGGAGATGACCTCCCCATCCCTCCATTGACGCATCTGTTGTCAGAACGAAGTCTGGTGGTTTCTGTATGAACATGAGTCATAGTGTCATATTGGATAACAGAGACCACCATTGAAGAGCATCCACCATTCGTGGAGTGACTTTGATGACGTCGTCGAAACAACCTGTCGCTTGTTTCCACTGAAGATGCAGTTCCTCCTGTAAAGGTTTCATTTTCAGGCGTGCCAAGAGGATGAGATTTATGGCCGAAGAACACATTCCCAGGAGCAAATCGAACAGGCGAACAGAAGGTGACTTTCTTCTTGAAACCTGACTTGCCAATTTCTGGAGGCAAAGCTGTCTTTCTTGAGACAAGAATGCCTTGCATTGTATTGTGTCTGGACGTGCTCCCAGGAACGGCAGGATCTGCTTTGGATGTAACTTGGATTTGCTTATGTTCACAGTTAGTCCCAGAGATGCAAAGACTCTGCGACATGTTGAAATTGCATTCTTCACATTGGGCTTTGAAGGACCTTCAAAGCCCAATGTGAAAAATCGTCCAAGTACGGGAAGACCTGGATTCCCCAAGAACGCAACGTTGCCGCTACTGGAGCAAGGCACTTTGTGAATATTCTTGGAGCCGATTTGAGCCCAAACAGGAGCACTTTGAACTGATAATGGGCGCCAGCCACTACTTTTGCCGATATTGGGGCTGATATTGACTGTTTTGCTGATGGTAAGCTCCTCTAGAGGAATATCCATGCCCTCTAGCACCTCTGAATGTTCCCCGTTTATACTGTAAGGAACCCAAAGATCTTGCAGTATCAGTATCTGTCTTGATTGCTTGGAGGGCTTCATCAATATATTTGTTAAACAAAGATTCTCCGTCGTAGGCCATGTCTAATATCTTGGTTTGGACTTCTGGTCTGAAGGTGGTAGCCTTTAACCAACCTTGGCGCCTGAGAACCGCAGCACCAGCCAATTGCCTGAAATTTGTATTGACTATATCCAGAGCGCAGTCGATGGTTACTGAGGCTGCGCGCGCTCCCTCCATCAAGATCTTTCTAGCCTCCTGCCGCTTGTCCTCTGGGATAAGGTCAATCAGACCAGCCATGTCCGACCACATTTGGCGATTATAACGTCCTATGATCGCCAACGGAATCGCTGCCCTGATGGAGGCGGCAGCCATGGTTGAGAACTTTTTACCAATGAGGTCATGACGACGTCCCTCTTTGTCCGGCGGTGTAGTGATAGGTGTGGCCAGATTTTTAGACCTTTGTTGGGGCGGCCTGTGAGATGACCGAATCCAGCCTGGGGTGACCAATGAGGCAGGATGGGCTGTCAATCAGAGCACGATACTTTTTATCAATTTGTGGCAGCACTGCAGGCACGGAAGCAGGATTCTTCATAATTTTGATGCCCTCAGTCCAGATGTAATCTATTATTGGAATTGCCACCCTGGTAACTTTCCTGGCTTCCTCTTTGAAATCGTGCAGGAAACAAGCAGTTTGTTCCACAGTCACTGGCAGCTCGCTGCATGAGGTTATGAAATCTACCTATATCTTCTGGAGGTGACTCCGATGGTTGTGGAGTTGGTGGAGACGGCATGGGAATAACATAAGAATCCCACGAATCCAAGTGAGCGTTCTCCGGCAGCTCACCCTCTTCAACTTCATCTGAAGAAGTGTCCGGAGATCGAGCAGGCTGGACAGGGTGAGGCCGTTGAGGAGGTTCTGCACCTGGAGACATCGGTGTCGGGGCCTCCGATTGAGGTATAGGATCTGGCACTACCACAGTCTCGGGTGGTGGAATGACTTGCTGTGGTGGGAAGCACTGCCTATAATCAGCTAATACACCTAACAAGAGGTTCAGGGGAAGGGTTACCTAAAATTATGCAATCCAGTGCATTCATTTTGGGTTTACAAATAATAAAAAATCAACAACAATAAATCATTAAAGACAGAGAGAAAAAAAATAGAGAAGCCCTTCAAATTGAAAAACAATATTTTTGAATCAAAAAAGTTATTATTTATTATACACATTGCAGAAAATTATTTCTAAAAACAGTTACGCTCAAGAAACAGTGCTGGTATACAAACAAACATATCACGAACCAGACAAGTGGCAAACAAAAACATTACATGTCACAATAAGGGAACAACATAAACATAAATAATGTGTCCTTATTTAATTTGGCCACAGAAAGGCGTCGACGGCGTTTCGACCACTATATTATTGCGCGGTCATCTTCAGGACTCAAAATTTTTGCTTGAGCGTTATATAGCTGTACAGTAAAAAATGAATTTCATTTAATATTTATACATATATTAGCGTAGACTTCTTCGAAGGAAAAGGCTTCAGAGACAAGGCTTCAGAGCCAGAAAAGAAACTAAGCACCACGTGGTAATTCAGTCAAAGAAAAAATAAAGTAAGCCATCACCAAACCAAGTAAAACTAAAAAAGATAAAATACAAATCCACCACCTAAATGCAAAATTACTAAGTAAAAATCCCCTGCATAAAAGCGTTAGGACCGATCATTCATTGATCGTCATAGCCTGAAGTTCTAAAAAATTTACTGAAAGAAAAGAAAAACATTTGTATAATGCCATCAAAGCGTCAGGTGGAAAACTGATTTACAAACCGTCAAGAGCATAAAAACTTACTCACAAGGACGGATAAGGGACACACTGTGTCCTAGAGTTATAGTGGTATATTCTCCGTGGTGTGATCAGTTTACCATATTTTGCACCCATTTAATCGGCTAGAAAAAAAAGACGAAGAAACCATATGTTTCACGATTCGATTTATCTAAAACCGTGAAGCACCCACTGTAGTTTGACTAATTGTGGCCTCCATCATAGTGGTAATGTACATATATCTATCTACACTGACTCTGCACAATCTACTAGGGGCTCCCACTCACAGATTATCTTATTGTATATTCCAAAAGATACAGTCTTCCATATATGTTTGTATCTTTCTACGTGTGAACAAAAAAACATGTCCACACACCTTGGACCAAATAAAATCAATTAATCAGGGGCCCAATACCGGCAAAAACCATACAACTATACACACTAGAAGTAGGGGCAGGCCATCATAAACCATCGACACTGGCACACAAGCCAGATGTGTCACGTATAAATACGGACGGTAACAGACTTTGTACATAACAAAAATCAAGAGAGCCAACGCTGATCTTACACGCAAACCAGTGCATGCACATGCAAGCAGCCGGTCGGGTTTGTAATCCAACCGAGTGCGGCTAAACTATATTCACACGCGGACAACCAGTCAGGTTGATAATCAAGCAGAGTACGGCTGAACTGCATGTTTGAGATATCCGCCAAAAGTCGTGCGGGCAAAGATTCAACCCGCTACGTTCCCGCCGGCCATGTTGCCGGGATTAAGTTGTGTCGCGAGTCATCAACAGCGACAAGAGACTATTACACTGTGGTGAGCAAGGCACAATGAAGCGCCATCTTAGAATGGGCAAAGGTTTATCAATAAGCTATATGCTTTGCCTAGAAAGTAGAAACTCTGCATTAAAACAAAGAAAAATTCAGCTACGGTCAAAAACCTTCACCAGCAGGAAAAGATTTTTTTCACTGTTGTTTGCATAGACCATTATCATGTGGGAAGATAATTATACCCACCAATGTAACCAAAATGAAACGTTCAACAACAAGTACAAGTGTGAAAAGCGCCATCTCAACACAAAGCCAAATTGACAAGGGCAAATTAGGGTATACATAAAAAGATCTATGGTATTCCCAAAAAGGTAACATTGAAAACTTGACATATCATCGCGTTCAATGGGACCTAATCCGTCATCTGTATGATAACATACAGTGGCAAAATAATATGTCCGCTCCCAAAAGAAATAAAAATAAAAACCTTTAAAAAAAAAAAATTACATCTATTTTAAAAAAAATCTTTTTAAAAAATCCCTTTTAAAAAAAAAATTCTTTCACATTTTTTTCTTTCAAATTTTTTTTTTTTCTCTTTGGAAATTGTTTGGGGGGGAAGAGCAAAGAGAGAGCTGCATATAGAAAAATGCATTTACCATCGAAGAGGCCTAGTTACAAAGAATCAAAAGGCATACCACAGAAGACCTTACTGAAATTAACAGCATTATCAGTTATGCAACATTTTCACCTCTCAATTGAACACAAAATGGAATAGATGTAAAGCCTTATTGCATATATCAGTTGTACATAAACCAAGAACTTGGAGTTAGTAACATTTGTTGGAATAGCAGCATTAGTAATTTCAGAGCATTTTCACGTGTCAATTGAAAATATTGGCAGTATTTTGACAAGTATAAGGCCTTGTATCTATCAGATATAAACCAGATACCCAGAAGTTATGACATATTAGCTGGTTATAACAGAGTGACACTCTTCCATCGAGTTAAGCCCAGTATTTACACAGTCACATCTCAATATCCAACGGCATTCACTTTTATTGAGAATATTTACAATACTTCCGCCCCTTGCCGAAATGTGTATCACTTCAATCACCTGCCAGCGCATGTCATTTGGTGCATGATTAAGCTCTAAATAGTGAGCCACCAGGGGAGCATTCTCAGTTTGACATCGAATTCGGCTCTTATGTTGCCCGAGCCTTGTCTTTATCTTTTGCGTGGTCTGACCTATATAGATCAGATCACATGGGCACCAAATCGCTTACACAACATTTGTTGTGTTGCAATTCGAGAAATCACGAAAATCATGTTTAATGTTTTTATTGATGAACTGCTTTGTGTTCATACTTGTACCACACATAAGGCATCCGCCACATTTATAATGTCCTGTCAATTTATTAAGGCCCCACAAAGATTTTAAGTTGGGGCTCTCTGTCCGAAGTAGAGCTGCTCGAACCAAGTGATTGTGTAAATTCTTTCCCCTTTTATAAGAAAATAGAGTCTGTTCTTGCGTGATACCAGTCAAGACAACCAAAGGCCAATGTTTTCTTACCGGAGATTTGGTTACTCCGTGTCCCAAATGTGGTTACACAAGGTATACGAGTAGTCTGTTTCTTGGTCTTAGGGGTGAGCAGGAATTCGCGATGGTTATACCACGTTCGTTTCATAGATCTTTTTATCAATATCCGTGGATAACCACGTTGTTGAAGCTTTTTAGCCAAAATCTCTGCTTCACAAAAATAATCCTCTTTGAAGAAACAGTTTCTACGTATCCGTAGAAACTGTCTAAAAGGCAAGCCATCTCTGAGCCCTCTAGGATGATAACTAGAATATTCCAATAAGGTGTTATGTGCTGTGGGCTTGGTGAACAATTTAGTTGATAGTTTTCCATCATTCGGGAAGATTGTAAGATCGAGAAAATCAATCTGGTCTTTAAAAGAATTGCCAGTAAACTTCAGCTCCGGAGAACAAGAATTAAGCCGGTTGAGAAATAAGTCCAAATTGTCATGAGTTCCAGTCCAAATGAAAAAAATGTCATCAATATAGCGTCGCCATTGGCGAACGCTGTCAAAATAAGGATTATTAATACAGTCAAAAATAAATCGTTGTTCAAAATCGTCCACGAACAAAATGGCAAAATTGGGGGCAAAAGAAGCCCCCATTGAAGTACCCTTGATCTGTAAATAAAATTGTCCGTCAAACTCAAAATAATTGCGTGTCAGTGATATCCTCAGCAACTCAACAATAAAATCTGTAGGAACTGACACAGGGGCTGTCCGGGAGTCCAAAACCTTTTTAACCTTTACCATGCTCATGACGAGCTGAAACAGGCATGGTGCTCCGGTGCTCATGACGAGCTCAGCTCGTCATGAGCCGTAGAACGCTCAGGTGCGGGGAGAATTCCCCTGCTGTGCTGCGCGTTCAACGGGAAACGGTGCACCTGTGACGAGCTCAGCTCGTCATGAGCACAGGAGCGCTGTGCCTCATGACGAGCTGAGCTCGTCATGAGCATGCGGGAGCTGTGCGCGCCCCCCTGCACCTCAGCACAACGGTGTAATTACCCCCGCAGCGAAGGGGTTAATCACGTCTATGCCTTCGAGTTGAGGAATGTTGGTGTATAAGGACTCAAGGTCCAAACACACCAACAACTCCGTTTCAGGGCAGAAGTCCATCACCTCTAACTGTGAAATGATGTCACCACTGTCACGCACATAACTGCGGGTGGCAGTGGCGAAGTCCTTAATAAACACATCTATTTACTTGCATAGAGGCTCCAGAACCGACCCACAGCCGGACACTATGGGTCGGCCTGGAGGATCCTGCAAACTCTTATGCACTTTTGGGAGGGTATATAGGACAGGTGTCCGTGGAGTTTTAGAATTCAGGAATGTAAATTCCTTATCACTCAAGTACCCCTCTGTTTTAGCCATAGTAGTTATCCTAGTGATCATATTTTTAATATCTGTTAGAGGATTGGTTCTTAAAATCTGATAATGGTTGTCATTATTGAGCTGTCGTTTTACTTCCGCTTTGTACTTGGCCATGGATTGCACAATCGCCCTTATCTGCAGGCTTAATTATAACTTCCTGATTTTGTTTCAGCTTAACCAATGCCTGTCGTTCAGTCAAAGTGATGTTATAAGGAATATATTCAAAGTTTTTATTTAAAGCAGAGACTTCTTTTAGGGCCATGGACTCAAAAGCCAACAATTCAATAGGCATTTTGTTGGTAGGGGGATTAAAAACATAGGGGGGTCGCAAACCAGAATGGCTATTGACCATTGTTGTGTTTTCATCCAAGAAAAAGGCTTTCAAACACAATTTGTGGAAGAATTGCAAAAGTTCCAACTGAGTTTCGAATAAACAAGTTTTTTCAGTGGGTACAAAATTCAGTCCTTTTGTTAAAAGCGAAATCTAAGCCGAAGACAGCATATGTTCAGATAAATTAAAGATGGGAATAATATCAGTAGCATGAAAGTTCAATTCAGCTACTGGGGGTGTCCCCACTGGTAAAATTTCCTGCGGGTCTGTCTCTCTCCCGCTTGGAAGTTCCAGTGTTGTGGTGGAAGGTTGGTATGTGGTGGTTGAGTTTTTGTTTTCCCTCTCCCCCTTCCCCGTTGTTCTAAAAAAGGAGGAGGGGCATAATTCCCATTAGAAGTACCAAATCGAGTACTAGTGCTAGGATCAGATTCGTTGGCTGAACTAGCCGAGGAGTCAGAAAAAGTCACTCCAATGTTTCTTTTACAGCGCCCCCAAGTTGGATAGTTGTCAGAATACTGCTGTCTGGGCTGAGAGAAAAATTCATCCTGCAAATATGGATGAAAGCGCACCTGATCAAAGTTAGCTATATCCTTCTGGATTTTATTTGGTTTTTTTATTACGCTCAATGAATTCGAATTCCGCAATTGTTTTGGTCACCTTAGCCAGAGCTGCCTTGGCATCAGCAACCACATTACCCTCAGATAATCGTTTTTCAAGGTCAGCTATGATTTCTAGTTCTATTTTACTGTGCTCCAATGCCGTATCGATGCCATGCACAAGTCAATGGCGAGAGCTTGTAACACCGATATGGCTAAATCCTCTCCGAAACTTCAGGTCATTGGTGAATATCACAGGGACATTTGTAACTTGCAACCCCACTGGTATTACGTCTTTTTTAAGGTATTCTGTCATCATAAGAGCATGTAATGTCGTTTGAACATGTTTCTTTCGACATTGCTCCAATTCATCAAGCAATGCATGTGCTTAATTTACGACAGGTGCTGTCACTGTTGAGCCCAACAGTGACGGACCATTTTTAATTTGCGAGATATACTCATATATAATCAGCTAGCATGGCCCGTAAGTCCTGAATGAGGGTAGTAGGCAGATGGCGGGTCTCTGAGTGAAGACCTAGAATGCCTCTGGTATCCTGTGCGGTGAGGAACAACAATATCCTACTGGTAGTAGTGTTCCGTGTAGTCGTCATCTTCCTCATCTTCTTGACATTTAATGTTCAGCTCTGAAGGATGACGAGCTATTCCAAAAGGTCCTTCATCGTCATCGTCCTCATAGTCATCATCCTCCTCTTGGACATATGTGTCGAGGAGGTGAGATGGAGTAAGTGGTGAGATATACGAACAGTCTTGTCTCTGGAAAGATTTAAGTTGGAAATCTTTCGAAGAGATAGGCGTTGAGAAAGTGTGCACCGGCACTAAAGACTTAGCAGAAACGGGTTCTACTCCTGTAGATGCTATGGTCGATGATGAGGGTAAGGAAAATACATTCACCGTCGATGGACTCTTCATCTTAGTCGTCGTCAACGGGATCATCGTCGACGAGGCAGACGTCGACGGATGCATCGTGGACGGACTTGACGTCGACGCGGCTATTGTCGACAGAGTCAACGTCGACGGGACCATCGTCGACGGACTCGACGTCAACGCGACCATTGTCGACGGGCTCGACTTCGACGGGACCATCGTAGAAGGGCTCGACGTCGGCGGGGCACTCGTCGACAGACTTGACCTCTTCGTCGACGGGACACTCGTAGACGGCACAGTGGATGTCTTCGTCGACGACGGAAACTTCGTCGACAGTAACTTCGTCAAAGAGTGCTTAGACAGCTTAATCGATGAGGCTTTTGTCGATGGATCATCGACGACGGTTTTCCTAGAGACTATGGAAATCCTCATCAACAGGATAGGAGATGTATTAGAAGTGGTAAAAATTGTCGCCGTCGACGATGGAGCTGAAGATGTGACAGAGATAGACGACAAAGGTAAAGCTGAAGAGACCGAACAGCTTTTACTCACAGTTTTGATAGATTGTTTCTTAGAGTCCTTGAGAGCTGAAGCTTCCTGAGAAGGACCAGAAGTGGAGTGTGAGGATTTAAGATGTTTCCTCCCCTCACTTGACGAACTGTCCTGAGATCTTGCTCTCTTGCTGGAGGTAGAAGCTCTATCATCCTCTTCAGTTGAAGAAGACTTGAGCCACAGCAGGACTCTAGCCTCCCTATCCCTAAGAGTTTTTGAAGGGAAGGTTCGGCATATCTTACAATCTTTAGCCTCATGCTTGGGGTAGAGGCAATAGATACAGTCCTTTTGTTGATCATCAACATGGACTCTCTTTTTGTCGCATGTCCTGCAAGGTTTGAATAAGGCCTTCTTGTCAGACATCATGAAGGAAAAAACTGAGTAGCACTCAGGGAGACTCCCTTCCACACTACGTGCGGTGAAAATCTGAGGAGAACTGGCCCTGCAGAGAGGGTTCCAGACGGTGCTGCTAGCTGATTGGTTGGGACAAAGACTTTGGTCTTTTTAGAATAATGATGTAGATAGGCTACTAGGATTTGGGCCTCAGGCCTTTTCCTTAGGGCCTACTACTGTTATTTACCTTTGGCACTGCTATTTTATTTACCGTGGGACTCCCGCCTCGGCGACGGGGAATGATTCAGGCATGTGAATCTATAAAAGATACCCCAATACTGAATAAAGGGCAGGAATGCACCGTATTTAAAACAATATAACATATTCCTGTCCTTGTCCCTGCACTGGCAACATTTTGGCAGCCTAGCACCAACACAGGCACTCTTGCACCTTGATGCAAGGGGGCCTGCGCAGCAGACAATTATTTTTGTACTCGAAGGACCCCTTCCTGCACAAAAACAATCCTGAGAGGCAAATTTCTCCTTCTAGGTATGATGGTAAATTCAGCACACATAGAAAGAGGAAGTAACGAGGAGAAATAAACATATTTCCCCTTGTTATGCCTCACCTGGGAGGCATGTCTTTTTGGCACATTCCCAGGCTTAGTAGGTCTGGTAAATATAGGAATGCGTGAAAAACCCTGGGAGTGTGGAAACACCCACACAACCCCCATGGAGCGCCTTCCCAGGGGAAAGTAATGCAATGCAGTGATTTCCTTTATGTTGCGTTACTTCAGATCTTTGGAGGCACTCAGAGCCACACAAAGTATTGTATTGTAATTGCATTTGTATAACACTTACTACCCCTGATGAGGCGTTGAAGCGGTTTTTCGGCGAGTAGCACGCTACTCTGGGGCACATACAGGATTAGTGTTGAATTAGTATAGTGAAACATGCAAGTAAATTTAAAGTGGTGGATAGGTTAGTCAGTTGTTTGGATTCGGAAGGATAGCAGAAGGATAGAAGAAGAAAAAAGGTTTGTATTTATATAGCACTTGTTACCCCTGATGGGGTGTTGATACACGCTATTCCGGAAACCCATAAAGGATTAGTGGTGAATTAGTATGGTGAAATATGAAAGTAATTTGAGTGGTGGTTATTAGTCAGTTATTTCGAGTGAAAAGGATAGCGGAGGGATAGAAGGGGAAGAAAGGTTTGCATTCATATAGCACCTATTACCCCTGATGGGTGTTGAAGCGCTTCTCTGGTGAGTAGCACGCTACTACGGAACCCATAAAGGATTAGTGTTGAAAATTAGTATAGTGAAATATGAAGTAATTTGAGTGGTGGATATGTTATTCAGTTATTTGGATAGAGCAGCGTAGGTGGCGGGATAGAAGAGGGAAATAGGATTGTATTTATATAGCGCTTGCTACCCCTGATGGGGTTTTGAAGCACTTTTTGGGCGAGTAGCACACTACTCTGGAACCCATAAGGGTTAGTGTTGAATTAGTATGGTGAACATCAAAATATTTGAGTGGTGGAAATGTTAGTCAGTTATTTGGATTGAGAAGGGTTGGGGAGGGGTAGAAAAGGGAAAAAAGTTTGCATTTATATAGCGCTTGTAACCCTGATGGGGTGTTGAAACTCTTTACTGGCGAGTAGCACGCTACTCTGGAACCCATAAAGGATTAGTGGTGAATTAGTGTAGTGGAGTATGGAATTTGAGAAGTGAATATGTTAGTCTGTTATTTGAATTGAAAAGGATAGTGGAGGGAAGAGCGAAGGATTTGTTTTTATTTTTATTTTATTTCTTTTTTTAGGTCATAGCAGTAGGAGGAGGCTTTTGGATGAGTAAGCAGGTTTTTGAAGGGGAAGAGTTTAGAAAGGTTTGTTTTGGGGGATCGGTATAGTAAAAGAGGTATCAGATGATGCAAGGAGAGGTAGAGTAGGAGAGAGTCTAGAAAGGGTTATTTTGGGGATCATAGTAGTGGTATGGGGTTTGGGATAAATGAGAGAGTGGATGTCGAGGATATATTGATAGATGTATAGGGTGAGAGATAGGGTAGTGCATTGAAAATGCTAAATTAGAAGAAATTATAATTATAAATCCATAAGTACATTGAAAGTATATAGATGCCTAAAGGAGGTAAGTATATGTAGATTAAAGATATTGATAGAGGAACAGGATAAGAAATAGGGTAGCGCATTGGATATGCTTTTTCAGGAGAAAAGTAACAGACACACAGATCCAGATGGAGATACATAGATGCACAATGGAAGCAAGTACATGTAGACCAAAGATGAATTTTTACAAAACAAGAAATATTTATTTATTTATTTATTATTATTTTTTAACAACATAATTATTCTACATGTTTATATAAAGCAACACACAAAGATAGGTACATATCTATAATGAAAATAAATGCTTATATACAGAGAGATATGCAGTAAATTTGTGTTTGTGTATGTGGGGAAGAGCCAATTCTTGAGTAGTTTTCTGACGATAAGGTGGTTGTCGGTGAATCTTATGTTGGGGGGTAAAGAGTTCCATAGTTTGTCTGCTTGAAGAGAGAAGGATGTGCCACCCATGGTTTTTTTCTTGTACCTTGGGATTTTGAGGCGAGATGCCCCGTTAGAGCGGAGGTTCCTTTGTTGAATGTGTTTCGTGATTTTATTCCTGGTGAAGAGCGGTCCCAAAGTGGCTTTGCTTGGCTGCAAAAATCTGACTTATAGTTTGCATCGCTCTTGCACCATGTGGTGCAAGAGCAACGCAAACCGGGTCATAAGTTTGTAGTGTCTGAATCCTCATTCCATATGCAGGCATCAATCTATCTTGTGGCTTGTGAGTCACAATTCAAACTATCTCATCAATGGTGGAGAAGTGTGGCTCAATGGGTGGAGAAGTGTGGCTCAATGGTTAGAGCGGCAGACCCTGATGCAGAGGTCTAGCCCGGGACCAGGGTTAATTCCCCGCCTCGGCGGGTCTTGGGCTCAAAATTCCACTGACTTGATAATTCTCGCCTCGGTGCCTATTCCAATCATGGAGTCCCACTCTGCAACTCTGGGCAATAGCTTGCTTAATCCCCACAACGCTAAGGATGCCTGGCCTCCACCTTGGGGGTGCCCAGGAGTGGACACCTCACAGGGAAAGCCATGATGTGTTCCACAGCGGTATTCGTACAAGCGCCTTGAGACCCTTGCGGGTGAGTAGTGCGCTATACAAGTATCAATTTACATTTACAATGGTCATACGGTAAGTAGCAAATTACGACCCACTTCGAACTGCCACAGTCACAGGGCTGGTGTCCTGCTGGGTTCAGTAGACCATAAAGTCTGTGTTTGTTTTAAATAAAGCAATCTTTTTTTAATGCAACCGGTTTTTTGAAAAGTTACATAAACCTTTTTTAGGAGTAAGCAGTAGTTCCACGGACCACTTCCTAGTCTTAAAACGTTTTTTTGTAAACATTCACAAAGAGGAAGGGGTCCCTTGAAGACTGTCTGGTTTGCGAATGGGTTACCACCTCCTTTGAGTTGGTGATAAAATATTAATGTATTTCAACCGCTGTGGTTGCTAAGCATTAATACATCTGAGAGGAAATCTGTATTTGGAAGGGATGCCATAAACAGTCTCCTTCCAAATACTAATTCCTAATTGTTTCTAGAACCCATGTAATGAGTCGGAAGACCTTTTCCGAATCGTTAATCAGGTTTAAAATATTTGAAAAGGTATTTTCAAAAACCCTCAGATGTACCGAATCTGGAAGTGTATATGACCTGTTTGAAAGTACTGCTTCAACAACCGGAAAAAGTATATAAAATAAAGTATTCCAAAAGGAAATGACTCCAGAGGGTTTGCAACCATTAAATCCTATGTCCCCACCTGTCTGCTTTTGTTCTTGTGAGCTTTGTAAATTTGCAAGGGGCATGCAGCAGAAGTCTTCTTTGGTGCTAGTATTGATCCTAACAAAATAAACATTGGCCCATCAGCTAAGCCAGCTTCGAAACTCTCTTGGTTTAAATTTCAAGGCCTCCAACTCAAAGTAAAGTTATATCATGACAATGTAACCTTATGCAGTTATGAACTGCATGACTTACTCCAATAAGGACCCTTTCTTTTAATTCATTGTGCATCCCTTTTGGGGTATAACGATGAAGAAAACAAGACATTATACTATGGGAACCAGGTATCAACATAATTTTAGACAGACGAGACAGGGTTTAGGTACCATGGGGGGACTATTGCTAAGTGTTTTTAGGGTCTGGCTGCCTATAACCTGGAGAATGTGTTTTTAAAATAAAGTGTGCATTAAGGGAGTGGGAGTTTCTCTTTTTTTCTTTAATTAGAATGATACATGTTGTAAAAAAAATATCTATTCACTCAAATGTGTATTTATGTTTAATATGTTTGGGCCAGTAAACAAAGCGACTTCAAAGTCAACAGGACTCAGACTCAATCTAGACCACCCTACGGCAATACCAAACATGTGACCAGCCTTGCCCCAAGCCGATCAGGAGACCACAGGCTTTTCTTCCAACTGCACCCAAAGCATTCCATTGAATGGGTGCGCCCAGTTAAGCTCAGCTGAAGACAACCGCACCACCAGTTTAGAAGTTTTTGGGTCAGGAATGTCCAAGGATCAGAATTCCTTCCCTTCAGGTAAGCCATAATCACCATGTGCCACACACACATTTCAGGATACCTTACACCCAAACTCCTCCCAGACCATGAAAATATAAACGCTGTCCCCACGCATCAAACACTAGCAATTTCAAACATATGCCACACACTGGCTTGTTTACACCACCACCTGCACAATCTCTCCAGTCCATGCTCATCAATGCACGCTTGGCAGTCATCTGTGCTAACGGCATGGGAGAAATCAATGAACAGATACCTGATGTACTCTTCATCACAGAAAGAGAACTCACACCCTCTTCCACAAGCATCCTTCCATAGGGAGGGAGTTTTTCCCTCCCTATGGAAGACGGCGGTTGTAAAACCTCTTTTGAAGAAGCCTGCTTTAGACCCAGGGGTCTTGAAAATTTTTCGTCCCATTTCTCTACTTCCCGCCCCCGCAAAGTTGTTGGAGTCCCATCTTAATCTCCATCTTAGTACCTATCTTAGGGATTTTGCCCTTTTGGATGTCTCCCAACACGGTTTCAGGAGATCTCACAGCACTGAAACTGCTCTCACTGCTGTTGTTAATAACATTCGCTCTCAGGTTGACAAGGGCCATCTATATTGGCGTCACGTCTTAGGGAGATAGGGGTCGGTGGCACTGCCCTGAGTCTTCTTGCTTCCCTTCATAACAAAAGGGAACAGAGAGTGAAACTGGGCCAGTTTCTGTCTGCCCCAAAGCCTGTGCACTGTGGGGTCCCTCAGGGCTCTTCGTTGAGCCCCACATTGTTTAACATCTATGTGGCCCCCCTTGCCAGGGCGGTTAGATCTTTTGGGCTGGAGGTGCTGTCTTACGCTGACGACACCCAAATAATGGTCTCTCTCACTCATTCAGTGAAGGATTCTGCTCAGAATTTCAGGAGCTGTATGGAGGCTGTCTCTCAGTGGATGTTGCAGAATGCAGAATTTCCTGAAACTGAACGGGGAGAAAATATCTGGTCAAGGGACTGGTGGCCGCCCTCACTTGGGGATTGCCCTCTCCCACGCCAGTATGGCAAGAACTTAGGGGTGCTAATGGACACTGCCCTTTCCTTTGACCGTCAGGTCAATAGGACTGTCTCCACCTGTTGTGGCAGTATTAGGGTTCTTAGAAAGATCGCCCATTATCTTTCCCCTGATGCTCGGAAACAGGCTATGGTGGCATTAGTCTCCTCCAGACTGGACTATTGTAATGCCCTTTATTTGAGCATTAACAAGAGCCTTATCCATCGTCTTCAAATGGTCCGGAATGCTGCGGCGAATATGGTTCTGAACCTCCCTAGACTGGCCTCAGCCTCGGCAGCTCGGGAGAATTTACACTGGCTTCCCATACACTGTAGGATCACTTTAAAATTCTGTGTCTATTTCATGGAGCTTTTTATGGTACTGGTCAAGAGGGGAACAAGTCACTTGTACATCTCTATACCCCCAGTAGATCCCTTCGCTCCTCTAATAAAAACTTTCTTGAGGTCCCCAGGTTTGTAAGAGCAAAATGGGGAGGTAGAGCGTTTTCCTCTGTTGCGCCCAGATTGTGGAACTCTCTCCCCCCTGAGCTTATAGGGCAACCCTCTCTTTCTCTGTTCCGGAAGGCCTTAAAAACCTGGCTTTTCTCTGAAGCGTACTTGTAAAGCCGATCTCTCTGACTGTGTTGGATGACCTGCTTTAGCGCCTTGATGCCCTTGGGCTAAGTTGCGCTCTATAAGATTCTGTTCATTCTGATCATTCATTCATGCCCTTATCCATTCAGGCTACAGTATCCAATGCATTTATAACATACACAAGGCAGGAGGGGGACGTCCGCCTCTCAACAGCCCGGACAGCCTTTTTCAAAATAGTCTGCAGTCCCCAAATGCCCAACAAGAGCTCTTTAAAAGAAATCTATAATCTCATCACCTCTTCCTCCATTGAACACATCCACCCTACATTCCTTAAATCCCTCTGAGACTTCAACCTGCCTGATAACTCCAGGAAGAAGATAATGAAAGGATCTCCTCACAAATCCTCGATGTGTACAGTGCGACTCTGAAAAGCTATGACAATGTCAGTGGTTCAAAAGTCAATGCTTGACTGAGATCAAGATCCCCCATGCCTAAACGTTCCGCACCATGGTACACCTACGACCTGGTGCCGAAGAAATGTGCTATTTGTGGATTGGAAAAGATGGACAAATCTCCTAGATAACCTCACCCAACTCAAGGTAGTCTGCTCTGCATGAAGAATTCTTATCATCACAACTAAAGCCATCTACAAGAACGCTATAAAAAAACAATTAACAGAAGCCAAACTCTCTTAAATGCTGTCAAACACTGTCAGACCACTCCCAGACACTTCAACTCCACCATTAGTTGAGATATATCATGCCGTCAATCACTTCTTCAAAGAGAAGGTAAACACATTCAGATTGTACACCCGCAACATGAAACAGACACCCACAAACCCTCACATCCCTCGTCTGCACCATCAAGTCGACCCACCAACATCTCAAACTCCCTCAAGTCTACCAGCTATTAAGACAATCTTCTTCCATCATTTATCAATAGGTGCCATATTTATCACTATTTGCTACACTGTGCTGCATGACTCCTAGCTGGACTATGCTGCATGAAAAGGAGAGGACGGGAATGCACCATATCTATGAAAATATGGCACATTCCTGCTCTCTATCTGTGCTGGTGCAAAAACGGTATCTAGTGCCAACACAGGCACCCTTGTACCATGGGGCAAGGCTGCCTGTGTTGCAGACAGGTTTGTTTTTATGCAGGAAGGACCACCTTCGTGCACAGAAACAATCCTCTGAGGCTTTTTCCATTTACTACACCTGCTGCACAATGCAGCACATGTAGAAAGAGGAACAAATTAGCAGAAATAAGGGTATTTCTCCTCGTCACACCTCCCTTAGCAAGGCGTACCATTTTTACACTGTTCCAGGTTTCCCACACTTGGTAAATCTGGTAATGCGCTAAAATCAATGTGTGGATGCATGGGAACAACCACGCTCCACCCATGAAACACCTCTCTGGGGCAGAGTAATGTAAGGCAGCGACTTGGGCTGCCTTGCATTTCTCCAGGTTTACCAGGCCACACAGGGCCTTGCAAAGTAGCCTTATGTGGCGTGGTAAATATCATTCTAGGTTTTGCATCGCTCTTGCACTACCTTGCATGGCGCAAGGGCGACGCAAACCTTTGATTAATATGCCTCTCAATGTCTTAGTTGAGATGCCGACGGTCTGTCGCTACTTGTGCGGGACCCAAAACTTCTAGTAGAGAAATCTTGGCACTCTGGCTAAAAGTTTAAGCCTCTACTTTATAATAAAGTTGTAGTCAGTAGTTGAATAGTCCCCCAATTAGCTGCTTGACTTTTTCTAGGCACTTCTGTATTTTGCTTACTCCACTCAAACTGGTCCAGCCACAGACTTTGTTTCAAGGTGTGACAGAGGGTGGAGCTGGGGGTCTCCTTTCAGGAGAAAACCACAAGGGCACAAAGGAAAGGATGGATGCCTCACTTAACCACCAGACACCAGTGGGCCAAAAAAGGGCAGGGAAAAACTCTGTGGCTACAACTGTGCCCACATTTGCATAACACTTGAAAATCTGACTAATTACAAAGAATGTGTCTTGATTCTCCATGCCTCCCAATTGCTGCCAGGTCTAGTGAATCTGTAGGCCGCTGGACCCAGTGTCCTGCACCCCAATCTGTTCTCTGAACATCAGACGTACCCCCAGACCATCACCTGGGGACACTTTTTGAGCAGGCTTCGGAGGCGGTGGTGGCAGCAGTGAAGTGTCCATACTAAACCTGGGGAGCTCCTATAAAAATTGACATTCCCTCAGGAGTTCCTGGGATCCCATGGAAACCCGGATACAGTGCTTGGGAGATCAGTGAGGTGAGAGGACCTGCCACTCAGTACTTACCTGTGAACCACAGTCCAGTCTCTTGTCTTGACTCTGTTATGTCGTTGCAACGTGTAGAAAGGGAAATAGGACACCAGTCTAATCTTTTTCAAGCATCTCTCCTGGGACGTAGAGAACACCACATTAACAAGAATCCAAAGCTTAGCAACAAGACTTAGAAAAGGTATGATTTTAAGAACTTCAACAAATAGAACTAATTTAGTGAGCGTACCTGAGAATTATTTCAGTAAACTAGTCTTGTTTTTAGAGACTTGCCTGGGATTAGTCATATTGCTTGGAATTCCTAAAGGAAATAAAGATCAGAGAATTACAAACACTGGGCCAGATGTACGACCATTAGTAGCAGTCGCAAACGGAAAAACGGGCCGTTTGCTGCTGCTAAAAAGGGTTGTAGCATGTACATACCCTATTTTGCAAGTTAGTAACTTATTACCTACTCGCAAAATAGGGTTTGCGAGTCGCTATTAGGAAGGGGCGTGCCAAGGGCGTCCCTTCCTAATAGCGAGTCACACTAGTATGTACGAAAACAATTGCAGTTACCTCCTAATTTAAGTAGGTGGTAAAGCCAGCCACAAACGAGAATGGGTCCCTAGGGGACCACTTCCCCTCTGTGAATGTATGCAAAAATATTTTTTAAGAGCAGGCAGTGGTCCCACGGATCACTGCCTGTCATTAAAAAATGAAACAAAAACTTTTCATGTTTTTCTTTTAAACATATCTTGCTTTCCTGTAAGCAAAATGGGCTGCATTTGGGAAAATACGTTGCTTTATTTAAAAAGCAAATACAGACATGGTGGTCTGCTGTCCCCAGCAGGCCACCATCCCTGTGATTGTAGCCCATTCCCAATGGGTCGCAAATTGCGGCCTGCCTCATAAATATTGATGAGACAGTCATTTGCAACCCCCATTGGGAATCGCTAAATGTGTCTAAGACACATTAGTACATTCCGTTTTGTGAATCGCAAAAAAAACGCAATTTGCGACCCATAAAACAGAATGGCCATGCATCTGGCCCCCTGTGACAACAGAATGTTTCAAACAATAATACCAGAGAAATAATTGTGGTTTGATAGTGTTATTAACATTTAAGTTAGTTGACAGACACAGAAAACGTAAGTTGTGCTTCGAATGACGACCTAGGTTTTCTATTTGAATGTTAACATGAATGTGCTATTAATCCTTCAAAAAGAACAAAGACCATTATGAGGTCACTTCACGTAGCATCTGTCTAAAAGCGCCAGCGCAGCCTCGTGATCAGAGTTCATTCCGTTGTGTGTGAATCACAGAGACAAGTGGGGTCTCCTCCTGGCTTGACACTCGTGGGCGAATATCAGGTAAATACCTTTACCAGGGAAGCTACTTTCGTTATGGTGCTCGACAAGAATTCATTGTATTTTGCGTGTTAGGCAAACGATAGCAGCCAGGACATTGTAACAAAGACCTCCCGATCGATCTGAAGGTACAAGACTGACTCTTTCCCTCTCTCCCAGTACCTAATTGGTGAAAAATTAAGTAACAGGGCCCTTCTTGTAAGGCGACTGCAGCCTGCACCCCCTCTTGCCCCCTGCCAGCGCCTCCAAACAGTACAAACATATCACCTAACCATCGCGCTCGTACAAGGGTGACAATTCAGACTACTTCAGGACACACAAAGATATAACAATGGCGCGAGGGGCTGGTATTATTCATTTTCAATGTACATATTGACTAAACAAACACAGTTGTTTGTACTCATCTCAAAATCACAGAAATTGACATCATAAAAAGTGGCATCACAAGCCACGACTTTACAGGAAGTGGAATCACAAGAAGGGACATCAGATCTAAAGCCTTCACATATATGTTTAGCAGGTCTATCATGTGTACGTTTGAGTGCATTGTGAGGATAGTAGCACAGTGACCTATGGAAGAAGATATGTGACTTCTACACCTTGCAATCCCCCAGCTTTATATAACACATCCTCAACATTCATTTACAAACGTATATAATAATAAATTGAATTTATAAAGCACCTGGTTACACCATACTGGTGTGTCCCCACGCTATAGAAGCCAGCGTAAAGCCGGGGCACCTCTGCTGCTGTTACTTTTATTATAATTTATTGTACATGTAATATGCGCGTGTGGATGTAAAGCGCTCTGACACCCTGCATTGGGATGAGTAGGCCTATACAAGAAAAAATAGTGGTACTTAAATTATTTCAACGCCTCCTCAGGTGTAGTAAGCTCTCTATAAATGCAATTAGCTGTGTGTAAATACTGGGAAAGACCAACACATCTGACATTCTTACAGTGCATGCATATCTCCTAAACAGGGACTGAACAAAGTGAAAACAAAGTGAAAATCTGCCTTTCTGAAGTATGTGTGAAGCGCTAACCTTTGTTTCCCCTCAGCTTCAGTTGCATCTGGATGTGAGGCTCTTGACTGCTCCCAGGCTTGAGACTCATAAAAGGAGGCTTGATGACCACTCAAATTCGGCCTTTGTTATGGGCCCAGCAGGAGTCTTAAATAAGAAAGCCCCGTCCCCGCCTGCCTGCACGCTGTTGCTTTTTGTAGATGGAAAGCAGACAACATGCAGGCACTGCTGAAAGTGTCCCGGTGTTTCCTCCTTTCTGCACAAAAACAATCAAGCCAACAACACAGACACCCTTGCACTATGGTGCAAGGGTGCCTGCATTGGTGCTGAGCTTCAGTTTGTGCACAAGTGCTGACAGAAAGGACAGGCAGGTATCTTGTAGATACAGCACATTCCTTCTCTTTTCTTTTGACATAGGGCAGCGCAGCCAGAAGGCTTGTGGCACTGCCCTATGCCAAAATATTGTAAATATGCCCCATAGTTTCTATTTTTAGCTCGATATTCTGGAACAGAGCAAGTACAGCAAACTGTAGTACAGACAACTGGTGGCCTCAATTGCAGCACTGTTAATGTGCTGCCAAAAAGAAAACATGCATTAGGAACAAAAAGACAAAGTGATATGCTAGCGTCTTGTTTTTAGAAACAAATCAAAATTTTGAAAAACTCCAATCTTCCCATCAAAATTTCGATTTTTCTATATATTTATGTTTGTAAAGTAAATAAAATATTGCATAATTAGGGCAACAGTTTAATGCTTGTTTCTGGAAAAGTAATATTTTATTGAGGTTAAATAAATAGAAATTAGTTAGGCTGGAGTACCCGGTTTTAAATAGTGATTGAGTGGGGTCCACACATGTCAAAAGGTTAATAATGGCTGCACTGCAACCAAAATATATTTGTTGCTGGAAGTAGAGGGAGGATCCAATGGATCAACTATGTCTGTACCCGTCCTTTCAAATGGCACACCAACCATGAGTAAAGATTCTAATGGGGCCTTGGTTTGGCCTCCAGACTTAATCCTCACTTGATATGTTGGCTAGGTTATTCACAACTTTGTACATCTTGTCCCGTACCTGGCCAGCAGAACAAAGGTTCTAACCTTTCCTTGCTCCATTTGATGCCTAGGTGTTATGCCAATAGTACCTTTTGGGATAGTGACTTAAGAAAATTCCTGTGTTTTTGTTTGTTCCCAGTTCTGGATCCATTGGCTCACTATAAAGCAGCCTTTGCTCTCAGACCATAATGTATTTGCCAACCATTCTGGTGGTAGCTTGTTCCTGGGCCACCTTGTGTAGGCGCACCAGAGTAGGACACTCTTTCTGAGCATCGACTTTCCTCATGCAGTTAGTAACTCCTGCAGCTCTGGCAGGGACCCAGATTCCGATGAAAAAACACCTCTCTGCCTTATCTTCTTGTCTGGAGCTGGGGCAATGGTCACCACACTCAGGTGTCTTCTTAGAGCCTTCTCTGTCTGCACAACCTTACTCTCTCTTGGTCCTTCCACTCTAGGAGTGACCACAGGCTCCCACTGAGACTGATGTGCAGCCTGTGCCATGGTTAGCACAGTTGACATTCTCAAGGCTAGCCTGGGCACAACCAATCTCTCTCATCCCCTAGTACAACCTTGGCCATCTTGCCCCTAACCTTTATCTAAATCCTGACAAGCATGTACTATGTCATCTTCACTGGCTACCAGGCCGTTGCCAATGGGATCAAGAAGAATCTCCTCTTGTTTGAAATACGTTCTCTTAAACAGATTGTAGGCACTAGTATCCCCTAGGGCAGGAATCTTCATCCTGTTGCGTAAGTTGTGACTTGGGCGTAACTCTACAAGGTGTGCTTTCCAACACAGGGATGACACTAGTGAACCTGGTTCAGTGCACCAGTGATGAATGTGAATGACAGGTTATTGTAGCTCTACAAAACACTATTCAATGTGTAATAGAGATACAGGCATTGCTTTTGGGTTACTAACAATCCCATAAAGGGATCAGGAGCACAGTGGAAACAATAAACCTTATTTCTTTATTGATAGTATCAAACACATAGTATGCCAAGAGAAATGAACACTTTTAAGTAAAACAATCTGTTTCTTAGTACTTCTAAAACAACTACATAAAATATTATAAAAACAGCAAGAAGACACACTATCAATTGAGAGAATAAAATGAACATTTCAAGCATGTTTTAAAATGTCATCTAAAACACTCTAATGCCTACGTCTATGCTCAACACTAAAAGAGCATGAAAGGCATAGCAACTTGCAGTCCAGAGTTTCTTAGGGAGAAGAGATGCACTGCATACCTTGTTGACAGCAAATGTTGTCTTTATCAGCGGAGGCGTGAAGACACTGTTCCACGTGAAGGGCAAACATGCGCTGCAGGCTTCCTCTGTGACTCGGCTTTCATCAGCTTCAGGCAAGATGTAGCATCTGCGAAGTGCTTAGTGTGCTAGCAGTAGCTGAGACTGTGTCTGACAGAATCTCGGGCGATAATCTGGGCCACGGGTCTCTCCTGACAAGTGGTCCAGTGGTAGTCCTTGTATACTAAATCTTGTCAGAAATTGTGATTTCTGACATGAGGTTAGGAATGTCTGACATAGATTATGAACATCAAGGTGTATGTCCCAGACGTTTCCTTATGAAGATATAAGGTAAAAGAACGTCAATTCAGACTACACTATTTTGATTATGTCTGTATGTGTTGTTATTTAACCTTGACATGGTGGAAAGTAGACATTTGACCCAGACGAATGTCACCTCATGAGATGTATATGCATCATCAATCGGATGGCTTGACACATTCACATTTCTTAGAAAGATAAGGTCAGGCAACTTCTGCGTCTTATACAAGACATGACAATGATTCTGCATAAATTGGGAAAGATAGAAATTTCCAGTGTTTAGGAGTGAGAAGATGGCAGCTTTCACTAGCCAAGATGGAGTCGGACCTAAATAAGATGGAGCCAGACCGTAGGTGCTTTACATCATCCCTGGCTTGATGCTTTCACAGTTCTTAGAAAGATATGGCCAGAAGACATCTGAGTCTAATGGCAGATGACAATGATTCTGCATAAATCAGGAAAGATGTCGATTTCCATTGTTTAAGAGTGAGAAGATGGTGACCTCTACTAGCCAGGATGGAGTTGGGCCTACATAAAGATATAGTCAGGCATTAGGGGCTTTACGTCAATTCCATTGACACCTACCCAGGGATGTGGAATTTAGTACAATATCTACTTGTCCATATGGCAGGTTGCTTCATACATCTACTTGCCCTGTACCAAAAACCATTTGCCCCTTTTGTGCCATGTAGTGTAGTGACAAATTATGGCAGCATTCTCATTATATAAGAGCTCTGATATAGCCTCTCTGATTATGCTGGGGCTCATACCATAGTAGGGTTTGAATACTAGCAGATCTACATACTGGGGCTGAAGGTAGTGGTAGCAATAGTTCCAGGATTGGAATCTGTGCAAACCTAATAACTTGCATGTTTTAAGGATTTTCACCAGCTCTTCTCTAATCTTTTCCCATACTGAGATAGGTTGGAAATGTACTACTGACAATTGCAGACATAAAACTTCTTCCAGGGTTGGGGGAAAATTGGTTGGAGGGAAAGTGAACTTGCAAATGCTCAACAGATTTTCACATCAGCAAATCTACACATGCATGTTTGCTCGTGCTAAAATGCATTTCGCAAACATTTTCTAGGACTACGATTTCTTGACCTACTTAAGTAAATTCTTGTGAATTCATGAAAGCCGTAAATCTGCACTAATGCAAGGACATATACAATAGGTGCACTTTTGAGATTTCTTTAATAATTGGGCCGCTAATTAGGTCTAGCGTTAAGCAAGACCGTTTGTGTTTATTAGAATTCTATCTCTCTCTTTGTCTATCTATCGGCTGGCTTCACTATGAGTGACAGGATTCTGTTCTTTCACAAGGAGCATATTGGCACACAATGTAGTTTTGTTCAGTGTCAGAAACTAATGTGGCAATGTGTAATTTTTTAGACCAAAAATGTGTTTTGCTTTTTGCCAATTCTTGTTTTATCGGTGAGGGTTCAGCAGCTCCCATCCCAATAAGGTTTTACAAAAACTATGCCAAAGCAAGACACGCATTGACAAAACCAAAAGGCTGACCACCAATTTCAGACCTCCTGACTTTGCCAATGTTTGTTTATTTGTATGTTTCTCATAATCTTGTTGAAACTGGTTTCACCGATTTTTCCATTAGGAATATTTTTGGGAAATACTAGCAAGGACCAACACATTTTATAAATGCTGCAAAGAAATGGTACCCAAAGTTTTACAGTAGTTTAGCTAAATGTTTTATTCTGAATTGCATTTTTTTGTAAACATTTTATTTTTAAAGCAAAGAATCATTTATCTTCTGCAAATATTTGCATCTAATGAAAGAGCATTCTGGGAGAATTATGCATAGCCTCATACTGCTTAATTTTGCAAACTTGTGAGCACATATTTATACTGGAACCGCTATCAGTAGTGCAGTCCGAGCTTACAACATTTCCTCAGAACGCTCTCCCTAATAACAAAGGCTTTGTTTTAATTAACCATAAATACAAGTTTGAACAGCATTAACATATGTACACAAAAAGTACCTTTCCTGCAGACAGTGCCCTTCCCTGATCCATAATGTGGTACTGTAAAATGGCAGCCAAAGGGTTTGTGCTGCCAGGTTTGGGCCTACTTGTACTAAGGACAAAATACACATTGAAACGTGTTGTCCTTGACCCCAAGCAATATGTCCTGGACATCGGGCTATAAGAATTCCACACCCCTGCTACATCTCTGACACCCCAAGGTATTTGAATGAATAGTCTTAAGAGCATCTGGATCCCTTTCCCAGAAGTCCATTGTGAATCATTTGAGTTGCATTGGACCTTCACTGGTACCCATCCCTTCTGACAACATACTGCATTCTTAGAGGAGCTGATGGCATAGGATCCATAATTGGACATGTAATATCTACTCTTTACTTTCTTGGGTGTGGAGGGGGTCTCCTTCACTCTCTTCTCCGTCTAAGAATTTAGCTCTCCTTAGAGCTTCTGTCCTGTCTGTCTTGGTCCCTTGGGAACCATTCAGGCCCTTCCCCCTAGACTGAAACCATTCTGCTGGGAGGTCTTCTCTCTTTTTGGCCTGGAACTGTGCTCTTTCAGCCCTTTTTACTCCCTGTTAGCCAACCACTTGTCAGCTAGCACAAGAAGCGTCTGTGGGTCATTTTCAATAAAGTCGGACATGTACTGCCTGAGTCGCTCTGTTATCATTTACTGATTTGGGGGCATGTCATTCTTTGCTCATCCATCTCATCTCCTCAGTCCAACCAAGCACTATGTAATGGATTAACTTCTCAAATGCAACGGTGGCTGCCTTTTTGCTTGTCGATAACGTCTGTAAGTATTGGGTTGGCTTCAACCCATGGATTTGTATGTCAGATTTTCCTCCTCAGACACGCTTCCAATGACCTTAATCCTCTCAAAAAGGAGCCAACTGAGTTCAGTCACTGTCCTGGACATATCACAAAGGGCCGCATGCATCAACAATGCCATGTGCGTTTCCTTATTAGCGAAAAATAAGGATTCGCTAATAAGGAATAGCAAAAGGCTATGCAGGAAGAAATCACTAAAAAAAATTACGATTTCTAAATATTCCTTAATTGCGACTCGCAAATTGCGAGTCGCAATTAAGGAATACCTCCCCAGTCATTCGTATGGGCCTAGAGGCCCATAGGAATGAATGGGAAGACATTCTCAATTTGCGATTCGCAATTAGTGAATCGCAAATTGAGAATGCAATTTCAAGGGTGCAGGGGTGTCCAAAGGACACCCTGTTGCACCCCTGAAATTGATCTGTGCACATATGTTGCGCACACACATGCCCTTAGGGCATGTGTGTGCGCAACATGAAACTTTGAAAAATGCACAAAAGTGCATTTTTCAAAGTTTTTGCAAATTACCATGAAGTTGAGCTTACTACTCATTGCAGACCTCTTGCAAGCACAGGAGGCATGAGAAAGGGGAATAGTGCAGATTAGTTACTGACATCACACACACCCCACCAGCCATTGCACTGTATCAGCTCACCATTTCTTGTGTTTTCCTATGAGGTTTTGACGTATGCCCTTCGGGGATTCGCCACATTAGTTGAGTTGTTTGCAGTTGTTATTTTGTTTGAGTTGCAGCACACCGATGCGCTCCCCTCGGATCACGACCCAGACCCCCCGATGTGGCCCCTTTGTCTTGCGCCGCGATGACTTACCCGGATACATGACGCACACTAACATTGTGACTTGGAACATACGTGGTATGCACACACCGTCGAAGCGTTATTCCATCTTTTCCTACCTGCAGCGAAACTCTGTGAGGGTTGCCCTCCTACAGGAAACTCACATGACCCAGACAGAACTTGACAAACTTCACAAGCGTTGGAGGGGGCAAATTTATGGAACGGTCTTCTCGGGGCATGCGCGAGGAACACTGATTTGGGTAAGGGCGGGCATTCCCTTTATCTGTGAAGAAGCAAAGGTAGATCGAGAGGGCCGGTATACACTGGTGCGGGGGAAATTGAATGGTCAGGACGTATTATTAGGATCATTGTATGCCCCGAAAGTAGATCAACCATCCTTCCTAGCGCAGCTGACCAGGGTCCTCCACCCCTATGTCGGGCTCCCTTGGCTACTTGGCGGGGATTTTAATATGGTACTAGATGTCCAGTTGGACAGGTCTTTTCCTCCCCCTGGGACTGGCTTTCACACTGGGCGTTACAGGACCTGCGACTACTACACCCAGATGACAGAATGTATTCTTGCTATTCAGCAGTCCATGGTTTGCATGTCTGGTTGGACAGGATAGTGGGTTCCCAGTCTCTGCTACCGTTTATTGCACAATCGGAGTACCTGGGGAGGATACTCTCCGATCATAATCCCCTGTGGTTTCAGATCAGCTGGGAGGCACGTGGTGGCTATAGCCCAGTGCGCTAGAGGATACAGAGTTTCGCTCGTCCCTGGGCAGGGCTATCCTCGCATATTTTTATATCAACGAGGGGACGGCGAGCAACGTCATGGTAGAATGGGACGCCGACAAAGTGGCCGTCCGGGGGCATTGCTTGGGGGCATGTGGAACATACGTGGGATGCTCTCACCCTCCCTTGCGCGCCTAGAGGCTGAGCTATTGCGTTATGAGCGGGAAGGAGAGAGAGGGGGCAGGCACTCACACAGGCTGGGGGACCTTCTACCCGGCATGCAGAGCTTTTGGAGCGGTTGAGATGCCACAACTACGTGGCACACACGGCCAGAACGCACGCCAAAGCAGATAGAGCGGGCCGTCTACTGGCCTGGTTGATAAGGCAAGATGGGCGCGGTGCCCCGATAGGAGCTCTCCGTACAGCGGGTGGAGGGATGATGTACACACAACGTGAAATCCACTGTGCCCTAACAGATCACTATACACAGCTATACAGGGCCCAGAGCATTGGCCCCAAGCACATTTTAGAGGAGTTCTTCGACTCTATCCAACTGCCCACGACCTCCGAGGAGCAGAAGGAGACGCTTAATGCGCCTCTCTTGTTGGAGGAAATTGGGGAGGCGATTCAGTCAATGGCGTCCGGAAAGACCCCAGGGCTGGACGGCTTGCCCGCTGAATACTATAAAGCATATCGGGAAATCCTGGTGCCACTACTTCATAAGGTATATACTGTAGCAGTGGAGGAAGGATCACTGCCCCCTTTCATGCTGGAGGCGTTCTTGGTCTCCCTGCCTAAACCGTACAGGGACCCTATGGCTCTGGGCTCAAACAGGCCTCTGGCGATGCTTAACGTGGATTATAAGATCTTTGCAAAGGTTCTGGAAGAAAGGTTGGCGCCGGTGGTCCCCCACTTAATCCACACTGACCAGAACAGCTTTGTCCCTCCGAGATCTACATCATTGAACCTCAGGAGGTACTTCAGGGTGGCAGCTGAGGCCACGCGGGAGTGGCCCAGGGCGGGATGCCTGATCCTGGATCTGGAGAAGGCATTTGATTGCCTAGAATGAGGCTATATGTCGGCAGTGTTGGTACGCTACGGGTTCCTCCGCCTGGTTGACCTATTATACAAGGACCCCATAGTCCGGGTGCGGCTGGGCTCCTACATCTCGGAGGCGGTGGCCATGGGCCGAGGCACCCGACAGGGGTGCTCTCTGTCCCCGTTGCTGTTTGCGCTAGCAATTGAGCCCCTGGCCGTAGCTATACGGGCGACTCTCGGTGATGGTATTCCGATGGGAGATGCAGTCCATCAGGTATCACTCTATGCTGATGACCTGCTGGTGTTTGTGAGGGACGTGGGACACATACCCGAGCAGCTGGTCCAGCTGCTGCATATCTTTGCTGCCATTTTGGGGCTTCGAGTGAATGCTGGTAAATCCTGCCTTTACGCTTTCAGTGAAGGGACTGCGGACCCGGGATATCACCTCGGGGGTACACGAGTCTAGTGGAAAGAGGATACCTTCAGATACCTGGGGATGCAGATATATTGCCGCCCAGCTGACCTGTTCGATGGAAATCTTGGGAGGTTGCAGCGCTTAGGCCGCAGATACGCTTCTGGAACACACTCCCACTGACGACTACGGGCAGAGTGGCGCTTGCTAAAATGGGCATGCTTCCCCGCCTCCTGTACTACTTTGTCAATTTACCGTTATTTATCCCGGCCTCCTTTTTTACTATGCTCAATAAGGTGCTGCAGGACTTTATCTGGGGCACTTCTAGGCATAGACTGGCGCTAGCGAAGCTATACCTGCCGACGGACCGGGGAGGCCTAGCTGCTCCTTGCTTTGAACACTACTATCTAGCCGCGCAGCTATAGTGGGTCGCTCGCTGGTTGGCGGATAGAGGCAGAGATGATACAGTCACAGCAATGCCGCCTTACTCACTAGAGCGTATAACCAGACTTTTTCACCCCATAGCTGTGATTGAGGGCCCAACGCCGCTCCTCCTGGCAGTGGCATACAAGTGCTACCGGAGGGCTTTATACCTCACCCGCAATACGGTTCCTTATGCGCCAGCTATACTCCTGGAGAGCACGCCTGGTGGTGGAGGGGTGCTCACGGCTTGTATGCTCACGGAGTGGCGGGAGGCCGACATCCATACACTCGGAGACCTATACAGGGATGGTGAGCTCACGACCTATAAGACTCTGGTAACAGAGATGGGGCTTCCACCCGGGAGGTTCTTAATGCACCGCTCATTGATAGCAAAGCTGACCGCCAGGTGGGGAGACGTAACCACGGAGCCCAGACAGCATTTAACCATGCAGTATCTTCACGTTATGGGGAGGGGCTGGCACCTGGTTCGCTGGTTTGCGGCATCATTACGGAAACACGTGGCAGTTAGTTTAGGCCCCCTTAGATGCAAATGGGAGCTGGACTTGGGGCGACCACTAGCAGACAAAGAATGGGAAAGGGTACTTAAAAGCAAGGTGCGCATCCCTAGAAACATGCGATTTCGCCAAATTCAGCTTTTTATTGTCCACAGGGCTTACCTCACACCCGAGTTGATTAATAAGTATTTCTGTTGTGACGATGCGCTCTGCCCCAGGTGTAATGAGGAGGCGGTGTTCCTGCATATGCTGTGGAGCTGTCCTGGGCTGGGCACTTACTGGCGCGCAATTAGCGAGCTGCTGTGGAGCTGCACAGGTCGAACCATACCCTTTGACTGGCCCTAGTACATCCTGCACCATTTCAAGAGATCCCCCAAGGATAAGGTGTCATCCCGTTTTCTGGACCTGGGGCTAGTGGTAGCAAAACGTCTCCTTTCAAGGAGGTGGAAGGCGCAAGACCCGCCATGTACCCGGGCATGGAGTTCCTCATTTCAGGCATGGGCCAGGGCAGAGTGGACCGCCATTCGCAGGGAGGAAACACTAGGACTCCGAAAGGAACCCATAGCGGCACATTGGGAGCGGTTGCTTGGTGCATTACAACAGACAGACAGGGAGGGGCGCACGATTCACACAGAGAGTGTGGGAAGTGCACATGCGGGTGGGTGCATGCCACAGGTTGTTCTCCTGCCGGGATAATCTGGTGTGCTTTACTCCTGCTCCACTAGAGCATAAAGACAACCATGCCAGCGCGGCCACAGATGAGGAGCGTGCGCAGTAGTCGGGGGGGGGGGGCGGAGGGTCGAGGGGGGAAGAGGGAGTTGAATACGCATGAGGTTTCTGCTGCCATAGTTATTGTTTCTTGTTTCATACACGCACTATCTGTTTGCATGCCCAAGATGGAGGGTCAGCCCTGGACCGCACAGACCATTGAGAGGTTAGCACACCGGTTCTCATGGGTAGCCTTAGAGTCTGCATCAGGACTGGCGAAATGTAGTTAAGTTAACCCTGGGCGAGCATCTATTGTTCTATTCATTGCAACGCTCAAATGCATGTAACGTAATTTGACCATGCACTAATGCATTGACGAATGACCTGTCTATGACTGTGAGCTTTTATAAGTGATGCTTGTGCTGTAAAGTGTAACTTTAAAACAATAAAAACAGATTTGACAAAAACAAATGATTGAAGCACTGCATTTCTCAACTGAAAGCACAAATATAAAACTATGAAATCATAAAAGCATGTAATAATCATTTCAAAGCATGTAAAAATAGCTCGTGTGTATCTGGATACGCAGCAAGAATAAATGGTTGATGGATACCCAAAATAAATGCATCAAGCTTTTGAACTTGGTAATGCTCCTAATGTCTCCAATGGCTAATACTGGAACTTCTACTGCTGAAGCAGCCAAACTTATATATTTAGTGCTAAAAAATAAAAGCAACATTAACAGTTTCTCTTTTTTATCTTAGACTTAAAAAACATTTCTGTTGTTCTCCTTCTTTTTAAACAAACAGTCCTTCTGTGTGAAATACACACAGCCTTCTTGTATGTAACTTCATCTCCACTAAATCAGTTCATCGGTCTTGGCAAAGTAGGTCCGTCTGGTCCTTTCAGCCACAGGATATCAGCTTGCACTGTCCGGTGTTCACTCCAGGCTGGGGGGGGTGGGGGGGGGGGGGGGGGGTGACGGGAGGGGTGGGGAGGAGAGGGGGGTCCCATCCATACGGGGAAACGGGCATCAAGCACACCAACACGTCGCAGTATGATGATGTGGAAAAGAAACAAGCATCACTCTTTCTTGCAAAAAAACGCACATTTTCCTGTCCCTGTTTTGAGTCTGAACGTACAATATTATCATTCTTGTCTGCACAGTTCACTGCTGGCTCTGGGGAATTGTCTGAGAATTCTACCCACACTTTAGCCTCTGAATTCTTGGTATTAGAGTGAAACTCTCTTTTTCCCTGCACAGTAAAAAGGGCTGGGGCAGTCTCCTTCCTGACTATATTTCCACTCCCTGCTCATTATGTGCACCCTTTATCAATTGGCAGAAGCCCAAGGCAATCCATCTGCTCTGTCAGCACTGGTAATTTTCCTTTCTTCACCCTTCACCGTCTGTAGGACTGGTCTGACTTGTGCATCCTGACACATAGAAATCATAGTTCTGAGTAAATCTAGGGGATCTTCATTCCTTCATTTTCTGCCCACCTGCTTGTATGGTCCTTATCTCCTAGGTGCTCGTATTTAGTTATGCACACCAAATCTGAATCGTGTGTCACCACCTCTGTCTCCAAGATTTTAGCCTTCTCATCTGCAAAGGAATTAAATGTTCTGTCATGCACAGTAGCTGTGCTTTGCAGTACAATCTGCCACTTCACTGGGGAATCCTGTGTCTCAAACTCCACCCCTGAACTTTCTATTGGGACCTGCACAAACTATTCATGCAAAACTGCAGTTTCTGTCTGTATAAGCGACTTTATAACAGTAGCTTCCTTCCATGGATAAATTACATTGTGTTCTATTGCCCTCTGTTCAGTGTCTTTCAATGCCCAATAACATAAAAGCATCTGTATTTGTCCAGCATCTGAGTTTAAAAGTATACTCTTCTTTCCCTGTTCTTCAGGCGAGGTAAGAAAACAAAGCCTTGCCCCGAAGGCTCACAGCTTTTACTCAGTGTGAGGCGAAGCTTCTAGAAAACCTCGCCCCGTATCACTAGAAAAAAAACAAGCTGGCTCTAACGGTCTGCATCAAGGCCAAGACAGAGGCTGACTAAGCTCTCATGTTTTGACTCTGAGACAGAGCTGTACATTCCAGAGTATGCTTCCCACATAACATATTCCAGTTCACTCTGGTCGGTGAGGTGCGAAAAACAAGTGAGGAGCAGAAACATGCCCTCCCCACTTTGCAGCTACGTGTGAACACAGAAAATGGCAAAGAAAGGGAAAATGGATGACATGAGGCCATGTCAAAGCCAATAGTAAGCACTTAGAATTTTCATAACCCAAACGACTTGCAAGCAGAAAAGCTTGAAGCAAGGCCAAGTCAGAAAATAAGATGACATGAGGCCATGTCAAAGCTAAAATTAAGAACTCATAATATAAATCTACTGTTCTTCTCCGTGACAGCTCCCACTGAAAGACAACAAGTTTACAAGAAAGAAGAGAAGCAGGCATATGCAGGACCATCCTACATTAAGGCTAGGGTAAAATAACACACTAAAGTCAGTTAAAATGGTGATAGTCGAAGGTCATCATAGGGTGCCCAACCGCAAGAGTGGCTCTTTCACTACACAGTATGAAAATGCATAGCAAACTGTCACATTCATTGGATGATGTCATCAGTGATGCCATTATTGTTCACTTTTGAAATGTCATAAGTGATGTCATCAGTTATGTTATTTAACATTGCATGAGTGATGTAATGTGTGAGAACGAAAGAAGTGAATAGCAAGGGCACAAGTTAAAGTTAGTTCCCTGGACTATAACTGGCAAAATGTCAGTGTTTTTTGGGGGGCATTTACAAGTATTAGTTGTTAACCCATTTCAATACCTAACTTCACTTTAACCTTTGTTTTGTCAGTGAGTATCTGTTTCTGTTTGTTTAAATAAAGTGACTATTATATTGCCATACCTAACTATAATGTCTCTTTAACATTTGCTTTTTAAGTGACTTGGTGTTTTTTTTAACATATTCAGCTGACACTCCAACTACGCACAGCCTTCGGCCATGTGCAGTGGGTGGTTGACCAGGCAAACCCTTGTGGGTGTTTAACCCACAGCAGGCTGCCCTCCAAAGACACCTTGCTGTCACTGCCCTCTTCCTGCCTGCCCTCTGTTCTCTGTCTGTATGCTCCTGTCACCTCCCTCCTGCCCTGTGTGGTCAAATTGTTGCCCCTGCCCATGCCTGCCTTCCCTGAGTATTCAGCTTGCTGCCCAACCTCTGTACCCCTGCCACCTGCTTCCATTCTCAGTCTGCATATCCCTGTCATTGCCCCCACCTTCTGCCCTCCTTGGTCTGTTGTGCGTCCTCTGGCAGCCTGCTCTCTGTGGACTGTTTGCTGCCTATCACCATGCCCTCTACCTGCCCCATGTGCCTGTGCCCCCCCTACTCTGTGCTTCCCCTGCCTATTCCGTCCGGTCAGCCCTCCATGCTCAGCTTGCTGTCTCTATCCTCTCCACCCTCCCTCCATTCTTTTTTTGAGTGCCCCTGCCTCCCTTGCTCTCCCTCTGTGCGCCATTGTGCTGCCCCTGCCCAGAATGGCCTGTCCTGAATGGTCAGCTTGCTGTCTCTACCCCATCCTCCATGTCCATGTCCATTATCAAGATGACTTCAGGTGTGCTGCACTTTGACATAAATGCAAATGTTCTTCTTAGGACAAGATGATCAAATCGAAGACTTTGTGCATGTGATTTTTCTTTTTATTCGTATATTTGAATTCAAACGTCAAAAGCAGCCTGTCCTAAGAAGATTGTTTTGATGTATTACGTATATATTATGACTGTATTGTTGAAAGTATTTTGAGACCAATAAGTCTCACCTTCACTGCCTTGCCGGATTGCCCATATCTGCCACGGAGCCTGATTGGGAGGACTAGAACATTTTGGGGCATCCACCGCCGCTGCCGGGGCCGGGACTGTGAGACCCAGGGTGCATAGCGCTTTACCAACACAGCGCACCTGGTGTCTCTTCCCGCCCCCAGCTCCCTCGCGGCTCTTAACGGCTCGCGGCCCCCCGCTCCGCGGGAGCCGCTCGCAGCCGTTGCCGTTGGAAAGCGAACACTGGGCTCTCACCTTCACTGCCTTGCCGGATTGCCCATATCTGCCACGGAGCCTGATTGGGAGGACTAGAACATTTTGGGGCATCCACCGCCGCTGCCGGGGCCGGGAATCCGAGACCCAGGGTGCATAGCGCTTTACCAACACAGCACACCTGGTGTCTCTTCCCGCACCCAGCTCCCTCGCGGCTCTTAACGGCTCGCGGCCCCCGGTCCGCGGGAGCCGCTCGCAGCCGTTGCCGTTGGACAGCGAACACTGGGCTCTCACCTTCACTGCCTTGCCGGATTGCCCATATCTGCCACGGAGCCTGATTGGGAGGACTAGAACATTTTGGGGCATCCACCGCCGCTGCCGGAGCCGGGACTGTGAGACCCAGGGTGCATAGCGCTTTACCAACACAGCGCACCTGGTGTCTCTTCCCACCCCCAGCTGCCTCATATATTCACGCCCTCCTCTGCGCACGCGGGACGCGTGTGGGCGGGTGCCGGGCTAAGCCCGTGCAAAGGGCGGGCCGTCTGAGGATGTTCGAGAACGGCAGAGACCGGGACCGGGCCACCCCTCTTGCACTTTTGACTGTACCTATTATCACCCTTTCTTCTCTCCAAACCTTTGAACTATGGCCACGAGAGAGACAAGGAGTAAGAGGACGCTAGCTGCTGGGACAGCAAAAGGTACTTTGGACACCTATTTTGGAAAAGCGGGGTCTCTCCGCATGGATGAAATCACGATTTTGGAAAGGCGAATATCTCAAGAAATAGATTGGGTAAAGAGATCCTCTATGGGTCCAATAGCGCAGGCTAGGGCCCCGGAAAAGAGACCGGATCGTATAGTGTCGGATAATGGGGAGAATGGGGTTAGTGGTACGTTAGACACACCTGACCTAACCAATTCTACCTTTTTAAACAACGATATCGATACTAGCGCCCCTGTAGAGTTAAGCCTATTACCCCTACCTCAGCCCCCTCCTCCCCCATTTACTGTCATCGCCAGCTTGGCTAACACGGATGACACCACCAATATAGTTAGCTGTCCTACTCAGGGGGAAAGGGAAGGAGCCATCCCAAAAAGGAAAAGAGGGGCACAAAACCCTGGGGGACGCAAGGCTTAGGTAGTAAATCACAATCCCGTAGCAGAGGGAACCAAACTGGGATTAAGTAGTAAGGGACACACATCCCCGAGGAAAAATATGCCATTACCCCCGTCGAACCCCCCTTCACAAACACCAGTTCAGATACCACTTCGTCCTAGTGTAACCCCAGGTGACGAAGATATCACCCTCTCTGACATCGGTGCTCTTTTGAAGTCACTACTAAACCCTTTAGAAGCTCGCCTAACAAAGATCGAAGCCAGATTAGTGACCATCGAAAAAGCTACGGTCCAATCTGCCTCTCCCCCCCACAATGCTTTTTCTTTTACGCAGTTTCCTCCCTTAGATCCCACTGCCTTGGACACATTGGCCACCCGCGTTAAGTCTGGATCCCCAGACGACTATTGTCCCCCCACCATACTACGAGACATCTGCCATTCTTTACCCAACTGTATCCTTCCCCTGTTGAATTCTTCACTCTCGTCCGGTACGGTACCCTGCTCCTTCAAGGAGGCCGTGCTGGTGCCTCTACTGAAGAAGCCCGGGGCTGATCCCGCCGTCCCGGCGAACTACCGCCCCATCTCTCTCTTGCCTTTCTTCTCTAAAATCTTGGAAGCCCAAGCCACCGCCTGTCTCTCACAGTTCATCGAGAGCTCCAACTTTCTTGAGGCCAATCAGGCCGGCTTCAGACCCGGCCACTCCACGGAGATTGTGATCTTGGCTGTGTTGGATGCCTTGAGAGACGGCGCTGACAAGGGTACCCCCCAGGCCTTGGTTTTATTAGATCTGTCGGCCGCCTTCGACACGGTGGACCACAACATCCTTCTCCACCGTGTCGAGCAAGCTGGCATCCAGGGCCTGGCGCTGGCATGGGTCAAATCCTTCCTGACCGGGAGGTCTCAGACCCTCAGCCTGGGCACTTTTAGAGCTCCTAGGGAACACTTGCCCTGTGGGGTCCCTCAGGGCTCCTCCCTATCACCCCTTCTCTTCAACCTCTATCTTCGACCCCTTCTTCTTTCTTTGAGGCAGTGGGACGTCACCGTTTTTAATTACGCGGACGACCTGCAACTCATCTTTCCCCTTGACTCCCCCTCTGCTATTCCTAACTTCCAGGCAGCCATGTCCCACATCCTACAGTGTGATGTATTCCTATAGGTTCTGAATCGATCCCCCTATTCCTGACCCTATTCTGGTTAACAAACTAACAAGTTAACTAAGTAGTCAGCCCATGAGGCAGAAAACCCCCATGATGCAGATACCGTTATCTGACGCAGTCACACTACGGCACAGGAACGTGTTATCTGATTAGGTCATAACGCTTGCGATCTAATTAGACAAGCGATATTCCTCCAGCCCCTGATAAGGCATATGGAGTTCTCATAACAAATCAAACCTATGACAACCTGGGCAAAACCCTGCGGCCATTGTTTTGATTTCACCGAGAACTTCAGTAAAAGAATGTGCTAACGAGCAAGTCGTATGACATCCTTATTGACGTATCTATGTCCATCCTTACGTCAATCTCGGCACCTTAAAGGTATAAATATTACCGATATTGCCCTATGCAAACACACGCGTGGTGACGAGACGGAGCAGCCATACTTGCCGAAGCGAAGAGCAGAGCAGACCCCGCTGGCGCAGCCCCGCCTTTCTGACGCGCTGAGAGAAGCTGCTTTCTCCTGCCGAGAAATCCAGCACCGGCGTTTCTGGGTAGCCCTCGCAGGCAGCCTGGAATATCGAGACCAGAGACGAGAGATACCATCCCTCATTCAACGTAGATTCCAGGTACAGAACTGAATAACCCCTCACAGAGAATTCTTTAGTTATTCACTTGGCAAAAACAAACTTAACTTAAACTGTAACTTTCTATTCCCGCCCACATATTAGACTCAGGTCAGGTACACGGGGTAGGCGTATTTAGAAACACCAGTTGAGTACGTTTAGTCAAATGTATATGTGTATGTAATATATTTTATTCATTTTAAACATCTTATGGCTTAGAAACCATATCAATGTTTTTACAGTATTATTTTATACTATTGCTTTTAATGTATGCACTTTACTTAACTATAAGTATTGCGATAATATCGATCCATTTCTCTTGTACGAGAAAAGAGACTGATCAATAAATAACACCTTTTTATTGAACACGCCCGTCTCTTCCTTTTCTCTACAATCTGATGAGACTAAGAATGCACGTACTGACTGAGTAAAATAAATTGCCTTTTGTTCACACGACTCTCGAGATATACTCTTGATTAGGGGAGAGCAAAGTTGTCATGTTCTATGGTTGTCAGAAACTAAATCCCTTCTTGTCTAATCAGGGAAGTTAAGTCCTCCTTGAACATTCGAGAAAGTTTCTAGTGAACTCTGAGCTAAGCTGGCAAACCCAAAACTTTAAGTCTAGTATCGACAGTAGTAGACCTAGTTAACGTCTGGTCTAGGCCTTTACTGCTGTAGGTATTATTCCAATGCGCAGAGCCTATTGGGATGATAGGAACTACACTACATGGCGCCCAACGCGTTTGGAAAGGGCGATAAAACTAACGTAAGACATTTAGAGTAACTCAGTCGTGCTTTCTCACTCAGACCCCTTTTCCCAAATACTCCAAAGACGTCTGGAGTGGGTGAAAGGTTATATCCTCCAGACCTCGCAGGAGGGAACTCCTATGTATGGTTCTTGGTACAAGTCAACGTTGAAGGATACACGGTTCCAAAATATTGTGCATCTAATCTTTGTTTCCATAAGAAACCTGATCTGCAAACAAAAGAAAAAACCTTTTGGACAGTAAAATGTCAGACAATGAGGATGAAAGAGAGGCAGTTAGATTAGCAACTGAACTCGCAGCAGCTGATGCTACCATGCAGGCAGCAGACGAGGATATAATACTCATCCCGGTCATTAAAAGGAAATCTATAACCATAAAACTTATAGAAAATGGACTGACACCTAGAGGTGGTACAGTCATATTCGTAATTGAGGCACACGAATATCGGCAGACAGAGGTATACTATTCATGGATAAATTTTCCAGCAGCAAATCCTGTAACAAAGTACTTCCACTATTACAAAATAGAGGAACCTCCTGAAACGTACACTCCTTTCGAGGAGGTGGAAGTACCACTCAAATTTCAAGAGCATTTGCTCTTATTTGATGGCGCCCTAAAACACAATAATCACATCACCAGGCTCGGTCCTTTAGGTAGACCAGGAGCAACGTGGCCGGTCCTAGCCGGATACACACCACATCCAGACATCGATGGGATGTCTGCACCAAACCTTTTAACACAGCTAAAACAGCTAATAAAAATACACAGACAATTAGTCCAATATGTGATGCGGACTTCAACAATTCAGCCAGCGATTAAACTCCCACAGCTGACCCCTCACCAGGGGAACACAAATAAAATTACACCACAGAACATCCAGTCCTGCCTAGGTAAAGTACCGGCTAAACGGGAACAAATACCATTCTGGCTAGCGCAGAAAATCACCCAAATAGAGGCGGTGTTTCCAGACACCACCCCGCTAGAAAAGCACAGGATTCTGACTATCTGTCTTCCAATGGGAATCGCACCACACATTGAGGACTGTGACACTTGGGGTACAGTCTTTGCTTCCATCTACACAAAAACGCACGGTGTTCCATCCATTTCGGTAATACCAGATGTGCTAAAACAAATTCAAGATGAATATGGTCCTGAACCCGCTTTAACTCTTGGTATGAAATTACTAAAAGACTTCAAGCAGGTCTCGGCTATACTATTAGCCAACATAAAAGGAGAAGCAGCAAACGTGGCGATCCGCCAGAGGTTAAAAGAGACAGATATAGCAGACCAACCAGCTGAAATTGCCAGAATCATAGAAAAATCCTATGAGGAACTAGGTAGAGATAGTTTAGGTGGAATACCAGTAAAAACGCAACTAATTGAAAGTCCTGAAAAAATATTTTTTAATAATAATTCTACATCACCAAAAAAGAACTGGGATGGAAACAAACAATCCAATCCTAAAGAAAAGAAATTCCAGTCCCGAGGAAGGTCTCCTAGGCGAAGAGAAAAATCTCCGAACCAAAGACACAGGTCACCCCAGAGTGACCCCTCTGGGAAAAGATATAACCTTAGAAATAGGGATAATATAAAAAAGCCTGATAGATATCAAGACATTGATACACGTCCCTCTCAATCTTTTCAGACTTCCTCGCAGAAATCGGAAAGAAGAGGACGATCAGAACAAAGAGAAGAGCACACCAAGTCCAAAGACAAGGAACCTGCTCAGCTAAAAAAGAAATTACAATTTCCAAAAAAGAAGGTAGCCAGTATCAAGGTAGTTAACAATGCCGAGAATACTGAGGACACAACTGAAAAACGGAGAATGGGCTCAGACAATGCTAGACAGCGCAGCAGAAGTGAGCATAGCTCGCAAAGTCCTTATGAATCATCTGGAGACAGTGGACACGAATGAATATCTTCAAGTGGAAACTGCGGACACCAGAGTTAGCAAACCTCACAAAATATACGAAATAACATTGCGTATAGAGGGAGATAAGACTAGGAAAATAAGGGGACTATTTTGGGATAATCTCTCCAAGGGCTATGATATCCTTCTAGCTGAAAAAGACTGGCCACCAGAGTTTGTCAGGGAGTGCCCTCATGGCGAAGAAGTAATTATGCCTGCCATCTCAAATCAAATTCCTATTCATAAAAAATACACACTTGCTAGAAAGTGGGCAGTGGCTCTAGCTCCTGCTTAATATAAAAATCACGTGGGATGGGATGAGGACTCTCCTCCTCACAAAATCCAGTTAAAATCACAACCTACTGCACAAAGGCAGTACCCAATTAAGCAAGAAGCTAAAAAACAGGTAAATGAAATACTAGATCAGCTAGAATACCAGGGGGTGATTGAAACTTGCACCTCACAAATGAACAACCCTTTGTTTCCGGTCTCCAAACCAGACAATTCATACCGTCTAGTTTTGGATTACCGACACCTTAACACATGTTGCAAAACTTTTGCAGTGCAAAATTCACATAGTGCTGCACTAATGAATAACATAGTGCGCAAAAAATACAAAACAACATTAGACATCTCTAATGGATTCTTTTGTCAAAACATAGCACCAGAGAGCAGATATTTAACTGCATTCTCAATAAATGGCACTCATAAACAATTCTGTCGGTTAGCCCAGGGGTACAAGAACAGCCCGGGAGTATTCTCAGCGAGAGTAACAGAATTACTACAACTATATGATGATGAAGCATTATCTTATGTCGATGACATTTACTTAACAGATGATGACTTGGAGACTCACTTGAAAAGAGTGAACACCATAATACTTGGGTTCGCTGCAGAGGGTTACAAATTCAACTTTAAAAAATCCAGAATTGCCCATCTGACAGTCCTGTTCGTAGGATATGAATTATCAAGTGTAGCCTGGCTTACAATCTTCTAGAACTAGAAGAATTAAAAAATCTAGAATATGAAAAAACATATCCTCTGCCAATCGATATTCTGCCTTTACGACATTACGCCTGTGTAATTTATACAGACGGACATGCTCAACCCCCCGTTTGGGGCGAACAGGCATACAACCCCACATGTGGGATTACAAAAGAAGTGTGGCGCAGAGGTAAACTAAAACCTCTATTAACAAAAACACACTCAGTAGAAACTAATTCAGAACAACAAACTGAAATATTAGCTTTGAAAATGGCGCTAGATAATGCGGATCGCGAATTCCCGACACTTATAGTGTCAGATTCATATTACTGCGTCAAATCATATAACAAGGATTTGCAGACATGGATTCGAAACGGTTACAAAGATGACACAGATGCACCAATAAAGCAGAAACTGCTCTGGGAACAAATAGCTCTTTTACAAAAAGAACTACCAAAGACTCACGTGACACACTCACTGAGTCATCAGCGTGATGGCGTTCACGTTGCAGGGAATTCATTGGCTGAAACAGCCACAGCGGCAGCCACTAAATCGGCTCCCGTAGTTCGAAAAAAGCGTATATTAAAATACATTGACGGTGAAACAGTGCTGGCAGTGAAAACGTCATCAAAAGGCGACTGCTCAGCGTTACCAATCAACTATCCACTCAATTATACATACATAATCGATGCAAACTCCGTCCCTTTTGCTCGAATCCCTGGAGTGGGGGATAGGGTGATTCCAAACATGGACAGGAGAAACTTGTTAATCGCAGACGCACATATGGGCGAGGGTCTCAGACACCTAAAAATAAAAGATTCTCTGGAAGAATTACAATCACGGTACTGGTGGCCAGGCATGAGCCTGCGTCACACCATGTTTGTAAAAAACTGCCCAAACTGCAACAGAGATCGCAGTGGGGAGAGAAACAGTTTAATACCTTGTCGGTTTACTCCAGGAAAAATCAGGAGTAAAAAGGAAGGGTTGCGATTAACATATACAGGCTAGTTCCACTTATAATGTAGATCACCAGCACTCGGCTGACGTCTGGACTGTTATACAAAGATTTGCGAGTCTAAATGGCATATACGCTAAGAGCATGCTACGTTTGACCATTGTCTTCACTCTAGCCCAACAGCCTGAGGGGAAACATGACCAAATGAGCATAGCCCAGCGGGAATCTTCTCACTTCCTTCCTGAGGGTATGGGATGGTGTAAAGAAAAAACCAAGGCATAAAGCAATCTATAGCGGAAAGGATATTAGGTTCGGGAGCTGGGTGGGTCAAACATCTAATAAGTGTCCAACGTAGTCTAAATAACTTGCCAAGAAATTCTCTGAAGGGATTCAGTGCGTACGAATTATTATTTGGAACTAGGATGTTGATCTCTGACATTGATAGTCAGACTTCAGTGGTAGAAGAAAAAAGCTTTGATATCAAAGACCGTTTGGCTATTTTGCAGGACTTAAACAAAACAAGAAAAGACCTGAGCAACATAAAGTTGAAACAACAGCCAACAACCACTGAAGAACCACCACCTGTCCCAGCAAGACCTGTCTGGATTCCAAAAGTCGGGGATCTAGTCAGGGAAAAGATCGCGGTAAAGAAGGAATTTGGGCCTTCTTACAGAAAAGCAGTTCCTGTCTTGTCTGTCAACGGGACAAGATCAGTTGTACTACCGCCACTTGCTGGAAAAAAGGAGAACCGAGTTGTATCCATCGACCTGGTAAAACCACAACATGTGGCCGATAACAAACAGTAGGCCAAGTGGACTCCCAATAAGTAGCAGAACACCAAGGTTTGCTACCAGTACAGAGGTCCTAACGAAGAGGCTCATCACATTCGAAACGCCTACAGAAGAACAACAAGGACTATGCAACAATGCAATAGAACTCAGACCTCTGAAAACCCAAATAAAAACATTTAGCAGAGACACACCAATCTATAATGAAGTACCAAGTGAAAATGCAAGAAACAGAAGTCCTGAACCAATTGGAACAATTGACAGAACAGCATCCGGCTACTTCATAAACTTCGATGATTCCTCTGAAGGCTTCAGTGAATCAAAGACACAGCCATCATCAAAAACCTTTAAAGATAAAGCTAAAAAACTTTTGAAACAACTGAAAGAAACATATCTGATTTCCCCATGGATTGAATTTTGGGTGGGTTTTGGTGCATTTATCCTCATACTTTGGCTCTTCATGATACTAACTTTGGGACGCTTCATTGAGGGAAAATATGCAAATATGGACACAGCAAGTCAGAAAATCAACTTGATCCTCAAACCACATACATCTTCACACATCGAGAAAAGAGAACTTTCTTCAGTCAACTTCACAGCCAATCCGATACCGGGTGGGGTAGCCTGGGACAACACTGACTATGAAATTTATGGTCCGGTCGAAATCCTGAAATATCCACACCAAATTAAGATCTCATTGAGTGACTTTGTAAAACCAAGCTCATTTGCTGATGATTGGGACTTCGAAAGCATTAATAATATGATGTCTGACTTAGTAATGTCTGCTAAATTTACCAAACATGATTATTTGCAGGGTTCTACAAATTATGATAGTATGTACTGTTATAACCACTATGGTAACCATTTTCTACATAGATCTGCACAACCTAGAAATGTTTTAAATTATAATCAATGGGAACATTGTGCAACCCCTCCAAAAGGAAGCTCAAGGACCTTCTATGACAAATATTCATACTTTTCAGGTTTTAACACAAGTAATGCTGAAGCATTCTATTTTAAATTGTCAAACAAGACAGGGACAAAGACCATGATAACCAACACAAAATTGATATATTCAGACTCATTTTTTGAACAAATGAATACTTTTGGTTTTGATTATTGGGACAAAAATGTTGAATTAAAAAGTGTTTGGGGTACAAAAGAGTGGCAAGTGCAGGGTATAGAATCTTTGTTTAGAGCCTGCATGATCCCAGAACAAATGATATTTTTAAATGACACTGTTCAACAAACTACCTGTCTTGGCCTAGCCAAAATCAAAGACTTAAATAAACCGTCTATTCCAAAGCCAACAATGTTCAGCAATAGCTCTACAGATGAAGAGATAGACGTAAATTATGTATTAAACCAAAACAGAACACATCCTGATTGGAAACAGTGGTTGATCTGGCCCACAGATACTAATAACTGTCAAGACAGATTCCTGAACAAAACACAGGGGTTCAAAATGACCAGGCCAGACCCTAGATATCCCCAAAGACATCACCCAGGGATAATAACCACCTACAGTGTGGGCAAATTATGCCTTCAATGGCTACAAACTTCCACACTGGCAGAAATTAAGCAACACCTAACTTTACTTACTGATGGTGCTGACTTGCGTGATTTCATAATGGGACCACGCAAACAGCGTCAAAAACGTTTCATAGCAGCCTCTGTATATGCAGCATACAATGGGGCCTGGAAGGTTACTCAAATTGAAACAGCAGAGAGAATACGGGAAATTGACCGTATTAATTTGGAAAAATCACTTTCTGTAGGGGACAATGGGTTAATGACTCTGTCCTCCAGAATTTTTTCTTTGGACAGCATTGTGTCTTCAGCAATCGACATATTGTCGCAAGACTTACTGTTATTACAACACGGTCAGTCACAATTGCGCTCTATTGTACAGCTTGGCTGGACGTTACAAAATCTGCGTTCAGGCTATGTGCCTTGGCGTTTAATCAACACAACGTCACTATTCCAAATCTTTAACCTTACTGATAGACAAATCAGTATGGCACAAAAGGGTGCTGATTATACAATCCTGAGCATTGAGAAACTCGAAAGATTACCAGTGACAATGTCAGAACGACCTGTCAGTGAATGGATAATACATGGGATAATAAATATTCCAATCTCAACCTTCAGGTTTCAATACTGCCAAAAATATATACAGGCTGGCATGTACGAGAAATTGGGAAAGGGGTACCTTAAAACAACATGGAACCTGCCCTATTCACATGCATGTGTCAGTAATAAAGGACAGAAAGTGTTTCTTAGTGGCAACAATTGTGCGATGTCACTAAGTGGCACACTTCTGTGTAACGGAATTAGTTTGCATGGAGCCTGTGAAGGGAATTCATACAACCTTTCATGTCACCAGCAAGGCGCGCCTGCAACAGAAATAGAACCATTCTTTCAAAGACTCTATAATGGGAGTTACATTCTAATTGTAGACCGCAGATGTTGTAGTCTTATGCCCGGGACTCCTTATCTAGTAACTACGACTGCGAAGGTCAAGTGCTGTGGACGCTCATTGTTCCCCAGCTCCTTTCCAGACAGGGAGGCAAGGTCATGGCCCAATTTGAAAATTACTTCTATTCGAATAGATACTTTAAGCAGAATGAAAACAGTGCTGCTTCAGACGCCTACTAGGCTCACGTCATCAAAAGAAACGTATGATCTACAAGTCGACTGCAGAGATACATTCATTGTTATCAACTAATTCCCCCATACATTTCGCAGAAATTCTAAACGAAATCTTAAATATTTCTGATACCAATGGGGTCTCAAAAGTATTTAAGACAGTATTTTCGATGGCATTAACACCATTCAAAGCCATACTGGGTATTTTTCCAGATTTCGTCCATTCGATTTTTGGCGGACTTCCCCTGATCTTGGGACTAATTGCAGGAATCCTATTCTTAGTCCTTATTTTTCGTTATGGCAACCCATGTCACAGACAAAACTCTTGCGACAAGGGAAGAAACAATCCTAGCCATTGGATACCGGGACCGGATATCAAAAATCCTGGGACTCTCCCGGCTTAGAGACCTGAACATGACTTGGTTTCTATCATTTCGACCAATGTGGCAAAGATGTGTTTTACCTGTATTAAGGTGTCTGCTATGCGGAGAAGAATGCGTGTTAGACACCTGTCTGACGCTACAATCGGATGCGCCAATGGATGCAGAAACATTGTTGAGCCCGATCAAGGTTCATGCTTTGTGCTGCCCTCAAAGGCTACCAATCCTGATGACGGCATTCGTGGAAGCTTCACCACTACGATTGATGGGTAGTGAAGTTCAAGATGAAAGCAGCATCGATCAGGTACGACCTTCTGTCAGCAATGCGAATCAGAATGTCAATGGAGACAATCATGCGCACGAATGCATGATTACACCTATATCCGAGTTAGTGGAACTTTCCCAGGAAGCTGTTGACAGTTTTTTCGAAAGCCTAAATGATATGATGTTCTCGCCAGAACAGAAATAGAGACTTTTGAACAAGCTCGCACACGGCGTTCCCTGAATTCGGCCTTCAACTTTAAAAATAAAGTCACATGAACAATTTTCCCTCCAGTTCACGGACAGCAATTTTTCAGCAGCCCCAGAATATTTTTGCATATTTTTCGGGACACTATCTTCTGCTTAAAGTAAGAACTATTCTTAGAGAACTAAGGTTTCTAAATTTTAGATAGCTTATAGACATTAGCTGCCCGCTGGTATGTTCTTTGTTATTATATTCTGTGATGAAATGGTCTCGAACTTTTCTTCTGTATTAAGAGCCATTTCATGTGTAATTCTCATATACAAAATAGCAATAATGTATACAAATGCGATTACTTTGGCATTATTCTACAGCTTGAGTGCATACAATACATATGACTGCAATTTTTCCGTATATTTGAAAAATTTCAAAATGCATTTTATGTATTTTGGGGTGGTAAGGTATACACTATACTCTATAGTATGTTGTACTATGTTATACTATGCATAGATTAGTAAATATGACCATAGTTAGCGTGGAGTGGGTGTGATGTATTCCTATAGGTTCTGAATCGATCCCCCTATTCCTGACCCTATTCTGGTTAACAAACTAACAAGTTAACTAAGTAGTCAGCCCATGAGGCAGAAAACCCCCATGATGCAGATACCGTTATCTGACGCAGTCACACTACGGCACAGGAACGTGTTATCTGATTAGGTCATAACGCTTGCGATCTAATTAGACAAGCGATATTCCTCCAGCCCCTGATAAGGCATACGGAGTTCTCATAACAAATCAAACCTATGACAACCTGGGCAAAACCCTGCGGCCATTGTTTTGATTTCACCGAGAACTTCAGTAAAAGAATGTGCTAACGAGCAAGTCGTATGACATCCTTATTGACGTATCTATGTCCATCCTTACGTCAATCTCGGCACCTTAAAGGTATAAATATTACCGATATTGCCCTATGCAAACACACGCGTGGTGACGAGACGGAGCAGCCATACTTGCCGAAGCGAAGAGCAGAGCAGACCCCGCTGGCGCAGCCCCGCCTTTCTGACGCGCTGAGAGAAGCTGCTTTCTCCTGCCGAGAAATCCAGCACCGGCGTTTCTGGGTAGCCCTCGCAGGCAGCCTGGAATATCGAGACCAGAGACGAGAGATACCATCCCTCATTCAACCTAGATTCCAGGTACAGAACTGAATAACCCCTCACAGAGAATTCTTTAGTTATTCACTTGGCAAAAACAAACTTAACTTAAACTGTAACTTTCTATTCCCGCCCACATATTAGACTTAGGTCAGGTACACGGGGTAGGCGTATTTAGAAACACCAGTTGAGTACGTTTAGTCAAATGTATATGTGTATGTAATATATTTTATTCATTTTAAACATCTTATGGCTTAGAAACCATATCAATGTTTTTACAGTATTATTTTATACTATTGCTTTTAATGTATGCACTTTACTTAACTATAAGTATTGCGATAATATCGATCCATTTCTCTTGTACGAGAAAAGAGACTGATCAATAAATAACACCTTTTTATTGAACACGCCCGTCTCTTCCTTTTCTCTACAATCTGATGAGACTAAGAATGCACGTACTGACTGAGTAAAATAAATTGCCTTTTGTTCACACGACTCTCGAGATATACTCTTGATTAGGGGAGAGCAAAGTTGTCATGTTCTATGGTTGTCAGAAACTAAATCCCTTCTTGTCTAATCAGGGAAGTTAAGTCCTCCTTGAACATTCGAGAAAGTTTCTAGTGAACTCTGAGCTAAGCTGGCAAACCCAAAACTTTAAGTCTAGTATCGACAGTAGTAGACCTAGTTAACGTCTGGTCTAGGCCTTTACTGCTGTAGGTATTATTCCAATGCGCAGAGCCTATTGGGATGATAGGAACTACACTACAACAGTGGATGTGTCAAAACCAGCTCAAATTGAATCCCGGAAGGACGGAGCTCCTTCTTCCTGGCAGGAGCTCCACCTACTGGGGCCCGCACTTTTGGCCGGCAGAACTTGGCCCTCCCCCCACCCCTGTGGCCTCGGTAAAAAGTCTCGGGGTCACTATCGACTCCGGCCTCTCCCTCAGGCCCCAAGTGGGGACAGTTGTCTCCTCCTGCATGTTCCAACTGCGCAGGATTAGAAAGGTGGCCTATCTCCTTACTCCTGAAGCTCTGCTGCAAGTAATCATGGCCCTTGTCCTCTCCCGCTTAGATTTTTCGAACGCTATTTACCACGGTCTGCCTAAAACATCTCTTTCCAGACTACAATCGGTTCAAAATCAAGCGGCGAGACTGGCTCTTGGGATTGTAGTGTAGTTCCTATTATCCCAATAGGGTCTGCGCATTGGAATAATACCTCCAATAGTATAGACCTAGACCAGACGTTAACTAGGTCTTCTACTGTCGATATTAGACTTAAAGTTTTGGGTTTGCCAGCTAGCTCAGAGTTCACTAGAAACTTTCTCGAATAGGCAAGGAGGAGTTTAACCTCCCTGGATAGACAAGAAGGGATTTAGTTTCTGACAACCATAGAACATGACAACTTTGCTCTCCCCTAATCAAGAGTGTATCTCTAGAGTCGTGTGAAAACAAAAGACAACTTATTTTACTCAGTCAGTACGTGCATTCTTAGTTTCACCAGTTTGTAGAGAAAAGGAAGAGACGGGCGTGTTCAATAAAAGATGTTATTTATTGATCAGTCTCTTTTCTCGTACAAGAGAAATGAATCGATATTATCGCAATACTTATGGTTAAGTAAAGTGCATACAATAAAAGCAGAATTATGAAATAATACTGTAAAAGCATTGATATGGTTTCTAAGCCATATGCTATTTAAAATGGATAAAATATATACATACACATATACATTCGACTAATCGTACTCAACTGGTGCTTCTAACCACGCCTACCCCGGTGTACCTGACCTAAGCCTAATACGTGGGCTGGAGTAGAAAGTAGCAGTTTGAGTTAAGTTTGTTTTGCCAAGTGACTGACTCAAGAATTCTCTGCAAGGGATTATTCAGTTCTGTACCTGAGATCTAGGATGGTTGAGGGATGGTATCTCTCGTCTGTGGTCTCGATATTCCAAGCTGCCTGCAAGGGCTGCTCGGAAGCGCCGGAGCTGGATTTCTCGGCAGGAGAAAGGCAGCGTCTCGTTCTCAGCGCGTCAGGAAGGCGGGGCAGCGCCAGTGGGCTTCGCTCTCTGCTGGGCTTCGGCAAGTCTCGCTGCTCCGATCTCGTCACCACCGCGTGTGTTTGCTTAAGGCAATGTCGGTAATATTTATACCTGTAAGGTGCCGAGATTGACGTAAGGATGGACATAGATACGTCAATAAGGATGTCATACGAGCTGGTCGTTAGCACATTCTTTTACTGAAGTTCTTTGAGAAATCAAAACAATGGCCGCAGGGATTTTCCCTGGTTGTCATAGGTTTGATTTGTTTTGAGAACTCCGTATGCCTTATCAGGGGCTGGAGGAATATTGCTTGCCTAATTAGATGGCAAGCGTTATGACCTAATCAGATAACGCGCTCTTGTGCCGTGGTCTGGCTTAATCAGATAACGGTTTCTGCATCATGGGATGGCTGCTAGTTAATTTGTTAACCAGAATAGGGTCAGGAATAGGGGGATCGATACAGAACCTATAGGAATACATCACACCCACTCCACGCTAACTATGGCCATATTTACGAATCTAGGCATAGTAAAACATACTGTAGAGTATCGTGTATACCTTACCACCCCAAAATACACATAATGCATTTTGAAATTATGTAACATACGGGAAAAAAATAGTCACATGTACTATATGCACTCAAGCAGTAGAATAATGCTAAAAATAATCACGCATATGTATACATTATTAGTAATTGAATATGAGAATTACACATGAAATGGCTCTTAATACAGAAGAAAAGTTCGAGACCACTTCATCACAGTTCAAAAATATTTATGAACATACCAGCGGGCAGCTAATGTCTATGAAGTTTCTAAAAATAGAAATTAGTTCTCTAAGAATAGTTCTTACTTTAAGCAGAAGATAAGTGTCCCGAAAAATTTATAAAAATATTTTGGGGCTGCTAAAAAATTGCTGTCCGTGAACTGGAGGAAAAATTGTTCTTGCTACTTTATTATTAAAGTTGAAGGCCAAATTCAAGGTGTCGGGAACGCCGTGTGCTAGCTTGCTCAAGAGTCGTTATTTCTGCTCTGGTGAGAACATCATATCATTGAGACTGCTGAAAAAGCTGTCAACAGCTTCCTGTGAGAGTTCCACTAACTCGGAATAAGATGTAACCATGCATTCATGTGCATGATTGTCTCCATTGACGTTTTGATTAGTATTGCTGACAGAAGGTCGTACCTGATCGATGCTGCTTTCATCTTGAACTTCACTACCCCTTAATCGTAGTGGTGAAGTTTCCACGAATGCCGTCATCAGGATTGGCAGCCGTTGAGGGCAGCACAATGCATGAGCCGTTACCGGACCCAACAATGTTTCTGCATCCATTGGCGCATCCGATTGTAGCGTCAGACAGGTGTCCAACACGCATTCTTCTCCGCACAGCATGCACCTTAATACAGGTAAAACACATCTTTGCCATATCGGTCGAAATGAAAGAAACCAAGTCATGTTCAGGTCTCTAAGCCGGGTTAGTCCCAGGATTTTTGATATCCTGTCCCGGTATCCAATGACTCGGATTGTTTTTTTCCCTTGTCGCAGGTGTTTTGTCTGTGACATGGTTTGCCATAACGAAATATAAGGACCAAGAATAGGATTCCTGCAATTAGTCCCAAAATGAGGGGAACTCCTCCAAAAATCGAATGGACGAGGTCTGGAAAAATACCCAGTATGGCTTTGAATGGTGTTAATGCCCCTGAAAACAATGTCTTAAATACATTTGAGACTCCACTGGTATCAGAAATATTTAAGATTTCAATCAGGATTTCTGCGAAATGTATGGGGGAATTAGTTGATAACAATGAGTGAATCTCTGCAGTCGTCCTTGCGACTAGGAGATCATATGTTTCTTTTGATGACGTGAGCCTGGTCGGCGTCTGAAGAAGCACTGTTTTCATTCTGCTTAAAGTATCTACTCGAATAGAAGTAATTTTCAAGTTAGGCCATGTCTTTGCCTCCCTGTCTGGAAAGGAGCTGGGGAACAATAAGCGTCCACAGCACATGACCTTCGCAGTCGTACTTATGAGATAAGGAACCCCGGGCTGTAGACTACAACATCTGCGATCCACAATTAGGATGTAACTCCCGTTATAGAGTCTTTTAAAGAATGGTTCTATCTGTGATGCAGGTGTGCCTAGCTGGTGACATGAAAGGTTATTTGAGTTCCCTTCACAGGCTCCATGCAAACTAATTCCATTACACAGAAGTGTACCGCTTAGTGACATTGCACAATTATTGCCACTAAGAAACACTTTCTGTCCTTTATTACTGACACATGCATGTGAATAGGGCAAGTTCCATGTTGACTTAATGTACCCTTTTCCTAATTTTTCGTACATGCCAGCCTGTATATATTTTTGGCAGTATTGAAACCTGAAAGCAGATATCGGAATATTAATTATCCCATGTATTATCCATTCAATGACAGGTCGTTCTGACATTGTCAATGGTAATCTCTCGAGTTTCTCAATGCTCAGGATTGTATAATCAGCACCCTTTTGTGCCATACTGATTTGTTTATCAGTAAGGTTAAAGATATTGAATAGTGACGTTGTGTTGATTAAACGCCAAGGCACATAGCCTGAACGCAGATTTTGTAACGTCCATCCAAGCTGTACAATAGAACGCAATTGCGACTGGCCGTGTTGTAACAACAGTAAGTCTTGCGATATTATGTCGATTGCTGAAGACACAATGCTGTCCAATGAAAAAATTCTGGAGGACAGAGTCATTAACCCATTGTCCACTACAGAAAGCGATTTTTCCAAATTAATACGGTCAATTTCCCGTATACTTTCTGCTGTCTCAATTTGAGTTATCTTCCAGGCCTCGTTGTAAGCTGCATATATAGAGGCTGCTATGAAGCGTTTTTGACGCTGTTTGCGCGGTCCCATAATGAAATCACGCAAGTCAGCACCATCAGTAAGTGAAGTTAGTTGTTGCTTAATTTCTGTCAGTGTGGAAGTTTGTAGCCATTGAAGGCAGAGTTTGCCCACACTGTAGGTGGTGATTATCCCTGGGTGTTGTCTTTGGGAATATCTAGGGTCTGGCCTGGTCAATGTGAACCCCTGTGTTTTGTTCAGGAATCTGTCTTGACAGTTATTAGTATCTGTGGGCCAGATTAACCATTGTTTCCACAGGATTTGTTCTGTTTTGGTTTAATACATAGTTTACGTCTATCTCTTCATCTGCAGAGCTATTGCTGTTCATTGTTGGTTTTGGAATAGACGGTTTATTTAAGTCTTTGATTTTGGCTAATCCAAGACAGGTAGTTTGTTGAATAGTGTCATTCAAGAATATAATTTGTTCTGGGATCATGCAGGCTCTAAACAATGCATCTACACCCTGAACTTGCCATTCTCTTGTACCCCAAACACTTTTCACTTCCACATTTTTGTCCCAATAATCAAAACCAAATGTATTCATTTGTTCAAAAAATGAGTCCGAATATATCAATTTTGTGTTTGTAAGCATGGTTTTTGTTCCTGTCTTATTTGACAATTTAAAATAAAATGTTTCAGCTTTACTTGTATTGAACCCTGAAAAATATGAATATTTGTCATAAAAGGTTCTTGAGCTTCCTTTTGGAGGGGTTGCACAATGTTCCCATTGATTATAATTTAAAACATTTCTAGGTTGTGCAGATTTATGTAGAAAATGGTTACCATAGTGGTTGTAGCAGTACATATTATCATAATTAGACGAACCCTGCAAATAATCATGTTCGGTAAATTTAGCAGACATCACTAGGTCAGACATCATGTCATTAATACTTTCAAAGTCCCAATCATCAGCAAATGAGTTTGGTTTTACAAAGTCACTCAACGAGATCTTGATTTGGTGTGGATATTTGAGGATTTCAACCGGACCATAAATTTCATAGTCAGTATTGTCCCATGCTACCCCACCCGGTATAGGATTGGCTGTGAAGTTGACTGAAGAAAGTTCTCTTTTCTCGACGTGTGAAGACGTGTGTGGCTTGAGGATCAAGTTGATTTTCTGGCTTGCTGTGTCCATTTTTGCATATTTTCCCTCAATGAAGCGTCCCAAGCATAGTACCATGATGAGCCAAAGTATGAGGATAAATACACCAAAGGACACCCAAAATTCAATCCATGGAGAAATCAGATAGGTTTCTTTCAGTTGTTTCAAAATTTCCATAGCTTTGTCTTTAAGGGTTTTTGTTGATGGCTGTGTCTTTAATTCACTGAGGTCTTCAGAGGAATCATTGAAGTTTATGAAGTAGCCGGATGCTGTTCTATCAATTGTTCCAATTGTTTCAGGATTACTGTTTCTTGCATATTCATTTGTTACTTCATTGTAGGTTGGTGTTTCTCTACTAAACGTTTTTATTTGGGTTTTCAGAGGTGTGAGTTCCATTGCATTGTTGCATAGTCCTTGTTGTTGTTCTGTAGGCGTTTCGAATGTGATTAGCCTTTTAGTTAGCACCTCTGTACTTGTAGCAAACCTCGGTGTTCTACTACTTATCGGGAGTCCACTTGGCCTACTGTTTGTTATCGGCCACATGATTGTGGTTTTACCAGGTCGATGGATACAACTCGGTTCTCCTTTTTACCAGCAAGCGGCGGTAGTACAACTGATCTTGTCCCGTTGATGGACAAGACAGGAACTGCTTTTCTGTAAGAAGGCCCAAATTCCTTCTTTACCGCGATCTTTTCTCTGACTAGATCCCCGATTTTTGGAATCCAGACAGGTCTTGCTGGGACAGGTGGTGTTTCTTCAGTGGTTGTTGGCTGTTGTTTCAACTTTATGTTACTCAGGTCTTTTCTTGTTTCGATTAAGTCCTGCAAAATAGCCAAACGATCTTTGATATCAAAGCTTTTTTCTTTCACCACTGAAGTCTGACTGTCAAGATCTAAGACTAACATCCTAGTCCCAAACAATAATTCGTACGGACTGAATCCCTTCAGAGAATTTCTTGGCAGGTTGTTTAGACTACGTTGGACACTTATTAGATGTTTGACCCACCCAGCTCCCGAACCTAATACCTTTGCTGTTATAGATCGCTCTCTGCCTTTGGTTTTTTCTTTACACCATCCCGTATCCCTCAGGAAGGAAGTGAGAAGATTCCCGCAAATGCAATGCTCATTCTGGCCAAGCACTCCCCACAAACCCGAGAGGCAATGGAAAGATATTGGTCAGTACGTAGCATGCTTCTAGCGTATATGCCATTATAGACTTGCAAATCTTGATATAACAGTTCTCGCGTCAGCCGAAAGTTGGTGTCTACATTATAAGTGAAAACTAGTCTCTGTATGTTAATACGACGCATTTTTCATATTGGGATTATTTTTTATTGTTGATCCTTTCTGGTGTGAAACGCCAAGGTAATATACCGTTTCTTTCACCACTGCGATTTCTGTTACAGTTTGGGCAGTTTTTTACAAAAAATGGTATGGTGCAGGCCCATGCCTGGCCACCAGTACACTGATTGTAATTCTTCCAGAGAATCTTTTAATTTGAGGTGTCTGAGACCCTCGCCCATATGTGCGTCTGCTATTAACAAGCCTCTCCTGTCCATGTTTGGAATTACTCTATCCCCCACTCCAGGGATTCGAGCAAAAGGAACGGAGTTTGCATCGATTATGTATGTATATTTGAGTGGGTAACTGATCGGTAACGCTGAGCAGTCGCCTTTTGATGACGTTTTCACCGCCAGCATTGTTTCACCGTCAATGTATTTTACTGCACGCTTTTTTCTAGCTACGGAAGCCGATTCAGTTGCTACCGTTGTGGCTTTCTCAGCCAATGAATTCCCTGCAACGTGAACGCCATCACGCTGATGACTCAGTGAGTGTATCACGTGAGTCTTTGGTAGTTCTCTTTTTAACAGAACTATTTGTTCCCAAAGCAGTTTTTGCTTTATTGTTGCACCTGTGTCATCTTTGTAACCGTTTTGAATCCATTTCTGCAAATCGCTGTTATATGATTTGACGCAGTAATATGAATCGGACACTATAAGTGTCGGGAATTCGCGATCTGCATTATCTAGCGCCATTTTCAATGCTATTATTTCAGTCTGTTGTTCTGAATTAGTTTCTACTGAGTGTGCCTTTGTTAATAGAGGTCTTAGTATACCTCCGCGCCACATTTCTTTTGTAATCTCACATGTGGGGTTGTATGCTTGTTCTCCCCAAACGGAGGGTTGAGCATGTCCGTCTGTATAGATTACACAAGCGTACTGTCGTAATGGCAGAATGTCGATTGGCAGAGGGAATGTTCTTTCATATTCTAGATATTTTAGTTCCTTTAGTTCCGGATCAAAGTAGTATTTTACTTTGTCCATTGTAATGGAATTCACCCATTGTATCCATTCCGGATTCAATGCTGTTGTTGGTAAATTACACGGGGTTGTTAATGCCTCAAAGGCTGATTCTGCTGTTCTGACTATGATGTGTCTACCGTCAGCTTTATCTTTTTCTCTAGCTATTGTGGTTTGAACTGCATGAACATTGTTTTCTTTAATGCTGAATTTCTTTTCAGCTTCTGTGTACAAGTGTGATTTGAATGCAATTGGTACCTTTTCTCCCTCGTTAGAGGTCAGGTAAGTGAATCCGCATCTTCCTGGGATGACTCGAAACACAAGGTTGCGTGTGTTATCACGTGTTTCTAATTTTGTTTTAATTAACATATCTGTTTGTAAGGATCTCAGAATTTCTGTGTGTATTTGAGTCCAATTGGTTTTTTTAAAATCTGGTTTTATTAGATCATAAAGGGGTTTGACCCTTTCTGCGTAATTTGCAATGTATGTTCTTCCGAAATTTAGGAAGCCTAGAATTGACTGTAGGTTTTTTAGTGTTTTAGGTGCTTGGAGTACGGCACATTTCTCTAGGAAATTGTCAGCCAGGCTTTTGCCTTCACTTGATAATTCATATCCTAAGAACAGGACTGTTTGATGGGCAATTCTAGATTTTTTAAAGTTGAATTTGTAACCCTCTGCTGCGAACCCAAGTATTATGGTGTTCACTCTCTTCAAGTGAGTATCCAAGTCATCATCTGTTAGGTATATGTCATCGACATAAGATAATGCTTCGTCATCATATGTTTGTAGTAACTCTGTTACTCTCGCTGAGAATAATCCTGGGCTGTTCTTGTACCCCTGGGGTAACCGACAGAATTCCTTTTGAGCGCCATTTATTGAGAACGCTGACAAGTATCTGCTCTCTGGTGCTATATTTTGACAAAAGAATCCATTAGAGATGTCTAATGTTGTTTTATATTTTTTGCGCACTATGTTATTCATTAGTGCAGCACTATGCGAGTTTTGCACTGCAAAAGTTTTGCAACATGAGTTAAGGTGTCTGTAATCCAAAACTAGACGATATGAATTGTCTGGTTTGGAGACAGGAAACAAAGGGTTGTTCATTTGTGAGGTGCAAGTTTCAATCACCCCCTGGTATTCTAGTTGATCTAGAATTTCTTTTACCTGTTTTTTAGCTTCTTGCTTGATCGGATACTGCCTTTGTGCAGTAGGTTGTGATTTTAACTGGATTTTGTGTGGAGGAGATTCCTCATCCCATCCCACATGATTTTTATATAAAGCAGGAGCTTGAGCTACTGCCCACTTTCTTGCAAGTGTATATTTTTTATGAATTGGAATATGATTTGAGAAGGCAGGCATAATTATTTCTTCGCCATGTGGGCACTCCCTGACAAACTCTGGTGGCCAATCTTTTTCATCTAGAAGGATGTCATAGCCCTTGGAGAGATTATCCCAAAAAAGGCCCCTTATTTTTCTAGTCTTATCCCCTTCTATACGTAAAGTTATTTCATATATTTTGTGAGGTTTGCTAACTCTGGTGTCTGCAGTTTCCACTTGAATGTATTCATTCGTGTCCACTGTCTCCAGATGATTCATAAGGACTTTGCGTGCTATGCTCACTTCTGCTGCGCTGTCTAGCATTGTCTGAGCCCACTCTCCGTTTTTCAGCTGTGTCCTCAGTATTCTCGGCATTGTTGAATACTTTAATAATGGCTACCTTCTTCTTTGGAAACTGTAATTTTTTATTTGGATGAGCAGGTTCCTTGTCTTTGGACTTGACGTGCCCTTCCCTGGGTTCCGATCGTCCTCTTCTTTCCGATTTCTGCGAGGAAGTCTGAAAAGATTGAGAGGGACGTGTATCAAAATCTTGATATCTATCAGATTTCTTTATGTTATCCCTATTTCTAAGGTTGTATCTTTTCACAGAGGGCTCCCTTTGGGGAGACTTGGGTCCTTGGTCCGGAGATCTTTCTCTCCGCAGAGGAGACCTTCCTCTGGACTGGAATCTTTTTTCTTTTGGATTGGATTGTTTGTTTCCATCCCAGTTCTTCTTTTGACTGTTTAGATTATTTTTAATAAATATTTTTTCAGGACTTTCAATTAGTTGGGGCTTCACTGGTATTCCACCCAAACTATCTCTACCTAGTTCTTCATAGGATTTTTCTATAATTCTGGCAATTTCAGCTGGTTGGTCTGCTATATCTGTCTCTTTTAACCTCTGGCGGATCGCCACATTCGCTGCTTCTCCTTTTATGTTGGCTAGTAATATTGCCGAGACCTGCTTGAAGTCTTTTAGTAATTTCATACCGAGAGTTAAAGCGGGTTCTGGACCGTATTCGTCTTGAATTTGTTTTTAGCACATCTGGTATTAATGACATGGATGGAACTCCATGTGTTTTTGTGTAAATGGAAGCAAAGACTGTACCCCAAGTGTCACAGTCCTCCACGTGTGGTGCGATTCCCATTGGAAGACAGATAGTCAGAATCCTGTGTTTTTCTACCGGGGTGGTATCTGGAAATACCGCCTCTATTTGGGTGATTTTTTGTGCTAACCAGAATGGTATTTGTTCCCGTTTAGCTGGTACTTTACCTAGGCAGGACTGTATGTTCTGTGGTGTAATTTTATTTGTGTTCCCCTGATGAGGGGTCAGCTGTGGAATTTTAATTGCTGGTTGGATTGTTGAAGTCCGCATTACATATTGGACTAATTGTCTATATATTTTGATTAATTGTTTTAGTTGTACTAAAAGTTCTGGTGCAGGCATTTCTTCAATGTCTGGATGTGGTGTGTATCCGGCTAGGACCGGCCACGTTGCTCCTGGTCTACCTAGTGGACCGAGCCTGGTGATGTGTTTGTTGTGTTTTAGGGCGCCATTAAACAAGAGCAGGTGCTCTTGAAATTTTAGTGGTACTTCCACCTCCTCGAAAGGAGTGTACTCATTAGGAGGTTCCTCTATTTTATAATAGTGGAAGTCCTTTGTTACAGCATTTGCTGCTGGAAAGTTTATCCATGAATAGAATACCTCTGTCTGCCGATATTCGTGTGCCTCTATTACGAATATGACTGTACCACCTCTTGGTGTCAGTCCATTTTCTATAAGTTTTAGCGTTATAGATCTTCTTATGTTGACCGGGATGAGTTTTATATCCGGGTCATTTTCCTGCAGAGTATTATCAGCTTCTATTAGTTCAGCTGCTAATCTAACTCTCTCTCTTTCATCATCACTTTCTGACATTTTACTGTCAGGAAGGTTATTCTGTTTGTTTGCAGATCAGGTTTCTTATGGAAACAAAGATTAGATGCACAATATTTTGGAACAGTGTATCCTTCAACGTTGATTGAACCAAGAACCATACATAGGAGTTCCCTCCTGCGAGGTTTGGCGGATTTTACCTCTCACCCACTCCAGACGTCTTTGGAGTATTATGGGAAAAAAGGGTCTGAGTGAAAGAGCACGACTGAGTTACTCTAAAGTCTTGCGTTAGTTTTATCGCCTTTCCAAACGTTGGGCGCCATGTAGTGTAGTTCCTATTATCCCAATAGGCTCTGCGCATTGGAATAATACCTCCAATAGTATAGACCTAGACCAGACGTTAACTAGGTCTTCTACTGTCGATATTAGACTTAAAGTTTTGGGTTTGCCAGCTAGCTCAGAGTTCACTAGAAACTTTCTCGAATAGGCAAGGAGGAGTTGAACCTCCCTGGATAGACAAGAAGGGATTTAGTTTCTGACAACCATAGAACATGACAACTTTGCTCTCCCCTAATCAAGAGTGTATCTCTAGAGTCGTGTGAAAACAAAAGACAACTTATTTTACTCAGTCAGTACGTGCATTCTTAGTTTCACCAGTTTGTAGAGAAAAGGAAGAGACGGGCGTGTTTAATAAAAGATGTTATTTATTGATCAGTCTCTTTTCTCGTACAAGAGAAATGAATCGATATTATCGCAATACTTATGGTTAAGTAAAGTGCATACAATAAAAGCAGAATTATGAAATAATACTGTAAAAGCATTGATATGGTTTCTAAGCCATATGCTATTTAAAATGGATAAAATATATACATACACATATACATTCGACTAATCGTACTCAACTGGTGCTTCTAACCACGCCTACCCCGGTGTACCTGACCTAAGCCTAATACGTGGGCTGGAGTAGAAAGTAGCAGTTTGAGTTAAGTTTGTTTTGCCAAGTGACTGACTCAAGAATTCTCTGCAAGGGGTTATTCAGTTCTGTACCTGAGATCTAGGATGGTTGAGGGATGGTATCTCTCGTCTGTGGTCTCGATATTCCAAGCTGCCTGCAAGGGCTGCTCGGAAGCACCGGAGCTGGATTTCTCGGCAGGAGAAAGGCAGCGTCTCGTTCTCAGCGCGTCAGGAAGGCGGGGCAGCGCCAGTGGGCTTCGCTCTCTGCTGGGCTTCGGCAAGTCTCGCTGCTCCGATCTCGTCACCACCGCGTGTGTTTGCTTAAGGCAATGTCGGTAATATTTATACCTGTAAGGTGCCGAGATTGACGTAAGGATGGACATAGATACGTCAATAAGGATGTCATACGAGCTGGTCGTTAGCACATTCTTTTACTGAAGTTCTTTGAGAAATCAAAACAATGGCCGCAGGGATTTTCCCAGGTTGTCATAGGTTTGATTTGTTTTGAGAACTCCGTATGCCTTATCAGGGGCTGGAGGAATATTGCTTGCCTAATTAGATGGCAAGCGTTATGACCTAATCAGATAACGCGCTCCTGTGCCATGGTCTGGCTTAATCAGATAACGGTTTCTGCATCGTGGGATGGCTGCTAGTTAATTTGTTAACCAGAATAGGGTCTGGAATAGGGGGATCGATACAGAACCTATAGGAATACATCACAGGATTCCGAAATGGCAATCCGCCAAACCCCTTCTTTCCAAACTGCACTGGCTCCCTGTCATCTCGAGGGCAGCCTTTAAGATCGGCTGCCTCACCTTCAAATCTTTATCTGGCTCCTGTCCCGTCTTTTTGAAATCCCTCATCAGGACCTACTGTCCCTCACGGAATCTGAGATCCTCCCACCTTCACCTCCTACTCATCCCCCCGTTAAACTCTGCAGATCTGGCGGCCGGAGATTCGCATTCCGGGCCCCTAAACTCTGGAACTCCTTTCCCCTTTCTCTCAAAACCTCTAACTCTCTCTTCCTTTTCCGTAAATCCTTAAAAACATGGCTCTTCCCTCAATCCGGCTAAATCCTTCTGGTCCCTCAGTATTCAGCCAGCGCCAGGAAACCCATGGTGTCAGCGCGCTTTACAAGTTCCCCTTACAATACAATACAATACAATTAGCAGACACCTCTAAAAAAGATAATAACGTTGCCAGAGGTGGGGGGGACATAGGAACAAGAAGCCTACACCCACGCCACTAGCGAAGGAGGCGGCCCTGGCCTCTAATCCTTCACAATCCCAACAGCCCGCACCTCACACCCTTTCCCCTCAGCTGACTGATTGCGTTATAACTTCCCGTCCCCTTGAAAGGACAGCTGCAACCACACAGGGAGTCCAGGGCACTAACAAAAAACATAGGGTAGTAAATTTACCGCCGGAGGCGAGCCCATACATAGTTATCTTAGCGGGGGTTCCAGAGTTAAAATCATCCTCCAAAGAACCTGTTGTTGCTCTCAAAAACAAGGTGGTCAATTGGCTTTCTATCAACAGGCCCCTCCCCCAAGGAATATCGAGTGATGTCCTCATGGTGAGGAGAGTCCCATGGTTAGGCAACACAAGAAAATCGATTAATGGGGATTGTGTCCTAATTAATTTTAGGGACCCCTCGACCATCGCACATATTTGCAGATGGTCTTATCCTGACTATGGGACATCTATCCAGCCCCTACCTCTATCTTTTTTTTATCCACCATTGACCCATGTGCGAGATGAGGAGGGATGGGAGACTATCCATAGGAGGGAGGGAAGCTGGGGCGACAGAGAGAGAGGAGCCACACTTTGTCCCGGACCCCACCATCCAGTTTACTTTCCAACCTTTAACAGGTATAGCACCTTGGATATAGTCGACTGACAGAGTGGGATCAAGAGGGGGGAGGCCGTTGAGTGACCTAGGGGCTTTAAGGAAAGTAAAGCCACTCCCCCCACACTTTGCTTTGACAACTCTTGGGGGTCAACTCGTCGCGAGGAGCAATATTCCATCAGAGAGGCTCATACAAATATAGCCGGGCCCCTGCCCAGTCTGAGTGAAACCATAATCGAACAAGGGGAAAGACCCTATAGTAACACACCATTAATGACTCCACCTAACATAGGCACCCCTCCCCTTCTGACCCTGAACCCCAGACTGCCCCTCCTAAACATACTATCTTGGAATGTGGCTGGCCTGGGGAACAAACTAAACTCCCCGGATTGGAGCTCATTCATTGAGGGTAGGGATATATGTTTGTTCCAAGAAACCTGGGCAAGAGAGGAAGTCCCTCGCACAGGTTTTGCAGCATATTCCATCCCTGCAAAGTGGGGGGGTAGGGGGCGCCCCTCAGGTGGTCTCGCGACCTGGGTGGCGGCTGACTTGGGATGTACGGTCACCGTACTTCCCCTAGCCACAGAGGATATTCTTGGCCTTTTGTTGGAGTGGCTGAATTCGAGCAGACTTGTGGTGATAAATGTCTACTCTAGGCCGGTTGGCACCACACGAGAGTCACGCACCATCGATGAACTCTCGGTCGCCCTTAGTGACATTTCTCAGGGCACCTCCCTCCTGATTGGAGGGGATTTGAATTGCCACTTTGAGCCCCTCTCAGGTTTAGTGGATGGACTTTCCCAGGAGGAGGACGCAATATGGTCCGTACCCCCAACGGCAGCGCCTGCACCCAGAGCCTGGACTCCTCTGGCCATCCAAATTACTGCCATGACCCTGAAACATGGTGTGTGGGCCTGCAATGGACGCACAAATTCTGATATCCCTCCTAAATGTACTTACAATAGAGTAGGTAGGGAGTCGAGACTAGATTACATTCTGGTCCCACTTTCCTTGTGGTCTTACATTAGCGACTTCCGGGTGATACCTAGGGAGGATAGCGACCACAACGCACTGGAATTGGAATATGCCCTTCCTGGCCTAGACGACAGAGGGGTAGTGGCAGGCCCCCCTGCTCATGGGCTAGTACTGACGAATAACAGACGGAGAGTTAGGTGGGAGAAGCTTGCCTCAAATTCAGAGGTCTCAGGGCTTTATGCCCGGGTCATTCCCACACTTGAAAAGGTTTGTGCAATAACGGAGCAACCAAGCACGCAGGGTACTAACGAGCAGCTGCGGTTGATGCACGAGGTCCTGATTAAGTCTGTGGCTGAAGTTCTCTTCTCGACAGGAAAGAGTGGTGGTGGTCGTTACACCCGACCCACCTGGTATAATGTTGCATGCCGTAAGGCTAAATCAGACCTGTTGACTTCGATTAAGGAAGGCAGAGACAGATCTGTGATTAGGGCCAGGAGAAGGGTCTACAAGTCCCTGATTTCCCATGCTAAAAGCGAATGGGAACAGGAGAAATTGGAAAACCTCACCATTTCACTATCATGTAGGGATTCACGCAAATTCTGGCGCATTGTTAATACGGGGTCTGAGGAGTTAGCTCGGCAATTGAACCTAACATCTCAGCCAAGGCCTGGCAAGATCACTTCCAGTCCCTCTACGGGGTTGACGATGGCGCCCTTAATAATCCTTTACCGACCATCAGCATTGTACCAGAGGGGGACCTCCTCACCGAAAAGGAGGTGCGAGTAGCCATCGCAGGGTTGATATCAGGTAAGGCGCCTGGTTTGGATGGTCTACCGGGAGACCTATTCAAACAGGACCCCGATGTATGGGCACCTTACCTGATGACGCTATTCAACGCTGTTTTGAGGGGTATGGAGGTGCCTGGTACTTGGCTGGGCGCAGAGATTGTCCCTATATACAAGAAGGGGTCGCCTCTGCTCCCAGCCAACTACAGGCCTATCAGCCTTATTGATGTAACTCAGAAAATTTTCGGTAGGCTGATACTTGACCGCCTCCAAAATTGGATTGAGGAACTTGCTATCTTGAGTCCCTACCAGGCTGAGTTCAGAAGGGGGGTCTCAACCACGGACCAGATCTTCCGTCTGAATCTTTTGTTTTGGAAGACTGTGGCAATCGAGGGCGGCAGCTTGTACACGGTATTCGTGGACTTGCGAGCAGCCTTCGACTTAGTGCCAAGAGATATACTATGGATCGTCCTGGCGGAGCTAGGGATCCCGGTGGACATTTTGTCAATCTTGATAAGATTACACCAGGGGAACTTCGCTCGGGTTAGGTGTGGCAGAAGTGGTGCACTCTCGGGCAGTTTCCCTGATGGCAGAGGGGTAAGACAGGGCTGTGTGCTAGCACCGACCCTGTTTTGCCTCTTTGTCAACGGGGTGATCGACCACTTGAATAGGTTGGTTGATATTGACGCTCCCAAGCTCAATGGCAGCAGGGTGCCCGCTATCATGTTTGCGGACGACACCCTGCTGCTATCTAAGTCCCCCATGGGTATACAACGGGTTTTGGACGGGTTTTCGACTTTTTGCGTGGAGCGTGGACTAGAGATCAATGCCCTGAAAACAAAATGTATGATCTTTAACCCTCCCTCCTTAACTCGCCCAAATCCTACCATAGGGTCGTTGAGACTAGAGAGGGTCTTCACCTTCGAATACCTGGGGCTAACCATCAACCAGAACATGACATGGGACTCACATTGCACCAAGGCCAATATGAAACTGGTTCAGCTAACGGGTGGCATTTGTAGGAGGGCAAGTAGGTCGACCTACAAGCCTTTTGGCCCCCTTCTTCATATCTATAAAATGCAGGCAAGAGGGGCTGTTACCTATGGCGGAGAACTGTGGGGTCACACAATCGCCCAGAACCTGCAGATTAGTGAGAACAACTTTATAAGGCAGCTGGCAGCCCTACCACCTAGTACCCCCCTCCTCCCGCTGAGATTAGATCTGGGTCTTAGACCCATTACTGAAGAGTTGGGACTAAAACCTATAACTTTTTGGTGCAGAATCTGGAGCACCCCATAATTAACGAACTATAGGGCTGAGCTCGAAGAGATCCTACGCTTACCAAATGCCAATCTAATCCCATGGCTGAGATATGTTAAACAAACATGCGAGACTCTAGGAAGGCCGGAACTATGGCTTGATCCGGGAAATGCTTGTTGCAGGACCCCACGCAAACTTCTTTTGAGAGAGTTTTACGAGCAAAAGTTACTTGTCTCGATTGAGAGTACACGCGAGGGGTCTCTAACAAATCTGTTTATCAAGTCCAAAGACTCATACCTCCTAGAGCTTGTCCTTGATGGAATTAGTCCCGTCCTGACAAGAAAACTATTCATGCAGTGGCGATACGGCACTCTTCCTCTTAGGGCATTTACGGATCGTTGGGCTAAGTCCCAACCCTCCAATCAGTGCCCAGTTTGCCTATACCCCCAAGAAAATGATCTGCACATTATATTTTTTTGTAAAGCTTACCAAAGACCCAGGAAATACTGGCTTGTCCTCCTCCTAAAAAACCTTGGCTTTAGGCTCTACCTCACAACCTACAGAATATTAAAGACAGATTTATTCCCCCAATTGTGTTTGCAGTGGCAACATTTATAACAGCAATGTGGTACATTCGTAACCGCTGCATTAAGTTAAATATTGACAAATGCATTGCTTGATGATTTCTAAATGTAATGCATTGCAACTGATTTTTAAACATGTTTTCTGTATTGTCCCTAGCCTTTGTTTACCTGTATTGTTTTTTTAACACTTCTATATTTGACACTATTTTCAACTATTTTAAATTGTTGTAATCTTTTATGATCCAAATAGATCGAAATAAAGATTGTAAACGAATATTGTAATCAGGATAGTGCTGAACTGACCCTTTCAAATTTCTGTATCGGCTTGTCATTTTGATTTGCTCCAGTCACCCTAGGTAGTGAGCGACGGTGGTCTTCCTAGCACTCCGACTGTACTCACAGTAATTGTGATAATTTTGTGCCCTTACTAATAGGTTTCTCGACACTTGTATATATTTGAATGTGTGGTTACTCCCTTTCAGGGACCACCACTACCAATTGTTTTGTCACATAAATGCAAATGTTACCACTTTAATCGTTTATTGGAGCACTGTTGGAAGCTGCAGTAGTTAACTGTTAGACTGCTCCAGGTGTTGAAAGTACATTTCAGTCTGCATATCATAATGATTTATTGACTGGTTGATAAATACATTTGACAACTCAGAAAATGTGGCTTGATTTCCGCAAGCTACCGCACTATCCCTTCCTTCTATATCAAAACGACCACCTCAGTTTGTTCATGTCTAAAGGAAATGCTTTGAATTTTCAACATTTGAATCCATTAAGTTACCTTCAAGTATGCCACACTTTTGTCATAAATAAGAGACTCAGGGGAATCAAATAACAGGCTACTGCCAGTTGAGTCCCCAACTGGAATCGACTAACACTGTTACTCAGGATGTCAGTCATTTTTCCCAAATGACCAAGGAAGACAGTGTGAATTTATAGGAAATGTGATCACAATTTATCTGCTTTTGCATTTTCCAAAACCTCTATGAGAAAATGAAGAGAGAAAGCAGTTGTCTCTCAAATCGCAGCAGAGGATCAGAATTGGAAAATCGCCCTGGAACATGCCACAATTCCTAAAATTAGCATGATAGTACCGACAAATGATTTATATTGTGACTAAAATCTGTTATAAGCCTTTAAATGTTTTTCTTTTTAGAGTGTCATTAGAGATGTCATCAGTAATGTCATCAATGATGTCGTTTAACATGTCATGAGTGATATAATATGTGAGGTCATAAGCAATGCACGGTGGTGACACGTTACAGTTAGCTCTGTAAACTATAACAGGAGAGTTTCAGTGTTTATTTGGTTCTTAAACATTTGTTTTTGTGTTGTTTCAACAGCAAACTATAATGTTACTTTACCCTTTATTTTTTCAGTGAGTTTCCAGTTTTAAAAAAAAATGTAAGCTAAAGTCTTATTACTATAGCTAACTGCATCGTCACTTTAACCTTTGTGTTTTCAGTGGTTTTCAAGGCTTCTTTAATGTATGGTAAAATCTTATTACTATATCTAACTACAATAGCACATTAACCCTTTTCATGCTCATGACGTCTTCATGAGTCACGGGCGGCGTGTGCTCATGACGGCGTGGAGCTGTCCTGCAACGGCCGCTCCACCCACGCTGCACTAATTCCCCGCCTGTGCAGGCGAATTAGTGAATGGGCGGGGTCAAGACGGCTCCATGCCGTCATGAGCACACGCCGCCCCCGTGACTCATGACGGCGTGGAGCCGTCATAAGTATGGGAGCGTCACGCCCACCCCTTAGCCCCACCCACGCCACGACAGAATTCGCGCCACTGCGAAAATGTTTACCTTTGCTTTTTTCAGAAAAAAAGAAGGATTTGTTTAAAAAACATGGGGGAAGAGCACGCTCAAATGAACCAGCTGGAAGAAAGCCACCAAGCAAGCTAAATGAAATCTAACGAGAGACACGCAAGTGGTGGGAGGCAACAAGCCTTCAGAACTATATCGATGAAAATATGGTACCAAGAGGATTGCGGGTGTACACTGTACCATCATACGAGAACCCGGATCCCCAATTACTGACCGATTGGGTGGAACATACTGCACAGTACTGTTGAGGGACTCTGGGAATTTTGGTAAAATATGCCTGGAGCGACCGCGACAAAGCACTTAAGGAAATAAAGGATTTGGAGGTAGAATTGGATAAAGAAGTGGAAAAGGAAGAAAAAGAAAAAAACGAAGACCTCAAAGGACAAATGAAAATGAGGCTATTGAAGTATGAACAGAAAATCAAAACACACAAACAAGAGAAATTCAACCGGGATGAAAACGATTACTCCCAAGGAAGAATACTGATCTTTGCCCGTAAATGTGATTGTCCCAGCAAGGAATTGAATCAAAGATCAACTCAAGGAACATCTCAAAGAGTGGAAACATCAGAGTCAGACTTCACGGAAAATTAGTCAGGAGATGAACAACTGAGCAGATCAGGGGAAAGGAGAAAGCTTACAACTCCTTTTCACAACGAATTTCAAATTATCCGCCAGTCATGGTTAAGGAGGGAAGAACAAACCCCCGAAAGAAGGCACAGAAAGACCCGAAGATCAGGAGGGGGCAGGAAGAGGAAATAAATCAATCTGGATGAATCGCAGCAAGAGAATTAACAAACGATAACCACGAGTGCGGATTTGACAGTGGTCAACTTAACAACTAGACCATTGAAGAAAATTGGAACGAAAGTACTAAGTCTGGGTTTGACATTCTGCCCAAGTAGTCATCTCGAGTATACTCAAACAAGAATTGACCTGTTCAACTTCGTTAGGAAATTGAAATCACATAAATATTGTAAATTACGGATGACATTAAAGATGCAAAATTGGGAGCACAGCGACTCACAGCTACGGATGTGCTCATAGGGAAAGACCTACCAGCCATTGAACTTTTGGAGAGTCTTCGACTAAAAACAGACGAATATGCGTCAACCAATAAAAACATGGCAGAAAGAACAAGAAACATTGAAATAGAACAAGAAAGAGAAGAGAGTACCTTCAAACCCAAATCCTTTTTTAAACCCCAAATGCCGTTAGATGCAATAGACATTTTCTCAGAAGCAATGGCAAATGATTTGCTAAAATTCAGATGTAAGGGAACGAAAGGCTCTATGAGGAGTAATGTGACATTGGATGAGAAAATGGCAATTAGAACTTCATGCAGGATGCATCGATCATAATAAAACCCTCCGACAAGGGTCAATCAAGAGAAGACTACTGTAAGGAGGCACTGCAGCAATTAATGGACAACAGGTATTATGAAAGCACTACAAGTGAAGCATATCAATGCAGTATAAAAAACTATGATGATTTAATCAGGACAGAGTACAAAAAATCTATGTTAGGAAATGAGGAACATCTGTTTGTATGTAGTGAAAACCCAGTGGTTCCAACTTTTTATTATATTCCTAAATTGCACAAAGACAGTGTTCATCCGCCTGGATGGCCTATCGTCTCCTCTCAGAATAGCTTGACGGAAAAGCTTTCCATGTTCATTGATCATTATCTGTTTACTTTTTTGGCACAGCTGGAATCTTACATAAAGGACACCAAAGACGTTTTGAATAAAATCACGGATTTGATATGGGACCCTACATACAAGTTAATGGTATTGGACATAACGAGTCTGTATACTTGTATAGACCATAATGATGGTATGAAGGCCATACAATTCTTTTTGAACAAATGTCAGCTACGGTTTTGTGAACATAGTCAAATATTATTACAGTTTATGGAGTTCTGTCTTACCAATAATATTTTTCTGTTTGGGGACAGTTTTTATAGACAAATCTCTGGTACAGCCATGGGCACCTGCTTCGACACCCAGTTTTGCAAACCTGTTTGTTGGCTGGTGAGAGGAGCAGGTGCCCAGGTCCTATGAAAATGAAAATCTGAGTGGAAGAGTGATCAAGTGGTATCGTCATATTGACGATTTGTTTACTGTATGGCAGGGAACAACTGAATTTGCCATACAATAAACAACTGACGGCCAGACTTTTATTAGGGAAATCAGAAAGGAGGTAATAGACATTGAGGAGAGGGCAGATGACCTTGACAAAACAGTGGACACCCGTACCGAAGACCAGGAACAGCTCTGGCAGTGCCCAGCCCATCTTAAAGACCAGCATATCGACCTGCCACTGAGGCAGGAGGATTTGGAAAACAGGAGAGGCGTAACAATCTTCGCCTCCGAGGTTTGCCACGGGGGCGGAGGGTACTGAGATAATGACCTTCATTTCAGAGCTCCTCCTAGAGATTAGAGGAGATGACAATGCCTCCCCCCAGCGCTCGATAGGGCACATCGCGCTGCCACTCCCTCTGGACGCTCGAGGCTTGTCCCTGATATATTGACTAGGGTACACTTTTTAAGGAGAAAGAGGCCATTCTTCAAGCAGCACAGCATATTCTTCAGTGCTGCGAAGAAGTAATTTTGTGCCTGCTAATTTTTAGAACTGGATATTTGGTCTCCATCCTGGTCAAGCTGCATGCCTTCAAGACGAAAGAGGCCATTCTGAGTGCAGCAAGGAAGAAGGCGGACATCTCCTTCCAGAACTTCAAGTGCTCCATATTCCAATGATTTGGCGCCTGCCACCCTCACACGGCGACAACTCATGAGGCCCATCACCGCCAAGCTAAGAGATGAATACATCTGCTATCGCTGGTCGTTGCCCTTCGGCTTGGCCTATGAATACAAGAGTAAAATGAGGCAGCACTTGAGCTATTGTGAACGAGGGGTGGTAGTGACCACTACCTAATCAACACACAATGACAATCTCTGAGCATACTCCTGATTCCCATCCTGACAGCGGAGTCCGAGCACTATGTAAGACGCCCGGTGGAGCTGCTCTGTTCAGCCATTGAGGAGATCGGCCTTGGTTCATCCCCTGACCGTCACCTACTCAGCCGGACTTTGGGCACAGTTTTGCCCCCATCTCCCTGTCTTGCCCAACCCCCCCATCAGATTTCTGTGACTCTGCTTATCCTTGTCTCCTATCTATCTGTTCCTACTCAGCATTCTTTCATTTTTTGTCTACTTCCTTGCTCCTATCCCCTCTCACCTGAATCTTTACCCTTGCCCGCTTCACCATCTAGCCCCCTGTCCTTTTGTGCCCTTTGACTAAGCACTCCTTTGCCCCTTTTTGGGGAAAGATCCAAGATATATATGTCAGAGTCTCAGCATACCCACTGAGAGAGTCCACAGCGCCAAGGGAGCCACTCACAATTGAAGTATTGTATGGCACCCCTTGCCAAAGCACTCCCTCTCCCCTTTTTGGGGAAGGATCCAGTAAAGTAGGCCTTGGAGTCTCAGAGACCCCTCTGAGAGAGTCCACTGCGTTTAGGGAGCCTCTCGCAACAGAGATGGGGAAATGATACCACTCCCCCTATGTTCACAGCTTCTGGACTTTGGGCGCAGCTTTGACTTGCCTACCGGTTTGTGTCCCTGTCACCCTCCCTCTCCTCTTGCCATGCTGTGTCTCTAACCCTCCCCTCCTCTTTCCCTCCTCCACTCTCTGTCTATTTCCCCTGCTCTTACCCCCCCACTCTTCAGAATATCTCCCCTAGCCAGCTTTTTCCCCTACCTATATGTTCCTTTTTGTTTGTCTCAACCTTACTTGTAACTAAAATTGCCATGCTCTAATAATTGTGAAACCTTTGTAAAGCTGTAACCTGCAATTTATTGTCTGATACCCATGTAAAGCGCTCTGATACCTCCGGGTCTAGCCAGCACTATATAAAACATTTTTAAATAAATGCCAATCATTTTAATTTACACTTTTGAGGAACAGTTAGTCCAGTGGCAGTGGACTACTTGGACTTGAAGGTGTTTGTGGACAATGGCAAGGAACTTACATCCCTGTATCGTAAATCCACAGCAGGGAATCCCACACTCTCTGCCATCAACAGCCATCTATCAAAAATGGTCCATAGTATCCCATACGGGGAACTTCTTAGGCTGAAAAGGAACAGTACCAGAGATGAGGATTTTGAGATAGCTGCAAAAGAATGTATAACAAAGTTCACACAGAGAGGGTATGGTATGAAGAACTTAGAAAACACCCTACAAAAAGTGAGAGGGATACCCAGGATTAATCTGCTGAACGAAAAAATCAAGAAAATGTTAATGGATTCCTCTACGCACTACAAAATACCCCGTTTCCGATCCCTCTCACCTACTTTAAAGCAATAGACGCAGAAATCTCCTCACTGTTATGGGACGGAAAACCGGCTCGTATAGCACATTCCAAACTTATCCGTAGCTGGTACGATGGAGGGATTGCACTGACGAGTGTCAAACTATACTATTGGGCCGCACAACTAACGGTCATTAACCAATGGTTACATGCCCCACAGCATGATCCAGCCTATAGCCTGGACAGAACTGTCCTCCCCACTGACAAACTGATGAAAGCCCTTTACACAAACAAACGACGGCACACGCTCACGGGTCCGACGGCCCATACTATCAGGATTTGGCACACAGCTCAAAGAGCCCTGGGATGGGAGGGAGTATTCACACTTGCCACCCCACTCTGGGACGCACGACGTCTTGGTACCCTGGCTAACACTAAGGGATTTAGGCAATGGGACCTAATCGGTATTTCAAAGATAGGAGACCTGTGGAGCCGGGGAGCGATCATTACCTTTGAAGCCCTCCAAGAAAAGTACGGAATGGCGGATACCGAGTTATACCGCTATATGCAAATTAGACATGCTTTACAGGGTGCCATCCCACTAGGGACCACACTGGCCGACTCCTCCCCACTGGAGGATAGACTCCTCACTGAACATCTTGAAAAGAAAGCAATCTCGCTCACATACCGTAAACTAGTAAATAATCTCCCAGATCCCATGGTAGTACTTCGAAGCAAGTGGGAGGTAGAACTAGGGGACATAGATGACGAAGACTGGTTGTATGCACTGGCTTCGGCAACAGACGCCTCCATACCATCTCGGCTGAAACTCGTACAACTAAAAATACTACATAGAATATACTATTCACGCACCCTATTGCCCAAACTGGGACATGTGCCAGAGCCTGAATGCCTGAGAGGCTGTGGACTCCAGGGAACGTACTACCATACACTATGGGGCTGCCCTAAAATACAAACATTTTGGACATATGTTATGTCGGACATTTCAGAAGCAAGCGGGGTAGAGCTACAACTGGAACCTAAGTGCTGCATACTAAATATTTGGTCACCCACAGACTTCAACCGAGGGCTACAGACATGGGCAACACTGGGCATGGCTCTTGCAAAACGAAATATCGCTAGAAAATGGGGATCCAACCTCATACCTTCAAGAACACAATGGGGGAATGATATGGATGCGGCGATGGTAGCAGAAAGGGCTGTATATGTACATAGGGGATGCCCGAAAAAATGGTCCAAAATATGGGAGAAATGGAATGTGTACCGAGGAAACATTTGTGAACCCCCGCAAGAACTGTCTGAACCTGAAACGAGCCCATAGGGTGGGACACATGTTGCACTGTATATATGCTAACACTATATGATGAGCGGGAGGGGAACCACACAAGTATAGAGGGCTGTCCTTTATTGATGTAACTGTTAATTGAGGAACTGTTTTTGAAGAACTGTTTTTGGCTACGTTGTACATAGAAGGTTAACCGTAGATATACGAGCGTTCGATGGCCCTCCTATCTCAGACGGACACATATGCTATATTGTATGTTCTGAGCAAGAATCACTGTACAAAGTAATAACACTAATGGAAAGCGAACTTTACTGAATGTATTCCTTGAAAGAAGAAATAACCTGTACATGTACTGTTACAATGCTAAAAAGCCAATAAAAACTGTTTTAAAAAAAAAAGAAAAAAAAAACAAAAAGTTAATGAGGGAAAATTCCGGATGGTGACCCCTTATTCAGCAGAAGCCAATTATCTAAAGCGAATGCTGAAGAAGAATTGGTATATTTTAAAAACAGACAATATTATCCCTGAGGATATTCCAGCGTACCCCCTTTTTACTTTTAAAAAGGCAAGATCTTTTCGGGATATGCTGGTCAAAAGTCACTTGGAGAAGATGCCGCAAAAGGCTGGCACTCTGTTGGATATGAAAGGATTCTATCCATGCAGTAGGTGTAAAGCCTGTGTGAATAGTAAAAGAGTCCTCTCTTACGAGATACCAGAGATAGGGGTGACCAAACGAATAACCAAATTCCTAACCTGCTGTACAACATACGCAGTATACTGCCTAACGTGCCCATGTGGGCTACGCTATATTGGCAGTACAATACACCAATTAAAAATCAGAGTATTAGAACATCTAAGAGCCATAGATAAAAATGACACAGCCTATCCTGTGGCACGTCCTTTCTTTGAGAAACATGCAAGTGATAGAAATCAATACTTTGGCCTAGATTATATTCCAGGAAATGTCCGAGGTGGGACAGGTTACGGAAACTAAGAAGACTCGAGTCACGCTATATTATAGATCTACTCACTAAATCCCCTAGGGGTTTAAATAGTGGAGAGAAATTGGTGTCACATATTGGGTCCTAATTGGGAAAATGAGAAATACCTTATGGGATCATCATTATGGTGTATATCTATAAGTGTATAAGATTTAAATGAACAAGTGATCGTAGACCCTTCATAACCTGAAAATAACTGCAAAATGTAAAATGCTGGTTGACCCAGAATAGGTCAGTTATAATCATAGTATAAACTTGAAATCTGTAGCAAGAAACCTACATTATGGGATCATAGTCTTTAAATGAATCAGTGTTTGTGACCTTCCATGCAAAACGTGTATTACTCATACCCCATGAGAATTAAGTATGGTAAACAAATTAGAATGAGTAGAGTGCAATAACACCTGAAAGGAACTTTTGCTGACCCACGGCAAGATAGGAAACTAGTCATTGTAAGGTACAATACTGAAAGGAATGCCAAATATTGTGTCTGTATTTAATAATGTGTGCAAGGAGAACCAGTGTTGATACACAGCACGCAGATGTACGAGGATGTATATGTTGATGCAAGCTTGAGAAAGGACATTAAAAGATGGCGCTCAGCGAATAAGCTGATTCACGGCGAGATGCAGCAACACGATCCACAACATAGGGAACATAGGGATCATTGCTATGTACATCTCTCTAAATAAATACATGGTTAGGATCTCAAAATAATTTGTATATACAAATTTTAAAGAGATGTCAAAAGATGTAATAATGTATGGTCAAATAATTGATAGAGTGCAAAGTGATGGCATGACATATTGCTTGCATATCAACATGTGCCGATATACGGCTTAAAAAAGGTTTGAAGGAAATGTAATATACGTAAATATGTAAATATTGAACCTCGTGCGTTGTGAAATGAATTGTATTGCTTTGCTGCATATGTAAATAGAACACATAGTAGGACACCTTGTAACAGACTAGAAAACAAATAAGATGGTGCACAATTTGATGTGTGGACTGTAGTCCCTTTTTGGTTACAATGCACTACCAGTATGCCTCTTAAAAATGGCCTCTTCCGTTGTGTTCACTAACACAGAAGAATACTTATGGCCGAAATGCGTTTGTTACTGCCTATGGAATAAAAGAGAGTGCGATATTCTTTCTGGATTCGAAGGAGCAAGAGCGATAATAATTTGCAGACTCTACAGCCGCATATCGCACCCGCCCATGAGTGCTTCGTAGGAGGTGGAGTTTGAGCGTAAAAAAAAATATATATATATATATCCTGACAACGCAACAGTATACGTGCACGCAGGAGTCCTGAGTGCATGTATACTGTTGCGTGGCCGGGATTGATTGCTGGTTTCTTCGCTAGCGTTACACGCCACCTCCCACGGGTCCAGGCTTCTCGAAAGGAGTGTTTTGGATTTTAATATATATATATATATATATTAAGAGTACCTATTCCTGCAGAATAGACAACAAAGACTACCTAGTTTTTATCATTTACCTAAAGTGCATAAGGACTCCACTAAACCACGAGGGAGACCTATCGTATCATCCGTTGGAGGACTGACGGAAAATATGTCTAAGTTCATTGACTCGTTTTTGACCCCATGGGTAACTCAATTGAGTTCATACACTAAAGATACCAAGGACTTCCTCAGACAAATACAGGATGTGGAATGGGAAAGCGACTTGGTGATGATAACTCTAGACATTTCTAGCCTATACACAAGTATCAGGCACACTGATGGGATGAAAGCGGTGAAGACTTTCCTGGACCTGAGATCTGCCAGATACCTGGAACACAGCAGGATTATCATGGACTTTATATCATTCTGCTTAAATAACAACATTTTTATTTTCCAGGACCAACGATACAGGCAGATCAGGGGGACTGCTATGGGCACCAGCTTCGCCCCCAGTTATGCGAATTTATTCGTGGGCTGGTGGGAGAAGCAGGTGGCCTGGGCGGACGACAAGGCAGAATGGGTGGACAGGGTGATCTGCTGGATAAGATACATCGACGATCTGTTCCTTATTTGGAGGGGATCGGAATCCTCAGCAGAAAAATACATAGCAGCCCTAAACATCAATGATCTTAATCTGCACTTCACCCATTATATGAGCAAGAAAGAGGTCAGTTTTCTGGATCTAAGGGTCTTAGTTGACTCAGGCGCAATCCAGACTGCGCTTTACAGAAAAGAGACAGCGGGGAACACTGTTCTACACGGAGGGAGTAGCCACCCGGCAACCCTTGTAAAAAGTATCCTCTACGGGGAATTGTTGAGAATAAAACGCAACAGTTCCCTGGATAAGGACTTTGAGGAGGCGGCTGAGAAAAGCATAAAACGCTTCAAATCACGTGGCTATTCTCAGACGGTACTCCAACAAGCTAAAGGCAAAGCATCAGCTATTGACAGGCGGACACTCTTGATTGAAAGACAGAGCAGAGTAACAAAGGGAGGTAATGGCATAATAAGATTAATCACTAACTACTCGGTGGCAGCGAATAGGGTGAGAGCCATCATGTCAAGGAATTGGGGTATCCTTAAATCCGATGACGTTATCTGCAAGGATTTACCAGATCACCCAATGATAACGTTCAGAAAAACTAGGTCCCTGAAGGACAAGTTGGTACAAAGCCACCTGTCCAAAGAAAGATCTAAAGGGGAAATGCACGCCATGCATGGGTCATACCCATGTGGGAAATGCAAGGCCTGCAGTACGAGTCAGAGGGTGCTTTCATATCAGGTACCCCATAAGGAAACCAAGATCAGAATCCCCAAATTCATAATATGTTCCACCACATATGTAGTGTACTGCCTGAAATGTCCCTGCGGACATCGTTACGTAGGGAGCACTACAAAAGCAGTGAAACTAAGGATATTAGAACATCAGCGGGCCATCACTAATAAGGATGAGAACTACCCGATGGCTCGTCATTTTGCCATGCACCACAATAGCGATAGAACTCTGCTTAGCTTTTTTAGCTTAGACTGTATCCCACAAGATTTGAGAGGTGGAGATTACAAGCAGAAACTAAGACGATTGGAGTCGAGGTACATCATTGAACTCCAAACAAAGTCACCTGGAGGTCTTAATGCAGGGGTAGAATTGATATCACATCTGTAATTAATGATTTAAGAAAGTCAGTATGAGCTGTGTCAATGCCAGAGTATTTCTACAACGAATTAAAGAATCCAGGGTGGTAAGGAGTCAGGGGATTATCTGATAGACTTCATAACGCATACTTCTATTTAGAAGATACAGTGAATCTGGAATGAATTATGAACAACTTAATTTTCACTGTTTGCCCATTCAGGGCCTTATTGTTGTTACGGGTTTTAATATATTTAGACTCTCCCCAAACCCAGTACCACAGGATACAATGAATTCGGGTGCACTTTGGAGAATGCTGGAATTTGATTTATTATTGATTCAAATGACACTGAATTAATTGTTTCAAAATGATTGCCCATTTAGGGCTGAGGACTTTAGTTTGTGTACTGTAATATCTAACATCATATACATTATTTCCAACAACAATCCGAATTGCTTCAATTGAATTGATGTAATTATGATTTGGTTTTACCATTACAAGATGGCGCTTATGATTTGGACACCAGTCCGTTTTTTATTTCGAGTACATTTGCCTTTATTAACTTCCGCCTCGCCGTCGCCAGCTGACACTGATGAAGGCAAGTGCTGAAACGCGTTTGTTTCATTCTTTTTTGTGCAATAAACCTAACTAGGTTTAACCTACTGCGAGTGCTGGTTTGTCAATTTATTTTGACTGTGGAGCGGGAATATATATATACATATATATATATATATTTTCTCTCCTAGTTGTACCAGTAATTGAAGCTGCACTCACAGGTAGGTTAAAGAAACCTTCTTTATTTAGATTAGGCAGGCAATTTATCATCCCGTCTTGAGTCCTCCTGGCCGACGCGTTTCGGAGAATTCTCTCTCCTTCTTCCTGGGCCAAATGCGAGCATACGATAAGCTGCTTGCTGAACAGAAGACCCTTTGCGTTGTTTTAATTATTTCATTGGCCTCCGGTGTGCCGTTTTTTTTGTTTCCTTTACTTGCAAAGCACACTGGTCTCCGTAGTTCAAGTTTGTGCATATAATTATAACCCTCCAGTGGGCTCGAGTGTTCGTAAAAGTTCTGAGGACAGTTTATAACCCTCCAGTGGGTTTCCGGATGGTACCTTGCCTGTCTCTATTAAATCGCCCACCACGCCAAGTCCGATGTGATTTTCCATAGGAGAGGCCCCCTGTTCGCTCTGGGGCGGTGCGTAGCTTCTGCAGCCTGGGACACGCCGCAAACACATTCTCTCCTAGTTGTACCAGTAATTGAAGCCGCACTCACAGGTAGGTTAAAGAAACCTTCTTTATTTAGATTAGGCAGGAGAGAATGTGTTTGCGGCGTGTCCCAGGCTGCAGAAGCTACGCACCGCCCCAGAGCGAACAGGGGGCCTCTCCTATGGAAAATCACATCGGACTTGGCGTGGTGGGCGATTTAATAGAGACAGGCAAGGTACCATCCGGAAACCCACTGGAGGGTTATAAACTGTCCTCAGAACTTTTACGAACACTCGAGCCCACTGGAGGGTTATAATTATATGCACAAACTTGAACTACGGAGACCAGTGTGCTTTGCAAGTAAAGGAAACAAAAAAAACGGCACACCGGAGGCCAATGAAATAATTAAAACAGCGCAAAGGGTGTTCTGTTCAGCAAGCAGCTTATCGTATGCTCGCATTTGGCCCAGGAAGAAGGAGAGAGAATTCTCCGAAACGCGTCGGCCAGGAGGACTCAAGACGGGATGATAAATTGCCTGCCTAATCTAAATAAAGAAGGTTTCTTTAACCTACCTGTGAGTGCGGCTTCAATTACTGGTACAACTAGGAGAGAATGTGTTTGCGGCGTGTCCCAGGCTGCAGAAGCTACGCACCGCCCCAGAGCGAACAGTGGGCCTCTCCTATGGAAAATCACATCGGACTTAGCGTGGTGGGCGATTTAATAGAGACAGGCAAGGTACCATCCGGAAACCCACTGGAGGGTTATAAACTGTCCTCAGAACTTTTACGAACACTCGAGCCCACTGGAGGGTTATAATTATATGCACAAACTTGAACTACGGAGACCAGTGTGCTTTGCAAGTAAAGGAAACAAAAAAAACGGCACACCGGAGGCCAATGAAATAATTAAAACAGCGCAAAGGGTCTTCTGTTCAGCAAGCAGCCTATCGTATGCTCGCATTTGGCCCAGGAAGAAGGAGAGAGAATTCTCCGAAACGCGTCGGCCAGGAGGACTCAAGACGGGATGATAAATTGCCTGCCTAATCTAAATAAAGAAGGTTTCTTTAACCTACCTGTGAGTGCGGCTTCAATTACTGGTACAACTAGGAGAGAATGTGTTTGCGGCGTGTCCCAGGCTGCAGAAGCTACGCACCGCCCCAGAGCGAACAGGGGGCCTCTCCTATGGAAAATCACATCGGACTTGGCGTGGTGGGCGATTTAATAGAGACAGGCAAGGTACCATCCGGAAACCCACTGGAGGGTTATAAACTGTCCTCAGAACTTTTACGAACACTCGAGCCCACTGGAGGGTTATAATTATATGCACAAACTTGAACTACGGAGACCAGTGTGCTTTGCAAGTAAAGGAAACAAAAAAAACGGCACACCGGAGGCCAATGAAATAATTAAAACAGCGCAAAGGGTCTTCTGTTCAGCAAGCAGCTTATCATATGCTCGCATTTGGCCCAGGAAGAAGGAGAGAGAATTCTCCGAAACGCGTCGGCCAGGAGGACTCAAGACGGGATGATAAATTGCCTGCCTAATCTAAATAAAGAAGGTTTCTTTAACCTACTTGTGAGTGCGGCTTCAATTACTGGTACAACTAGGAGAGAATGTGTTTGCGGCGTGTCCCAGGCTGCAGAAGCTACGCACCGCCCCAGAGCGAACAGGGGGCCTCTCCTATGGAAAATCACATCGGACTTGGCGTGGTGGGCGATTTAATAGAGACAGGCAAGGTACCATCCGGAAACCCACTGGAGGGTTATAAACTGTCCTCAGAACTTTTACGAACACTCGAGCCCACTGGAGGGTTATAATTATATGCACAAACTTGAACTACGGAGACCAGTGTGCTTTGCAAGTAAAGGAAACAAAAAAAACGGCACACCGGAGGCCAATGAAATAATTAAAACAGCGCAAAGGGTCTTCTGTTCAGCAAGCAGCTTATCGTATGCTCGCATTTGGCCCAGGAAGAAGGAGAGAGAATTCTCCGAAACGCGTCGGCCAGGAGGACTCAAGACGGGATGATAAATTGCCTGCCTAATCTAAATAAAGAAGGTTTCTTTAACCTACCTGTGAGTGCGGCTTCAATTACTGGTGCAACTAGGAGAGAATATATATATATTTATACACACAGAACTGGAAGCTCCTCCTGGGAAGTCTGCCCGTAATTTGGTGGCACGCTGAGCCGGTGGAGCAAAAACCGGCAATAGTACTCCACACTTCAAACTAGTAAAGCGCGCTCTCAGAAGAGGTTTGGAAGAATAAAGTGTTTATTCTCTCAGAATGTTACACGTTTCGAAAGGTAAACTTTCTTGATCACATACTGTGCAAAAGTGACGTGGTGCATTACATTGTACTGGGGCCAGAACATAAAGAACGGACTTAGGATGTAAGTCACATTACATTGCACAGCAACGGGGCGGCCATTTTGGAATAGGTCTGTATATACATAGTCTAATGGTGCAACCGTACATATACAAATAAGGCATATATTGAAACCATGTTATATAACATAATGCAATAATTCTTTGCAAATGCAAGTACCAGAGAAACAGAAAAAGTTAAGACATAAATGAAAAATTTCCTAGCTAACGTAACGGAAAGTTTCAATTCTATTAAGGACAAGGAGGCGAGGATTATGCAGTCCTTTCTTCTCTTTATTACAATAGCAAATTTAAAGTGGACCAATAAGAAAACTTTTCAGAAACTTCAACTCCCATGAGCACATGGGCTACAGTGTCCATAACAACCGCCATCCAATCACGAGGGCTTCCACTGTATAACTGGTCCTGACGTCCCTTCCTCTTCCTCTTCTTCTCAGCGAGGAAAGATCTCGAGGACGTTCATCACTCCTTCTGGTCTTGTCCTAAACCAACACAAGACAAACCGTTATCGTGTTCCCCTATCCGTGTACGGAAGCATGGAACGCAATACCTGATAACTTATTGAGAGATAACATTCGAATAACAGTATTATAGACATTTCAACGGCAAAACATGAGCAAGCAGGCATGACCTGAACCCAATAAGTAGCACGAATACTGCCAAACAGAGATAGCCGTTTAAACATTCAAACCCCCTTGAAACATTTACTTACCGGAATTACGGAAAATTTGGGTAGGGAGAGACCACCGCGTCTCGGGGGGGATAATCCTCGCCTCCTTGTCCTGAATAGAATTTAAACTTTCCGTTACGTTAGCTAGGAAATTTTTCATTCTATGTCAGGACGGAGGCGAGGATTATGCAGGTTTAAAGCCTTTCAACCACCAATTCTGCGGCACCATAAATGGGTTTGAAATAACATTTCTTAAATGTGGATTCGGAGGACCAGTCCGCCGCGGCCATAATATCCTCTAGCCTGCCGCCGACCTGAATAGCTTTAGAAGCCATTGCTCCCCTCGTGGAATGGGCTCCGAATCTGGTCACATCCACCCCCGCCTCAGTCATGATCCAACGGACCCACCTGGCGATGGTTGGAGAGGAAACCGCTTTGAACGGTTTCTGTAAAGCGATGAGGAGCTGACGTTCCCCCGGAGGGCGATATTCGAGCGTCATGTCCTCGTACGCCTTAAGACACCTCACAACACAGAGTTTGGGTTGATCCGGAAAGGTAGGGTACGATACCGACCTGATGTTAGTCTTGGTTCTCCTAGCCACCGTAAAAGTGACGCCATCCGGGGTGTACGCTCGAGCGGAGATGTCCAGGGCTCTCACGTCCGAGACGCGTTTGCACGAGACCAGACATAATAAGATCGCCAACTTGGCGGACAACTCCTTCCTAGTGAGGGACTGATTATCCCCCCAGGAGCGGAGTAGGCGGAGAACGATGTTGACATCCCAGAGACAGTCATATCTGGGTTCCTGGGGCCTAGACAGTCTAGCCCCTTTCATCAGTTTGCAGACCCACGGGTGCTCCCCCACGGGCTTCCCATCCACGTGGGCATGCCCTGCCGAAATGGCAGATCTGAAAGAGTTGATAGACCGGTAAGCCAAACCTGAATGGGCCAATTCAGCCAGAAAATTCAAGACGTGGGTAACGTCCGCCCCCACGGGATCGGCGTGTCTTCCCAGACACCAACGACGCCACCGCTGCCAAGCCAAGCGGTACCTCTTGACAGTACCCGGAGCCCAGGCCCTGCGGATGAGGTCCTCAGCGTCTGCCGAAAGGCATCCGTCCTGCCAGCGTCCCCTGAAATCCTCCATGCCATGAGGTACAAGGTTTCCTGAACCACCAACGGGTGAGGTTCTCCCTGGGGGCCCGACAGCAACGAATGGAACAACGGCAGTCGAATCGGACAGTCCCATGACAGCTCCAACAGAGAGGGAAACCACGCCTGGGCCCTCCAGAAGGGGGTCACCAGGACTTTGGAAGCTCGTTGCCGGCGAACCTGAGCCGCTACTCGTGGAATCATGAGAAACGGGGGAAATGCGTAAGCTTGTTCCCGAGTCCAGTCCTGTAGGAACGCGTCGACTGCCAAGGCCTCCGGGTCCGGTCTCCAACTCACGAACCTCGGGAGTTGACGGTTGAGTCGAGACGCAAACAGGTCTATCGAGCATGGACCCCACCTGGCCATTAGGGACTGGAATACCGAAAGGTCCAGTCGCCAGTCGCTGAAGTCCTGGAAATGCCTGGAGTGCCAGTCCGCAATCGAGTTCTGCTTGCCGGGAAGATACTCCGCCGATACAGAAATCTGTTTCTCTAGGCATTAGTGCCAAAAGTCCTTCGCCAGGTTCGCCAAGGCCCGAGACCGAGGGCCGCCCAGGCGACTGACATACTGCACCGCTGACACATTGTCCATGCGCAGCAGAATGCAGCAGGACACCCGATCCTGCGTCAGGGATCTCACCGCGAAAGAGCCTGCCAGGAGCTCCAAACAATTGATATGAAGCTGGAGCTCCTCCTCCGACCATCGACCTCCCATCGTGATGTCACCGCAGCGTGCACCCCAGCCCGACCTGCTGGCATCCGATTCGATGATGAGGTCCGGGCTGGAACCGTATATCGCTCTCCCATTCCACGCACTCATGTGCTCGATCCACCAACGCAGTTCCGTTCTCGTCTCCTCCGTGAGGGAGATGAGCTCGGAGTATGTGAGCCCCTTTCTGAGGTGTTGCGCCTTCAGTCGCTGCAGGGCCCTGTAATGCAGTGGGCCCGGGAATATCGCTTGAATCGATGAGGAGAGAAGACCTACGATTCGAGCCAGCTGCCGAAGCGATATCCTGTCCTTCCGGAGGACATGGGAGAGTTCCTTGCGGATTTTGGTTACCTTCTGAGGGGGTAGACTGAGTGAGGCCGTTACCGAGTCGATCAGGAATCCCAGAAACGTGATCTGAGTCGACGGTCGGAGATCGGACTTCTGGGCGTTGATCACAAAGCCCAAGTCCTGAAGGAGCGCAATAGTCATGTTCAAATCCAGACGAAGTCGTTCCTTCGACTGATTCATAATCAATATATCGTTGAGATATATGATCATGCGAACCCCCCTCTCGCGTAGGGTCTCCACCACCGGGCGCAGGAGTTTCGTAAAGCACCATGGGGCCGATGAGAGGCCGAAGGGTAGGGCTAGAAACTCGAAGACAGTTTCGTGCCATAGAAACTGAAGGAACCTCCGGTGCGGAGGGAAGATCGGTACCGTGAGGTAGGCGTCCTTCAAGTCCAGGTGCACCATCCAGTCCCCCTGGAGAAGAAGATCGCGGAGCAGATGGATCCCCTCCATCTTGAAGTGGCGGTATACCAACCACTCGTTGAATTCCCGCAGGTTTATCACTGGGCGGAAACCTTTGTCCTTTTTCTGGACCAGAAAGATGTTGCTCAAGAACCCCGCAGGGTGTAGATGTGCCCTGCCGATCGCTCCCTTCTTGAGGAGATCCGCCACCTCGTTGTCGATCAGGAGGCTGTCTTCCGAGGAGAAAACGAGGGGGCGAGGGTGAGTTCTCTGACTGGGAGTACCGTAGAATTCTATCCGGAAACCCCGTACCGTCTGTAGAAACCCAAGGGTCTGAAGTGATCTTGACCCAGTTGTGAAGGTGGTATTGCAACCTCCCCCCAAGTACGGACGGGGAAAAAAGGGTAACACTCACCGGAAGGGCCTCCTGGTGCGTTGGCTCCGCCACGGTAGCCTCTGCCGCGCCCCTTCCCGGCGCCTCTAGCGGGATAGAAAGATCCCTGTCGTCCGTCGTTCCAGCCGTTGTTACGGCGCTGCTGATTTTTGTTGTTGGGACCCTGCTGGAACTGCCGGCCGGAGGAGCGACCCCTACCTCTTCCGGCCCCAGCAAAAACCCGTCTGGGAAAAATCTTTTTAATCGATGTTTGAGCCTTGTCCAGGGTCGAAAAAGTCGTGACTTCGCATTGCCTAAGAAGCACAGCGCACGCTGGGCCCAACCAGCCACGATCTCCGTGGACATCGCGGTCCCGGACTCCTTGGCCCTCTCGGCCAACTAAATGATTTGAGTCACGGGCCCCACTGCGTCCAGGAGCTTATCCCAGGAGCGGTCGATGCCCTTCTTAGGATCCCTCATGAATTTCGAGAAGAATGCACAAAGCTTTTTGTCTATATCTGGAGTGACCGCCACCCTGCCTTCCAGTTTCGGGCGAGGGCATTCACCCCGCATGCGGGTCCGTACCTCCTTCTCGAGAGGTTTGTGTACCTTGCTAGCAACGTACTTTGCCACCTTGGGATCAGGGATCCATTCTGATGACCTGGGGTGGTAAATCTTTGTCGGGTCAAACATATCCGAGAGTTTGTCCTCTCCCTCCTGGGATTCTGAGGAGTGAGATTCCGGGCGCCAAGGACGACCCGTGTACTCATCCTCTTCCCCCGAGGAGGCCTCGTCATCGGAAACACCCTCTCCCTCCATGGGGAAACCATCCTCTTGGCCCGATTCCGGGGCGACCTTGTCGCCATCATCTCCGGCGTAAAAACCCTCCCGTCAGGTTACGTGTTTCAACGTCCACGCACGCTTACGGAAGGAGTCTCTCAGCCGATCGAACTCCTCCAGATGCCCCGCGTGACGTTTGCCAGAGACTTTGCCACCGCCCTGCCCACCTTTGGGGCCACGGTTAACAGGCGCTGAGCCCCCAAACACCCCGGGGATGCTCTGGGCGAGTGCGTCCACTCTCTCCCTCAACGGCGCAAGGACAGAGTCCAGGGCCTGCGAGAGCGCGCGACCAACCGCCGGTGGCAAGGGCTGAGAGACACAGATCTCTTCTGTCTCCTGACTGGAGGTGTTAGGCTGGCTGGATTGCATTATTGGAGGGTGTGAGCACCGTACACCTCGAGAATTTTATTGAGGTAGCCCCCTCGCCGGTGCTCAGGCCGAAATCCGCCAAAAAACGGGTGCGGTGCCTGTTTTCGGCCACTAGGTGGCGCTGCGCACAAGCGCGAGTGAAATCACCGCCGGTGTCTAGTGCGAGGGTTGGCAGGAGAACACTCCTGCCACAACGCCTCCGACTAACAGGACGAGAGCCGCGAGCGCAGCCCTCCGCCCGAGGCGGACGCCCCACAGAGATGGGAAGCGCCAAGCGCGCTCCACCCGTTCCGCGATACCGCGGCAGAGACGGCGCAAGCAGCGCCTGTCGCTCGTCGGCTGCCGCGTAGGTGCCAATGCACACTACGAGTATGGCGCTCTAGGGCGCGACCACAACAGAAGCAGTTATAATGCACAGGCAAGTAAAGAACACAAAGCACAAATCGTCAATCGTCAGAGAAAAATGAAATTGACTTATCTGACAAGCAGAGAAGAAAGAGGAAGAGGAAGGGACGTCAGGACCAGTTATACAGTGGAAGCCCTTGTGATTGGATGGCGGTTGTTAAGGACACTGTAGCCCATGTGCTCATGGGAGTTGAAGTTTCTGAAAAGTTTTCTTATTGGTCCACTTTAAATTTGCTATTGTAATAAAGAGAAGAAAGGACTGCATAATCCTCGCCTCCGTCCTGACATAGAATTCTTAGTTACACAGCGAGCGTCAAGGCGTGTATCTCGATCTAACCGCTATGCCGGCCAAACACAAATAAGCGTTACTATATATAACATGTGATGCAAGTGCACAGAAATAAGCTGCTAGTACTGTGCTTTTGAGGCGATGAATTCTAGCAAGCGGATAACCTGCCAGATGCTACTGTATAAGATGACCTACCACTTATACATATATGCCAACTCGTGATGCTACGGAGATAACTAGCACGTCTCTAAGCAAAGTGGCATTGTTATAAAGTTGTGCACAAATCCATACAAGTGCCAAGTGGCGTAAGAAATGTTGAGGTCACAAGTACCAATAAAAACTATAATGTGTAACAGTAAATTAAGTGAAAAAATGAAAAATTTGTATCTATCAATTTGATGGTGCACTCCCTGGAGAGGGGAAGAAAACGGTAGGTGGCCTGTGAAGTGACCATGGATATCCGGTGGGCACCTTCATTTCCTACTGTGAAAAAAGAACAAAAGAACATAGGCTTAAAATTGCAGATGCATCAGTCAATGTATGATACATATTAAAATATAAGTTATTACAAAAATGATTCTAAACATCATAGAGTAAGAGGGCCTAGCAGGTAAAGTTCATGTGTGTAGAAAACAACAATCTATTCTTCAATTAAGTGTTTTGCTAGCTCTTCGTCCTGGTTGTGTCCCATAGGATGCCTGGTCTCGAGATCCAGAATCCACATGGATTCTCTTTTTCTCAGTTTGAGTTCTCTATTGCCACCCCTAGAACCCATCAGTACCTGTTCTATGGCAGAGTAGTGTAGGAGTGAACTGTTGGACAGATGGAAGTCTGCAAAATGTCATGCCACGGGGTAATAAGGATCTTCGATGGTAATTGCCCTGAGATGTTCTTGAACCCTCTTTTTGGCCATCAAGGTCGTGCTTCCTACATATCTTTTCGTACATTGGCACTCTAGACCATAGACAACATGCGTGGTACTACATGTAAGGAACTATGTTATGGTTCTCTTTTTCTCACAGTCTGGTATACTGAATTCTCTCACCGTTGTGGCTATATGGGCATGCCTTGCCATGCGCAAGGATAAAAACCTTTGAGCTTGTGTGTGCCTGAGTTGCAGGGTTCTGTGATGTCACCATGCATCAACATGTCTCTAAGATTGCGCCCTCACAAGCACAGTACAAGCAGCGTATTTCTGTGCACTTGCATCAAATATTACATATAGTAACGCTTATTTGCGACAAATGCAAGTACCAGAGAAACAGAAAAAGTTAAGAGGTAAATTCTAAGTTACACTGTGAGAATCAAGGCGTGTATCTCGATCTAACCTCTATGCCGTCGCAATAAGCTTTACTATATGTAACATATGTAACATGTGATGCAAGTGCACAGAAATACATAACAACAGAGCACACTGGAAGGCTTAGGCAAGAAAATACATACTTTCTAAAAAATGGTATTTTCAAACACAGAATAGAAAAATAAACTTTACTAAAAGATGTATTTTAATATTCTGCGCTCAGGCATACTAAATTCGTTTTTCTACCATGTTCCTTGGGTCAGTTAGGGTTATAAGATGTAATAATAATCAAACTGCCCATTCTAGCCTATGGAGAACCGGTAGCCTTGCAGTAGTGAAAAATTAAATGGGGTGTAATTCACTACCAGGGCATGCTACACATATCAAGCCATGTCCTACCTTACACACAAAATGCACCCTACCATAGGGGTGACTGATATGATGCCCAGCCCAGATGGCAGTTCTGGACTGTACACAGACACTGCAGTGGCAGGTCTGAGGTACACTTTACAAGCTGCTACTGTGGGTGGCGCAAACCAGCGCTGCAGGCCCACCAGCAGCATTTGGGTTACCAACCCTGGGCACACACAGGCCACACTACTAGGGACTAACAGGTAAACCAAATAGGCCAATCAGGGATATACCAATTCACAGTCATATTTACCAAGGGAGAGCATATGCACTTTAGCACTAATCAGCAGTGGTAAAGTGCCCAGAGTCATAAAACCAACAACAACAGGTCAGAAACAAGCATTGGAAATGCAATAGGTCTCGCAATAACGCGAGTCTGAACTATTAGCATTGTAGATGATAATGCCCTTTTTTTTTGCGTTCTGGTTTTTGGAACATAAATAAAAGGCTTTGTCATTTACAAGGCCTATAGCTTAAATTTGCGTTAAAACGAGACCTATTGCATTGCAATGGTGGAGGTGCTGCTGAGTTTTCTCTGAATCTGCAATCTGAATCTGCACTCTGAATCTGCACCCACAATCTGCACCCACAATCTGCACTCTGAATCTGCACCCACAATCTGCACTCTGAATCTGCACCCACAATCTGCACCCACAATCTGCACTCTGAATCAGCACCCACAATCTGCACTCTGAATCTGCACCCACAATCTGCACCCACAATCTGCACCCACAATCTGCACCCACAATCTGCAATCTGAATCTGCAATCTGAATCTGCAATCTGAATCTGCACCCACAATCTGCAATCTGAATCTGCACCCACAATCTGCAATCTGAATCTGCACCCACAATCTGCAATCTGAATCTGCACCCACAATCTGCAATCTGAATCTGCACCCACAATCTGCACCCACAATCTGCACCCACAATCTGCACCCACAATCTGCACCCACAATGTGTGAGTGGCGTTGCGTGTGTGAGTGAGTGGCGTTGCGTGTGTGAGTGAGTGGCGTTGCGTGTGTGAGTGAGTGGCGTTGCGTGTGTGAGTGGTGTTGCGTGTGTGAGTGGCGTTGCGTGTGTGAGTGGCGTTGCGTGTGTGAGTGGCGTTGCATGTGTGAGTGGTGTTGCGTGTGTGAGTGGCGTTGCGTGTGTGAGTGGTGTTGCGTGTGTGAGTGGCGTTGCGTGTGTGAGTGGCGTTGCGTGTGTGAGTGGCGTTGCGTGGATGAGTGGGGTTGCGTGGATGAGTGGGGTTGCGTGGATGAGTTGCGTTGCGTGTGTGAGTGGTGTTACTTGGGTGAGTGGTGTTGCTTGGGTGAGTGGCGTTGCGTGGGTGAGTGTGGTGTTGCGTGGATGATAGTGGGCTTGCATAGGTGTGAGTGGCGTTGCGTGTCTGTAAGTGTTGCTGTGTGGGTGAAAGTGCCACAGAGCCTTTGATGTGGCCTGGCGCAGGAGAAATGCTGCTGCTGCTAATTAAATACAAGAGCGGCCGGGAAGCGGCCGGGAAACACAAGTACGGCCGGCCACATAATTAGGGGAGGAGAAGCCGCACAGCACACGCTGGGAGAAGCCCTTTGATGTGCTGTGCGGCCGCGATGCGGGCTCTGTGCTGGGGGTGGGGGGAGGGCCATTAGCCTGAACTCGGGGCAAGATCAAACGAAGGGTGGGAGGGACATTGAGGAACAGATGGCCATGAAAGTGTATGGGCCAAAAGCGCGTGCCTGTGGCCACGTGCACTCGAAGAAAACGCCACGAAAAAATGTGGTGGTTTGACAATCAGTTCGAGCACTTGAATTCTCGCCATTTCCCATTCCTTCGGAATGGTAAAGGACGAGACCTAAAAATACAAGAGGCAGGCAAAAGGTTTAGGGATGACCCTGCAAGAAGGGCCATTTCCATCAAATATGTTACCGCTTTGCAACGGTTTTAATTAACTATGCAAATAAAAATTGATACCATTACTATAACTAGTTTTATAGTTCCTTTTTATTGAAATAAAACATTACGATCGTCATTTTAAGAATACATTACATAAAATGCTTGCGTTGTGGGTACGAAATTCTAACACAACACTGCCATCTCCTGTGAAAGGATACAATTGTATTTTAAAGCGTTATTTAATACAATGCAAATAAGTAACGTTTTAATTAGGAATAATGTGAATAACTTACAATACCCGCAGCTAAATTAAAATCTCATTATTATAATCATAACATTTCGAAAAGAATGTTTAAACACTAAAAATAATGATCATAAAACATTTTTAAAAAGTGACAAAAAAGCATTGAACTGCATGCGATCCAAATATTTTGCGATTTAAAAAATGTGTTGTAAGCACAACTTGTATTAAGTGAAGGGTAGTAATGGTAACACCTTTTAAAGTACATTTTCTGTACCTTTCCACCCCTAACCCCACTGTGCTGTGTGGGTTTTTCACCTAGGCTCTCCCTGAGCAAGAGTGGAGAAAGAAAGCAGCAAGTTACTGGGAGGCAATGAGAGGGAGGGGCAGGCCAAGCTAGGCCGCTCTTCCGTCACCTGGCTGATATTTTAGCAATATGGACATTATTTCTAAATTAAGGCCACTCAAATAATGAGAAAGTCAGCAAAGGCGAGTATTTTTCTATTTAAAATTTAACCTTAAAGCATAGAATACAAAAAAGCAATCACTGTAATAGTAATTAGGAGATGGTTACAGCAATCATAAGTGACTACAGAAGCAAACTTGACAGCTAAAAACAGTTTACAAGATTTTACACAACATTCTATTCAAGTATCATTTCATGGTTGTCCCAGGATTTCAAAATATGGACAAACGTCCACTGTTGTCCTCATTAGATTGGAGCAAACCTAGCTCTGTTGCATAGGAGGAACACGGTGCCAGACTTTTTCAGTATCAATTTAAAATAAGCATCTGAAAAGAATGTGAACGGGGGACTTGTTTAAACAATTATTATATTTAACCTACAAACTTCAAATGTGTAGTAGAATCGAGGGGGTGCTGCAGCACCGTCCGCACCCCTATTTTCCAACGCCAAAGCACTAGGGAGAGAAATGTGATGAACTGTGCCACATAATCCCAAAGAAGGCAGTCTTTGGAGTGCTGTAGAACTGGCACGTCTGATTATAGAGGTCTGACACGCCTTGTTCACAAGGGTATGCACCTGAGTTGAATGCCTCAACAGCCAGAGGGAGCAGCAGTGTTGTAGAGGTGACCCCAGATGGTGGGAGATCTGGCCCTACTGAGGCAGAGGAGAATGAATGTGTCTTCATTGCACTTCTGAAGAACTGGGACCTGTAGAAACAGGAAATGTCTCTTTTTCAACTCAGCCAAGCAGCTCTGAGGTGTCCCTGTACCTTAGCCTTCTGTATGACATCTCTTGACAAATGTCACATCCACTGATGGTGTGTGAGAATCTTCACAAGTTCTGGCTGTTCCTATTAGACAGTCTTTCCATCACAGGATGGACATCTCTCAAACACAGTAGGCATCTTGACTTAAGAGACGAGCTGGGGAGAAAAACATCTTCAAAGAAAAATAAGGGAAAATGCTTTTCCCTAAATAAAGACATGTCCTCCCCCAAAAAACAGTAAAACTAGCTTGCTCTTCAGTTGTGTGGCTTGGTTTAGGATGAAGCATGCTTTCTGAGTATAGTTCTACAATCTACATTCATGCCAAGTTTCATGAAAATCCGTTCAGCGTTTTTTTGCTCTGTTTTTTGGCGAATTTTCCTATGGGAGCTAAAATCGAAAATATTACACTTTTTAATCCCGACCTCCCACCCCCTTAACTTTCTTCTCCATTCATGGATCTCCATGAAAGTTTGCATGCCAAAACATAGCTGCTTGAGTTGATTGATTGACTAGTCCCTTGCAAATCTATCCTCCGGTCAAAAGATATAAGCTTGGCCTTGTATCGGGCTTACTTTGTAGTTGCCAAATTTCATGCAGATTAATTAACAGTCCAAAAGTTATTTGTGAATGTATCTCAAAATGACCTCCCGTTCACCTTTGCCCTCTCCCCACCTACAGATCAGCTCAAAATGTTACATACAAACTGTAAACTAAGCAAACTGCCAGTTTTTTGTGGATTCCTGTTATGTTATGTTATGTTATTGTTACTTTTATAGCGCACAAATCACCCGGAGGCATCTCGGCGCTGTAGAGGAATATCTGAGCAGGAGGATCACCAAAGTAATTAATACAAATAAGCTTTCAGTTGTTTCCTAAAAATATTACCGTTAGGGATCTCACTTTATTCCAGTATCCTGGGGCCAGGCAGGAGAAAGCCTTGCCTCCAGTGCGTATTTGGCGTATACAAGGCACACACAGAAGAGCTTGCGAGTTGGATCTGAGATTTCGGGATGGTCTGTAAACTGTACGTTTTTTTAAGGTCGAGTGGACCTTTGCCTCTCAGTGCATTATATGAGAGGCAACAGATTTTGAAAAAGGACCGTTTCTTCACCGATAGCCAGTGCAGTTCCTTCAACAATGGGGCAGAGGGAGTACCTGCGGGACGGTTCAGAGTGAGTCTGGCTGCGGTGTTCTGAACCACCTATAACTTGGAGATCAATGTCTCACCCACTTCAGATAGCAGGGCATTCCTGTAGTCCAGTCTACTAATCACCATGGCCTGCACAAGGGTCCTGCGAGAATTCGTGGGCAGAAAGGGAAATATTCTGCGTAGAAGGTGAAGATTATAGTAGCATGAACTGGTAGTGGCGGCAATATGATCTTTCATGGTTAGGGTCTTATCCAGTTTTATCTCCAAGTTTCTGACACTTTGTTTGGGCACAGGAGCTGTACCAACTTGATGGGGCCTCCATTCCTCCGACCAAAGGGTAGGGGCTTTCCCCATTAGCATGATCTCCGTCTTTCCCGGGTTTAACTGGAGGCAATTCTCAGTCATCCGATTTGATATTGCCACCATTCCTGCCGCGTAGCGCATTTTCTCTAGTTCTAGATTGGGGCCAACAGTGAACATAAGCTGAGTGTCATCAGCGTATGAAATTATCTCAAAGCCAAACTGCTCAGCGATCTTTGCTACTGGCACCATATATATATTGAAGAGCGTCGGACTTAAACAGGACCCCTGGGGTACACCCTTGTCCAACTGCATTTTGTCTGAGCAGTAAGGCCCCAGTATAATCGTCTGTTGCCTGTCTGTTAGAAAATGATGCAGCCACTTTAAAGCAGTGTCCTGGATACCATAAGTCTGCAATCTTTCCAACAGCTTTGTATGTGAGATGGTATCAAAGGCTTCAGACAGGTCAAATAGTATTAATACAATCTCACCTCCTGCGTCCATCACTTGTCTAAGCGAGTCAGTCAATGCCAGGAGCGCAGTCTCTGTGCTTAAAACCAGATCGGAACCCTGATTGTGAAGGATCTAATATTTTATTAGTTTCAAGATACAACCCCAACTGCCTAATTATTAGATTTTCAAGTAGCTTGCCTACTAGAGGTAGTAGAGACATTGGGCAGTAGTTACCGAATACTTGTGAGTCAGATGTAGCTTTTTTCAGAATAGGTCAAACGTATGCTTCCTTCCATGCCAAGAGAATAACTCCAGTACGTATAGAGCAGTTAAAAATATCTTGAATCATGGGGGCACAGCAAGTGGCTAGAGAGGTCATCGTCTGAGGGGGGCAGAGATCCCGAGGAGAGCCGGATTTAGCCGTGACCAACGAATTGAGTACCTCCTCTAACGTGACTGTCTGAAAACAATTCAGGTTACTATGGGACGCTTTATCTTGCTCAGTGGGTCTAATAGTTAAAGCCTTCCAGCATCTTAGATATGTCAGAGTTACCATATGGGGGTTGGGGATAAAAACCTCCCTAAAGGACTCAAGAGTGAGTTTATGCCATGGTCTACGTACTTCTAGTCGTTTACCTTTGTTCCTTACCAGGCCCATAGGACACGTGAGCTGGATGGTAAACATGATCATGAAATGGTCTGTCCACGTTAAAGGGATGGGTGATTTACAGACCAAAAGGTCAGTATTAGAAAAAATTAAGTCCAGCTTGTGGCCTGCCACTTGCGTAGGGCCTTTGACTTCTTGGATAAGTCCTAGTGATTCAAGGTTAAGTAAAAGATTATTAACTTCTGGGTTAGAGTGCTCTTCCCCATGGAAGTTCAAATCACTGAGCAAGAGAAATGTATTTGATGCTAATACATGCAGGCTTATTTTCTCTATCAGTTGATCACAAAAGTTGGTCCTGGGGGGGCGATAGACCAGAGCTCCGTTCCAGATGTCTGTCGTGGATATATCTATTCTGAAAATCCCTACTTCCATACTGGTGCTACTTATGGTCGAGACGTAGTTCACATTGAGGGAGTTCTTAAAAGCTATTGCAATACCACCGCCCATTTTGCCTTCCCTGTTAAGATGGATAACTTTATAGCTGTCCGGGATAGCTATATTAATCGAGGGGAGGTTGGCAGGATACAACCAAGATTCTGTAAAAAAAACGGATATCAGGGTAGTGTGCGGCGATCATATCCCATATTTCGACAGGGTGCTTTGCAAGGGATCTAACATTGCAAAGTATACAGCTTAAACCATGTGTTTTGAAGCTCTGGCTACTTCCTAGTTCTGAGGGTATGAGAGGTCATGTTGGAAGTGGCAGGTTCTACAGGCTACCGGACCTTCTAATGAGTTAGGAAAGTTATGAAAACACATTCCCTGAGAGGAAGGCTTTGTATCTTCCCGGGCCATGATCATACGAAGGAAGTCAGGGAAGTATGATAAACGAGTGGATTTAGGGTTGATTTCCTCAAATGAACCGGTGTTCCTGGTCTCTGGGCTCAGTCGGGAGCGGACAGTCGCTGACGGGCTTGCCTTTGGCTGCGCAGTCACGTTTTGGCGTGGATAAGTAGTGTCAGGGGTAAAAGACTAGCCCACCAACCCACACTACCCCCAAGATGGCAGTCCCGCTCTACTAGAACCAGCCTCGCAGAGCACTGAGATCCTTCCCACAGTGCCAAATTTATTGGCAGATGCACACTATCCCACACTCTTGAACTTCCCATTCCCCCCACACCCTGTTTTTGGGCCTGCATGAAATTAAGAAAAACAAGAGTTGGTTAAACATCCTAGATCTCTGCCAAATTTTGAGCAGCTCCATCAGATAGCACTATGGGTATTAGTAAATGAAAAAAATGTTGACCCCGCCCCCCTTTGACTGGATCCACATAACACCTGAAAACCCTAGGTGTAATTTGCACACTGCCGGCCACATTTGAAGCAGATTAATCATATACTGCATAGGTTATAAGCAACTGAACATTTTATCGCCCCCTCTTCTAACGTTGCCCTTTTATTGATGGATTAGTGCAAAATGTGACATATTAATCAAAATCCAAAGCTTCCAAGCTTCTGTTAGCATTTGTGCAGATTCCTCATACAGTATTATTAGCAAATGTACACCTTTCCCCCACCCCAATTTAGCTTGCCCCCAGCGCCTGTGGTAGATCAGCACAAACTTAAAAATACTAAAAGAAGGTTAAGCATCCTAAGTCCCTGCCGAATCTTATGCAGATCAATTAAACGGTTCCAAAGTTATTAGGACATTAAAAATATTTTGGACCTCCCCCACCCCACTAATTTAACTTTGCCACCCTCCATATTCAATCTTCGTGAAACCTAACATACCTGCACTGGGTATCGCTCACTCACATGCTTACTGTAAGAAACTGGATTATTATTTTGGGTTGGTGAATACCCACATCAAGCAATAATCACAATCCTTATCAGAGTCATCACGCAAAGTCACTCAGTTAACCTGAACTCTGCCCGCTGTTAGCTATTGCACAGAGCAGACAAGCTTAACTCTGAGTAAAATATGTGTCCAATACAACCCACTAATAACATCAAAATGCAAAACAATATAAATCCCCCAAAACAAATTAGAAAATATAGTGAAATGTAATAAACAAAAGGACAAAAAATCAATATGGGGAACTGCAGAGAAGGGGCCAGATGTAGGTAAATAGTATTTACCGAGTATAAAATACCGAATTTTACCGATTCGGTATTTTAGAATCGGTAAATGCTATGTAGCAAAAAATTCGGTAAAAATTACCGAATCGGTAAGATTCGGTATTCTGATTCGGTAATTGCCATTCATTCCTATGGGCCTGGAGGCCCATAGGAATGAATGGCAATTACCGAATCGGTAAATACTGATTCGGTAAAATGGGGGACACATTCAAGGGTGCCAGGGTGTCACTTTGACACCCTGTTGCACCCCTGGATCGTGCTTGTGTGCAGATGTGGCACACATGCCACAGTTGAAAATGCACTGATTTGCATTTTTAACTGTATTTCTTATTTACCACCAACTTATAGTTGGTGGTAAATAACGAATCATAAAATGGGAAAAGCACTCATTTGAGTGCTCCCTACATTGCAGATTCGGTAATTTACCGATTCGGTATTTTAAGGAATCGGTAATTTATCGATTCCTTAAAATACCGAATCGGTAAATTACAGAATTTGCAATTTAGGCCACCTACATCCCAAATGCCCAATACCGGTCAGTAACTGCCGAAATTCTGTAATTTCGTCCGTTACCGACCGGTATTGGGCCACCTACATCTGGCCCAAGATGTTTTATGTTTCTAAGTAGAAATAGTGCCGAAAAACCACAAACCAACTCCAAGATCAAAACAGTCTTCTGCCACACTCAACTTGGACTCTGACGGCTGGATGTTAGAGGGACATATTATGGTAATACAAATGTCCACTCGTGTCTAACACTAATACAGTTTGAGTTAGGCACTGTAACCACAAAAATCCCAGAGACAGAAATCTGGGTGGACAAAACTAGGGTCCATCAGTAACCAGACAGGGGATCCACAAGAATTGTTTTGGCAACCTGTTCTCGCTCAACAGACCTGTCAAGCAGGATTTGATACTGTAGTGTCAAAAAGGATGCCACAACCTCAACTTTGTCTATTCTGTAGAGTTCAGAGGAATTATCTCCCCCATTTAGGTCAGGCTATTGTTTGCCTCCAGGAGGCATTTCACAACTTTTTCACACCTACTCAAGGCTGAGCTGACAGAGACTACTGGTAATTAGCCTTCCGACAGTTCAGGCAGGTAAAGGGTAATTTTCTAAAAGTTATTTTCCTGAATTATACACCCAGGACATACCTGACGCCACATAAGATTAGGACCATCTATAGAGACAACCCTAGGGTGTGCTCTTATTGTGCATCATTGAACACTTACTTCGGCCATCAGGCGTGGGCTGTCATGGGCTTTTGGGAAGAGGTCCTGTTGAACATTAATGTGACCCTAGATCGGGCACTTGAGACTACACCCGAAACATGCTTCTTGGATGCCTTCCCTAGACCCACATCCAAGAAGGTTGGGAACAGGTTCATTGACCTGGCAGTGATCCTAGCCAAGAGACACATAGCCATGGCCTGGAAGTCTGCTGTAGGGCCCAAAGTGGAAACTTGGGTTAAAGATGTAACATTGTGGGCCTGTGCTGAAGAGTGGGCGCTGCTGTGGGAGGAGGCCCTTGGGGTCCGTCGTCAGGCCATTGCCCCACTGTAGTCAGAGGTGGTTGATGAATGGGTGTTCCCTACAGCTGCACTCAACCAAGATAAGGAAGATTGGGTGGGGCTCGGGCAAAGGCCTGACCTTGACAAAAGGACTGGAGATTTGTTCAGTTTTGCCCTGCCTAATTGAGAGATATGCACACCCTGGGTTGGCGGTTTGCACGACGATAGCCACAAGTGAGAATTACATGAAAATGTAATAATGATGTTGAATCAATGTATGTTTGTCACATGACTTCTCAAATGTGTGCTGTGTTCTAATCTGCATTGTTCAAAACCTTGCCAATAAAATATACCTTTTAAAAAAAGTAATTTTTCCTTAATATTTACTTAAAATCCGACTTCACTGTTGAAGCCATGTTTTCATTGTCACACTAACGGGTGGGACAATAAGTGCTACAGTTCACAGGACACATTTAACTTCTGGATTGTGGGTGCACTTATTACACCATGTACTCCAGTGACCTACAGGTAGGAATAGGCCAATTCAACCATGTTTAATGGGGAGCAAATGCATTTTACTATTGGTTAGCAGGGTTAAAGTGCACATAGTTCTGAAGCCAGCAAGCAAAAATAGGGTCCCACAAAGTTGAAAAATCTGGGATGACCATGCAGAAATGGTTGATTTCCCTACACACGTCACTCCCAACTAAGATTTTCCTGCTCATGCAATAGAATGTGGATGATTTTCTGCTTCTGCAGTGGCAATTTTCTGGTATATTTCCCTCTGAACCTACCTCTGCCCCTTTGTCTATCTCTGCTACTAGTCACTCACTGCCAGGTTGAGATTCCAATCTGGGACCTTCGATAGACCTCACGTGGCCACGTGCTCCTGGGGTCTCTTTGGTCTACTAGGTTTCTCAGAGTGGGGAGGGATGTACCCATAGATGATAGACAGCCCCCTTACAGTCTTTCTTCCACCATCTTAGGGGGACATCCTGAGACTGGCCTCTCAGTTCAGGATGGATCTGTACATTGATACTGAACAGTAGCCTTGCAGTCCAGGAACTTCTAGGTGGGCACACACTCTCCCTCAAGGGTGACACACTATGTCTGTGTCATGCAGGGGGTCTGCTTGGCCCAGGTTCCTGTCTTCAGTCTGTGTGACAGCACAGGCAGCAAATCTAGGTCAAATGTGGCCTCACATGGGTCAGTATTGGGGTTGTCTCCTCTTAAAACAGGAAACACCTGACCCTCAGGTCCTCCCATTGTGGATGGCATCCGCCTACTACCCCTTACTCTTCATCTCGGCCTCTGTGCCCTTCACTTAGGAATAGTACCCCCAGAAATCTGTGTTTTTGTGGCACTAAGGGTGGCTGCACCTCTCTGCTATTTTCCCATTTGTTGGACCTCATCACCAAGGATGCAGTTAATAGACATCTGGGCAATGGCTGACCCTTCTCATGGCAAGTACCCCAACCCATTCTAAGAATACCATGGCCATAAAGCAGGTATATCCCTGCCTATGGGTCTGTGTTACCCTTCAGACCTGTCCTGGCATATACTGTTCTGGGGAAGCAGCCTTGCTACCAGCATGGCCTGCCTGGCACACGTATCTCACAGAGCAGTGACAAGGGCCACATTCATTGTGACCTCCTAGAAGTGATGTCTACCACCATCAAAGATCTCCAGCTTACCTTCTTGGCCCATCTCCCAGTTGGGAATACTAGGGCATGCTCTACCTTCTCCTCTTAGTATTAATCTATCCCTAGGGCTACACTTGTTGTTCCTGTACAGCTTCCACATGTGGGTGGCTTCCGTGTATAGTGTCCCCCCTCTTGTGCCCTTCCTATGGAAATTCATCACACTGGCCCTGGTGGTATGGATGGCACTAGAGGCTTTTCCCCACTACAACTCCCCTTTTGCTCAGAAGTGTTCTGGGAATCCCACCACTAAAAAATGTTCCCCTTTGAGGAACTGCTCTATAGTATCCTGGTCTTCCCCATCCCTCTGTAACCTGACCCACCCTCTTTGTGGTCAGTCCCCAGTACCTTTTTGTGGTTCAAATCTGTTTCAATATTTATGGTACAAAATAGCACAAAACAAACATACCAACCGCTCAGGTCATATTTGGGCCAGCAGAGCCCGAGCTGTATTACACGGCAGTACATTTAGCAAAAGATATAAGAAAAAAAACATGGAACACTAAACCATCCCCTCCATCCCCCCTCCCTCTCACACTCACATGTCACTTATGGAGAAAAGTTGTGTGCCCTAGACCATGCACTGGTATGCTAGTAAGTATAGCAGTGATCCCTCTAATCCAGCTATCATATGCCCGGGGGTGGTTATTCCAGATTGTGGGCCTGCTTGCCAGGAATAAGAAGTAGAACCCACAGGTATTTAGGACAGGTAACTTTTTTAAACTGTTTGGAGAGCAGTGACATAAATGGCCTCAACTGTTCCTAAAAAGCCTCAGAGTAGTGTGCCGCGGTCAAGGTGAGTTTTTCCATGTCTAAGGTCCACTACAGTCTATGTAGTCATGCAGTAAATGTGGGGATTGTAAGGGTGCCCCAAAATGCAAGAAGGGCCTGCAGTGTTGCTCTAAGTGCTAACCCTATCTTGTGCCCCCTCTTGAATCTTAGTGGGTATGTCAGGGGTTTGGATAGCCCCAGGATTGTGTATACTGAAACTGGGTTAGTTGTGTGCCCATATATGTGTCTATGTCCGCTAGAAAGTCTTCCCAATACTGGGTTAGTTTGGGACACGACCACAGCAGATGTAGTAGTGTGCCCAGTGTGCCACAGCCCCGCCAACAGGTGAACATGGTTCATCTTATGGAGCCCCGTGGGGTGAGGTACCAATATGAGACTTTTTGGTGGCTTTTTCAGTGCTCGCAATGCTGTGTGTTGTGTGTTGCACTCAGTCATTTGTTTCCTATCATTCTTTATGTGTGAGGGGAGGTCCGATTTTGCATTTGGCACAGCTGGGCTGGGTACTTCTTAGTCATGGGGGCTCTCTGGACGAGGGTGTAGAGTTCTATTAATAGGCATTTATCGTCCTTTTTCAGCACAAGCTATTTCTCAAAAGGGGTGAGTGTCCTCTGCGCACCACTCCTCGCGGATGGCTGTGTAATCCAATGTTGGACCTGGCGGTAATGAAGGCGTTCAGACTCTGGGAGACCATAGCCTGCCTTTGAGGCCATCACATGGAAGGATCCTGCCTTCGCAAAAGAGATGTCCTATCGATTTGCACCCAGTTTGCTGGCAGACAGCAAAGGCGGTCAGGTGTAGGCCTGGGGTGAAGTCAGGAATGTCCAAAAGGGGAGTCCCTAGAGATGGAAAAGTAGTCTTTCTGCTCCTTGTCATCACGGAGTCTCCCGTTCAAACGTGGCCCTTGTGACTAGGGAGGAGTAGAGTCCCCCTGCCCTGTGTCTGAGTGGCAACCAGGGGGTCTTCCAAATATGTATCCTAGTAATCGCACGGTACATGAAACACTATTGTTTCTCCGTCTCGCTCCAGTGCCATTCTATGAGAAAGCAGAACTGTAAGGCCTTATAGTATTGAATCAGGTTGGGGATTCCTAGTCCACCCACCGTTATGGGATGAGAAACTAGGGACCTGTCCATGTGAGGACACTGGCCATTCCATACAAAGCTCAAGAGCTCTCTCTGCCTGTATGGTTTTGCAGGTGCCCTTGGATTAGCTAAAGGGCCCTACGGAACGCTGTCATCTTCAGGGAAGCGATGCAGCCTAGCCACAAGAGGTTGATATGTTTCCAATGATATAGGTCTGATTTGACCTGGTGGAGTAGCGTGCTGCAGTTAAGCGTGACTGTGTTGGCAATTTAGGGGGCTAGTTGCATGCCTAGATAAAATATGGAGGATTAAGACCAAGCCAATGGGTATTGGGTAGCCAATTGCTATTAGAATGCTGGTGGGACCAAGAGGTTGAGTGCCTGCATTTTCTGGAGGTCCATTTTAAACCTGCCGCTCTCACAAAGAGCTGCAGTTATTTCTTGAAAGCCGGCATGGAGTGTGTGGGGTCGAACAATGCGATCAAGACATCATCAGTGTGTGTGTCTGTACCAAGGGGAACTCCCTTGATCTGTGGGTTATCGCAGACTCTCTGTTCTACTTATTCAGTGTACAATGCAAACTATGGTGGGAACAGTGGGCACCCCTGACATGCCCCCCCTGCGAATAATCAAGAGGTCCAATGCAACGCCGTTGGCCCTCACGACGCCTGTGGTGCACTATGGCCACTTTAGATCCGGCTACACAGTCTGTTCCCAAAACTAAAGTATGGAATACTAGGAGTGTACAGTTCCTAGGGAAAGGGAGGTCTTATCTAAAAAGTGCTCTCACACACCCCGTAGGATGTCATGCTTCATCATTGAACCTTGGTCCTCCTCGGGCCGGCGCTGCAATGCCCAACGGGCACCCACGAAGGGGCTCTTTGGCGGAGATCTTTGGGATGAAGCCGTAGGGTGAGTGCGGGTGTGTGAATTATGGTAGTACAGTGAATGAGTGGGTGAGTCTAAAACAGGTCTAGGGCCGTCAATATGTTTTACTCTCAAGGGGCACTAGCCTAGTTAAACAAGCATTGGAAATGCAATAGGTCTCGCATTAGAAAAGTTGGAGTTATTGGTCTTGTAAATGACATATTTTATTTATTTGTTGGTTTTTAAAATTGCTAAATTGATGGCTTTGTCATTTACAATGCCAATAGTTATAACTTTTGCGAATGTGACACCTATAGCATTTGGAATGCAACATGTTTTGTATTTACGTGACTTAGATGGCAGCTCTGGTCGTTAGGCCACATCTCTAGAGAGCAGGAGAGTGCAGCAGGGGAGAGAAGCACAGCAATGCAATAGGTCTCGCATTAGGAAAGTTTGAGCTATTGGTATTGTAAAGGACACATTTTTTATTTATGTGCTTGTTTTGAAAATAGCGAAATTAATAGCTTTGTTATTTACAATGCCAATAGTTTTATCTTTCGCAAATGTGACACCTATTGTAACACAATATGTGTTGTGAGGGTGAGTGAGGGTGAGGGGTTGAGGGTGAGGGGTTGAGGGTGAGTGAGGGTGAGGGGTTGAGGGTGAGTGAGGGTGAGGGGTTGAGGGTGAGTGAGGGTGAGGGTGAGTGAGGGTGAGGGGTTGAGGGTGAGGGGTTGAGGGTGAGGGGTTGAGGGTGAGTGAGGGTGAGGGTGAGTGAGGGTGAGGGTGAGGGGTTGAGGGTGAGTGAGGGTGAGGGGTTGAGGGTGAGTGAGGGTGAGGGTGAGTGAGGGTGAGGGGTTGAGGGTGAGTGAGGGTGAGGGTGAGGGGTTGAGGGTGAGTGAGGGTGAGGGTGAGTGAGGGTGAGGGTGAGTGAGGGTGAGGGTGAGGGGTTGAGGGTGAGTGAGGGTGAGTGAGAGTGAGGGTGAGTGAGGGGTTGAGGGTGAGGGGTTGAGGGTGAGTGAGGGTGAGGGTGAGGAGTTGAGGGTGAGTGAGGGTGAGGGGTTGAGGGTGAGTGAGGGTGAGGGTGAGTGAGGGTGAGGGTGAGGGTGAGTGAGGGTGAGGGGTTGAGGGTGAGTGAGGGTGAAGGTGAGTGAGGGTGAGTGAGGGTGAGTGAGGGTGAGGGTGAGGGTGAGTGAGGGTGAGGGAGGGTGAAGGTGAGTGAGGGTGAGGGTGAGTGAGGGTGAGGGTGAGGGGTTGAAGGTGAGGGTGAGTGAGGGTGAGGGGTTGAGGGTGAGTGAGGGTGAGGGGTTGAGGGTGAGTGAGGGTGAGGGTGAATGAGGGTGAGGGTGAGTGAGGGTGAGGGTGAGTGAGGGTGAGGGTGAGGGTGAGTGAGGGTGAGGGTGAGTGAGGGTGAGTGAGGGTGAGGGGTTGAGGGTGAGTGAGGGTGAGGGTGAGGGGTTGAGGGTGAGTGAGGGTGAGGAGTTGAGGGTGAGTGAGGGTGAGGGTGAGGGTGAGTGAGGGTGAGGGGTTGAGGGTGAGTGAGGGTGAGGGTGAGGGGTTGAGGGTGAGGGGTTGAGGGTGAGTGAGGGTGAGGGTGAGGGTGAGTGAGGGTGAGGGGTTGAGGGTGAGTGAGGGTGAGGGTGAGGGTGAGTGAGGGTGAGGGGTTGAGGGTGAGTGAGGGTGAGGGTGAGTGAGGGTGAGTGAGGGTGAGGGTGAGGGGTTGAGGGTGAGTGAGGGTGAGTGAGAGTGAGGGTGAGTGAGGGGTTGAGGGTGAGGGGTTGAGGGTGAGTGAGGGTGAGGGGTTGAGGGTGAGTGAGGGTGAGGGGTTGAGGGTGAGTGAGGGTGAGGGTGGGTGAGGGTGAGTGAGGGTGAGGGGTTGAGGGTGAGTGAGGGTGAGTGAGGGTGAGGGGTTGAGGGTGAGTGAGGGTGAGGGTGAGGGTGAGTGAGGGTGAGTGAGGGTGAGGGTGAGTGAGGGTGAGGGGTTGAGGGTGAGTGAGGGTGAGGGTGAGTGAGGGTGAGGGGTTGAGGGTGAGTGAGGGTGAGGGGTTGAGGGTGAGGGTGAGGGTGAGTGAGGGTGAGGGTGAGTGAGGGTGAGGGTGAGTGAGGGTGTGTGAGGGTGAGTGAGGGTGAGGGTGAATGAGGGTGAGGGTGAGTGAGGGTGAGGGTGAGGGTGAGGGTGAGTGAGGGTGAGTGAGGGTGAGGGGTTGAGGGTGAGTGAGGGTGAGGGTGAGTGAGGGTGAGGGGTTGAGGGTGAGTGAGGGTGAGGGGTTGAGGGTGAGTGAGGGTGAGGGTGAGGGTGAGTGAGGGTGAGGGGTTGAGGGTGAGGGGTTGAGGGTGAGTGAGGGTGAGGGTGAGGGTGAGTGAGGGTGAGGGGTTGAGGGTGAGTGAGGGTGAGGGGTTGAGGGTGAGTGAGGGTGAGGGTGAGGGTGAGTGAGGGTGAGGGTGAGGGGTTGAGGGTGAGTGAGGGTGAGGGTGAGGGTGAGTGAGGGTGAGGGGTTGAGGGTGAGTGAGGGTGAGGGTGAGGGGTTGAGGGTGAGTGAGGGTGAGTGAGAGTGAGGGTGAGTGAGGGGTTGAGGGTGAGGGGGTGAGGGTGAGTGAGGGTGAGGGTGAGGGTGAGTGAGGGTGAGGGGTTGAGGGTGAGTGAGGGTGAGGGTGGGTGAGGGTGAGTGAGGGTGAGGGGTTGAGGGTGAGTGAGGGTGAGGGGTTGAGGGTGAGTGAGGGTGAGTGAGGGTGAGGGTGAGTGAGGGTGAGTGAGGGTGAGGGTGAGTGAGGGTGAGGGTGAGGGTGAGTGAGGGTGAGGGTGAGTGAGGGTGAGTGAGGGTGAGGGGTTGAGGGTGAGTGAGGGTGAGGGGTTGAGGGTGAGTGAGGGTGAGGGTGAGTGAGGGTGAGTGAGGGTGAGGGTGAATGAGGGTGAGTGAGGGTGAGGGTGAGGGGTTGAGGGTGAGTGAGGGTGAGGGTGAGTGAGGGTGAGGGTGAGTGAGGGTGAGTGAGGGTGAGGGGTTGAGGGTGAGTGAGGGTGAGGGTGAGTGAGGGTGAGGGGTTGAGGGTGAGTGAGGGTGAGGGTGAGGGTGAGTGAAGGTGAGGGTGAGCGAGGGTGAGGGTGAGTGAGGGTGAGGGTGAGTGAGGGTGAGTGTGAGGGGAGATGTATATGGGCATATAACGAGAAAGCGAAAGTGAAAGAACAGGTGATGTGGAGGACTCAGAGGTAATCAGAACGGAGCCGAACGCAGAGGAGATGGCTTCGAGCTCCAGTACAGGTAGAGAGAGGAATGACAAGGACACGAGGGCAGCTTGGGAAGGACTTCTGCTGATTACCTTCAAGTACCGTCTTCCACTGCCAAGTAAACTGCTCTCAGGACAGAAAGGGCAGAGGGGGAGCATGAAACAGAAGACAGGTATAGTGACTAAGCAAAGGGCAGGGCGACAAACAAGAATAATGATCATACGGATAGGGGTTCAAAGGCGGCAAGGATGAGGCTCATGAAATTACGCGTTGGCAATTTGGATAAATACATTAAATGATTACGTTAAACAGAGTAGGCTATAGCCAGAGAGAGGAGGCATGCAGGGAAAGAAGTTAAGGCAAGAGGGAATCCAGGCCAGACTCTCCTGCTCTGGATTCATAATAGAATGTGAAGAGGGTTATTAGATGACGTGCAATATTAGGATGTAAAACTGTTAACAAAAAAAACCTTTAGAAATAAACATTTTTACGCAATAAAGTGATATAGTAGTTTGATGCACTAAAATCACAATAACGCTGCTATGATTGGTTCCTGGCAGTGCTCTTTGCAGCCAGACTGGAGATGCATATGAAGCGGTACTGATTCTCACAAGAATGAAAACTGGTCTAATGAACAGACTATATGTTTACAGACTCATCTATGAAACAGCAACTTTGTTACCCACAAAAACATAACTAAAACAGACAATAGGTCCAGGTCATTGTTGAGATTGCACACAAAAACTTAAGACACCGAAGGGGAGACACACGGCGGGCAGGGGAGGGGGCGGAGCGGGGAGAGCGGCATGAGGGTGTGAAGCAGCCGGGGCCTTTGAAGTGAAGCTAGGCTTCACTTCAAAGGTGTGGGAGGAGTGTGGCTTTGGGAACAGATGGCGATTTGGTGATGTGCACGCGCATTTTAGGTCAATGCGCTTGCGCATTGACCTAAAAGCGCACGGGCACAGCACCAAATCGCCACAGTTAGTTAAACTTTGTTTAAATCCCTATAGTCTCGCTTCTCTCAATGCGCATGCGCATTGATAGGTCACGAGACCTAAAAATGATCTGCCATAGTTGGATGTAATGTTCCTAAAGGGCTAGTGTTGTGTGATGGGACGACATGTTTCATGCCTCTGTAGGCCCTGGTATGGTGGCACTTCATCAGGAACAAGGAAAATTATAAATTAGGTGATACTGGCACCACCGCTTGTCTTGTTCAGTGGTATTAGCGACTAGTAACCAGAAACAGTGAGCAGCCACGTGTTGGTCGATCCCGAGGTGATGGGAAAAATACAATAGGGAAAGAGAACCAAGGTTATGTTAAAATAGCGTTACAGTGAACGGTTAATCATACTATGGAAGCTTGGAATTACAAATTAGCTAATAACCACCCTTAGATGCTGTGGTACAGTGCTGAAGGTGATGATTCCAGGTTAACGTGGACGGATCTATGAGGATTGTGGGCCAATTACATTCCCGGCGTGTGAAGAAGCATGGTATCATTAAATATTCATGTTCCATGCATCAGACTATGAACGAAACAAGCTTTCTCAGAGAGTTGAATAACATGTACATTGTTATAGGCAACCGACCCCCCCCGTCTAGTCACCTTCGCCCGTGCCCTGATTACCAACCACGCTCCGCATGGATGTGTTGGTTCCTTGTAAGAGTGCTTTTGTATAGCAATTCTCACCTGCACTGTAGAAAAACTTGCCACAATGAATGTGTCACTTGCATGAGTGTGTGAGCTTGCATTTCACGGTTGCCTATAATAATGTACATGTTATTCAGCTCTCTGCACAGGCTTGTTTCATTCATAGTATTGCACTGCAGCACGTGTACAGGACCTGTTGAAATATAGATCCTGGTTCCTCTTGTATAAATCACCCAAAACTAAAGTGTCATAGGGTGGCGAGGAGACAAGGCTAATGCACCCGGTCGAAGACTTTCTCTGCATTGACCACCAAGAGCATTATCTTCTGCCTGGAGGATTTGGCTTTGTTGAGGATGTGCAGTGCCCTCTTGTAGGAAACTGGCTCTATATATACTACACCAAAATGAGGTATAATGTGTCTAGGTGACCCCAGAGGTAGGCAGAGGTTAGATAGAACCTTACTCTCTATTTGTGGTAGAGTGGTCTAGCAGTAAGGCAGTATACAAGGACAGTGTTAAGCAGTTGATGTACACACTCATTCAACAAATGAATTCACACACTCAAGAACTGAACTCTAGGCCAATTGTTTTTGAATAAAAAATATACTGCTTTTTTATTTTCAGAACCAAGCAAGCCTGGCACCGGTAAGCATTAAATACTTTTCTGTAATAGGTTGCTGAATGTAGAACAGTTTGAAAAGGCATTAGAAATGGTACTTTGTTTGATTTACAGGGGATGCAGTAGGTTGCAACACTTAGCAAATACAGTACATTGAAATGAATAGGCTTTTTCAGTAACTTAAAGGTAAGTTACTTTTTACGTTATTTTTCTAACTCAGTGCTGGTTACCTACATTCAGCACGGGGACATTTCCTGCAAACAGGTAAGTAAATATGTTTTGGTTATTTGTGTGCTTTTTAAAGAATATTTTTAGATTTCAAAACTCCACACTTAGAAACTTTTTGGAAGAAAATTGTCAATGTTATCCTGTGGAGGAAAAACAGGTTAGCGGTTCACAGGTAAGTAATCGACTGTGGGAGTTAAGGTTCTGGGGTTAGATTCAGGGGTCCCCCAGGGTCAGTGATGCACTCTTGTTACACCCTCAGCTGCACTAGGGCGGCCGGGTGCAGAGTGTTGAGGCCCAATGTTATCCACTGGGGGATAGGTGGCCCCCGGTTGGTGGCTGCTGGCAAGCAGGCTACTGGGTTGTGGGAGCAAAGCTCCTAGGGTTAAGGTCAGGGCAAACTAAGTAGCACAAAAGATGCACCCTCAGCGGCACTGGGGCGGCCGGGTGCAGAGTGCTGTTTCGACGACGGGCCCCTTGTCATTTTCTATGGAGAACATCCGGTTTGCAAAAGCACTGCAGGCATGGAGACAAAGGACTTCTTGGTGCGACCACCACTTGGAGAGGTATGTTGGGAAGTTAAGGGTTGGTTAGGCACCGTCGGTTTGGGCACACAAGGCCGTGGGGCATCAGGTGCAGGGGTGCCTTTTGGGGTCAGATCCTCTTACCAGCTCCTGGTCGTGGTTAGGAGGGCCTTTTGTTCTTCCTTTAAACCTAAATTTTTGACCTTGCAGAACGCAATACTTGATATTTATACTAAGCTCAAATCTTCACCTTCCTCATCCTCCCATCCCCTTTTCCCATGGCATAAGCATAACCTTTTGCACATAAATCCCAAAGCGTCCACCATTTACTCCCGTTTAACCCCTTCGCTGCGGCGGTAATTCCGCCGCAGCGCTAGGGGGGAGTGGGGGCCGTGCGGCGCTCCCATGCTCGTGACGGAACCGCTCCGTCACGAGCCTCGGGTGCGCTGTGCATGTGACGGAGCGGTTCCGTCACGGCCCCGTCCGCTCAATAGAACGCGCCGCGCAGGCGCGAAATCAGCACTGCGCAGGCGCGCCGAGCGGGCTGTGACGGAACCGCTCCGTCACCAGCACAGCGTGACCGAGGCTGGTGACGGAGCGGTTCCGTCACCAGCATGGGAGGGGTTAATGATACCTCCCGAGACAAAACCAAAGTGGAACTCCTATGGGAATCCGATCTGGGAATGAATTGGCCTATCTCTTTCTGGAACAGAATTTAGACGAAACTGAGGAAATCATCCAGAGCGGCCAGCACAACACAAACACTCTTCTTTATTTACAATAGATTGTTTCTTACCCCCAAATACTTACATAAAATACACAACACAAATCCCAACACTTGCTGGACATGTTCCCAGGTTGATGCTGATCTCTATCATATGCTGTTCACATGTTCTTATATTTTGGAAACGGGTCTGGCACCAAATCAACTCTATATTTCACTCCACAATTCCCCTCTCCCCTACACACATTTTTCTTGGTAGTTTAGCACCGGACTGGAAAACGAGTAAATCCCAGCTACCACTTATTGATTTGTTAATAGCTGTAGCTTTTCAGCAAATATTAAAAAACTGGAAGGATTCCTCTAAATTGTCCTATTTAGCTTGGTGGTATGCTGTATGTCACAATCATCGCCTCGATACAGCACTCGTTCATCCTATCTCTCTTGCTACTAAACGCTTTCACCTTTGATGCCCACTCACACAATTTCTAGACAATGACGTGAAGAAAACTTCTTTACCCGATGACTCACAACAAGAAGTTATCAAGCCTCCTTGACCTCCTATTGTTTGTCTATAATTATGCTTGATTTATCATTCTCTATAATATATATATATTTTTCTTCAAAGTTGTGTATTTTTGTATTATATTGTTATTTACTATTTCTGTGAACCTTTGACTGTGCTCATATCCTCTTATATATTATCCTTTCACCATTTTAGTGGATATTATATATCATTATTATTATTTATTGTACCTTCATGTATTCAAGTATTAACAAATAACTGCACATACGAAGTATTGTTTTTTTATGATCATATTATTCTTTTCAATAAAACCTTTTCTGAACTTAAAAAGTAGGGCCTTCTTGATTTAGGCTGCCAGAGGTTGCAATTGAACAAATCCTGTGTTCACAGGAGAAGCAGTATTTGAAAGTGAAAGCAGGCAGGTCCTCGGGGGTTTCTGAGGTTGCAGGGCACACATGGATTTCACAGGAGCAGGTTCGAGGGGATGCAGGCCGGTAGGGCTGGGGCCAAGTCAGTGGGCGTCTTCCTCTTGTTAGCTGGCTACATTTCTGTTTGGTCCTTCTTCTTCTTTTCTTCTTGTTGTCAAGCTGGATCTGAGGAAGCAAGGATCAGGGTGCCCCATAAAAACTAGATTTAGGGGCGTTACAGGTAGGTAGAAGGCATGGACCAATGGGTCCCTTCCCTGGGGTGGGTACACCCCCTATTGTGCCACCCTCCAGTGGGAGTGGGGCAGGAGCCTATCCCTGGTTGGTTGGGTCCCCCATCCTCAAGATGGCGGGGACTCGGAGTTGTGCTTCACCTCGCCTCCCCTACCTGAGGGGTGTAGTTGGCAGATGTGGGCACACCTCTCTCCCTCACTTGTGTTTCCCGCTGGTTCTCCCACCCAAAGTAGGGGGTAGAACCAGTGGGGACCAGTTGCTGAAAGCAGCAAGTAGCCTGGGGAAGCTCACAAAGGCGGCATGCCTTTGAAGCTTCCCCTTTGTGAACCCTGCCCGTCCTGGGGGAGGAGACTTGGCACCTCGTCCCAGGATGTGCATTGTTTCAGGCCCCTGAGAGCAGCAGGCTCTCGACCCAGGGGTCCAGAAACATGTCTGTAGATGGCAGCCTAAGCAGCCACTCAGTCGGGACACTAGATGAGGGTTAGTTTTCAGAGGGCATCTCTGAGATGCCCTCTGTGTGCATTTTTCATTAAATCCCTCACTGGCATCAGTGTGGATTTAATGTGCTGAGAAGTTTGATACCAAACTACCAAACTTGTCTGTTTTCAGTGTAGCCATTATGGTGCTGTGGGGTTCATAATGACATACTCCCAGCATCATATACTCTTAATGGCAGCACTGCACTTACAATGTCTAAGAATGGACTTAGACGCTTTAGGCGTACAGGGCTCATACACCTGTACCCTCACCACTGGTATAGTGCACCCAACTAGAGGGCGACTGATCTATGCCATGGCAGTGGTTGGTAGGCATGGCACACAGGGATGTGTGCCCTGTCAACTCTTCACTTTGTTCTGCACCAAAACACGCAGCCTGCAAAGGCTGTGTGTGAATGTAGTGGTACAGGACCTCTAAGGGTGGCACAATAAGTGCTGCAGCCCTGAAAGGCCTTCTCTGGTCAAAGTGCCCTGAGTACCTGTGGTACCATTTGTAGGAAGGTGGAATCTGACTATATGGTTACCCCCACTTTTTTCCTGGTGTTTTGCTGGTTTTTAACTTAGTTGACCTAGGACCCTGCTATTCAGGGCCCCAGTCTATCTGCTTTCTCTATAAAATGGACTCCATGTACTTTAGGTACATACCAGACTGGTTACTGGGTCACCCTTGTGAGCCCCTGTATAGTGTACCATAGGTACCGAGGGCATAGGTGCACCCTAGGCCTACCAGGGGCTGCAGCATGTATTGTGCCACCCCTGGTTTGCCTTCCAAACTGACACCACAGGTCTGTTCACACAGCGTGGGTAAAGTGGTGTAATCACCCCTTACTTAGATATAGTATACCTATATCTACCTTTATATATAGACACATATACACCTATAAGTCACTCCTATGGTAGGCCTCGACAATCCTGGAGGCAGAGTGCTTGGTTTTATGTGAGAGGGTGCCCTAGCATGAGCTGAGCCCCTCTGCAGCTTTCGGAACCATCTCCTTATAGCTGTTCTATGATATAGCCATACCATATACTCTTAAGTGCATTATAATCCTCGCGGTTAATGCTAACTTTCTTTTGGCTTTATCAAAACATGTCGTGTAAGGTGTCAACCACTTTGGAATACTACCTCCCCCGCCAATTCTGGTGGCTGGGGAGGCATTCCACCCTTCTAGAGGAAAAAACATGTAAGTTACTGCTTTACCCGGTTAAAGTTAAACAGAGCCCCAGCATCACAAAATGGATGCTGCTGCCATAGACACGAGTCTGACCTCGTGTTGCTGGGGGAAACTCTGGCAGGGGAGGCTGGACAATAGGTTTCCTATCCAGGGAGGTGCCAGCACCTCCTCAGACAGGGGTTTTGTGTATTGGAGCAGGGAGGGCTGCATTCAGTGAATGCATCTAGACACTGCCTGGGGCACACAAGGTGCTCCATGCTTAGCCCGGTTCAAACCAGTTGCTGGGGCACTCCAGCCCCAGTTCTGGTGCGAAACTGGACAAAGAGAAAGGGGTGTAACCACCCCCTTCTCAATAGTCAGGTCTTCGCCGGTCTGCAGTTTCAAGGCTCCCGTCGGAACCCAAAGACTCTGCGACTCAAGAACTGGACTTCCAGATTTCTCTGACACCGATCCACATCCACAGCAAAGCTGAGACCCGTGGTGGACACGAGAAACGTGGGACCGGACATCTTGGACATCCTGCATTTTGCTACCTGCACTCTTTTCCTGAAGCCTCAGTAAGTTGTGTATTGGGGTACGAGAAGTCCCAGCCCCGAGCACCATTTGCTCCGCGAGTGTCCCGTGGGCCTCCGCCTTTGCATTTGAGCTCGACGCGTCTTCCCTGTTCCTTGCCCGTTGGCTAGTGAGCCCACTGAATACGCCATCTTGAATTTACTTTGCTTTCCTGGTTGCTCAAGCCTTGCTCCAGCTTCCCTGAAAAGGAAAAGCGCCACAGACCTTGCTGGTCTGCAACAGAGCCAATCTTGACATCCTGCATGGGTTGCGGTTGCCAAGGTTTGTTGGGTCCAATCCGGATACCGACACTGCAGTCATCTAGATCCATTGTGGGAGAGCTCGAATCCAGCGCCTGGTCATCGTCGATGCCTCCTGGACCTCGTGGCTGAAGAGACAAACTCACCTTCTTCATCTTCAAGCACCCGACATCGCCTGGTTCCTTCTTGGTACCTTCCTGGTCACTGGCTAGTGACCCAGACTCTGTCCCCTCTGCTTTCAGGTTCTTCACATCACCGATCTACCCTTGAATCCACCCGGACACTTTTCCTCTGGTCGCCTGCAGCACTTCTTTGCAGCTCTCCATAGAAAACGACGACGAAACCCGACAAGACACCTATGCACCCGGCTTCCCTGGGTGAGGTAACACGATTACTCCGGTGCTCCCATGGGTCTTGACTCTCGAAGTGTCCTAGTTTAAAAGGGTTCCATCCTAGTCCATCCGGAAGTGTCCTTAAATTGCATATTTGTAACTTCTTCGTTTTCCATAGAAAGTCAATGGTTACCCGCGTCTGTGTTTAGAAACTGCACACGTCTCCCGTGGGCCTCCTACTTCCTAACCTTTGGTTGTTTAGTGTAGCCCCAGCGATTCAACAGCCATAGGTCTGCTTTCTAACTCTCACGTGGTACTTATACCACTTTCTTAGTATATGGTTTGTGAGGCCCCTAGGGCATAACGTATACTGTGCAACTTATCGTATATTAACTGTGTGACTTGTATTGTATTTTGACCTCTGGCCTCATAAAGAGTGCAGAGGGGTTGTGTTTAGATTAAATACATATATATTTGATATATACCTTGTGTGGTGTCCTTTCATTTGGTATTCAAGGGATTATATGTGGTAAAACAACTTGCTTAACTCGCCTACTGAAGTCTTAGCCTGAAGACTGCTGGTTCATGCTACCACTAGGATAGCTTACTATAAGGTTGACTTTACAACCACCATCAATAAGGGTCGATTAGACTGGTACAGGGTGCCCACTAGAACTAGTGGACATCATATGCCAGGCTAACATCTCACACCATTTACAGGGGTTGACTTGTGGCCAGAGATGCCAATTGGGTTTAGTTTTGGGAAAGAACACAGGCCCTGGGTACCTGATTGGCAAGGACCCAGGGCACACCAAGCAAAAGTGCATCAGTAGTCTGGCAAAAAGTGGGCGGGGTTAATGCAACAGAAACCCACTTTCCTACACCTCTTAGTCTTATCCTCACATTGCTTGTGGAAAATAAAACTAGCTTGTTCTGGGTCTGTTAGGGAGAACATAAGGGGATTAAGGTGTGTGGCTATGATTCTTGTTTATCAAGGAAATGAGGCAGTACATAGTTGATTATCCTTGCTCGGTTCCGGGAGGACCATTATAGGTGCTTCGCATGGACCGCAGTAGAGTCCCTGAGTCAGCAAGGGAATTGAACAGCCTGGTGAGTATTGGTGCCAAAGCTTGGTGGAAAGATTTATAAAATAAGGAGGTGAAGCTGTCCAGACCGGAACATTTTAACGACTTCAGGGGAGCAATGGCAGATATAACTTTGTCTATGCGGACAGGTTTATTGGATGCCTCAGCTTGCAAGGTATTCAACCATGTGTACCCACCTTGAAGTTATTCTAGGCCATCTGCCTACCTGAGATCTTGCAAGTAATAGAGGGGCTGCTTCGTCAGGTGTCTACAATGTGTCTAGGGTCTCTTATTTCAGGAACCATTCCACATTATCATTAGGGGCATAGATAGTCAATATTGTGGGTGGAGAGTCCAGCCTCCCCCCCACGGCTGACGTCCCTGTGTGAGATGCAACAAAGGATGGGAGCCCTTTGGCCTGGTTGTGGGATTCGGGTGCATATCCAGTTGGACGCTCTGTGCCCAGGGCCATCTGTATGTGTTCCTGTTCGCTGTTCCTGTGGACTACTTAGACGTATTTCTGGGTTGTCGTCTGGAATATGCAGGTGGTGGAGTGCATCCTCTATTGACCTGATCTGGTAAAGCTTATCCTCTCAATGAAAGATTATGTAAAATGAGTGGCCCAAGCTTTATGTCACCACCCTGTTCCTGAAGAACTTTGTGATCTGGCAGAACCCTCTGCGTTTCTGAAGTTTCATTGCTGAGAGGTCTAGTAGAGTCTCAGTTTATGTCCTACGAAAAGCAACAGATGATCGTTTCTTGGAGCGTGCTTCATGTTCTCCTTGAGCTGGAAGTTGTGGATGCAATATAGAATATTCACGGGTGTAGTCCAGTTGTATGGTTGTCTTCTTGCCCGCACCCAGGATGTGGCGAAAGAGTGAGTGTATGTATCATGCTATATTCACGTCTTCCACCCCAATGGGTGCCCCCTTATGCAAATATTATTTTTACAGGAACGATTCTTGAGCTCTTCGGTGCAGGCCTGACGGATGGTTTGTTGCTCTCGTAGGTGGAGGGCCTCTTCCTGGAAATATGCCAGTTCCTCACTCTGGACTGTGGCGTTGTCTATCATAGATACTATGTCCCTTATTACCTGCATTTCTAGGTGCCCTTCTTGAATATCACAGGATAGATCTTGTTTGAGGGCTTGCAGATCCCCCTGTAGAGAGGAGAAAAGTGATTTCAATAAAGGAGCATGTGAGATGCGCATTTTCTTCGGTGTCAGGGGCTGTGGTGGAACTCTGCAAGACCTGTTGGTCTTCACTACCATGCGCTGTGGCGGGCCGGCTAGCATGTCCTTGAAATTGCTCCCTCGAGTCGCTTTGAGCTGACGAGCTCGTGGAGAGGCACCTGTGCGCCCGGAGAAATACTGCGTTCCATGAATACGTCCCCTGCTCAGCAACCCCAAATAATTTTGCCTAATCTCTGCTGATGACGGATAATAATCCAGAAACAAGTGTCAGAGATGGCCAGCACTAATCTGCACCCACCTGGTGAAACACTCAAGACTTTCCAAGTGTACTCGCTTGTCGAACTGAACTGCATCTACCATGATGCCTAGGGGCGACTCTGCTGGGAGGTGAAGCAGTGTGCTCCCACACCAGTTTCTTACTTAAAGGCTCCCTTGAGCCGCTTTGAGCTGACAAGCTCGTGGAGAGGCACCTGCGCACCCGGAGAGATACTGCGTTCCAAGAATACGGCAGCCTGCTCAGCAACCCCAAATAATTTTGCCTAATCTCTGCTGATGACGGATAATAATCCAGAAACACATGTCAGAGATGGGCAGCACTAATCTGCACCCACCTGGTGAAACGCTGAAGACTTTCCAAGTGTACTCGCTTGTCGAACTGAACTGCATCTGCCATGATGCCTAGGGGCGACTCTGCTGGGAGGTGAAGCAGTGTGCTCCCACATCAGTTTCCATCATAATTCTTTACCTTACTGCTCTTAACCCAACCTTACCATGCCTGATTAGATGAGTCTACAAAATCCACCCAAGACTGGTGTGACTCTTCCTGGCTATCCCTGAACTTCCGGTAATATTTCTCTGGGGTTAAACCAAGTTTACTGATGAGGGCCTCTTTAATGGGGGCATACCTAACCTTGTTAGATGCTTTTTGTCCCAATAGTGTATCCCTCTCTACGGTGGGCATGTATTTCTGCAGGCTAACCACCCAGTCCTCCTCTGGGACTCTATACATACACAGGGTAATCTAATATGCTGCAAACCATTTATCTATGTCATTCCCTACCACATAACTAGGCAGAAGGTCTTTTGGGATGAGGAGTCTTTGTTTACCTCTCATAGGCACCGCTGAAACGCTGCCACCATCATCACTGGACTCAGATCCCTTTTTGGTCCTCAAAGCTGTTCTGCACTGGCTCCTCTCATAGGCCAGCAGGGCCTTCTTTTCCTCTAAGGCCATGACCAACTTTTTCATCTGAAGTGCAAAGATTGCTGCTGCCTTTTTCTCTTCGGCAACCATGGCGGCCTTCTCATCAGCAGCCAAGTTCATCTCCCCAAGGGCATAGGCAGCCAGCTGCAATGTTAAGGCTTTCTCCAACTGTCTGTTTTTTCACCTCTGGTTGGAATAAGCTGTGAGACGACAAACTGCTCTCTGCCATGGAAAATGCAGGTGATGCTGCTTCTTGGAGAGTACACTCCCCTGGTACTGTGGCTTCCTCAGGGTCCTCCTCATTTCCCCCATCAACCTCATCCTTAGTCTCCTCTGAGGTGCACAGTAGCAGAGTGACTTCCTCCTAGGCTCTGAAGGGAATGTGATAATCCTCTGTTCTTGACTGCTTATTCAGAATCCGTCCCCTACATTGTAGTGTCTAGCTGGGATAACTTTGAATTGAGGAGATCAATCTAATGCAATGGGGCATTCTCACCTGTAGAGTTGAACCAGTTTGATTTTGTGCCTTCGTTGTTCAGTCTACGTGAGGATTATCTTTAATAAGAGGCAAGAGTTGAGAACTGCCAGGAAAGAAAACACACTATCAGAAGCTATGTCGATGTTCACAGTTTAGGACTGGTCTTTGTCTTGAATTTGGCTCTGAGGTTTGAAAAGAGTAATGTGTCAGCTTCACTGTTGGCGTAAAAGTCAGGCACGGTCAGGGGTGTGAAGGTGGCATGGATTTAGTGTAATTGGGGAGTGAGCCTGAGAAATGTTGGGATCATCAGGGTGGGGCTGAGAAATGTTGGGATTACCAGGAGGGAATTTGGGGGAGAGGGAGTGGGCTCAGCAAGGATCAGTGTGGGTGACAGGTGTAAAAGGGGGAGTGAGACTGGGAAGCATGTGGGAAAACATAGCTGGACATGTGGGAATAAGGTAGGACTGATTGACAGAGAAATTAGCATTTTGGGAACTGTGTGTCATCAAGTATATTGGAGGGTGTTGAGTGTGCGGAAGGAGATATTGGGTGCAGGGAGAGCTGAATTATCCAAGTGTGGCTTTGAAAGCTAGGGAGAATTCTTTTGTGATTGTGAACGGGGAGGGAGGGAGATGTAGAGGAAGACAGAGGCCAACAGCTCATTTGAAAGAGGATACTCAGTGACATCAGAAGGTGAGAATGTGGCTTGGGAGTTGTCAAAATGGTCCATTGAGGTCTAGTTGAGTATTGGGTTCTCTGAATAAGTATGAGGTGGACTGAGGGGGAGGTACCTCCCCATGGTAGTTAGCAGATTGGTTGGCGAGTTGAAGAGCGGCATCTTATTAGTACTAGAACTTTCAGTTTCGGAGTGAGTATTTGTTGAAGAAAATGTAGGAGCAGCTGTAGGAAGTCAGAGAAGAGGGTATGGGCTGGGAAATGGTCTTCTGCAGGATTGCATTGCACATAGGGTGGCCTGGGTCAGACGTTTGCATGGGTTCTAGGTTTGCAGTAGTGAGGTTAGCTGGAGAATGTGTTCCAATGTGTATGTTGTAGTCGGAAGATGGAGGAGTGAAGGGGCTTAAATTGCGGAGGCGTATTGCACATGAAGGTATAGTGGAGCAAAGCCATTTCTCAGCATTGAGGAGAGTTGCAAACATACAGTCAAATAATAGCAGGCACATCAGTGGATTAAATAATAATCCTCTCATTATTGTACATGGAAGTAGTGACTGACCTATTAAAAGACATGGAGGGAGCTATGTAGTTCCTAGCTGATGTAAACCTCAGAGGAATATCACCTAAAGTTAAGGGATAGCCAGTCTTGGATCGATTTTGTAGACTCACTAGTCAGGCACGGTATGGTTGGATTAAGGGCAGTAAAGTAAAGGATTATGATGAACGGTACAATTTGTTTATGAAGGAGAAAATCTTGAACAATTGCTTCGCACCAGCACCTGATAGACTACACGCTCACTGTGCGCAGAGAGCTTGGGAAGGAACATGACCAGTATCAGAGTGTCCAAAAAGGTGCCTGGGCTGAGTTATGTTTCTGAATCAATTGTGTAAAACCACTGGGATTCACCATTTAGGGTCAGCAACACTCAAAATGCATACTATAAATAATACCACCATGTTTTTCTCTAGATAGTCTGTTTTTTGTCTCTGTGCCATTGGCAAATTAGTGTATTCTCATGGCTGGTGGCATTAGTTATGGCATGCGTTGTGTGCGTTTCTAAGCATAACAGGGGAATTTCAGTGGTTTTTGAGCATTTGAGCCACAGCAATAAATACATTTCTGAGTTTTTTCAGTGAATTTCAACGTTTTTTATATACTTAATTTCTATCCCTTATTGTGGGCAAAGGACTTTGCTTCAACTGCTGCAGAAGACAACCCCCGTTGTGCACGACTGAAGGGGAGGTGGACTGCAGAGCGTATACTCAAGAGTTTCAAAATGGCCCTGGAAAAAAATTCAGAGCGCTCATCTAGACAGTCACATTTCTTTAAAAAATTCGAAATGTGATTGCCAGAATCAAGCCATGCCTCTCGGTTTAAAACAGAAGAGATATACAAATCTGCTAGCCCTTTAAAGCCCACTTGGGAACTTTTGTAAAATGCTAATATCTCAAATCTACTAAATGTGTTTACACTAAACCAACAAAAGCACACTTTCTGAATAAAGTACTACTTTCGGCCAAGTTTGGTGAAGATCTGCTCAGCAGTGTTGGCTGTAGGAACAAGCAAAATACCCTATAAATGCCAAAATGTAAAAACACATCTTTATCCACAGTCCCGTTAACTTTCTTCTGCTTCATGGATCTGAACGAAAATTAACATGCTAGACCGTGGTTTACTATGTAGGTAACTGCCAGATTTATTTATTAATTCATGCATTTTTATACAGCATAGTCATTACCTAGATGTGTTAGAGTGCTTTACAAAAGTATTAGACATTACATAGAAAACCAAAGTTGCATCAGTCAAATATTGAGTACAAAGTGTGAGTAGGTACGAAACAGAGGAAATTATTGTAGAGTATTTAGGTAGAGGGGTGTTGCGCAAGGTAGAGCTCAGTGCAAAGTCAAGTCAGAGAGGGTTGGAGGCAGATGAGAAATCAACTGAAATGCATTTCAAATAGGAGGGATGTCAGTTCATATTTAAAGACTGTCCTTAATGTAGTGGTGTATAAGCCCAGAGGTAAGGCGTTCCAGTATCTTGCAGGACTCCCTGGAGAGGGTTGTGCCATAATCTGTTCCTTTTTAAAGATTATGGGTTCTAGAAGAATTTTAACATTCCCGGATGGTCAATTCCCACTAGATGCCTTTAGTTTGACTGCTGGTTATCGTAGAGAGGCAGTGTGAAGGGCTTTGTGTGTGAAAATGCAGACCAGTTTGTATATAGCTCTGTTCAATGGGAAGCCAGCATATTGTTAAAAGTGCAGGTTGGATGTTGTCATTCCTTTTAGAGATGGTGCGTGCAGCTGTATGTAGAAACTGCTTTCAATGGAATAAGATGAAATTTGGGAAGATCCAGCATGAGAGAATTGCAATATTGGAATCTTGGCAGCTCTGGGATGAATGAAGGAATTTCCCAGTACAAACGCTTTTGAAAGTGTGCATTTTTGGCCATTTTATTAATTTTTATTGCAAAATGTCTTTGTCAAAGATGAATCCCATGGAATTGACAAAGATAGGTTTGTACTTGACGATATTGATTGAGCCCATCTATGAATTAAATGGCAGAGGAGAATTGAAATAGAAGATGAAGAGGAACTCTGTTTTAAATGGATTCATTTTTCAATAATGGGCAGTCAGTCAGTCTTGAACAGTGTTTCACTGGGTGGGAAATGTCATTAGAAGAAAAGGCCTTTAGATATAGTGGAACATCATCCTCATGTTCATGATAGAGGGCCCCAGAGTTCTTAAGTGTAACTCAAAAGTTGTTTAATGTATCAGATATATAGCATCATGGCCAGGATAGATACCTGAGGTATCCCTTGTGTTAGAGCAGCTGGTTTTGAGAAGCAAGAATCCACTGCATATCAAATTATTAATCCGTTTTTAGCCTCTGGGATCTGTCCTTTTGAGGACGCTGGCAGGAAAGGGAGATGACTGCTATATTCTGCCAGCAGAATAAAAATGTCTACTTGTGAGGGACAGGCTTGTAGTTTATCTGGACATAGTAAAAGGTTGCTCCTTGGTGGGGGCACATGGTAAATTCACTAATTAGGTTGGGGGTGGAGATTTTATAATAGTAGTAAACAGTTTATGTGGGACATTCTGGTGTCTAGCAGGGGTAACTTAGAATTGAGGAGATCGGGATTATGCTTAAGGTCATTCTCGCCTGTGAATTGGAGCAATGCTGATATCAATTTTACGACTTTGTTATTATGTCTAGGTGAGGATTGTCAATGTCAGGCGAGACCAGAGTTGACAAGCCCTATGGAGGAAAAAAAACACTGCCAGAGGCCCTATTGATGTTCACAGTTTATGACTGATTAACTCAGTCTTCATTCTGGACTTGGCTCAGGGGGTTGATAAGAGTTGTGTCTCAGCCACTTGTTGGTGTAAAAGTCAAGAAAAGATGAAGTTGGTGAAGGTGACATAGGTTGAGTGTAATCGGTGGGTGGACCTGCAAAATGTTGGGATTATCAAGCGGTAATGTGGGGAAGAGAAAGTAGGAGTGTGGCTCATTGAGGATCATTGTGGCTGAGAAGTGGTAAAGGGAAAGGAGTGAGACTGGGTGGCTTGTGGAAAACATAAGCTGGAGATTGTGTCTCAAATGTGTGAATGAGGTATGACTGATTGACAGAGTGGTTGGGATTGTGTGAACTGTGAGTCATCAGGTATTTTGGAGGGTGTTCACTGTGTAGGGACATTTTGGGTGCAGGAAGAGCAAAGTTTTCTAAGCGTGACTTTGATAGCGTGAGATAATACTCTTGTGATTGTAGGAAGGTGGATACCTGACTATGGTTACCCCAGATTGTTTTGCCTTGTGTTTAGCTGGTTTTCGACTTAGTTGGCCTGGGATCCTGCTAATCAGGGCCCCAGGCTATCTGCTCTCACTGTAAAATGGACTCCATGTACTCTAGGTACATCTCCAATTGGATATTGGGTCACCCTTGTGAGTCCCTGTATAGTGTACCATAGGTACCCAGGGCATAGGTGCACCCATGGCCTACCAGGGGCTGCAGCATGTGTTATGCCACCCCTGGCTGGCCATCCAAACTGACACAACTGGCTGATCACTATGCTGGGGCAAGGTCGTGTAATCACCCCTTGCTTAGATATAGTATCCCTATATCTAACCTTATATCTAGACACATATACACCAATAAGTCACTCCTATGGCAGGCCTTAACAATCCTGAAGGCGGAGTGCTTGGTTGTATGTGAGATGAGGCTCTAGCATGAGCTGAGCCTGTCTGTAGCTTTGGGAACCATGTCCTTATAGCTGTTCTAGGATATAGCCATACCATATACTCTTAAGTGCATTATAATCCTTGCAGTTAAATGCTAACTCTGGTTTGGCTTTATCAAAACAAGTCGAGTAAGGTGTCATACGCTTTGGAATACTACCCCCTCGCCAGTTCTGGCGACGGCGGTAGCATTCCACCCTTCTAGAGGGAGAAGACATGTTGTTGCTGACTATCCCGGTTAAAGTTAACCAGAGCCCCAGCGTCACAAAATGGACGCTGCTGCCACCGACACAAGTCTGACCTCCTGCTGCTGGGAGTTCTTCCAGTCACGGAGGTTTGGACAATAGGTTTCCTGCTTGGGGAGGTGCGAGCACCACCCCAGACAGGACTTTGTGTATTGGGACAGGGAGGGCTGAATAGAATGAGACACTGCCTGGAGCACCCTTGGTGCTCCATGCATACCCCGGTTCAAACCGGTTGCTGGGGCACTCCAGCCCCAGCTCTGGCACGAAACTGGACGAAGGAAAGGGGGTGTAACCACCCCCCTTCGTGGTCCCACCCATAGGAGGAACCTAGAAAGTAATCCAGCCCCTTTTAGTTGTATTAAGGTAAGAGCTGAGTCCTGAGACTTCAGATTAATCCTGAACTGTAAACTTGAAACAAAACTCTGGACCTTCGACATTCTGCTGAAGCTGAAGACTGAAGAATCTCCCTTGTGGCCAAGGAGTAACCACCCTGGGTAACCAGGCACCATCCAGCAAATCAATGGCTTGCTTTGTCGACATTCCCGCCGGAACCCGAGCACAGAGCCTGACAAGACCCAGACTTCCAGACGTCTCTGACCCTCTCTTCACGACTGCAGCATAGCTGAGATCCGTGGAGGCGACGAGACACGTGGGACCGGACATCTTGGAAAGCCTGCAACTTGCTAACTGTGCAGCTCCTGAGGCATCCTCGAAGCTGTGCACTGGGGATTGAAAAACCCCGAACCAGAGCTCCACCTGAACTGAAGATCAGCCCTCCACACTCCAAGAGTTCTGCGTGGGGACCTTCTGCTTGTGTTCTGCTCGGCGCGTTGTCCGGTTGCTGGCCCTTTGGCTAGTACCCTCTGTGACGACAATCCTTTTGAATCACCTCGCTGGTCTGGTTGCTCCAGACTGGCCCATGCTTCCCTGCAAAGGTGAGGCACCCCAGACCTTGCTGGTCTGCTGGTCTGCACCAGAAGCCTTTGTTGTATCCTGCGTGGGTTGCCTTTGCCAAGGCTTGTCGACTCCAATACGGAAGTCGACCCCTCCATCTGCGAGATCCTTCGTGGGACAGCCCGTTTCCAGCACCTGGTCATCGTCGACGCCTCCTGGTCCTCGTGGCTGCCAAGACAACCTTCAAGACAGCACCTGATTGCTCCTCGACGTCGTCTGGTTCCTTCCTGGTTCCACCCGGTCACTGGATAGTGACCCAGACTCTGTCCCCTCTGCTTTCAGGTCCTCCTCATCCTCGATCCACCCTTGGATCCACCCGGACATCTTCCTCCTGGTCGCCTGCAGCATCTTTCTTCAAGGCTCCTTAGGATTCAACAACGAAACCTGACACATCTTCACACCTATGCACCCACCGTCCGTGGGTAAGGTAACGCAAGTACTTCAATGCTCCCAAGGGTATTGACTATCCAAGTGTCTAAGTCTTTAGTTGTTTCCTCCTATCTAAACCGGAAGTGTCGTAAATCCTTTTAAATCTAACTTCTAAGTTCCCATTGACTTTGCATTGACTCACGCGTGTGTGTAAAGACACTGCACGTGCCGCCTGTGGGCCTCCTACTCCTAAACTATTGTTCAGATAGTGTAGCCCCAGCGATTCCTTAGGCCCTAGGCCTTTCCTTTTCTCGTGACGTGGTACTTATACCACTTTCTTAATATATGGTTTGCTTCGCCCCTAGGGCCGAACCGTAAATTGTGCAACTTAACGTATTCTGACTAAGTATCTTGTTATGTGCTTTGGCCTCTGATCTCATAAAGAGTTCAGAGTAGTGTGTTAGTAAATAAATACATATATATTTTATATATATCCTGTGTGGTGTCCTTTTATAGGATATTCAAGGGGTTACATATGGTAAAACAGCTGGCTTTACATGCCCTCAAGAGTCTTTTAGCCTAAGACTGTTCTGTCCACGCTACCACTAGGATAGCTGGTCTATAAGGTTGAGTTACAACCATCACCATAAGGGTTGTTTGGACTGGTGCAAGGTGATCACTAGAATAGTGATCATCATATACCAGGCCAACTTCTCACATTGGTGGCAGCGGTGGGATTAGAGCTTGCTGCTGTTTTACCACTTGTAATCTTGAGATATCATTTGAAAGATCACATAGGTACCTATAGGTACATATAGAAACAAGTCTTAGTATACTTAAGTTCTACTGAACTTAGCTGTTGTAGAGCAAAGGGCCTAGCACACCCTGACTACAACTCCTAGAAAGGTTCTGTAGGAAAACAAATAGTGTAGGTAGGTGCAACACCACACCTCACTAGAAACAATGTCTCAGACAGTGAACCCCAGTGGTTCCCTGCCTGCAGAGGCAGATCCCTTGAGGACTGCTTCGAGATATGAAGCCTTAGCTTTCCAATAATTGAGACAACTGTGTACTTCTAGAAGGCTAAAACAGGGTTCAACCCCTACCCTCAGATTCCTGGTTGAGCTCTTAGAAGAGTATGATGCTCAACAGACACCTAACGCAGGTGCTTCAGGTAGTGCAGATGAAGTCCTTCCCTCCACAGATGATGCTCCTGATACTATTGATCCAGAGGAAGGAGAGGGGGTAGTGGAGGAAGATTCTGAGGGTGAGGTAAACAGCCAGGTCCCAGTCAGAAGACGTATCCAGGCTAACCTAAGCATACATGGGAATCAGTATGGGCAGCCCCCATGCAGACCCCCAAGTGGGCTTAACCAGAGGCAGAGGAGAGGAAGATCCCACTCAAGGGAATCTCTCTAATCTCAAGCTTCAAATGTCTCTCATGGCCCTGCTCAGAGAGAGATGACCTCTCCTCAGAAAAGAGAACATGAGGCCAGAATGAGAGAAGCTGCTCTGAGGATTGAGAGGCAAGAACTTGAAGTTGCCTTGGCCAAAGAGAATTTTGCTCGTGCTAGAGAGCACAAAGAGAGTGGGCTAGAACCCACTGGTGGCAGCAATATCCCTAAGGATAAAGATAGGTCCTATGATAATAGAAACCTAAGCAAGATTATGCCCCCCTACAAAGAAGGGGATGACATCCACAAATGAATAACTGCTTTGGAGAGGGCCTGCAAAGTACAGCAGGTACCCCAAAGTCAGTGGGCAGCAATCTTATGGCTCTCCTTTTCAGAAAAAGGTAGAGATAAGCTCCTCACAGTTAGTTATGAGGATGCTAACAATTACACTGTCCTGAAGAGTGCTCTGATTGATGGGTTTGGCTTAACCACTGAACAGTATAGGTTGATGTTCAGGGATACCCAGAAGACACAGACTCAGGACTGGACTGATTTTGTAGATTGTGCTACTAAGGCTCTGGAGGGCTGGTTATTGGGCAGCAAAGTACAGGATTTTACAGGATTGTATTATTTGATTATGAGGGAGCAGATCCTTAGTAATTGTCAAAACCAGCTTCTACACCAGCACCTGGTGGACTCAGATCTGACCTCTCCACAAGAATTCGGTAAGAGGGCAGACAAATGGGTCAGAACCGGGATTAGGCCTAAAAATCAGGGTGGTGACCAGAAGAAAGATTCTACCAAGCCTCAAGAGAAAGGTGGGGATAAATCAAAAGACAAGTCCTCCACAGGGCCGCAAAACTCCAATGGTGGGGGTGGGTCCCAAAACACTTCCTCTAACCAAAAGAAACCTTATTGCCATGTCTGTAAACAGCCTGGCCACTGGAAGACTGACAGCAGTTGCCCAAGGGCCAACAATAAGGAAAACATTCCCCCAAGTGATACTCCCAGACCTCCTGTTACTGTTAGTAGTAATCCTCTAGGTGGTGGGAGTGCCCCCAAGAATTTGGCTGGGTTTACTTTGGGAACTCATGTGGACTCTGGCCTAACCGGGTCCCCTAAAACAGCTACTCTTGTCTTTGAAAATGGCATGGGGTTTGCCAACTTCACTGCTTGTCCCAACACTTTGGGCAAGTACAGACAGGAGCCCTACATCAATGGCCAGAAAGTTGAAGCCTACAGAGACAGGGGCTAGCATCACTATGGTGACTGACAGTCTAGTCCCCTCAGGACAACTTTTAGCTGGGTTCAGCTATCAGGTGACTAACATTGATGGAGTGCAGAAAGATCATCCCATGGCAGAAGTAAATCTCAGCTGGGGAGGTGTCACTGGCCCAAAGAGAGTGGCAGTGTCTACAAACTTGCCTGTAGATTGTCTACTGGGAAATGATCTAGAGATCTCAGCCTGGGCTGGGGTAGAACAAGAAACCCATTCCAAAATGGTAGGCCTTCCAGAAAAGGTTAGTGGGGCTGTGATGGCTACAGCCCCAGCAGAATTCCTTCCTAAAGAGGTTGGAAGGGCTGTGATGATCACCGCCCAGGCTCAAGCAGACTTCCCTGAAAAGGTTGGCAGGCCACACCCAAACAGAGTTCCTTCCTGAAAAGGTTGGTAGGGCTGTGATGGTCACAGCCCAAACTCAAACAGATATTAGTGTTGTGAAGCCTGAAACTATGGATCACTCCACTCAGACAGAGAGTTTTGGGGAAGCCCCTGATGTCAGTGGACCCTTCCAAGGTGGGACCCAGTCTGGAGCAGGTAACCAGCCCCTCTCTACCCTGCCTCAGTCAGCCCAGGGCTGTAGAGGTCAAGGAGGCCAGTGGACCCCAAAGTGCCCCCTGTCCACTAGAACACCCCCATCAGCAGATTAGGGGCACCAAAGCTAGCAGCCCTAGCAAGGTGAACATTTCAAAAACTCCTGAGGGATCTCCCTTACACTTAGTTAGGAACCTCCCCCAGATGGACTATGTTGGGCACAGCCAAACATGGGACCTGATGGCCCCAGACCTGACTTGTCCCTCCAGTAATCCAACAAAAGGGACCCAGCCTCCAGCTGTAGGCAGCCAGAGGTTGACCCTGAGAGCACAGTGCAACTCAGTCATGGAAAGAAAGGCACACATGTTGGATAGTGATTGGAGGAAGCTGAGCCCTACATTAGTGGAGCCTCACTTCAGTACTCCATCTCAACACTAGCCTTTTACTTTGCCAAAACACACCACAGGTAGAGATTCCCTATGGTGGAGACCCTCTGATACCCCTAGGGTGAGGGATTGCTTAGTGGACCATGAGACAGGGGGTAACCATGCTAGTGCAGGTACTTCTTTATATGGCCACTTGGGCAATATAGGCTTACCTGGTCAAGGATAGCCTTATCTCCTTTCGTTTGGGGGGGTTGTGTAGGAAGGTGGATACCTGACTATGGTTACCCCAGATTTATTTGCCTTGTGTTTAGCTGGTTTTCGACTTAGTTGGCCTGGGATCCTGCTAATCAGGGCCCCAGGCTATCTGCTCTCACTGTAAAATGGACTCCATGTACTCTAGGTACATCTCCAATTGGATATTGTGTCACCCTTGTGAGTCCCTGTATAGTGTACCATAGATACCCAGGGCATAGGTGCACCCAAGGCCTACCAGGGGCTGCAGCATGTGGTATGCCACCCCTGGCTGGCCATCCAAACTGACACAACTGGCTGATCACTCAGCTGGGGCAAGGTTGTGTAATCACCCCTTGCTTAGATATAGTATCCCTATATCTAACCTTATATCTAGAGACATATACACCTATAAGTCACTCCTATGGCAGGCCTTAACAATCCTGAAGGCAGAGTGCTTGGTTGTATGTGAGATGAGGCTCTAGCATGAGCTGAGCCTGTCTGCAGCTATCGGAACCATTTCCTTATAGCTGTTCTAGGATATAGCCATACCATTTACGCTTAAGTGCATTATAATCCTCGCGGTTAAATGCTAACTCTGGTTTGGCTTTATCAAAACATGTTGTGTAAGGTGTCATACGCTTTGGAATACTACCCCCTCGCCAGTTCTGGCGACGGGGGTAACATTCCACCCTTCTAGAGGGAGAAGACATGTTGTTGCCGACTATCCCGGTTAAAGTTAACCAGAGCCCCAGCGTCACAAAATGGACGCTGCTGCCACGGACACAAGTCTGACCTCCTGCTGCTGGGAGTCCTTCCAGTCACGGAGGTTTGGACAATAGGTTTCCTGCCTGTGGAGATGCGAGCACCACCCCAGACAGGACTTTGTGTATTGGGACAGGGAGGGCTGAATAGAATGAGACACTGCCTGGAGCACCCTTGGTGCTCCATGCATACCCCGGTTCAAACCGGTTGCTGGGGCACTCCAGCCCCAGCTCTGGCACGAAACTGGACGAAGGAAAGGGGGTGTAACCACCCCCCTTCGTGGTCCCACCCATAGGAGGAACCTAGAAAGTAATCCAGCCCCTTTTAGTTGTATTAAGGTAAGAGCTGAGTCCTGAGACTTCAGATTAATCCTGAACTGTAAACTTGAAACCAAACTCTGGACCTTCGACATTCTGCTGAAGCTGAAGACTGAAGAATCTCCCTTGTGGCCAAGGAGTGACCACCCTGGGTAACCAGGTACCATCCAGCAAATCAACGGCTTGCTTTGTCGACGTTCCCGACGGAACCCGAGCACAGACTTCCAGACCTCTCTGACCCTCTCTTCACGACTGCAGCATAGCTGAGATCCGTGGAGGCGACGAGACACGTGGGACCAGACATCTTGGAAAGCCTGCAACTTGCTAACTGTGCAGCTCCTGAGGCATCCTCGAAGCTGTGCACTGGGGATTGAGAAACCCAGAACCCGAGCTCCACCTGCACTGAAGATCAGCCCTCCACACTCCAAGAGTTCTGCGTGGGGCCCTTCTGCTTGTGTTCTGCTCGACGCGTTGTCCGGTTGCTGGCCCTTTGGCTAGTAGCCTCTGTGACGACAATCCTTTTGAATCACCTCGCTGGTCTGGTTGCTCCAGACTGACCCTTGCTTCCCTGCAAAGGTGAGGCACCCCAGACCTTGCTGGTCTGCACCAGAAGCCTTTGTTGTATCCTGCGTGGGTTGCCTTTGCCAAGGCTTGTCGACTCCAATACGGAAGTCGACCCCTCCATCTGCAAGATCCTTCGTGGGACAGCCCGTCTCCAGCACCTGGTCATCGTCGACGCCTCCTGGTCCTCGTGGCTGCCAAGACAACCTTCAAGACAGCACCTGATTGCTCCTCGACGTCGTCTGGTTCCTTCCTGGTTCCACCCGGTCACTGGATAGTGACCCAGACTCTGTCCCCTCTGCTTTCAGGTCCTCCTCATCCTCGATCCACTCTTGGATCCACCCGGACATCTTCCTCCTGGTCGCCTGCAGCATCTTTCTTCAAGGCTCCTTAGGATTCAACAACGAAACCTGACACATCTTCACACCTATGCACCCGCCGTCCGTGGGTAAGGTAACGCGAGTACTTCAATGCTCCCAAGGGTATTGACTATCCAATACCCTTCTAAGTCTTTAGTTGTTTCCTCCTATCTAAACCGGAAGTGTCGTAAATCCTTCTAAATCTAACTTCTAAGTTCCCATTGACTTTGCATTGACTCACGCGTGTGTGTAAAGACACTGCACGCGCCGCCTGTGGGCCTCCTACTCCTAAACTATTGTTCAGATAGTGTAGCCCCAGCGATTCCTTAGGCCCTAGGCCTTTCCTTTTCTCGTGACGTGGTACATATACCACTTTCTTAATATATGGTTTGCTTCGCCCCTAGGGCCGAACCGTAAATTGTGCAACTTAACGTATTCTGACTAAGTATCTTGTTATGTGCTTTGGCCTCTGATCTCATAAAGAGTTCAGAGTAGTGTGTTAGTAAATAAATACATATATATTTTATATATATCCTGTGTGGTGTCCTTTTATAGGATATTCAAGGGGTTACATATGGTAAAACAGCTGGCTTTACACGCCCTCAAGAGTCTTTTAGCCTAAGACTGTTTTGTCCACGCTACCACTAGGATAGCTGGTCTATAAGGTTGAGTTACAACCATCACCATAAGGGTTGTTTGGACTGGTGCAAGGTGATCACTAGAATAGTGATCATCATATAACAGGCCAACTTCTCACATTGGTGGCAGCGGTGGGATTAGAGCTTGCTGCTGTTTTACCACTTGTAATCTTGAGATATCATTTGAAAGATCACATAGGTACCTAATAGGTACATATAAAAACAAGTCTTAGTATACTTAAGTTCTACTGAACTTAGCTGTTGTAGAGCAAAGGGCCTAGCACACCCTGACTACAACTCCTAGAAAGGTTCTGTAGGAAAACAAATAGTGTAGGTAGGTGCAACACCACACCTCACTAGAAACCAAGTCTCAGACAGTGAACCCCAGTGGTTCCCCGCCTGCAGAGGCAGATCCCTTGAGGACTGCTTCGAGATATGAAGCCTTAGCTTTCCAAGAATTGAGACAACTGTGTACTTCTAGAAGGCTAAAACAGGGTTCAAACCCTACCCTCAGATTCCTGGTTGAGCTCTTAGAAGAGTATGATGCTCAACAGACACCTAACGCAGGTGCTTCAGGTAGTGCAGATGAAGTCCTTCCCTCCACAGATGATGCTCCTGATACTATTGATCCAGAGGAAGGAGAGGGGGTAGTGGAGGAAGATTCTGAGGGTGAGGTAAACAGCCGGTCCCAGTCAGAAGACTTATCCAGGCTAACCTAAGCATACATGGGAATCAGTATGGGCAGCCCCCATGCAGACCCCCAAGTGGGTTTAACCAGAGGCAGAGGAGAGGAAGATCCCACTCAAGGGAATCTCTCTAATCTCAAGCTTCAAATGGCTCTCATGGCCCTGCTCAGAGAGAGATGACCTCTCCTCAGAAAAGAGAACATGAGGCCAGAATGAGAGAAGCTGCTCTGAGGATTGAGAGGCAAGAACTTGAAGTTGCCTTGGCCAAAGAGAAGCTTGCTCGTGCTAGAGAGCACAAAGAGAGTGGGTTAGAACCCACTGGTGGCAGCAATATCCCTAAGGATAAAGATAGGTCCTATGATAATAGAAACCTAAGCAAGATTGTGCCCCCCTACAAAGAAGGGGATGACATCCACAAATGAATAACTGCTTTGGAGAGGGCCTGCAAAGTACAGCAGGTACCCCAAAGTCAGTGGGCAGCAATCTTATGGCTCTCCTTTTCAGAAAAAGGTAGAGATAAGCTCCTCACAGTTAGTTATGAGGATGCTAACAATTACACTGTCCTGAAGAGTGCTCTGATTGATGGGTTTGGCTTAACCACTGAACAGTATAGGTTGATGTTCAGGGATACCCAGAAGACACAACCTCAGGACTGGACTGATTTTGTAGATTGTGCTACTAAGGCTCTGGAGGGCTGGTTATTGGGCAGCAAAGTACAGGATTTTACAGGATTGTATTATTTGATTATGAGGGAGCAGATCCTTAGTAATTGTCAAAACCAGCTTCTACACCAGCACCTGGTGGACTCAGATCTGACCTCTCCACAAGAATTGGGTAAGAGGGCAGACAAATGGGTCAGAACCGGGATTAGGCCTAAAAATCAGGGTGGTGACCAGAAGAAAGATTCTACCAAGCCTCAAGAGAAAGGTGGGGATAAATCAAAAGACAAGTCCTCCACAGGGCCGCAAAACTCCAATGGTGGGGGTGGGTCCCAAAACACTTCCTCTAACCAAAAGAAACCTTATTGCCATGTCTGTAAACAGCCTGGCCACTGGAAGACTGACAGCAGTTGCCCAAGGGCCAACAATAAGGAAAACATTCCCCCAAGTAATACTCCCAGACCTCCTGTTACTGTTAGTAGTAATCCCCTAGGTGGTGGGAGTGCCCCCAAGAATTTGGCTGGGTTTACTTTGGGAACTCATGTGGACTCTGGCCTAACCGGGTCCCCTAAAACAGCTACTCTTGTCTTTGAAAATGGCATGGGGTTTGCCAACTTCACTGCTTGTCCCAACACTTTGGGCAAGTACAGACAGGAGCCCTACATCAATGGCCAGAAAGTTGAAGCCTACAGAGACAGGGGCTAGCATCACTATGGTGACTGACAGTCTAGTCCCCTCAGGACAACTTTTAGCTGGGTTCAGCTATCAGGTGACTAACATTGATGGAGTGCAGAAAGATCATCCCATGGCAGAAGTAAATCTCAGCTGGGGAGGTGTCACTGGCCCAAAGAGAGTGGCAGTGTCTACAAACTTGCCTGTAGATTGTCTACTGGGAAATGATCTAGAGATCTCAGCCTGGGCTGGGGTAGAACAAGAAACCCATTCCAAAATGGTAGGCCTTCCAGAAAAGGTTAGTGGGGCTGTGATGGCTACAACCCCAGCAGAATTCCTTCCTAAAGAGGTTGGAAGGGCTGTGATGATCACCGCCCAGGCTCAAGCAGACTTCCCTGAAAAGGTTGGCACGGCTGTGATGGTCACAGCCCACACCCAAACAGAGTTCCTTCCTGAAAAGGTTGGTAGGGCTGTGATGGTCACAGCCCAAACAACTCAAACAGATATTAGTGTTGTGAAGCCTGAAACTATGGATCACTCCACTCAGACAGAGAGTTTTGGGGAAGCCCCTGATGTCAGTGGACCCTTCCAAGGTGGGACCCAGTCTGGAGCAGGTAACCAGCCCCTCTCTACCCTGCCTCAGTCAGCCCAGGGCTGTAGAGGTCAAGGAGGCCAGTGGACCCCAAAGTGCCCCCTGTCCACTAGAACACCCCCATCAGCAGATTAGGGTCACCAAATCTAGCAGCCCTAGCAAGGTGAAAATTTCAAAAACTCCTGAGGGATCTCCCTTACACTTAGTTAGGAACCTCCCCCAGATGGACTCTGTTGGGCACAGCCAAACATGGGACCTGATGGCCCCAGACCTGACTTGTCCCTCCAGTAATCAAACAAAAGGGACCCAGCCTCCAGCTGTAGGCAGCCAGAGGTTGACCCTGAGAGCACAGTGCAACTCAGTCATGGAAAGAAAGGCACACATGTTGGATAGTGATTGGAGGAAGCTGAGCCCTACATTAGTGGAGCCTCACTTCAGTACTCCATCTCAACACCAGCCTTTTACTTTGCCAAAACACACCACAGGTAGAGATTCCCTATGGTGGAGACCCTCTGATACCCCTAGGGTGAGGGATTGCTTAGTGGACCATGAGACAGGGGGTAACCATGCTAGTGCAGGTACTTCTTTATATGGCCACTTGGGCAATATAGGCTTACCTGGTCAAGGATAGCCTTATCTCCTTTCGTTTGGGGGGGTTGTGTAGGAAGGTGGATACCCCAGATTTATTTGCCTTGTGTTTAGCTGGTTTTCGACTTAGTTGGCCTGGGATCCTGCTAATCAGGGCCCCAGGCTATCTGCTCTCACTGTAAAATGGACTCCATGTACTCTAGGTACATCTCCAATTGGATATTGGGTCACCCTTGTGAGTCCCTGTATAGTGTACCATAGATAGCCAGGGAATAGGTGCACCCAAGGCCTACCAGGGGCTGCAGCATGTGGTATGCCACCCCTGGCTGGCCATCCAAACTGACACAACTGGCTGATCACTCAGCTGGGGCAAGGTTGTGTAATCACCCCTTGCTTAGATATAGTATCCCTATATCTAACCTTATATCTAGAGACATATACACCTATAAGTCACTCCTATGGCAGGCCTTAACAATCCTGACGGCAGAGTGCTTGGTTGTATGTGAGATGAGGCTCTAGCATGAGCTGAGCCTGTCTGCAGCTATCGGAACCATTTCCTTATAGCTGTTCTAGGATATAGCCATACCATTTACGCTTAAGTGCATTATAATCCTCGCGGTTAAATGCTAACTCTGGTTTGGCTTTATCAAAACATGTTGTGTAAGGTGTCATACGCTTTGGAATACTACCCCCTCGCCAGTTCTGGCGACGGGGGTAACATTCCACCCTTCTAGAGGGAGAAGACATGTTGTTGCCGACTATCCCGGTTAAAGTTAACCAGAGCCCCAGCGTCACAAAATGGACGCTGCTGCCACGGACACAAGTCTGACCTCCTGCTGCTGGGAGTCCTTCCAGTCACGGAGGTTTGGACAATAGGTTTCCTGCCTGTGGAGATGCGAGCACCACCCCAGACAGGACTTTGTGTATTGGGACAGGGAGGGCTGAATAGAATGAGACACTGCCTGGAGCACCCTAGGTGCTCCATGCATACCCCCGTTCAAACCGGTTGCTGGGGCACTCCAGCCCCAGCTCTGGCGCGAAACTGTACAAATGAATGGGGGTGTAACCACCCCCCCTTCCTGGTCCCACCCATAGGAGGGACCTAGAAAGTAATCCAGCCCCTTTTAGTTGTATAAAGGTAGGAGCTGAGTCCTGAAACTTCAGATTAATCCTGAACTGTAAACTTGAAACCAAACTCTGGACCTTCGACATTCTGCTGAAGCTGAAGACTGAAGAATCTCCCTTGTGGCCAAGGAGTGACCACCCTGGGTAACCAGGCACCATCCAGCAAATCAACGGCTTGCTTTGTCGACGTTCCCGACGGAACCCGAGCACAGACTTCCAGACCTCTCTGACCCTCTCTTCACGACTGCAGCATAGCTGAGATCCGTGGAGGCGACAAGACACGTGGGACCGGACATCTTGGAAAGCCTGCAACTTGCTAACTGTGCAGCTCCTGAGGCATCCTCGAAGCTGTGCACTGGGGATTGAGAACCCCGAACCCGAGCTCCACCTGCACTGAAGATCAGCCCTCCACACTCCAAGAGTTCTGCGTGGGGCCCTTCAGCTTGTGTTCTGCTCGACGCGTTGTCCGGTTGCTGGCCCTTTGGCTAGTAGCCTCTGTGACGACAATCCTTTTGAATCACCTCGCTGGTCTGGTTGCTCAAGACTGGCCCTTTCTTCCCTGCAAAGGTGAGGCACCCCAGACCTTGCTGGTCTGCACCAGAAGCCTTTGTTGTATCCTGCGTGGGTTGCCTTTGCCAAGGCTTGTCGACTCCAATACGGAAGTCGACCCCTCCATCTGCGAGATCCTTCGTGGGACAGCCCGTCTCCAGCACCTGGTCATCGTCGACGCCTCCTGGTCCTCGTGGCTGCCAAGACAACCTTCAAGACAGCACCTGATTGCTCCTCGACGTCGTCTGGTTCCTTCCTGGTTCCACCCGGTCACTGGATAGTGACCCAGACTCTGTCCCCTCTGCTTTCAGGTCCTCCTCATCCTCGATCCACCCTTGGATCCACCCGGACATCTTCCTCCTGGTCGCCTGCAGCATCTTTCTTCAAGGCTCCTTAGGATTCAACAACGAAACCTGACACATCTTCACACCTATGCACCCGCCGTCCGTGGGTAAGGTAACGCGAGTACTTCAATGCTCCCAAGGGTATTGACTATCCAAGTGTCTAAGTCTTTAGTTGTTTCCTCCTATCTAAACCGGAAGTGTCGTAAATCCTTCTAAATCTAACTTCTAAGTTCCCATTGACTTTGCATTGACTCGCGCGTGTGTGTAAAGACACTGCACGTGCCGCCTGTGGGCCTCCTACTCCTAAACTATTGTTCAGATAGTATAGCCCCAGCGATTCCTTAGGCCCTAGGCCTTTCCTTTTCTCGTGACGTGGTACTTATACCACTTTCTTAATATATGGTTTGCTTCGCCCCTAGGGCCGAACCGTAAATTGTGCAACTTAACATATTCTGACTAAGTATCTTGTTATGTGCTTTGGCCTCTGATCTCATAAAGAGTTCAGAGTAGTGTGTTAGTAAATAAATACATATATATTTTATATATATCCTGTGTGGTGTCCTTTTATAGGATATTCAAGGGGTTACATATGGTAAAACAGCTGGCTTTACACGCCCTCAAGAGTCTTTTAGCCTAAGACTGTTCTGTCCACGCTACCACTAAGATAGCTGGTCTATAAGGTTGAGTTACAACCATCCCCATAAGGGTTGTTTGGACTGGTGCAAGGTGATCAAAAGAATAGTGATCATCATATACCAGGCCAACTTCTCACATTGGTGGCAGCGGTGGGATTAGAGCTTGCTGCTGTTTTACCACTTGTAATCTTGAGATATCATTTGAAAGATCACATAGGTACCTATAGGTACATATAAAAACAAGCCTTAGTATACTTAAGTTCTACTGAACTTAGCTGTTGTAGAGCAAAGGGCCTAGCACACCCTGACTACAACTCCTAGAAAGGTTCTGTAGGAAAACAAATAGTGTAGGTAGGTGCAACACCACACCTCACTAGAAACCATGTCTCAGACAGTGAACCCCAGTGGTTCCCTGCCTGCAGAGGCAGATCCCTTGAGGACTGCTTCGAGATATGAAGCCTTAGCTTTCCAAGAATTGAGTTCTAGAAGGCTAAAACAGGGTTCAAACCCTACCCTCAGATTCCTGGTTGAGCTCTTAGAAGAGTATGATGCTCAACAGACACCTAACGCAGGTGCTTCAGGTAGTGCAGATGAAGTCCTTCCCTCCACAGATGATGCTCCTGATACTATTGATCCAGAGGAAAGAGAGGGGGTAGTGGAGGAAGATTCTGAGGGTGAGGTAAACAGCCAGGTCCCAGTCAGAAGACTTATCCAGGCTAACCTAAGCATACATGGGAATCAGTATGGGCAGCCCCCATGCAGACCCCCAAGTGGGTTTAACCAGAGGCAGAGGAGAGGAAGATCCCACTCAAGGGAATCTCTCTAATCTCAAGCTTCAAATGGCTCTCATGGCCCTGCTCGGAGAGAGATGACCTCTCCTCAGAAAAGAGAACATGAGGCCAGAATGAGAGAAGCTGCTCTGAGGATTGAGAGGCAAGAACTTGAAGTTGCCTTGGCCAAAGAGAAGCTTGCTCGTGCTAGAGAGCACAAAGAGAGTGGGTTAGAACCCACTGGTGGCAGCAATATCCCTAAGGATAAAGATAGGTCCTATGATAATAGAAACCTAAGCAAGATTGTGCCCCCCTACAAAGAAGGGGATGACATCCACAAATGAATAACTGCTTTGGAGAGGGCCTGCAAAGTACAGCAGGTACCCCAAAGTCAGTGGGCAGCAATCTTATGGCTCTCCTTTTCAGAAAAAGGTAGAGATAAGCTCCTCACAGTTAGTTATGAGGATGCTAACAATTACACTGTCCTGAAGAGTGCTCTGATTGATGGGTTTGGCTTAACCACTGAACAGTATAGGTTGATGTTCAGGGATACCCAGAAGACACAGACTCAGGACTGGACTGATTTTGTAGATTGTGCTACTAAGGCTCTGGAGGGCTGGTTATTGGGCAGCAAAGTACAGGATTTTACAGGATTGTATTATTTGATTATGAGGGAGCAGATCCTTAGTAATTGTCAAAACCAGCTTCTACACCAGCACCTGGTGGACTCAGATCTGACCTCTCCACAAGAATTGGGTAAGAGGGCAGACAAATGGGTCAGAACCGGGATTAGGCCTAAAAATCAGGGTGGTGACCAGAAGAAAGATTCTACCAAGCCTCAAGAGAAAGGTGGGGATAAATCAAAAGACAAGTCCTCCACAGGGCCGCAAAACTCCAATGGTGGGGGTGGGTCCCAAAACACTTCCTCTAACCAAAAGAAACCTTATTGCCATGTCTGTAAACAGCCTGGCCACTGGAAGACTGACAGCAGTTGCCCAAGGGCCAACAATAAGGAAAACATTCCCCCAAGTAATACTCCCAGACCTCCTGTTACTGTTAGTAGTAATCCCCTAGGTGGTGGGAGTGCCCCCAAGAATTTGGCTGGGTTTACTTTGGGAACTCATGTGGACTCTGGCCTAACCGGGTCCCCTAAAACAGCTACTCTTGTCTTTGAAAATGGCATGGGGTTTGCCAACTTCACTGCTTGTCCCAACACTTTGGGCAAGTACAGACAGGAGCCCTACATCAATGGCCAGAAAGTTGAAGCCTACAGAGACAGGGGCTAGCATCACTATGGTGACTGACAGTCTAGTCCCCTCAGGACAACTTTTAGCTGGGTTCAGCTATCAGGTGACTAACATTGATGGAGTGCAGAAAGATCATCCCATGGCAGAAGTAAATCTCAGCTGGGGAGGTGTCACTGGCCCAAAGAGAGTGGCAGTGTCTACAAACTTGCCTGTAGATTGTCTACTGGGAAATGATCTAGAGATCTCAGCCTGGGCTGGGGTAGAACAAGAAACCCATTCCAAAATGGTAGGCCTTCCAGAAAAGGTTAGTGGGGCTGTGATGGCTACAACCCCAGCAGAATTCCTTCCTAAAGAGGTTGGAAGGGCTGTGATGATCACCGCCCAGGCTCAAGCAGACTTCCCTGAAAAGGTTGGCACGGCTGTGATGGTCACAGCCCACACCCAAACAGAGTTCCTTCCTGAAAAGGTTGGTAGGGCTGTGATGGTCACAGCCCAAACAACTCAAACAGATATTAGTGTTGTGAAGCCTGAAACTATGGATCACTCCACTCAGACAGAGAGTTTTGGGGAAGCCCCTGATGTCAGTGGACCCTTCCAAGGTGGGACCCAGTCTGGAGCAGGTAACCAGCCCCTCTCTACCCTGCCTCAGTCAGCCCAGGGCTGTAGAGGTCAAGGAGGCCAGTGGACCCCAAAGTGCCCCCTGTCCACTAGAACACCCCCATCAGCAGATTAGGGTCACCAAATCTAGCAGCCCTAGCAAGGTGAAAATTTCAAAAACTCCTGAGGGATCTCCCTTACACTTAGTTAGGAACCTCCCCCAGATGGACTCTGTTGGGCACAGCCAAACATGGGACCTGATGGCCCCAGACCTGACTTGTCCCTCCAGTAATCAAACAAAAGGGACCCAGCCTCCAGCTGTAGGCAGCCAGAGGTTGACCCTGAGAGCACAGTGCAACTCAGTCATGGAAAGAAAGGCACACATGTTGGATAGTGATTGGAGGAAGCTGAGCCCTACATTAGTGGAGCCTCACTTCAGTACTCCATCTCAACACCAGCCTTTTACTTTGCCAAAACACACCACAGGTAGAGATTCCCTATGGTGGAGACCCTCTGATACCCCTAGGGTGAGGGATTGCTTAGTGGACCATGAGACAGGGGGTAACCATGCTAGTGCAGGTACTTCTTTATATGGCCACTTGGGCAATATAGGCTTACCTGGTCAAGGATAGCCTTATCTCCTTTCGTTTGGGGGGGTTGTGTAGGAAGGTGGATACCCCAGATTTATTTGCCTTGTGTTTAGCTGGTTTTCGACTTAGTTGGCCTGGGATCCTGCTAATCAGGGCCCCAGGCTATCTGCTCTCACTGTAAAATGGACTCCATGTACTCTAGGTACATCTCCAATTGGATATTGGGTCACCCTTGTGAGTCCCTGTATAGTGTACCATAGATAGCCAGGGAATAGGTGCACCCAAGGCCTACCAGGGGCTGCAGCATGTGGTATGCCACCCCTGGCTGGCCATCCAAACTGACACAACTGGCTGATCACTCAGCTGGGGCAAGGTTGTGTAATCACCCCTTGCTTAGATATAGTATCCCTATATCTAACCTTATATCTAGAGACATATACACCTATAAGTCACTCCTATGGCAGGCCTTAACAATCCTGACGGCAGAGTGCTTGGTTGTATGTGAGATGAGGCTCTAGCATGAGCTGAGCCTTTCTGCAGCTATCGGAACCATTTCCTTATAGCTGTTCTAGGATATAGCCATACCATTTACGCTTAAGTGCATTATAATCCTCGCGGTTAAATGCTAACTCTGGTTTGGCTTTATCAAAACATGTTGTGTAAGGTGTCATACGCTTTGGAATACTACCCCCTCGCCAGTTCTGGCGACGGGGGTAACATTCCACCCTTCTAGAGGGAGAAGACATGTTGTTGCCGACTATCCCGGTTAAAGTTAACCAGAGCCCCAGCGTCACAAAATGGACGCTGCTGCCACGGACACAAGTCTGACCTCCTGCTGCTGGGAGTCCTTCCAGTCACGGAGGTTTGGACAATAGGTTTCCTGCCTGTGGAGATGCGAGCACCACCCCAGACAGGACTTTGTGTATTGGGACAGGGAGGGCTGAATAGAATGAGACACTGCCTGGAGCACCCTAGGTGCTCCATGCATACCCCCGTTCAAACCGGTTGCTGGGGCACTCCAGCCCCAGCTCTGGCGCGAAACTGTACAAATGAATGGGGGTGTAACCACCCCCCTTCCTGGTCCCACCCATAGGAGGGACCTAGAAAGTAATCCAGCCCCTTTTAGTTGTATAAAGGTAGGAGCTGAGTCCTGAAACTTCAGATTAATCCTGAACTGTAAACTTGAAACCAAACTCTGGACCTTCGACATTCTGCTGAAGCTGAAGACTGAAGAATCTCCCTTGTGGCCAAGGAGTGACCACCCTGGGTAACCAGGCACCATCCAGCAAATCAACGGCTTGCTTTGTCGACGTTCCCGACGGAACCCGAGCACAGACTTCCAGACCTCTCTGACCCTCTCTTCACGACTGCAGCATAGCTGAGATCCGTGGAGGCGACGAGACACGTGGGACCGGACATCTTGGAAAGCCTGCAACTTGCTAACTGTGCAGCTCCTGAGGCATCCTCGAAGCTGTGCACTGGGGATTGAGAACCCCGAACCCGAGCTCCACCTGCACTGAAGATCAGCCCTCCACACTCCAAGAGTTCTGCGTGGGGCCCTTCAGCTTGTGTTCTGCTCGACGCGTTGTCCGGTTGCTGGCCCTTTGGCTAGTAGCCTCTGTGACGACAATCCTTTTGAATCACCTCGCTGGTCTGGTTGCTCAAGACTGGCCCTTTCTTCCCTGCAAAGGTGAGGCACCCCAGACCTTGCTGGTCTGCACCAGAAGCCTTTGTTGTATCCTGCGTGGGTTGCCTTTGCCAAGGCTTGTCGACTCCAATACGGAAGTCGACCCCTCCATCTGCGAGATCCTTCGTGGGACAGCCCGTCTCCAGCACCTGGTCATCGTCGACGCCTCCTGGTCCTCGTGGCTGCCAAGACAACCTTCAAGACAGCACCTGATTGCTCCTCGACGTCGTCTGGTTCCTTCCTGGTTCCACCCGGTCACTGGATAGTGACCCAGACTCTGTCCCCTCTGCTTTCAGGTCCTCCTCATCCTCGATCCACCCTTGGATCCACCCGGACATCTTCCTCCTGGTCGCCTGCAGCATCTTTCTTCAAGGCTCCTTAGGATTCAACAACGAAACCTGACACATCTTCACACCTATGCACCCGCCGTCCGTGGGTAAGGTAACGCGAGTACTTCAATGCTCCCAAGGGTATTGACTATCCAAGTGTCTAAGTCTTTAGTTGTTTCCTCCTATCTAAACCGGAAGTGTCGTAAATCCTTCTAAATCTAACTTCTAAGTTCCCATTGACTTTGCATTGACTCGCGCGTGTGTGTAAAGACACTGCACGTGCCGCCTGTGGGCCTCCTACTCCTAAACTATTGTTCAGATAGTATAGCCCCAGCGATTCCTTAGGCCCTAGGCCTTTCCTTTTCTCGTGACGTGGTACTTATACCACTTTCTTAATATATGGTTTGCTTCGCCCCTAGGGTCGAACCGTAAATTGTGCAACTTAACATATTCTGACTAAGTATCTTGTTATGTGCTTTGGCCTCTGATCTCATAAAGAGTTCAGAGTAGTGTGTTAGTAAATAAATACATATATATTTTATATATATCCTGTGTGGTGTCCTTTTATAGGATATTCAAGGGGTTACATATGGTAAAACAGCTGGCTTTACACGCCCTCAAGAGTCTTTTAGCCTAAGACTGTTCTGTCCACGCTACCACTAAGATAGCTGGTCTATAAGGTTGAGTTACAACCATCCCCATAAGGGTTGTTTGGACTGGTGCAAGGTGATCAAAAGAATAGTGATCATCATATACCAGGCCAACTTCTCACATTGGTGGCAGCGGTGGGATTAGAGCTTGCTGCTGTTTTACCACTTGTAATCTTGAGATATCATTTGAAAGATCACATAGGTACCTATAGGTACATATAAAAACAAGCCTTAGTATACTTAAGTTCTACTGAACTTAGCTGTTGTAGAGCAAAGGGCCTAGCACACCCTGACTACAACTCCTAGAAAGGTTCTGTAGGAAAACAAATAGTGTAGGTAGGTGCAACACCACACCTCACTAGAAACCATGTCTCAGACAGTGAACCCCAGTGGTTCCCTGCCTGCAGAGGCAGATCCCTTGAGGACTGCTTCGAGATATGAAGCCTTAGCTTTCCAAGAATTGAGTTCTAGAAGGCTAAAACAGGGTTCAAACCCTACCCTCAGATTCCTGGTTGAGCTCTTAGAAGAGTATGATGCTCAACAGACACCTAACGCAGGTGCTTCAGGTAGTGCAGATGAAGTCCTTCCCTCCACAGATGATGCTCCTGATACTATTGATCCAGAGGAAAGAGAGGGGGTAGTGGAGGAAGATTCTGAGGGTGAGGTAAACAGCCAGGTCCCAGTCAGAAGACTTATCCAGGCTAACCTAAGCATACATGGGAATCAGTATGGGCAGCCCCCATGCAGACCCCCAAGTGGGTTTAACCAGAGGCAGAGGAGAGGAAGATCCCACTCAAGGGAATCTCTCTAATCTCAAGCTTCAAATGGCTCTCATGGCCCTGCTCGGAGAGAGATGACCTCTCCTCAGAAAAGAGAACATGAGGCCAGAATGAGAGAAGCTGCTCTGAGGATTGAGAGGCAAGAACTTGAAGTTGCCTTGGCCAAAGAGAAGCTTGCTCGTGCTAGAGAGCACAAAGAGAGTGGGTTAGAACCCACTGGTGGCAGCAATATCCCTAAGGATAAAGATAGGTCCTATGATAATAGAAACCTAAGCAAGATTGTGCCCCCCTACAAAGAAGGGGATGACATCCACAAATGAATAACTGCTTTGGAGAGGGCCTGCAAAGTACAGCAGGTACCCCAAAGTCAGTGGGCAGCAATCTTATGGCTCTCCTTTTCAGAAAAAGGTAGAGATAAGCTCCTCACAGTTAGTTATGAGGATGCTAACAATTACACTGTCCTGAAGAGTGCTCTGATTGATGGGTTTGGCTTAACCACTGAACAGTATAGGTTGATGTTCAGGGATACCCAGAAGACACAGACTCAGGACTGGACTGATTTTGTAGATTGTGCTACTAAGGCTCTGGAGGGCTGGTTATTGGGCAGCAAAGTACAGGATTTTACAGGATTGTATTATTTGATTATGAGGGAGCAGATCCTTAGTAATTGTCAAAACCAGCTTCTACACCAGCACCTGGTGGACTCAGATCTGACCTCTCCACAAGAATTGGGTAAGAGGGCAGACAAATGGGTCAGAACCGGGATTAGGCCTAAAAATCAGGGTGGTGACCAGAAGAAAGATTCTACCAAGCCTCAAGAGAAAGGTGGGGATAAATCAAAAGACAAGTCCTCCACAGGGCCGCAAAACTCCAATGGTGGGGGTGGGTCCCAAAACACTTCCTCTAACCAAAAGAAACCTTATTGCCATGTCTGTAAACAGCCTGGCCACTGGAAGACTGACAGCAGTTGCCCAAGGGCCAACAATAAGGAAAACATTCCCCCAAGTAATACTCCCAGACCTCCTGTTACTGTTAGTAGTAATCCCCTAGGTGGTGGGAGTGCCACCAAGAATTTGGCTGGGTTTACTTTGGGAACTCATGTGGACTCTGGCCTAACCGGGTCCCCTAAAACAGCTACTCTTGTCTTTGAAAATGGCATGGGGTTTGCCAACTTCACTGCTTGTCCCAACACTTTGGGCAAGTACAGACAGGAGCCCTACATCAATGGCCAGAAAGTTGAAGCCTACAGAGACAGGGGCTAGCATCACTATGGTGACTGACAGTCTAGTCCCCTCAGGACAACTTTTAGCTGGGTTCACCTATCAGGTGACTAACATTGATGGAGTGCAGAAAGATCATCCCATGGCAGAAGTAAATCTCAGCTGGGGAGGTGTCACTGGCCCAAAGAGAGTGGCAGTGTCTACAAACTTGCCTGTAGATTGTCTACTGGGAAATGATCTAGAGATCTCAGCCTGGGCTGGGGTAGAACAAGAAACCCATTCCAAAATGGTAGGCCTTCCAGAAAAGGTTAGTGGGGCTGTGATGGCTACAGCCCCAGCAGAATTCCTTCCTAAAGAGGTTGGAAGGGCTGTGATGATCACCGCCCAGGCTCAAGCAGACTTCCCTGAAAAGGTTGGCAGGGCTGTGATGGTCACAGCCCACACCCAAACAGAGTTCCTTCCTGAAAAGGTTGGTAGGGCTGTGATGGTCACAGCCCAAACTCAAACAGATATTAGTGTTGTGAAGCCTGAAACTATGGATCACTCCACTCAGACAGAGAGTTTTGGGGAAGCCCCTGATGTCAGTGGACCCTTCCAAGGTGGGACCCAGTCTGGAGCAGGTAACCAGCCCCTCTCTACCCTGCCTCAGTCAGCCCAGGGCTGTAGAGGTCAAGGAGGCCAGTGGACCCCAAAGTGCCCCCTGTCCACTAGAACACCCCCATCAGCAGATTAGGGGCACCAAAGCTAGCAGCCCTAGCAAGGTGAAAATTTCAAAAACTCCTGAGGGATCTCCCTTACACTTAGTTAGGAACCTCCCCCAGATGAACTCTGTTGGGCACAGCCAAACATGGGACCTGATGGCCCCAGACCTGACTTGTCCCTCCAGTAATCAAACAAAAGGGACCCAGCCTCCAGCTGTAGGCAGCCAGAGGTTGACCCTGAGAGCACAGTGCAACTCAGTCATGGAAAGAAAGGCACACATGTTGGATAGTGATTGGAGGAAGCTGAGCCCTACATTAGTGGAGCCTCACTTCAGTACTCCATCTCAACACCAGCCTTTTACTTTGCCAAAACACACCACAGGTAGAGATTCCCTATGGTGGAGGCCCTCTGATACCCCTAGGGTGAGGGATTGCTTAGTGGACCATGAGACAGGGGGTAACCATGCTAGTGCAGGTACTTCTTTATATGGCCACTTGGGCAATATAGGCTTACCTGGTCAAGGATAGCCTTATCTCCTTTTGTTTGGGGGGGTTGTGTAGGAAGGTGGATACCTGACTATGGTTACCCCAGATTTATTTGCCTTGTGTTTAGCTGGTTTTCGACTTAGTTGGCCTGGGATCCTGCTAATCAGGGCCCCAGGCTATCTGCTCTCACTGTAAAATGGACTCCATGTACTCTAGATACATCTCCAATTGGATATTGGGTCACCCTTGTGAGTCCCTGTATAGTGTACCATAGATACCCAGGGCATAGGTGCACCCAAGGCCTACCAGGGGCTGCAGCATGTGGTATGCCACCCCTGGCTGGCCATCCAAACTGACACAACTGGCTGATCACTCAGCTGGGGCAAGGTTGTGTAATCACCCCTTGCTTAGATATAGTATCCCTATATCTAACCTTATATCTAGAGACATATACACCTATAAGTCACTCCTATGGCAGGTCTTAACAATCCTGAAGGCAGAGTGCTTGGTTGTATGTGAGATGAGGCTCTAGCATGAGCTGAGCCTGTCTGCAGCTATCAGAACCATTTCCTTATAGCTGTTCTAGGATATAGCCATACCATTTACGCTTAAGTGCATTATAATCCTCGCGGTTAAATGCTAACTCTGGTTTGGCTTTATCAAAACATGTTGTGTAAGGTGTCATACGCTTTGGAATACTACCCCCTCGTCAGTTCTGGCGACGGGGGTAACATTCCACCCTTCTAGAGAGAGAAGACATGTTGTTGCCGACTATCCCGGTTAAAGTTAACCAGAGCCCCAGCGTCACAAAATGGACGCTGCTGCCACGGACACAAGTCTGACCTCCTGCTGCTGGGAGTCCTTCCAGTCACGGAGGTTTGGACAATAGGTTTCCTGCCTGTGGAGATGCGAGCACCACCCCAGACAGGACTTTGTGTATTGGGACAGGGAGGGCTGAATAGAATGAGACACTGCCTGGAGCACCCTAGGTGCTCCATGCATACCCTGGTTCAAACCGGTTGCTGGGGCACTCCAGCCCCAGCTCTGACGCGAAACTGGACAAATGAATGGGGGTGTAACCACCCCCCTTCCTGGTCCCACCCATAGGAGGGACCTAGAAAGTAATCCAGCCCCTTTTAGTTGTATAAAGGTAGGAGCTGAGTCCTGAAACTTCAGATTAATCCTGAACTGTAAACTTGAAACCAAACTCTGGACCTTCGACATTCTGCTGAAGACTGAAGAATCTCCCTTGTGGCCAAGGAGTGACCACCCTGGGTAACCAGGCACCATCCAGCAAATCAACGGCTTGCTTTGTCGACGTTCCCGACGGAACCAGAGCACAGACTTCCAGACCTCTCTGACCCTCTCTTCACGACTGCAGCATAGCTGAGATCCGTGGAGGCGACGAGACACGTGGGACCGGACATCTTGGTAAGCCTGCAACTTGCTAACTGTGCAGCTCCTGAGGCATCCTCGAAGCTGTGCACTGGGGATTGAGAAACCACGAACCCAAGCTCGACCTGCACCGAAGATCAGCCCTCCACACTCCACGAGTTCTGCGTGGGGCCCTTCTGCTTGTGTTCTGCTCGACGCGTTGTCCGGTTGCTGGCCCGTTGGCTAGTGGCCTCTGTGATGACAATCCCTTTGAATCACCTCGCTGGTCTGGTTGCTCCAGACTGGCCCTTGCTTGCCTGCAAAGGTGAGGCACCCCAGACCTTGCTGGTCTGCACCAGAAGCCTTTGTTGTATCTTGCGTGGGTTGCCTTTGCCAAGGCTTGTCGACTCCAATCCGGAAGTCGACCCCTCCATCTGCGAGATCCTTCGTAGGACAACCCGTCTCCAGCACCTGGTTTTCAGCGACGCCTCCTGGTCCACGTGGCTGCCAAGACAAGCTTCAAGACAGCACCTGATTGCTCCTCGACGTCGTCTGGTTCCTTCCTGGTTCCACCCGGTCACTAGCTAGTGACCCAGACTCTGTCCCCTCTGCTTTCAGGTCCTCCTCATCCTCGCTCCACCCTTGGATCCACCCGGACATCTTCCTCCTGGTCGCCTGCAGCATCTTTCTTCAAGGCTCCATAAGATTCAACGACGAAACCCGACACATCTTCACACCTATGCACCCGCCGTCCGTGGGTGAGGTAACGCGAGTACTTCGATGTTCCCATGGGTATTGACTATCCAAGTGTCTAAGTCTTTAGTTCTTTCCTCCTAGATAAACTGGAAGTGTCCTAAATCCTTCTAAATCTAACTTCTAAGTTCCCATTGACTTTGCATTGACTCACGCGTGTGTGTAAAGACACTGCACGCGCCGCCTGTGGGCCTCCTACTCTTAAACTATTGTTCAGACGGTGTAGCCCCAGCGATTCCCTAGGCCCTAGGCCTTTCCTTTTCTTGTGACGTGGTACTTATACCACTTTCTTAATATATGGTTTGCTTCGCCCCTAGGGCCTAACCGTAAATTTTGCAGCTTAACGTATTCTGACTAAGTATCTTGTTATGTGCTTTGGCCTCTGATCTCATAAAGAGTTCAGAGGAGTGTGTTAGTAATTAAATACATATATCCTGTGTGGTGTCCTTTCATTTGATATTCAAGGGGTTACATATTGTAAAACAGCTGGCTTTACACGCCCTCAAGAGTCTTTTAGCCTAAGACTGTTCTGTCCACGCTACCACTAGGATAGCTGGTCTATAAGGTTGACTTACAACCATCACCATAAGGGTTGTTTGGACTGGTGCAAGGTGATCACTAGAATAGTGATCATCATATACCAGGCCAACTTCTCACAGTGATTATGAAAGGGGTAGGGACGAAGGTTTGGGGGGGAGCCACAGAGTCGAGCTGCTCGCTTGAAAGAGGATACTCAGTGTCATCAGACAGTGGAGATGGTGGCTGTGAGTTGACAAAGATAGTCCATTGAAAGCTAGTTGAATGTTTGGTTTGTTCTGAGACAGTACGAGGTAGGCTGAGGGGGACGTAGCTCTCCAAGGTAGTTAGCAGGTGGACTGGCAAATTGAAGAGGGGCATCTCATTGGTGCTAGAACTCTCAGTCTCCGGGTGACCATTTGGTGAGGAAAAGGGAGGTCAGTATATAGAGTAAAGGCTAGGAAATGGTCTTGAGCATGTATCCTTGTTCAGAAGTTTGCATAGGCTCTGGATTTGCCACAGGAGGCTAGCTGAAGAATCTATTGCAATGTGTAAGTGGTAGATATAGAATAAAGGGGCAATTAATTATGGAGGTATGTGTGATGGAGGCTTGCGGCACATGTGAAGGTTTAGTGGAGAGAATCCATTTCACTACACTAAAGAGTTGCAAACATACAGTCCAATAGTGGGAGTAATATCAGTGGATTGAATAATAATCCTCACATTATCGTATGTGGAAATAGTGTTTGACCCAAGCAAAATACATGGTCGGAGCTATTTATAGCCCTCCCATTGTTTACAATTGGTTGTCTTCATCAAAATGAATATCCTTGCTTCTCTTTGGTCAGTACATGCCTGCTTTATTTCCTCTTTGTGCGTTTGCCCCTCACCTAGAACATGGCCGAAGTTCTGGTTCCTTGCTCAGGGTCCCTCCACTGCTCGCACTTTCTGAGCTACTTTTTTCTTTCAGTTGCAGGACTTCATAAGAGTGAATGTGTTTACAGGCCCCCATTCCGCATTTTATTTGCCACATTGCTTGTCCCTTTCTGAACTGCATTGTTGTTTGCCCCATCCTGTGTTGCTGCTTGCCTGTGTTGATTCTCCCTCCCTCCCGTCCCATTGCATGGCCCATCATTTCCTGCATTGTTTTGCTTGCCCCCTCCCACTCTGTGTTGTTGCTTGCCCCATCCAGCATTGCTTGCCCTTTCCCACCCTCTTGTACCGTGTTGCTTCCTCCTCCCACCTTTCCGCTGTGTTGCACTTGTCTCCTCCCTCTCGTCCTACATTGTTTTGTTTGCCTCTCTGCTGCGGCCCCCTCCCACCCTCCTGTTCCTGTCCCGGGCTGCAACGGAGCTGCTGTGCAGCATGACTTAAAGTTTACAATAACATTTCAATACAAAGCACCACGACATGGCTACATAACATACTAACGTGTATTTGTAAAGCGAGCGCACGTATCACCCAAGGGTCGCAAGGCGCTGAATAACAGATGTATATTGTTACCCAACTCAATGGTTTGCCATGTCATGGTGTTTTTATTTATTTTTATTGCTGGCAGGGGGGCAGGTCGGGAGTCATCTAAAGCCTCTTGCCCTCCTGCCAGCAACTTTTACAAAAATTCTATGGAACGGCCATCACTGGCAGCATAAAGTTTTTTTTTTTTGCTTTCGGTCATGCTGCTGTGCAGCACAGCTAAAAACATTGATAACAGAAATGGCTCACATATTGTCAGTCAGTCAGTCAAAACAAACTTTATTTGGTTTGTTACAACCATAAAAGTACAATTTACCTCTTATCCTACTAAAAAAGGAAAAAATAAAAACAACAACAAATACATAGCACGGCGGTATCAATAAACATATTACTTCTTGATATACATATAATTTGACTATTATTTTTAAAATCGGAGTATTATAACAATTAAATTAATAAAATCACTTAATTCATACCTATACAACACCTCCCTAATCATGCATCACTTACTGCATTAAGCACTAATTGTTTCACCCTTATTTAATGTTGGGGGCTTATATCATTAGATCTTACTATGTGCAGTTGAGGAACACCTTAACTTTATTCATGTATTTCCCCAGGGCACAGGCTATATCTAAGTTCCCCATTTCCATTAACAGATTAGCGGCTTGCATCCTGTTCGTAATATTATAATTTTGAAAAATCGGACATAAAATCTCCTTTCGTATATCTAAAAACCACATACAATCTAGTAAAATATGTATAATATTGCAGGTAGTGCCTAAAATGCAAGTGCAGTTCCCATTACATCCTATCATTTGATTTCGAGCTCCATTATTAGTGTAACATGGGTTTATTCCAATTCTCATTTTTAGGACTTCCCGCCTTAAGATATGACTTGGTAGCCGGTCCACATAGGGAAAATGTTGGTCAAGCTCCTGTTGAAAGTTGGGCTGAAACCGTCAACATTATCGGCGCCCTCTTGCTCTCCTTAAACCTTTTGTGCGCGTAAAACAGCCGCCATTTTGGGCACCATGGCTTCCCTGCTCTCGCCGAGAGCCAGCGCGCCTCTCTCTCCCTCCTAGCTTCGCTGACAACCCCCCTGCCTGCACCTGCCGCGAATCATAAAACCCCTCTTCGGCGCTGCTCTGCCCCAGGCCCTCGTCCTGTTCCCAGCGCAACACCTCCCTTCTTCCCATTTATGATCCCCGGCCCTTTGATGCAAACCCCTTTTCCCCGTGTGCCCGTTTGTCTTCCCCGTTCCCAGGCCGACACCCAGCTCTGCCGATACCAATCCTTGCCCCTCCCCGTACAATAGAAAGTTTCCCCCCAGCAAGGGATCCCCGGGTTGATCAAAGCCCCCCGCCCTACGAGATCCGATCGAACCCCACACACTCCGTGAATCGGCGGAATATCCAGCTGCGCGATGATCATCACCTGTTGTGAACGGGGCAGGGACTTCCACTGTAACCTTGCGTGGGAACGGGCTGGGAAGGGGGATTCTGAGGATGTCTTTCCGTACATCAAAGTATCGACGAGAATGTGTTACATGCAATAAAGAGATAAACTTGTGTATAAGAGGCCAGGCCTCAGGGATGCAGTGAGAGCACCTCAGAACGATACCTTCTGTCCGTTTCGTTGTGTTCTCCTCCGGAGAGAATAAAAACCTTGTTTCCTGCCTTCCAGTCTCCAGCGCCTGCCTCTTCAATAGTTTAACTTCTTTGTGGGTTCAAGAGGCGACACCGCCGGGCAATACTTAAGGATCTTATATTCTGGTTGGTAGTTGCCCCCCTTATTTTCAACAATTGGCGCCCAACGTGGGGCCCATCAGCGACCCATGGATCCAGTGGGAGAGGTCCTGACGACAAAGTGAACGACTGCAACGATCGGGAACGCGTCTGTCCGATAGACCCTCGTCTGACAGCCGATCATCCGAACTTCACTGGTTCCGAACAGACCTCTCTCGAGTGATCTACGGTCCTGACTGGGAACCATCAGGAGTGCCGCGAGGATAACGGAGAAGAGAGGACGATCGGGCGCTGGATTCGGAAGACAAGAAACTGTCCATGCGGTCCGGGTAAGGTCGTGTAATCACGACAAGTTGCGAAATGATTGCTTGATTGCTTGTTTGTTTAAAAATACTAGTATTGCTCTCTTTTATTTATTTGGAGATTCACTGTCTGCAAACGGAGAAACAACGGGCTCTCTCTTTTGCAAGCAGTGGAGGATAGGTAGGGCAGCAGCCGTGCTTATTTTTTCTCCCCCACTCAATAATCACTTGAAACTGAACTGTTGTTCGCAAAACTATTGTTTCCTGGAGATTCCCTGTCTGCAAACAGGGAAGAGACCACCCTTTTTGCAGACAGTGAAAAGGGTAGGTAACGCAGATCTTTGCGGACCTACTCATTCTCCCCATTGTTATTTATTGGTCTTTTGTTATTTTGATCCATGAGGTATTCACTGCCTGCAAACAACGTAGAATAGAAATATTCTGTCCAGTCTTTGCACCTAGTGATAAGATAGGCAGTGCTGACTTTTTAGTCCCTCGTTACGAGCCGTCATGTCTGTCTTCTCCCCACTGATTAGTAGCCTGTTTAGCCCGGACCGCCTATTAGAGATGGACCATTCAGCCCCACTGGAAGGCACCCCTAATAAGGACATGTTCATGAAGCATGGATTGACCGCTATAGCCTATAGTAAACTATGGCATAAATATACAAAAAAGGGTCAAGAAAGTCAATGGCCCCTGATAGGATCCTTCGATGATGATAAAATAAAAACGCTAGAAACTGCCCTGGGTAAAAACAAGACAACACCTACTATGCTTGACAGCTTCGGCATGTGGCGAAAAGAAAACTGAGAGTAGGTTGGAAAAAGAGCTGCGAAAAGCAGCCCACCTAGCTGCTCAGAAACTAGAAAAAGAGATAAGGGAAAGAGAGAAAGCTAAACAGAAACTAGAAATGGAAACGCCAAGCCAGTGTCCGGTTAGAACCCCCTCCATGCTCTACCCTGATTTACCCTCGAAACAACGAGCCAATGAGGACCTGCTGTTAGGTCCTCCTATCATCTACATGCCCCCTCCATATGCCCCTTCTCAACCCTTGGCGCAGCACGCGCCACCCCCAGGTACAAACGAAGGTACCGCCACAGCGTCGGCCCCAATGGCCTCTGTGCCAGCCGAACCCCTGGTATTAAAACCCGCATCAACAACAACGTTAGACGACCATGAGACTCGAGGGGCTGGCCCTGCAAGAACAAACAGACTAGACAAAGATGAGCGAGCGGGGATCGACAAAATAGCAAGGACACTGGTAGAAAGAAAGGATGATGAAGAGTACATCACAGATATGTTCAGCTCGTATACAGGGAGTCACAGACGACACTTTACCGTACGACTGTGTTATCATGTCTTGAATGCATACGAGGACCGATATCGAGACAAAGGTCCCGAGAGCCTAAGGACTCTGTACCGGAAGGTCGATATCGGGGATGAGGGCGAGTGTGATGTGTCGGACCTCCTTACGCGTACGCTTGAGGTTTTCCGCCACCTCACTGAACGAAAGCCGGGAGCTAAATCCGCAGCCTCCGTAGTGATCGAACCACCAACCGAGCAATCTAACACCATGATGCCGATACGTGAGGCTGCCCCTTACTGGGTTCCTCCTCGGGGTACAGGGACTCACGATGATGCAAACAACCAAGATGCGAAGGGAAGGGTAGTGTACAACTGGGTCTACCAGCCATGGGACCGGCAAGAGATACTGACATTCCGGAAATCTCTACCCGACCTACGTAAAAACCCCACTGCCTTCTATACTGAATTGGGTACAGCCCTGGGCTCAACGATTATGACCCTGGCTGACATCGACTTGTTCTTCGGGTTATGTCTACCAGCTGATGTGTGGAAGCAAATCCGGAAAGTCGACCACCTTGAGCTGTTTGGACATACCTGGTCACAACTCGATGACCTGGACAAACAACGGGGACCAGGACAAAAGCCGTTGAAATCCATTCTAGACCTCCCAGATAAAATCGTAGAGAAATTAAAAACCCTAATCCCAGAAAAGAAAGTGGACTGGTCGATAGTAACAGCCTGTCGCCAAAAACCCCAGGAGGATGTATCGGAATACTTCTCCCGGTTTGAAACGGTGTTCTCCGATTACAGCGGCCAGGACATGACCACTGCAACCGGACACCATCTGTTTGTCCAGAATTATGTTAAGGGCCTATCATCGGAAATCTCCCAGAAACTACAGGCCAGCGAGAGTAGTTGGGCAGCCTCCAAACCTACAGCGATTCTCCAAATGGCCCAATATTATGAGCATCAGAAAAATGAAAACGATAGGGCGACAGAGAAAAAGAAGAAGGACTTAAAAGAGAGGGTGATGATTGCCAAACTGCAAGGGGTGACTATAGGACGAGACCAATACCGGGGAAACTACCAGACAAACGTCCCTAAGACTACATTTCCCCAGGACCGCACTCTGACTTCCTACAGTGGACGCACAGACCTTAGAGAAGACCAGTGCGCTTTCTGCAAAGGGACTGGCCATTGGAAATCCCAGTGCCCAGTTCTTCTGGAAATAATCAGAAACAAAGACCCCAGGGATGTAGCAAACGGACCGAGACCTAAGGGACAACAACGAGGGCCCCCAAATGACGCGACTAATGACAGATCAAGCAGACCAAATACGTTCGATCGACCCAGGCAGAACCAATATCAACAATCTGACTATGACGACACTCACACCTTCGCATAGGACAGCCAAGGGCGAGGGAGGGATCCAGTCGAGCTCTATGTTGACCAGCAGGGCCCTTATGTCACTGCTAAGGTCCTGGGTACCAAGTCTCCATTTCTGGTAGACACTGGCGCAACACGTAGTGCGTTATCTAAACGACTGATTCCAAGGGCACCCTTGTCTGGCTCACTCATAACATCGACAGGTTTCGATGGAACGCCCTCCACCAACCCTTTGTCTGCCCCGATTCTCTTTGACGTAGAAAACAACACCACCGACACCACGTTCTTGCTTTCCTCCAATAGCCCTGACGCCATTATGGGACTTGACTTACTGAAACACTTCCGAGCGACGATCAGGTGTTCTCAAGATGGAGTTCGAGTGTTTCTTTACGACAACCCCGTTCTGCTTAGACATTGCTCCCCCCGACACATGTTTTCCATCACCGACGTTGACGCGTCCCTGCTTGACACTCTACCTCCGTATCTGTGGGCCAAAGCGGATTCGGACGTAGGGCGTATGTTAATTGACCCAGTGCACATTACTGTCCGACCAGACGCAACACTCCCAAAACTCCCACAATATCGGATATCGCCAGAGGGCGAGAAGGCATTGGTAATGATTATCCAGTCACTGATAGACGCAGGAGTGGTAGAGGAAGTGGTTAGCAACGTTTGCAACAGCCCTATCTTGCCCATTATCAAGAAGCAGGGAGAGGGAGATGAGAAAGCATACCGTTTCATCATCGACCTCCGAGAGATCAACAAAGTGGTGGTACCCCAGTACCCTGTGGTCTCAGACATCACCACCATCCTGACCTTGATTCCATCCACTGCCACCACCTTTTCCGTCATCGACCTCAAGAACGCATTCTTCTCCATCCCCATCCACCCAGACAGCCGATATCTCTTCGGCTTTACCCTAAAAGCCCGCTCATATAGGTTTTGCCGAGCGCCTCAAGGCTACACGGAAAGCCCTAGCATCTACAGCCAGGCCCTCAAAAGACAACTAGACCAAGTCCAGTTACCCGACGGAGTGGTGTTGGTACAATATGTCGATGACATCCTTTTGGCAGCCGACACCACCCCTCTAGCGGTTACCGCCACCATTCAACTCTTGCACTTCCTTGCGGAAAATGGCCACAAGGTCTCCAAGAAGAAGTTGCAATTCTGCCTACCCCAGGTCACTTACCTAGGCCACCTTTTGTCCAAAGATGGAAGAAAACTCACCCCTGATCGAATCCAAACCATTCTAGATACCCCTGTCCCTAAGACCCAGAAGCAGGTTCGCTCCCTATTAGGCCTCACCTCCTTCTGCCGACAATGGTTACCAAACTTCAGCCTCGTTGTAAAACCACTGCTTTCTCTGCTAAACAAAGACGTCCCTTTCCCACTCCCTTGGACTCCTGAGTGTCAAACTTCCTTCACAGAACTGCGAGATGCCCTTTGCTCAGCCCCTGTCCTGGGTACCCCTGATTACAAAAAGCCCTTCTCCCTTTACACTCACGAAAGGGAGGGGTGCGCTTTATCTGTCCTGACCCAGGCCATCGGCCCTAAGCAACGACCGTGCGCTTACTTCTCTGCCACTCTTGACCCTGTCGCCAGAGCCTTGCCTGCCTGCCTTCGAGCTGTAGCTGCTGCTGCAGTCTCTATCCGACAGAGTGAGGGGATTGTACTCTCGAATTCCCTCACGGTACTGGTACCCCATGCAGTCGACACCCTCCTGAACCAAACCAAGACGCAACATCTGACGAGTGCACGACTGACTGGATACGAACTGACCTTGCTTGCCCCCCATATCACCCTGAAAAGATGCACCACACTGAACCCAGCAACTCTGTTACCCTTGCCAGAGAACGATCCCAATGTGCACCCCGTACATGACTGCGTGACTCTTACGGACGAACAGACCAGGAGTAGGGTCGATCTCAGAGACACAGCTTTCCCTGACCCCGACGGGGAGTTGTGGGTGGACGGTTCTTGCATCAAACTCTCCGATGGTACCACTTCCGCTGCCTATGCAGTCACCACGGCTCGAACTGTAGTAGAAACAGCCCGCATCACCCAGCGATCTGCCCAGGCAGCGGAACTGATTGCTTTGACGCGAGCCTGCATCCTGGCAACAGGAACCACAGCGAACATTTACACCGACAGCCAGTATGCCTTCGGGGTGGTTCACCATTTTGGGCTCCTCTGGAGGGAGAGAGGATACTTGACCTCACACGGCACACCCATTTTGCACGGGGATTTAGTCTCCGCCTTAATCGAAGCTGTCCTCCTCCCCAACAAACTTGCCGTTATCAAATGCCAGGCACACAAGAAAGTGACAGACATTATTGGACAGGGAAATGCACTAGCCGACATCACCGCCCGAACGACAGCTGAAAATAGAACGACAACACATATGTACGTGACCAGGTCACAAGCAGAAAACTGGACTGACGCCAAGGACACAATTAGAGACATACAAACGGCTAGCACACAACACGAATTGACTGAATGGACACGGGTGGGATTGAAAGACGATGAAGGCTGCTGGCGGACAAAAGACACGAACAGATGGTTGCTACCTGATTCGTACTTGATTCCCATATTAACCATGGCACACTCCCCTGCCCACATAGGATCAGCCCCCATGATCGAACTTGTCTCCAGGGTTTGGCACAATGACAAGATCCCAGATTCCGCCAAACGCCTGGTCCAACAATGCTTAATATGCCTGCAACACAACCCCGGGAAAGGAACTGTAGTACCCCGGGGGGGGATTTGGGGTCCCAAACCACCCATTTGAAGTCCTGCAGATGGACTACATCCAGCTAGACAGATGCCAAGGCCTGAAATATGTACTCGTCGTGGTGTGCGCATTTAGCAAGTGGGTGGAAGCATATCCAACCCGTGACAACACCGCTATGGCCACTGCAAAGGTTCTGTTAAAGGAGTTTTTCCCCCGTTATGGCCTCTGTCGTGTTTTATGGAGTGATAATGGCCCCCACTTTGTAGCCAAAGTTATCCAGCTCATCCTAAATGGGCTGGGTATTAAACAGAAATTCCACGCAGTCTTCCACCCTCAATCTGCTGGGCTTGTCGAACGACACAATGCCACACTAAAGCTTAAACTGGCCAAAATAGTGGCTACGACGGGCCTGAAATGGCCAGACGCCCTCCCATTGGCATTGCTATCGATGCGCTCTACCCCCACCCGACATCACTTAACCCCTTATGAAGTTGTCTTCGGTCGACCCATGAGCGTCTGGTCTGCCCCGAAACCAACTTCCATTCATGACGTTCCGGACGTCCTAATGTCTGATTATCTGTACAAATTGACTGAAACTTTGTCTGTCCTTCATCAGCAGGTGCAGCAGGCCATCCCCGATGCTTCCAGGGGTCCGGGTCACGCCATCCAGCCGGGGGACTTCGTGCTGATCCGAAATTTTCAACGATCAAAGAGTTTTGAACCCCGGTGGACGGGCCCCTGGCAAGTGCTGATCACCACTCGGACCGCACTTCGAGTGGAGGGGAAGAAACACTGGCTGCACGCTCATCACTGCAAAAAGGTCTCTCCAGCCCTGGCCACGACAGACACCGTCAACACCCAAGAAGAGCTCCTGAACCAGGACCGACCATCGTTGAACTGCTACCCTGATACTGAGACACTTGAACTTTCAAAACATCCTGACCCCACTGTGCCATCTCGAGAAGGGTATTTCCTGCGTCGAAAGGAGGGAGCTTCGGCTAAGTAGGCCACTGACTAGGTTAAAGGATCTCAGAACGGTGACCCAAACTACCAAGGGTTACCTGGAGAGAAGCTAAAACTAAGTCTGTGGTCCTGCCCACTACCGAGCACCTTGAAGACGAAGATGATGGAAGCGCCAGATAAGAAGATGATGGAAGCGCCAAATAAGAAGCCGACGGAGACAGCAGGAAATACCCACTACAGAAATCCGAGAACAGACAGACTCCATAGCTCAAAGACAATTGCACTCTTCATCGTAATCCTCCTCTGTTTTCTCCTCATGACTACGCTCTGGATTATGGAAGAACACGTACCTGCTCACGAAACATTCCTAACCACTGCTCAGCCTACCACCATGAAGGAACATTATCTAATTTCGCTCTCTCCTCAACTAAGAGAGAGGCGAAAGGAGTTTTGGAACAACTCTTTCGTGCAGCTACTTCACCAGCACAATCTTGCCACCAACACCACCAACTGCTGGATCTGTGGGTTGCTACCCCATGCCACTGGACATTCAATACCATTCATCCCTTCACCCTTCTCTGTCCATGGCTCCTGCCTTGCCTGGCTGATCCTCCTGCAAGAGAGCTATACGGGCAATGCCACCTCCAGCAGAACTGCAGCACATTCTTCTCATGGGGCCGGGCGAAACAAGACAAAGACACACTTCTGCCCGCTGACCCCCAGCGACTCGATCCAAATGGACATCCCGGCTAAAGAACGAATCGAAATGCAGGTGTTCAACAATCCAACCAGACCCACCTTCTCCTATCTGCGGAAACGAACGGCTGCCACTCTGACTGTGGCCCTGTCGGTCATCAACGTCACAGGCCACATGTGTGTAGAAGGACTTGGGACACAGCTGGTGGGTCGCAGCGCTTGCCGCTTTACCAGCACTCTGGATTCCACGGATCCACCTTCCTTTGTGTCATCCCCAAACATGTATTTCATCTGCGGCACGAAGGCCTACACCTGGCTCCCCAAAGGCTGGGGGGGCACTTGCTACATCTCCTTCGTCCTTCCTCCAACTTATGTGGCCCCAGCGAATCACCACAGGCAAAAACGAGCCAAAGACGTTGAGCAAGCCGACTCAACAGGGGCGCAGTTCCTCGATGCTATGAAAGGACTCGTCCCCCTCTGGGGCCCGATGGCAAACAGCCGTGCCATCCGACATTTGACTCAGGCAGTCGAGACAACCATGAACATCACAGCGGGCATCTTTGCCAACAACACTGCCGAGCTCCAAGCGGTCCGTTTGGTGGCTCTTCAGAACCGCCTCGTTCTAGATGTGGTTCTGGCGGACCGTGGAGGAGCATGCCGCATTATTGGGTCCAGCTGTTGTACATACATACCGGACAACTCACCCTCAGTGTACAAAGCCATCGAACATCTTCACAGACTCTCTTCGGAAGTTCACCAAGAGCAAGAAGAATGGTCGCTTGGTGGTTGGTTCTGGGACACCGTCAAAAGCTGGGGCTGGAGACTGCTCACCATTATCCTGATTCCCGTAGTTGTAATATGTGGCCTATGCTTAGGAATTCAATGTCTGCCACCTATGTGTTCTTTATGTGCGAGTTGTATTTTTCCCAAAACTGTGGACATTGGAAGCGAACATATGAGAGCATTGTATGATACCGAAGTTAGGAATTTGATGAAAATTGACATTGAGTAAAGCAAGGTGGCTAGATATGTTGAAAAGGGGGGACTGTTGAAAGTTGGGCTGAAACCGTCAACATTATCGGCGCCCTCTTGCTCTCCTTAAACCTTTTGTGCGCGTAAAACAGCCGCCATTTTGGGCACCATGGCTTCCCTGCTCTCGCCGAGAGCCAGCGCGCCTCTCTCTCCCTCCTAGCTTCGCTGACAACCCCCCTGCCTGCACCTGCCGCGAATCATAAAACCCCTCTTCGGCGCTGCTCTGCCCCAGGCCCTCGTCCTGTTCCCAGCGCAACACCTCCCTTCTTCCCATTTATGATCCCCGGCCCTTTGATGCAAACCCCTTTTCCCCGTGTGCCCGTTTGTCTTCCCCGTTCCCAGGCCGACACCCAGCTCTGCCGATACCAATCCTTGCCCCTCCCCGTACAATAGAAAGTTTCCCCCCAGCAAGGGATCCCCGGGTTGATCAAAGCCCCCCGCCCTACGAGATCCGATCGAACCCCACACACTCCGTGAATCGGCGGAATATCCAGCTGCGCGATGATCATCACCTGTTGTGAACGGGGCAGGGACTTCCACTGTAACCTTGCGTGGGAACGGGCTGGGAAGGGGGATTCTGAGGATGTCTTTCCGTACATCAAAGTATCGACGAGAATGTGTTACATGCAATAAAGAGATAAACTTGTGTATAAGAGGCCAGGCCTCAGGGATGCAGTGAGAGCACCTCAGAACGATACCTTCTGTCCGTTTCGTTGTGTTCTCCTCCGGAGAGAATAAAAACCTTGTTTCCTGCCTTCCAGTCTCCAGCGCCTGCCTCTTCAATAGTTTAACTTCTTTGTGGGTTCAAGAGGCGACACCGCCGGGCAATACTTAAGGATCTTATATTCTGGTTGGTAGTTGCCCCCCTTATTTTCAACACTCCCAGGCCGATGTCATGTGGGCTACCGAGCTTTTTTGTGAGAGGTACTCCCGGTCATAAGTACGGGACATATCAGTTCCTTGAAGCCTTAGTTCTTTCTTACCTATTATTATGTGGTCTTGTAGCGGGCAAACCTTCAGTTCGAGCACCCTATATGCATTCCTTATTGATGCTCTAGTCTCTTTTGCCCAGGATAGCTCGCTCGTGGCAATTTCCTCTTTGGCCCACTGGGAGATTTTGAGGAGCTCCTCTGCTCCCAATCGCTGCCAGAATCGTACAAGGGCCATACAGGGGGTTATCGCCCACGAGGTAATTCCCAACTCAAGTCTTGCTGCCTGTACCATAGAAGATTTAGGCAGTACGAATAGGCTTTTTAATATATTTCCCTCCTCTCTATCCCAGGAGGTCTGGCTCACATATTCGAGACAGATTGTATTTGCCAATACTTGTAAAGGCCATGATGAAGTGTTCTAGAAGAATATGAGGTCAGTGGTGAGGTAATCCAAATGACCACCGTGATAGCTTGTCAGGGAGCCAGCCCTTCTAGGGTTCTGTGTTTTAAAATGTTTGTCAAAGCTTTGGAACGATGCGGTGGGTAGAGTACCCTAAATGAATTAGCACCCACTTTCTCTCGCTTGTTAAATATGTTTATTTATGGGGTACTTCTCTCTTGAAGAAAGAGAAGCGATGGAGCACATTAGCTGCCTGCCATCTATCCCTTTGCCTTTCTGTAGTAGAGCAATGACATGGCTTAGAAAAGATGTTCGAGGGGCTGGGATAAACCGTTATATGCATAAGAAAAAATGTGTTTCCAGTGGAAAATGCGGACGAATAATATGCAATATATATATATATTAAATCTGGGACCCAAGACAGTTCGTACACAACTCGCAGCTCATTTATGTGCACATTAAGGAGAAGGCGGCAGGCAACACGCTCTTCCGTCCCCCGGGTCCATTTAATATTGTTTACTTGGACTGCGCATATGTTCTGAGAGTATGCTGCTTCAATTACGTCATACATCTGCAGACATATTCCTCTCCAAGACTCCCTCTTCCTCCTCCTTTCCCAGGCTCTGCGCCTCTCATGTCCCTCCCAGGCTCCTCTCCCCTTCTGCCACAACGACGCACCCCCTCCTTCCCAGGGCACCTTTTAAATTATGCCAGGACCCTTCTCTTCTGTCTAAAGCCCTGGCCCATCCCCCCAGTCAAGCCTAGTGTATCTACTCCCATACATCGACATACACTGGACAACACCTTAAAGGGAAATGTTGCTGCAAGGAGAAATATATGTGTTGCGTTGATGGCTGCTTTAAAGAGGGAGAAAAGGAAAACGAATGATGTTAATCTCTTTGGCAAATGAAGAGTTGCCATTTATTTCCTGGGACTTCCAGGTTCGCTAGGCAACCCCTTTCTTCCCCTGTGATGTTTGAGCACCCCTCGAGTCCCCTTGCCCTGTACCCCACCCCCGCTCTCTCCCTTCCTCCCCCACTCCCAGCCCCCTGCTCTCCCCTCCCTGTCATGGCGGCGTTCGCTGACAATAGCCCAGCACCCGCCTCCTGCAGCCTGGTGCGCATGCGCAGCTCCGGTTCGAGGGAGAGGAGGCCTCGCGGCGTCGGCCGAGGGCAAACAAATATTATTATTAATAAACAGCGGCCGCACGGGTGGCTGTAGCGCGGGGGTAGCCAGGGACTGAGCCCGCCAACGGCCCGTCCTCGCTCGGTGCGCAGCGCACCATCCTAGCCGAAGGCTGCAGACAAGATGGTGGCGGCGGCGGGATAGGCAGAAGGGAGCTGAGGAGAGCGCAGGAAGGGGACCGGTGCCGGGCCAGGAGAGGCTGAGAGAACAGGCCGAGGGTGCGGAGGAGAGCCGGAGGGAGAGGGGCTGAAGGGAAGAAGCCACTGAGAGGCCAAGCGAGACCCAGAAAGACGCCAGGAGGAGGCAGCTGAGGAAAAGGACAGAAAGTAGAACACCGGGCACACGAAGAGTCTCGGAGGGGCGACAGGCCGGCCCTGGGAGCACCGAGGGGAGAGAGTCCGGCCCTGGGAGAACCGAGGGGAGAGAGTCCCGCCCTGGGAGAACCGAGGGGAGAGAGTCCCGCCCTGGGAGATCCGAGAGGAGAGAGTCCGGCCCTGGGAGAACCGAGGGGAGAGAGTCCCGCCCTGGGAGAGAAGATAACTGAGGGGAGCCAAGCCCGAGGGACTGACAGGAAGAGGGGCTAAAGGGAGCACGGGCAGACTGGGGGGGAACAGGCGGCATCCGAGCCCTAGGAACTGAGAGGAGAGAGGGGCACACGGAGGGGCCAGTCCCGCGGAGCTGAGGGAAGAGACGCTGAACAGGAGAGGTCTAAGGGGGAAGTCAAGCCAGGGGGGCACAGGCTGGTAAGGGGCATAAGGAGCAACCCTGATGTGAAGGGAAAGGAGGGTCTCTGGAGGGAAGACTGAGGGGCGGAGGAGAGGCGAACCGGCGAAGGCCAGGGTAGAAAGGAAAAGAGGCGGCAGGAGAGTCCGGGGAGAGTCGAGGCGGGAGAAGGCGTTGATGAGCCGAGCAAGGGAAGGAGGCGAGGCCTGTACCGGGCCTCAGTAACCCTAGGGCGGCCTGGAGGAAGCGGAGCTCACTGTGGAGGCCGAGACAAAAGAGCGAGCTGAGGCAGGTCGACGACTGGGGACCGAAGCCCACGGAAGAGGCGGAAACAGAGGCGACCACGAAGCCCGGACCAGCCGAGGCCCTACGAGAGACGCCCGAGGCACTCCCTGCAGGCCCCACTCTGACGCACACGGGGGCCCGGGCTCACCCGGTATGCGAGCGGCCCACTGAGCTCGCCGGCTTGGACATGAGTCTGAGGGCCGGGGGCAGCCCCGAGGGGCTGGCAGCCATGGTCTGCGAGGAGCCGGGCGGGGAGCGCCTGTGGAAGAGCCCAGCCCGCCGTAGCCCCGGGCCGGCGGCCGCCGCCGGGGGTCCCACACAGGCCGCCTGCCTCAAGCAGATCCTCCTGCTCCAGCTCGACCTCATCGAACAGCAGCAGCGACAGCTGCAGGCCCGGGAGCGGGAGATCGGGCAGCTCCGGAGCGAGCGGGACACGGTGAGACCCGGGGCCACTGCGGTAACGTGTGCTGAAACTGGGGAGGGGGTACATGTTTAGAGGGCCGGTGTCTACTGCACCTGAGAGGTATTGGTGGGTGGGAGTGCCGGTGGGTGAGCATGCGGGCCTTGTAGTATCATATACATACATAACAGTGTAGGGGCTTAAAACTTTACACTCTTTGGGGTGGGCGGGGTGGCGAGATACTGGTACACTAGTCCAGGGAAATCGTTCCAGAGAGCTGACCCTAATCAAGAAAGGATAAGTGCTCGAAATCCTGTGGGTGGGACTTAAGCAGCCTTTTATCAGTAACGGGGCGGGATTGGATCCGAGCGCCTGATTTGCTCCTCCTTTTACTCATCTGTGCTTGGGGTGGCCTGCAGGCGTGGCTCATTGCGGTGGGCGGTGTTGAGTAACCGCCAATCACGCGTTCCCGGCTTTACAGTGCTTAGAAGTAATCTTTCTCCCCGCCACCATCTTGGGTACTGTGCTGTGAACCGGGCTTTGTTGTGCAGAGCTCGCCCAGACACGCAAGCAGTCCAACCAGTTATGGCTGTCCCTGAAATTCAAAACGGTGCTACCAGCACGCCCATTTATTTCAAATAGTTACAGCACGGTGCATCTCCGTAGTGAGGCGGTGCACCCCCCCCAACCCGGGGACTACTCATGAATAAATGTAAACTGTACAGGTCGTACAATAAACATACGGAGCTGTACTACTCACGTCATGGCATTTGTCAACACCTCCTTTTTAATCACAGTTTTAACATCAGACCATGTGTTATATAACCACCTGTTAAAGCCTCCTCAAAGGTAGTGTGCGCTGGACTGAGTGTTTAGATCCAGTTTTACTCCCAGTGCCTAAAACGCGAGATGTTCATAATTATGTGAGATATCCGACGAAGGGCTTTCACTCCCAAATGCAGCTATGACTTTAATTGCACACCACATAAATATGCAAATGTGTGTATATATATATACATGGCTGAGTAATCGTAAAAAAAATTGGGAACCAACTGATTGCAAAATATGTTGACAATTCAGTTTCGCAAGCATCACATTCTACAGTAAAATACGCATATCGTTCACCTTCAGTACACTGAAACAGTTATGAAACACCAGAATACCATTTGTTGGAGAGTCATAAAAACGCCTAAAGTTACAAACATATCTACTGGTGTTACGTGGATCTGTCCCTCTTTATAAACTGCACAATTTACTGGTGAAGTAATTCGCTTGTCCGCCAGCTGCCCTGTTGGGGTCTATCTATAGAGCTGAACATTTCGCAGTTGTGTGAAAATCCAAATCTTCTAGAAAGCTTTGCGCCAGAAACCTGACACCTCGCAATTCTCGAATAATCACGATGCAAACCCGCATAACGCATAAAAAAGGAAATTTATTTTCTGCAAGTCACGGCCCGAAATATCGGGAAATGTTGCACTCCAAGCAATATTTGCTAATTCCTCTAGATGGCAGTCATGCCCCATAATGGTTGCTGCGCCCGGCCCTTCACTTAACAAAATGTGTGTTGGAATATATATTCGCCACACACGATATAATGGGGGGGGGAGAGAAGGGTGCGTTTTTCCGCCTATTCCGACTTCTTGCGGATTAACATGCGAATTTTGTTGCTACCCACTCTAAATCCACGACTACTAGAAATTACTGGGCCTCTCCCTTGAAATTCCAAAAGGTTCTACCTGTCGCAATTATATATATGTATATTTTCATTCCTGGTAATTAATGATTGACTTTTAATGCCCAAAGTAGATTGTGAAACTTTCTTTTTTTTTTTTTTTGCGGCTGGCTACAGACTGCAGTGGTTGTTGGTGGCATAGAGTTTATTTTGAGAGTTTTATACAGCGCGAACAAGATCTTTGCAGATATCAGAGCGCTTTACAAGTAAAAAATACAAAGTAGAATATACAAAGTAAAAATACAAAGTAAAGAAGCGAATATACAAAGTAATATACCATAATGTTTACGTTATGCCATACGTTATGCTATTGAAAATATTGTCACGTGACATCATCATGCTTAGAATCTTTTAAGGCATCAGAATATCTCATGCATGAAACCATGGTGCCACCCTGTGTCTACTAAGCCACCCCAGAATGAATTTGCTTTGCTATTGCTTGTTTAAAGCAGATGATTTTGTGTGGGCTGTAAGGCAGCTTTCTATTTGTCCCGGAATGCGTTTTTCCTGTGGAATCTGTAGCAATTTTTTCAGATGTTTGGGGTCTTTTAGTTTCTTTAAGAAGGATTATAATTTAGAACTTCGTTGTGAACAATTTCTACCAGTATTCGGTTTCTGAAGGAATTGTGCCACCGGTACAGCTTAGTAGTACATTAAACCATGCTTCTAAGTGCAACTGATTGCTAGAATAATGAAAGATTATAGCGGCCATAGCCTTCTGATTAAGTTTGCGCCATAGAAAAATCGCATACATACAAGATAGTCACACGCAACACACTGCATGCTTAACATCTCTGGCATTCGTAGGCATCGTTAGTGGCTATTGTGAAAAAGTGCCACAATCGTGGACCATGATGGACGTCCAAAAGATTTACAATAACAAATAAGTTTGATTGCTAGCATATTATAGAGACCCATTAAGCCAGGGGCTTATGCACTTTTAAATGAAATGTAATTGACTATTGTTTTTTGGCACTTGGCCTTGTTTTCTTATTAGTTGCTCGCCCGAATTGAGCGCATGGAGAGAAGGATGCAGCTCGTCAAGAAAGACAGTGAGAAGGAAAAGCAGCGGTTGTTTCATGAGACGGAGGTGAAGGGAGAGGCTGCTCCAGTCGTCCCCAGCGAGCTCCAGCCAGAGGCCATTCACGTTCTGCAGGCACTGCCCCACAAGCCTTTCTCCCTGGGCCGCGGCACCAAGGGCCACAAAAGGTCAGCTCTTCACAGCTGGTCAGAATTCGGCCAGCTACCCTAATTCACAGATTTAAGTAGTGCAAATAAATATGAACATGCACCATTGAAATGCTGATACCTATGCGCGCCGCCTTTACAATGTATATTTCCTGTTTAGTTACATAGATGCATCTTTGCTTAAAAAATGTGGAATTTGTGAAGACCTCAAGGCCTGTGAGACTGAGCAGTCTGCCTTTATTAGTTTTCAGTACAAAGTTTTCTAGCATTGACACGTCATCTCAAAGGCTTTTCAGAGGGATAACCTGTAACTTGAGTCTCCACCTAATATGGTTTATGATTCGTAAACACATGTGCTCTCATTCTGAGCGGTGGGGGTGAACGAACACAGATCCTGTTGGCACCCAATATCTGTTTTCTGGCACTAGTGAGTTTTCCTATCACAATTTCGTAGGTGAAATGCAAATTTACATGGTGTTTCAGTGACCTGAAAGAAGAAACACAGGAAAACCAGTGTTTTTTTTTTCCGAGACCAGATCATTGCAAAGTATGTGGTAACCGACCCCATTAGATAAAGTTGTATAATTATTTACCTGGTGTATTTAGTGAGAACCTTGTGGTTGAAATTGCCTCTAGTTTGCACCCTGTCCATTCTAACAGTTGCCATTTTTTTGAAACAACATTTTACACCACTTTGAATGTCACCGATTTACCGCTGCTCGGCACTGCAGAGTACAAGTGTTGCCAATAACCACATTAATTCTCTTCCAGGGGAATCCCGATCAAAGTCATAAGCACTGAATCGTCCCGCCCACACGCTGGGATCCTGGAGTGCTTTTAAAATTATACATGTATGTATGTCTAACTTTGTACAAAAGTACACTACCTATATGTTTGCAGCCCAAAGAAAGGCTAAAAAGTGCCTCATTTAATGACATTTTAAGAAAAAAATATCAAATGCAGCTTTTTTTTAAATTTGGTTTCACTTCTGCTTGCAGAGTACATGAAATTCAAGCTTTATGTGGTACTGTACCATACACAGTATTCAATAGTAATAACGTGGTAATGAGGACCCACCCTAGTTTTCTTCCTAAGGTAGTTTCAGGTTTTCAAATTAACAAAACCATTTCCTTGCCTATGTTTTTTCCTAACCAGTGAACTCCAGCAGATGTAAAAAGTGTTTAAATTCTACCTAGACAAAACTTAAATATATAAGACTATGAGATCATCTGTTCATAAATTACGGTACATTGCAAACAGGCTTATCTTCATCAAAGCTGTCTATTACTTGATGAATAGTTTCCTATACAATTCTTTCATACCAGCTAGCTGAGAAGCCCCTCTGGTAGACGGAAAGCACATTTCATGCGAGGAAAAGCTGCCCCTATTGCCCTTCTTGGAAATGTACCCATTTCAGAAATTTGTAAGGCTGATATTTGGAGATCTGTTCATATGGTCACCAGACTATGGTGTCTGGACAGACTCCAGAGCAGAAACTCAAGCAAGGTAGATATCCTTGAGGAACCTTTTCTGGTGATTGCTAGAACTTTTTTTAAATTCCATGTCAGCTTATTTATGGGATGGGTTTGCTATTCAATCAAGCAATCTTTATTCGGATAAAAATATCCATGCTATTCTATTCAGTGCTTATGACTGATGATGAGAATCTCCTGGACGAGAAGGGAAACGTAATTCCCTATAATCCTAGTTCTCTTTCAGGCAATGCTTAATTTTTAAAAGAATGAGTGCCAGTGCTTGAAGCTCTGCTCAGAAGCCTGCGGCGGAGCAATTAAACATTGGTGCACCAAATACCAAGGCTTGTAGTCTTAAATTAACCTCTTTATCTCAGTCTTGCTGCTTCCTGTTTTCTCTCCTTGTGACAGTTTTATCACCTTTCTCTTCCTCCGTCTTTCCTACCTGTGTTTTTCCCTCTCTTGCATTCAGTAAATATCGCAGCTAAAATTATTCACTGCTTCCAGGGAAATTCTCATTCATAAGCAACCCTCCCACCTCCCCGGACAAGAAGTATTACAGCTTTCACCAAGGATCCTCTGATATTCCATAAAAATGACCTGCCCTAACTATTACCTGTGTGGCATGATGGGATGCAGGGTGTGTTGTGAAGTTCGTATAGGCAGAGTGCCTTTTTTCTCTCTCTCATATACTTTGCCTTGCAGCGTATTGGCTAACCTCATCAGTGACTCATTTTTGTGTAATTGACATCTTTAAAAAAAAAATGAAAGTTAAATAGATGTGACAATTTTTGACTTTACTTTAGGTTGCAACATAGTGTACTTTTGTACAAAGTTAGAAATATGTACATATATATTTTTAGACGTGCTTAAGGGATCCCCGTGAGTTGGTAGGGCTATTTAGTGCTTAGGACTTGATGAGGATCCCCTCGAAAATAGCCACCTTTAATAAAAAAAATTACAAATGGCAGAGAAAAATAGCTGAAAACCACGAGGCTTTGAACTGCCGACATCCATTAAGGGGTGTGAAAACACTCCATGACATAAGCACTGGCCTCAGCAAGCTTATTGGGGATGGGGGTTGGGAGCGGAGTAGGGTTGGAAAGGGCCTCCTAGGTACTTCTCCGCACGGGGCGCTGCCCCCTTCAAGGCCCACCCCCCTCCTCACACTGTGAGACTTTTGTTCAGGTTGGCAGGTATGCAGTTGTGAATTGTAAACTTCATAGGCAGTTCCAGATTGCACCTGTTTAAAGTTACAGGCAGTGTACATACATTCTGTAAAGGGACTGGTTCTATTTGTTAAATCGTATAAGGTACTTGCTGCTGTGAGCACTTTGCAGGTGCTGTGGAACGGAGTCCTGTACTGTTGTACAGCTTCTATCTACCTAGTTGCTCCATACACTGGAACAATTAAAAGATTACCTAAGTGAGGAAGATAGTTAACTAAAAGCACTTCCTACTGTAATGCACTTGTGGTCTAAAGTTTAATCTGTTCATGCACTCGAGGAGCCCATGCTTGAATATATGGTAGAGCAATAACCGAACTTACCAAATCTAAGACATTTGAATCAAGCAAGCTAATATCTCTGTTGGCAATAAAACATATCTCACTACACCACACTTTTATGCAACCAGCTTAGTGCCAAGGACCATACAGATGTCATGAGCGTCAGTCTTTAAATTGTAATAAACCTACTCCGAAAGCCTCAGCCCTCGTTGAGATTGCATTACTTTAAACCATGCTCAAGAATCCACACTCTCCAAACCTCTAATAACCTCTAGTGACTATAGTATGTGCTCACTTGCATGCATCTACGCCAACTGATTTTTATCGTAGGCTGTTCAGCAGGAATCCCTGTCACAGTGGGCAGGAACGTCAAGTAAAAGTAGACTGCTAAATCAGGGAGCTACTACTATTGAGTTAAACGGGCGACCTATCCCTGCACACATTTGTTAGGGTGCTCCTCACCACAGAAGGACGGATGCCAGTGTTCAAGGTGGGCTCCATTGGAGCCCTTCAGCGATTGGTGTATTGTTGGTATGTACCCCAAATTAATTCCATGTCAACTGCTGATGTCACAAGACCATGTTTTGTTTGTAGGTTAGACTGCTGTTTTTACTACCCCTATGTCACATAGTCTGAAAATGAGAGCGTTTGTTAGCAACTCTCATGTTTTCAGTTTTCTGCATGTGTCTTCAATTTTCATTGCCATCCCTGTTTGAGTGTGTGTGAGAAAGGGATACCCTTTCATCAGAGTAAACCAGCTTAATGTCAGCATCTTACTGAATTGGATAGGCAGGGAGGATGGGGTGTGTGTATATATAACAGTAGCTGCATGGTTTGGCACAGTGACATTTTTAGGTCTCGCCTAGGCAGCGTTTGTGCTGGCTCCTCCAGACATGCTGTATTCAGGATATGGGCATGAAGTCCAACCCACTTTCTGCTCATCTTTTTAATTGGCTTCTGTTACTGTCCTTTGTAAATGGTGGCTTTTCATTGGTGAAAGGCTTAGTAGTCCCTCCTTAGTACCGCCTTTCCTTTTTTTGTCACCTCCTGTGAGGACTGCTCCTGTTATATGTGTTGTTACTCCAGATGTTTTAACCACAGCCTCTGAGCACTATTTTGTTAAATCACTTTCTTCTGCCTGCCGTTCCTGGCAGGACACACCCCCGCCCCATGCTTTTTTTAACTTAACCAGTCTGGCACGCCTACGCTGCATGCCATGCCTTTCTTTTGTTATTTGGAGCTGCATTTTTTTTCTATTTATCGACTTTTGAAGCAATCGCTGCACTCGTGCTTTAGTTTAAGATGTTTAAAGCGTGGGTGCCGCCATTGTAACAAGAGTGAATAGAAAAATTATGTGGCTGCACGCCTTGTTTTTAATGTATTTACTTTTCTTACAATCTTCTAAAACTAAAGCGCTACAGGCGCTATTGCTTAAAAAATAAATAAAAGAAAAAAGCAATAGCTCTCGCATTACAGAAAGTTTGAGCTGTTGGCGTTGCATTATTTTTAGCAATGCCAATAGCTCAAACTTTCAGTAATGCGAGACCTATTGCATTGCAAATGCTTTTTATCTTTTCAGCCAGAAGTGCAGCAATACACTCTCGGGCAGACTTGAAAAAACAGCCATGCACTCTGGATGACCCTAGTGCTACGAGACCAGACGTTAGACGTCTGCTGTCCAAATACTGACAATACAGTCTCGAGAAAGGGACATACTAGGCATTAAGTAGTGAGGTTTAGTCAGTGGTTGCAGCAGGGAGTATGTTTTTATTTGAGATAGGTTGTGGGAATTTCTGGTAGCAGTGTTGCGATTTCCAGAGAAGTTGTCTTTTTCTGGCTGCCCCAAGGGCGATATGGCGCTAATGAGTTTCAGGATAAGTAGGCTTTCGTTTTATTTTTTAATTCTGCCTTTAACTTGCTTTTTAAGTTTCATTTATTGTGATGAGAAAACTGTTCTTGGGAGCAAATGCAGATTGCTGTGTATACTAAACCCTGCACATTACATACTGTATAGACACCAAGTTTAATATCTTTATTTCCCTATAAAATTTTGCAATTAGAATGGATTCATCCATAGAGCAGGTGGCCGTCCTTTTGTTTTCTGGAAACTTATGAGCAGACTGTCCCATCTATGGCAAGAATTACTGGTGAGTTCTTGCCTGGCATGCTGTATTTTGCCAAATGGCACAGGGCGCACCATGTCTTCTTGTGGTGGGTGCCACACATGCCATAGTTTTCTGCCTCCACCCAGAAGGGGAATCCCTGCCTTATTTTTAGCCTTGCTTTGTCATCCTGTAGGCTAAAAATAAGGCAGGGATTCCCCTTCTGGGTGGAGGCAGAAATCTATGGCATGTGTGGCACCCACCACAAGAAGACCTGGTAGGTAGTGCCATGGATAACGGCCTGGGAGAAGAGAGTCCTAATGCTGAACCTTTTGCCTCACTCCGAATATCCTGTCAGCCCTCTCCAAAACACCCAGCCTTCATTATTGTCTGCTCGATCTCGGCCCAGTCATAACCCAAATTGTCTTCACCATGAGACGAACGAGGAATCTATGTTGCCTGCTCTACAGCCCAGTGGCAGGCAACATAGATTCCTCGTTCGTCTCATGGTGAAGACAATTTGGGTTATGTCTGGGCCGAGATCTAGCTGACAGATGTTGTTGCATAATGTAGTTTCAATGTTTCAATTTATCTGCATGTAGACTAAAGAGCAATTTCTTTCTTCAAATACACGCTTTGTTCTAAAACAAGTATACTAAATCTTGTTCTTTTTCTTATTACAACAGGAAGTCTATGTTTGGAAATGCTGAACGAAAAACTCCTGTGAAAAAGCTGGCAGCTGAATTTTCAAAACTCAAAACCAAAACCCCGAAGAACTCTCCAGTGAAAGACGAGCTGTCCGACTCTTTGTCTGAAACCTGTGCTGAGCGAAAGCTGCGAAGCAAAGAGACTCCCGAGAGAGTGCAGCCCGTGATCGAGAGCCCTCTGAAAACGTGCCCTTCTGGCAAGGGACACAATGCTCCGCTCGTGGACAGAGGCCTCCTCCGGGACAGCGAAGAGCTGCCGTACCTCGCTACCACAGAAATGTACTTGTGCCGGTGGCATGAACCTCCCCCGTCCCCCTTACGGGAGCCATCGCCAAAGAAGGAGGAGAGTGTCGCAAGTAAGAGAGAAACTGCTCGCAGTTGTGGCATACATCTACCACACCTCCACACTTGTAGGAAGAGCGGGGTTTCTAGCTTTCTCCCAGTAAATGAGCTCTCCTGTGCAGTGCAAGGTTATGCTTTCAGGGTGTGCCCACCCGCCCATTATCTGATACTGGCCCTTGCACGAGTTGCTATGTCCCTGGGCTTGTGGCTGGCTGTTCTTTCACACACCCTTCTTTATCGTCCTGCCGGATCAAATTATGGATTTTTTTTGCCACTTTCTTCCCTGGAGCACCAATTTCATGTTGACTATTCCCATTTTCCTGAGTTCACAGGAATGCTGGTGCGATTTTTCTTTTATTCCCTCCATGGTTGTCTGCAGCATTAGTGTTCGCCCAGCAGCAGTGTAGAGTTCATGTAGCCACATTCAACATCTTCACATCCTGGGTGCTATCGCTGTTTGTTATGCTTCAATGCATGAGACCCGTTTCATATCATAGAAACCATACAAGCGGGCAGCCTTACCATACCCGGATCTGAGGAGCTTTATTTTATTTGGCTCCAAAGTGTTGCCAAACGAGGGTTTGTTCCTGATCAGAGTATTCTGGTTCAAAAGAAGATCCTATTTGAGGATTTTTCATTCTCGAAAGCACCAAGTCTTTATTCCGTCTTAAAGGAAACGTTGCTTACTGTGTGATTAGGGGGCACCTAACAGCTTTTTGGTTCATATTCGTGCTGGAAGCCCTTTTCCGTTGATCGTGTAAGGCCTGCAGTATGCTAGGCAGTCTGTCTCCGGGCTGGCCATCCCACCCAGTGGTAGCAGTGTGCACTAACCTGCAGGTAATGTGATTTCAGGTCTGTTTGGGGTTTCACTCTATGCCATCTGCGGCTGCGAGCACTGCAATGCAAGGAACTCGAAGTCACCTGGGGACAGAGCGGCTGGATACCACACTAACTGCATCACCTGCGGGAGTTAGCCCCCCAGGGGAGCCTGCAGTCTGCCCACTGTGGTGGGTGGCCACCCTGCCTCAGAGAGCGAGTGAGACGAAACCCGAGCCTGGAGAAAAAGCAAGACTGCTTCAATAGCCCTGAGCAGGCCCTGGCTACGAAACGAGCTGCTGAATTAGATCATATCAACGAGGTCTGCTGCCGGTGAAAGGTAATGAGGAATCTGCTGCATTGTGATATGTTAGTGATTTGCTGCTGCCAGGCACGCAGGGCATGTGAGGCAACACCAGGTGCTGATTCTTCCCAGTATCTCATGGGCCAGAATTTTAAATACCTCTAAAGCAAGCAGAGTCTGAGGTCAGCCCCTTGAAGATGCCAACTCTGAGTTAGCACCTGGCTTGAATGACTAAAAAGTGTTGATGTAGGAATCCTGGAAATCTGAATTGATTAAACGCTGCCAAAAGAGCAGTCACTGACCCCCCAACCCCCCAATCGCCCCAAAAAGTACTCGTGCTTACAGCAGAAAACACAAGTCCACCTCCATTCTTTTTCACCACTATGTGGTAGGAATCGCCTTATATGTTTGTGATGATAGATGTGTGAAATATGTTCGGGAAGTTTGCTGCAGTTTGTTCACTTTCGTGGGCAGGACTTTTAGAGGAGCAGTAACATTTGAAGCTTAAATTTGCATTTCAGAAATCTATTCGATGATTTCTTTGCTAAAGCAGCTCACAAGGTAAACATACCAGGTATGCACTGCTCCCTCGGTTCTAGGGACAAGCTGTTCGGTATTTGCCTGTTCATTGGTATCTGCTTTTTATGTACGCACAGTTGTGAGGCTAGAGCGCTGCAGAGTTCTATACAACACCAGCTATGTGTGTGATTCGTGCTCACTTCAAATGTCCATGTGTGGTAAAGTCTTACTGGGGCATGGTTCCTATCATTTTGAGATCTACAATTTTCAGATACCTTGGAACGGCTTTTTGACACAATTCTGATATGTGCAGTAACTGCAGGTTTGAGGCATGTCAGCTGTAGATCACATGCTTTGCATAAGTCTGCCATCTAGTGTTGGGTCCGGATGTTTGCACTTTGTTTTTCTTTGAAGAAGTCTTTTCCAGTCAGGAGGTAAGTGACTCCTCCTTTCGGTGATAGTGCGCATGGGCATCGACTCCAGTGTAAGATTGTGTTTTTTAATCCGAGTGTCTGCATTGAATACCAGTTGTGAGGTGATACTGTCCAGGTTTATTTCAGAGACCAACTTGAATTTGTAGGAGGATTTGGTTTTTGAAGAAGAGGAATTCAGTTTTGGTTGGGTTGAGTTGTAGGTAAGCACTGGCAATCTGGTTCTGAGTGAGATTGAGGCCGGTTTGAGTTGTTGAATGTGGTGAGCAGTGATGATTTTCAAATAGAATTGTCACACGCACATCAATGCTGCCGTTAGAGTTCCAGTGGGTTCCATTTAGACCGTAAACATTTTAGGAGGGTTTGAGCCCTGCGATACTCTGCAGGATAAAGAGTAGTTCAAGGATAAATTATTGGCGATGTAGGTGGACCATGTCATGAAAGTCCATCACTGTTTATAGTTTGTGGATCATTACTGCTTAGTCAACTGTGTAAAAATCTGCAGACTGGTCGAGTACGGTAAGAAGACCAGGATCATTCTTGTCGGTAAGTGAATAGTAGGAGTCTTTGTGCTGCATTCTGGTACGACCAAATTGGTAATCTCTGAAACCCGTTTAAGTATATAGACTCTGTTGCTCTGTAATTTTTTTTAGATCAGTGGAAGGCGAGTGAAGGGAAGGTTGGTGAAATTAGCAAGGACAAAGGTGGTTTTTTTCAGAGGCTAAAGGAAGGCAAAATCTGTCTTTGAAGGAGGTGTGTCAAGGAGCTGTGTATTGGCATCTCTATGGAGGGTTCAATCAGTCAATGGATATAAATATAGCACAGGAATCCGTGGTGCTGGGGGCACATGGGGATCAGTCAAATGGCCAGGTCTTAAGTACCCCTTGGAATTCCAGGAAAGTAGGAGGTTCGTAACTGCAGGGAGAGGTTTTTCATGACGTGAGGCAGGAGGAAGAGAATCCTCCACTTCTGCTGCAGTGGATGAGGGAGGGAAAGGGACATGGAGCATAGCTCTCCGAAAAGATGGTGAAAGCTAACGAGTTGGCAATATAGGCATATTCATGGTTGAGTAGTACCTTGTATGGAAAGATCAGAAGTTTGAATTGGCATCTTTTCTGTACGGGGAGCCAGTGGAGTTTTTTGAGGTGGGAGGTGATGGGGTTCGACGAGGGAGGTTGAGGATTTGTCTGGCTGCTGTGTTCTGTATGGTCTGAAGTCTCTGTAGGAGGTGGATGGAGATCCCAGCGTAGAGAGCATTGCCATAGTCCAGTCGGCTGGTGATAAGGTGTGATAGTGTGTCTGGTTTCCTGGCGAGCCACTAGCAGATTCTCCTTAACATGCGTAGAGTGAGGAAGCAAGCGGTTGAGACTGCGCTAATCTGGGACTTCATTGTCAGTTTGCTGTCCAGGATGATGCTGAGGTTTCTCGTGTGTTCTGCACAAGTGGGTGATGGTCCTAAAACTGGGGGCCAACAGGCGTCGTTGCCGAAGATGAGTTCGGCGTCGTTGCCGAAGAGGAGTTCTTCCGTCTTATTAGAGTACAGATTCATGCAGTTGTCGTTCATAAATGTTGCAATGCTCATCATGTACCTGTTGGTTCTGGTGGTAGTGGGGGGTGGGTTTTCAGAGAGGAATAGGATGTTTGGTGTCATCTGCACAGGATATGATAAGTCTGTGGGATCGGACGATGTCTGCCGGAGGGTGAGGTGTCATGTAGATGTGGAAGAGGGTGGGGCTGAGGGTCGATCTGTGGGGGGGGGGGCTGCAAATGATGTCATTGGGTTTGGAGGGAAATGGTGGTAGGTCGACCTCTTTAAAATTCTTTTGGTGAGTAAGGAGGTGATCCATTTGAGTGTGTCTCCTTGAATTCCGATGTAGTGTAGTCTTTTAAGGAGTATGTGGTGGGATATGGTGTTGAAGACTGCCGAGAGGTTGAGGAGGATCAGAACGGCCATTTCTCTGGTTGAGAAGGGCTCGGATGTCATCTTTTATGGCTATCAGAGCAGTCTCTGTACTGTGTTTGCTGCGGAATACAGACTTAGAGGTGTTGAGGAGTTGGTTCCATAGGTTTCATGAGTTGCCTGTTGATGGCTTTCTCCGGGACCTGGGTGGGATGGGGAGTATGGAGATGGATCGGTCATGTTTGAGTTTGCTGCGGCTGGCTGATGACTTTTTGAGTAGTGGTTTGGCCACTGCTTGTTTCCAGTCTTCGGGCAAAGTGGCTGTGCTTAAAGAGGTGTTGAACTAAGTGGTGAGTTTGTGGCTGATCCTGTGACTTCCAATATTGAAAATGTGGTGTGTACAAGAATCCGGGTGAGTTCCTGAATGGACGGTGCTCATGATGGTGGTGTCCTGGGGGCTGAGTGGGTTCCATGTGATCTGCAGTTAGTCGGAACTGGTGGTGGTGGGGGGGAGAGTGTAGGGAGTCTGTCTGCGTGGGCTGGGGTTCAAAGTTTCTGTAGAATGGTGTTGATCTGGTCATGGAAGAAGTTTATGAAGTTGTCGCTGACTTCTTGAGAGGGGGTTATGCTGTTTACTGGGGCAGTGGGATTGGAGAACTTCATGTAGAACTTGAAGAGTTTTTTGCTGTGGTTAGAGCTGGAGTTTTTCTGACCGACTAGGGCACTTTTCCTCTCATAGTATTTTTTGGTAGTTGGTGAGAGAGGGTTTGATGGTGGTTCTGTCGGAGGTGTTCTTGCTTGCACGCCATCTTGTCTCTAGTCACTTTAAGTCTCGTTCTCAGTTCTTCAGTGTACATCTTGCTTGCTTGGTGGACCTGATGTGTGTTGGTCTTGATGAAGCGACACTGTTAGTTATCCAGGTGTTGACATTTTTGACACTCTGGTTCAGGTTTGTGGTGGTGTCTAGGTTGGATGTGCTGAGGGTGTTGATCCACTTGGTCTGTGTAACTTTGTTCCAGCTACGGTGGGGGTGGTGGTGGTTGTGGCACGTGGGCTAGAGAAGATGGAGTGGTCGGTCCAGGTGAGTTTTGTGAAGTGGCTGTATTTGACTAATTCACTGGCAGTTAATCTGGGGTCCAGCATGTCACAGGGATGTCACATGGGCTAATGTTTTCTTGGTAGGTGGTGGTGTCCTTGAGAGTCTGTAGAGGATATATATGGGGAGATTGTAAGATATTTTCAGTCGATGAGAGGTGTTGGTGATAAGGCAGATGTCTGGCTGGTGTCATTGGTGCAGGCTGATATCTTGGTGAAGAAGTAATTCTTGGTACTACACGTGTTGATTTGAATGTGACTACAGGAATTGGCAGGTACTTGGTGCAGTGCCTGACTTGCATGAAGATGGCTTTTCTTCTGTTTGTGGATTTATCCAGGAGGATATTGTGGAAAGAGTGTTTGGTTTGAGATCACCCAGGGCTTTGGCCCATCTCCATTTATTTTCTTGGCTGCGAATGGTACGCTTGCTCCTGGTGAGCTTTGCTCCCCTGATGGTAACCTTTGATCCTATTGAAGTCCAAGCAAGAATAAAAGCCTTCAACTCAGGAAAAAGCACAGCATCTCTACTGAATGTCTGTATATTTCCATAGACCATAACAGTTTAGAAAAAAAAATAGGTATTTTATCAATATTAGACTAAGTTCTGCTCTGGTTAAATATTTGGCCATTACTGTATCCTCTGGCAGAGCACTCTCTGTTTAAATTGCTTTGTTTTAAACGGTATTCACTTTGAGAAAGACCAGATTCTAACGGGGGTCACCATTTATGCATCTATTTTGTGTGCTTGCTGCTGTTTGGAAATAGTGCATATTGAACTTGCTTAGGGTTTTTTGTAATTTGGGGCTCAAACAGTACAAAACTAGTGTTACAATGACAACAAAAATCATTTGAGCTTGTAAGAACGCATTCAACAGAAAAGTACAGTAAAACAAACCATGACAAGGAACACACAATTACTGTACCACAGTTTTTTTTGCATTATTTTTAGGTCTTGCCTAGGCAGGACTTGCGCTGTGTCTTTGAGACATGCCGTATTCAGGTATGTACTTGAAACTCCCCCCCCCCCCCCCCCCCCCCCACACACACACACACACACTTTCCACCCATCTTTTTAATAGGTTTCTGTCACTGTCCTTTGTAAATAGAGGCTTTTCATTGGTCAATATGCTTAGTAGACCCTCCTTGGTACCGCCTTTTCTCTTCTTGTAACCTCCCATGAGGACATCAGTAAGGTTTAATTACAGTGTAGGAGCACTATTTTGTTAAATGTCTTTCTCCTTGCTAGACAGGACACGCTCTCCTGCAACGCCTTTTTTTTTGTTCGTGTAACCAGCAGCGCTGCACTCCTCAGCTAAATTTTATTTATTTTTTATTTATTTATTTTGAAAGTTTTATATAGCGCGAACAAGATCTTTGCAGATATCAGAGCGCTTTAAAAAGCCGGTAATACCAACAAGAGAGTGAAATTAAACATAATAAGTGGGAAGGGTAGGTAAAAAAGGTTTTTTTTCTATTTAACTTTTCCAAACGTGTCCGCATTGTTTTTTATTTTGTCTACTTATTAACTTTTGCTTTAGCTTTTAACATCTTAAGCTAAAGCGCAAGTGCCGCAATTGGATCAAAAGTAAAGAAATAGAAAAAAAGACAATGTTTTTTTCTATTTCTTTACTTTTGAACCAATCACAGCACCCGAGCATTAGCATAAGATGTGTAAAGCTAAAGCACGAGTGCCACGATCCATTTGCAATGCGATAGCTCTTGCATTACTGAAAATTTGAGCTGTTGGTGTTGCATTAATATTAGCAACGCCAGCAGCTTTAAATTTCAGTGATGCGAGACCTATTGTATTAATGCTTGTTGCATTATGCAGTCAATGTGGCCACTTAAACCGTCTGTGTGGCACCTTTTTTTTCCTTCTTCTTTTTGGTAGAATTGTACTACAGCAGTTGGATTGTTTTTACCTCAAAATATGTGCAGTTGATTTTTGTGGCAGTTATTAGATTGAGGACAGTTTTTGAATTGAACCCAAATGTTAAGTGTTGGTTTTACCACCGACTCCAAGGCAGTAAGACAGAGGGCCAAATGCTAAAAGGCATTCAAAACGAGCTAATAATGCCTCATTTTAACCTGGCAGAAACTCGGTGGGATCCATACTTAATTGTTATTGCACTTTAGCAAAATGTTTCATCGCCGCCCCCCAAGTGAACTCCAGTTAATGTTGTTTTTGTTTTACTCATTTACGTTCCCTGGCAATGGCATGTTTTTTCTAGACTTTCTGAAAGTGGAAGACTTCACCTCTGACAAGAAGTACTACTTGTTCAACTTTGCAGAGCTTCCTTCAACTTTAAAGGTTTGGCTGGCTTTCTTCCCCTACTTATGTACCGCTGTTTCTGTAGGTGTATACAAAGGTTGCAGCAGAATAGCTCCTCGAAAATGTCACTGCCTGAAAATTCTCGTACAGGTACCAGCATAGCAAATTTCTCTTGAATTTAGAGATGTCCCACACGAGCGGGTGTAGGAACTGACTAAAAAGCAGCTGAACTAGGGATTACAAACTTCCACTTTGTTTTCTGTCGTCTGCAGAGCATGAAATAAGAAGAAAGGGTTATAAGGTAAGGATTCTGAGTCCAAGATGTATGGCTGCTCGTTAAGATCCCATGCTGCAATGTTTCTGCCATCTGAAGCGGACATTTTATTGACCAGAACTTATATACTCCGCTGTCTGCAGACGCCCCCCCTTCCCACACACACATCTTTGATGCATCAAAAGAGCATCTGTGCTTTGGTGTTGATTTATCATGCCATCGGGAAATCAATACACTAGTTTTACACTCTAGATTCCCCCCCCCCCCCCCATAACTCCGCTGGTGATAACCTACGTTAAGGGTCCAAGTGAATATAGTTGGGATGGGCATACACTTGTAACAATTTTCACTCTAAACAGCTCAGCCATATTGGCCTGTCTAGGGAATACTTCTCAAAAAGCATTCAGTCTTACAAGACCTGATACTAATGTTTACCCTCTGTGAGTAACCACTTAATGTCACACTCCCGTTGACTGCTTCTCTGTATTCGAGCTCAGAAAAAAAAAATTCTTACCTTACCCATTGCCCTATTTCCTCCAAGACGTGTTCTCGGTCCCTATGGAGTGTCAAGAGGCCCAGGATACCCCCCACCCTCCCTCCCCCCCCACCCTATTTCTTTCACTTTTTTTAGGTAAGAAAGCAAAAATAGGCAATTATTCGATATTATTCTATACATCTCCTGTATTTTACATTGCCCTTTGTATTGGTACATATCTTTTTATCGAGCACCATCACATTCACCAGAGAAGGGTATTGATGTACAGGGAAATAGATTTTGCCCGCCCCTTCAACCTACCCCGCAATCGGGCGATGTCTTTAGATAAGAAGCTGGGTTTTATAACCTGGGCACTGAAATCACGTGGCGGTGGCAAGACCAAGTTATGCGTCCCGGATGACAAAATTGTGCATCAAGAAAAGATCAAAGAAAATGGCATAATTTTGTTAACAGAATTATATACACATTTTAACAACTATTAATACTCCGGACAAAGTTTTAACTTGTTAGTAGCATATTAATAGCAGTCTAAAACAAAAAGTTGACCATACAACCGTTTTAAAGGGTCCGCCAATATGCAGAACCACCTGTTCTTTTTCTATAGTAAACTTCTATATGGTTGAGCTAGAAATGCCTTTTTGGTAAAATCGAATTATGCGTATGCACCAAATCCATTATCATACAAAAACTGACTTGCTGCAGAATTGTGTAATTCCGATGCCACTCATTGTATTATTCTGGGTTCCGGTTACACGGGAATATTGGAGCCACAACCCCCCTACTCCTGCTTATGTCTTGCTTGATACGTTGGCAACAGTAGGGCTTTATGATCCATCTGTTTGAAAACACAACCTCTCCTCACTCTCAATATAGGAGGACTTACTGGCATTCTATAAGTTCTTGTGGTGGATCGTAATAGACCTAGCAACTGTATGGAAGCACCTGTCACCTGGAAAGTTCCATTCTTTGGAATAGAGTTGGTCTACAGCTCTTGAAGGAGAATTGGGAGAAGCACATTTCAGGGAGTCAAAAGGAATTTTTCATCAGTGTAACATTTTTAGCCAAATAAAGTGAAATATAAAATATCCCATATTCTTTCCACAGGGCCAGATTGTCGCTTTTTGCCACTCTGACCTTTCCCCCTTAGTTAAATAGTGGATTGCTTTCAGAACAGAATGGGCTTCCATGACTCATCCACGCCCCTAGTAGTCCATTCGAACACATTGCCTCTGGCAGTGTGGGTCTGCTTTAATCTTTTTGCCAAGGTCGATTTTTGTCTTCTGTTACGGCCCTGACTTAATATGCACGTTTTTGGATGTTTGCCACCAGAAGTAACTGTTATATTGTACATAAAAAGCATTAGAACCCGTTTCCCACTGCACATGGGCAGAAAACGTCATTCTTAAGGGTCATAAAATGAAATGGGTGTAGGCTTGTATCTGCTTTCACCTCAATTGATTGGTTGGTTTTATTTGATCCTGTAGTATCATACAAGATTAAAACAGCTGACCCGTGTTTCGTGCTATTACACGTGATTTTCCGACTTTCTCAGAATTTAGAGGTCGAAGCCATGGATTGCCAAGTGAAGGTAAACCAATGTGGTGAAATTGATTGTGTCGCCACTTTATTTTTATGAAGGATTTTGGTAAAAAATGGAGGACTGCCGGGGAGGAGACCTGCACTAACGCCATTTACACCAGTCGCAAACCTTGAGTAAGACGCACAGATGCTTCACAAAGAAACCCTCCATAATTCTGCTTTTAGCTCTCAGCTCCTCCCTGTGGGATTTCTTCTTTGCAATTTGCAATGAAGATAGTTTTTAGGTTCAGGAAGAAGTTTAAAAACGACCTACGCAAATGGGCTTTTAGGCTGCAGCACAGCTTACTGTTCCTGCTACAATGACCTACGGCTACTAACGTTATCACTTTAGCTGATAGTCCTACATCTTGAACCCAGTTACCACACTTTCCCTCAGACAGCCCTCTGAAGCGAGCTGTGCTTTCTGAATACTCAATGTCCAACAAAAAGTACTATTTTCAGTGTATTTGTCTAAATATTAGCACTAGCATATGTCAGTTTTATCTGTCTAATTATGTGTTTTCGCTATGGGGAGGCAGGGGGTGGAGTGTGCCTCTTAAGCAGGGCTCGTTCTGAGTTGTGGATGTGACTGACACCATTATTGGGCTGCACCAGGTTACTTCAATGTCTTATCATTCCCGTCAGATGAGTGCTCACCAGACACTGGAAAATGGTCTATTGGGGGTTCTAGTGCCCAGTAAATTGCATATTTGGGGACTGAATCTGGTTGGTCTGTGATGGAAGCCTTAAAACCCTTTAGTAAGCTAGCCTTTTTCTACAGAAAGCACTGCAGTGGCATAATAAATTGCAAATAAGGTATGCGTTGCCTTGCCTCTAAATCACTTTACCTCATTTAAAGCTGAAGTTAATTAACCACGGTTAAAGAGGCTGAAGGCTGCCACCCTGCTCCAGATTTGGAGTGAATGGACCATGTGGTAAATTACTGGTATTGAGAAAACAAAACACTATTTAATATTGGTCTGGCTAGTTTACTATTTATCTCGTTTGCATATATAACTTACAAAGTCTGCCTTTAGTTTGAGTTGCTCCTACTATCAGATGTTTAATATGCATTTTAACAAAATGTTGCACAATAGTTTTGGCTGCCAAGTCTGTCAAAGCAGTCGACCTAATCATTTCAGTCACCTTAAATAATTTTCGCATTTATTTTAGTTGTTAGTTTTGCCAGTAGTTTTAATAGTGCATCTGCCATAAGAATCTCACTGCCAGGAGATGATGTAATTGTAAACCACAGAAAGTGTAGTCGGGAGAGAAGCGTGTGCTTGCAGGTGACTCTCATCCCACAGGTAGGCATATTGGAAATCAAATGTACAGAAAGGTCTCGTGACAGTGAAGTTAGAACTGGCCATAACAAGAGAGCTATGGGTAGGTGGGATACCCTTTCATGCAGCACATACGTACACCATTACAACTGTCGACGGTACATGCCTACCTCCTCAACAAAAAGAAAGCTGTCTTTTGACATAATCATTTGGCCACTTCCTGGATGGCATGCTAAATACAGGAGCGTGGGAGGCAGTTACAGTTTTTTGTTTTCCAAGCCCGTTGTAGTTAATGCCAAGTGTTCTTGGTTTAGCCAACACTTAATGGAGATTGCTGACAGGTTATGGAAGCGGATTCAGAGTTTGTCAGAATCCAGGTGCTTTTTATCACTCAATATAAATAACAATAACCTGGGGTATATCATTTATCGGGTGTGATAATTAGCACCTATTAAGGGTTTCTGGGGCCAACATATGGTTTTTAATGCTTACCATATCAAAATTGGCATGTTACAGTAAATATGTACATGTTTCCTTCGTTAAATTCAGCAAATTTCACCTACTAAAAATGTAATGATCGGTGAGATTTTTATTGCACCCGATAATTACTGAATGTGTTAAAAGCCAGCCAACTTGTACTTCCTACCCTTGACAAACGGGCTTACGCAGAGGTCCGAAAACACCAACCCACTTTTAATTGGGGCCTGTAACTGCTTATTGGGAAGACGAGATCAATGTCTCGCCAATCAGATTTATTTTTATGCAGCTTCCTTCACTGAGCCATGGCTTAATCCTAGCATCCTAAATTCAACAATTATGTAATTATTGGCTTTTGTAAAGGCTACGTTTCATTCTTCTGCCATTTGAGAACTTATTTTCAGGATATACTTGGACAGGATCTCAGGAGTTTTTTGAGGCTCAACACCATCGTGACTTTAAGGTGCTCTGCTACGGGTAGGCTTATTTTGTCTTTCAGGAATGTTGAACAAGGTAATGGTAGTGGTCACTTAGCTCTCAAAAGGGACTCAACACCTATCTCTGGGTGTGGTGTTTTTCTTAAAATAAAAAGGGGAAATTTAAGGTTTCAGTTGAAATGTCTACATAGACTGGCTTGTGTTGTGTTACAAAATGCATAATTGTGAACAGAACATTGCCTAGTGGTACCCTTTTCAAGACCCAGAGTACATCACACTGAGTGAAAAAAAGTAGAGAACCTTCATCTAAGTAATTATTTGAGCCCAGAAGTTACCAGTAGATCGGGACTTTGAGCAGTCTGTGAACAAAATGGACCTCTTTCATAATCCTTTTACAACAATTTAAATTGCCCATAAAATTCTGTACTTGTGAATTAGAACATATGTCAACTTCATCAATCAGTTAATATCTAAGTAAGAAGACCACAGGTTCCATAATACGTGGCAGCAACTTTGGGCAACATGTATTTTGAAAAGGGAAGGTAGTCCTGCTGGGTACAGACAACACCACAGCAATTGGGAGAGGAGTTGGCCTAACGACTAAGGCGCTCGACCTCGGACCTGTGGATCTGGGTTCGAGTCTCGGTAACGACGCCAAAACCTCCTGTGATTCTGGGCAAATCACTTAATCTCCCCGTGCCTAAAAAAGTGAGTGTCCTCATGTAAAAAAAACACCGTAACTCGTGCTATGTAAAGCGCTCTGATACCCGATTCGGTTCGGGTCTAGTTCGCGCTATATAAAAATCTACAAAAAAAATATATATATAGCATAGCCAAAGATGGGCGGCATGAAGTCACTGCTCTTTGCAAGGTAACCGTGTTTCTCGTTGTTTGAAATACCTTTGCTTGGCATCTACGATATCATCTGGGGATGCTTATTTTGCTGGTTTGGCATCTTTTCCCCTCAGGCTCAGTCCTTTGAGAATGCTCTTCAGACTAAAAAGGACTTCTTTTAATTTGATGGTGATACATTATGTTGTACAGTCTACCAGCGCAGACACAAATATTGTTACAGCATTGCAAAGCCAGACTCAAAAGGTGCCCTTGAGGCCTACCTAACCATGGAGAATACCCGGATGGTGATCAGCTTTGTGGAGTGTTTTAAAACACTGGCATGCCTAACATTTTATTTGTCAAAACACACATGGTTTATATAAGATTTCTTTCAGCTTCAACAAAGTGAAACTCCCCTTGGTAGACGTCCAACTTTATCACATCAGTCCATGGTAAGCGTCTTTTCTTTGTCCTCTTCTTTGCTTAAAGTTTCTGAAACATTGGACAATATTAAATTCCACCATGCAACGACTATTTCTTCCTCCGGCATCAGCAGTATAGCGCTTGAGTGGTGGTTATGCCTTATTAGGTGCTCGATCTAGTGGTACCCTGCCCGTTTTCAGCTGGCTGTTAGCTAAACAGTCCTTGTGCCGATCAGTAAAGCAGCACTTGAAACCTCTCTTCCTTTCAGTTCTTAAAATCAAACTCAATTCCTTCCTGTTCACTACTTTAGGGTGATTATCACTAGGCCACTTTTCCTACTAAACTACTGCCCACAGTTCTTCCCTTTGACCTCTTCGATCTACAGGAGCTAGCCAGATGAATGTCCAGAGGGATGATGTCTACCTATCCCTGACTACTGGTTTCTTATTCCAGAAAGCATTTGTACTGTAATGTAAACCTATATTCAGGCCTCAAAATCTACTGGCAATCGCGAGTGAATTTTTAGCAGGTCGAGCTACTTTTAGCATTTACTCGACCCTGCTGGTGGGTAAAGTTAAGCTGGAAGAAACAGGTGTTCTGTTCCTTCAGAAAGAAAATGAGCAATTAAAACGACTTTAAATCGCATTTTATCTTGACACATTTGCTAACTGTTGAAGGACAGAGGTCAAATGTCAGTTCGTCTTTTTACTAATTGCCGCTCATGTGTTCCTGGAAAATTGTGGGGGTTTTTCTTTCTCTTTTACAGTTAATGCTTTTTGTCAAGTGAGCTGTTTGACAATTGTGAAACAAAATGCAGTAAAATGTACTTTTTCTCAAAAACATTTGAGCAGCTTGTAAATGAGTAGTACAGGTAGATCAGAAATTATGAAATAACTTTTTTTGTAATTCAGAAGTGTGCTGCAAACAAAGATTGAAATTGGAGAAAAACAAATCAGAACACTTTACTTGGTGATGTGCTAATGGCAAATATTTGCAAAAACGTTATTTCCAAACATTGTACACTATATAGTTTTAAAACCACATGTCCGTGACAAATTCTGTGGCCATTTCAATGTAAAATCTGCTGAATGCAAAAAACAGTGGGTGGATACTTTATGCTTTAGTTATGTATTTATTAACAGTGATAGTTTTTAAACATGATGTGAGAGACATTCTTCGCTAAGCCCTGATGACAAGTCATTTAATGAACTTTAGAGGCAATTCTGCAGTCAAGGGTATCTTGTATGTGTATTTGCATTCTATATGGAGCTAATGTGTAGTCTATTAAATCAGACAAAAGCGTTTTCTGTACAGCAGACGTGCTAAACTTGCGTATTTCAAGGCGCTCTCATATGTGATAAAGAAGAAAATGGCGTCTCAGTGAATTAAAATATTTGCCCAGGATCACATAATTTGAAACCAGTTTATGGGTTCAGAGCATTATAATTGGGTGGAGTAGATTATTTAAGTCACTAGACCTGCAGGTCTAGTAACAATTCTTTTGATTTTTCGAGCCCTGTTCCGTGTTTTTTATTGCCATTCCTCATCAACAACCTTCACCATTTAAATAAATTACACCTCCGTTAATATCCCTACGTAATGCTGGCTGTGATGCTCTGTCCAATGTGTTTTTTTTAATTATGCTCCTTGCCTCCTCCCCCTTTTATCAAAAGGACGTTGACGATATAGGGGTTCAAATATTCGTGCTTCCAACGGCCTGATCTAATGCTCTTGACCCATAAACTGGTCTCATATTGTGTGATCCAAGGCAAGTATTGTATTTCACAGTCCTCTTTTTCTTCATTATCCCATACAAGAGCACTTTAAAATATGAGTTCAGCATTTGTGTTGTAAAAAAAAAAACCAAAAAAAACCTTGTTTGATTTAATAGACTAAAGTTTTGCTCCATGTATAATAAAAACCTAGCCCGCATATAGGAGACACATGATGCCGGATTTTGCTCTTAGTTAACTAATATCATTGTCTTCAGGGCGGGACAGGACTGTTTTAGTTCATATTTAAAAACTCTTACTGCTAATAAATCTATTACTAAAGGTTGATGTGGTAGCACATTGTTATTTACAAACAGACATCTTCCATCGAAATAGCCACAAACGTTTCATGCAGTTGTGCTGACAACTGTATGGCAAGCAATAATGGTGAAATTCTGGCTTCAGCAAATGTTTATCACTTGCACATCACCAAGTAAAGTTTTCTGATTTATTTTGATCCTAATAAAATCTTTATTTCCATTTCACTTTAGAATGGCAAGTAGTTCCCAGCACAATTCTCAGGCAGTCCACCTTACAAAATCCTCTACCTTTGCAGTCCGATAAAGAAAAGTGAACCACAATTGCCAGGATAAAATCAACAGCAATTCATTAGAACACATAAGCTGCCATTTGAACATACAGCAAATGTGACAAAATAATAAAAACGATATTTGAAGGCATCTTTACTGCTCACTCACTTTCTAAGTGAACACAATCTCTTCTTTGCCAGATCGAGTTCTCGCCCCAGACCGGGCCAGTAGCCCCTAAAAATAGAACACCCAGATAAAATCTGACTCGCCATACAAAGTGGGTAAGTAGATGTATTGAGGCCCAACAGATTCGCTGATGTAGTGATCTCACTCATTGCATTCTCCATCAATCTAGGTGAGCAACTTAAAAATCTGGCTTTGTGAAATTGAACATATTCCCCAGACTGTGACATCCTTGCTAAACGTACATTTTAATTCCTTAAATGTATTTCTCTGTCCCAAACGGTTAGTGGAAATGTCTGAGGATGCCTTAGGAATGTTCATGAGCGTATTCATACCTATGCAGGCCAAAGCATTATTTACCAGAACAATTCTAGTTTCATCGGGTCATGCTCAAGGTACCTGTTTACCTGTATGAAACGAATTCACAAGACTAAGGCTCACCTAACAGTGAATGACGTGCTTTTAAGAGTGTAATAGATTCGGGTGCTGTCCTGTTTGAAACTAACCTCTCCCTGGCAGTGAGTGGTTAGTAAAACATGACCTTCAGAAGGCTGCATAGCTTCTGCTCTTTTACCAGCTGCATTGATGTGCGAAAAGTAATGTTCAGTTTTTGTTGTACATGTTCAGTAGTTTGTTTACCGTGAGTAGACCACACTCTAGCAAAGCTTGAACCAATTATGCATTATGTAAAATGAGAGAAATTCTCTACTATCTGGTTTATTTATTCAGAGTTTTATATAGCGCGCACAAGATCTTTACAGATATCAGAGCGCTTTACAGGAACAAGGGTGAGGATAGCAGGAGGGTGACGCAACATAATATTGGGTGCAATATAAAGTTCAATATCATGGTCAGATAGCAGTCATGTGCTGATAAAATATCAATAAACAATCAGGTAAACGGTAATATAAGACGATACTGAGTCTTTGATCCAACTACAATAGAAATCAGGAGAGCTTAGGCTAAAGGGATGGCTTATGACAATATCTAAAAGTTACAAAGAATAAGGGGTAGGGACATCGAGTTTCAGCAAACTAACGAGAATAGTTTAATAATAGGTGGTTAGTGAGTAGCATAATAGGATCGACTGATCATAATAGAATTATGACAACCAAGAAGGATAAAAAGGATCACAATCAGGAAAAATATGGTATTATTTGACATTAGACAATCAGGTAGCCAATTATACCATTGCGGTGCGGTGGTTCATGGACTGTTGCAATGACCTGCAAATGGCAAAGACCCAATGGTATCTGCCTCTCCCCGGAAAGAAAAGGTATCGAGCCAATTGTAAAGAATCTCAGCTGGGAAGTTGTACTTTCTGTCTGCAAAGCGAATATATGCCATTCATGTTGAATTGAACTTGTATATGAAGGAAATACAAGCTGGGTGATATGGTACCAAATAAAGTTGGCGCTCACTCTTGACGGTACTGTTACCTCTTTATTATGGTGCTGTATACATGAGTTAGTATACAGCGGGAAACTCCAAATGTAAAGATTACCTGAAAATATGGGACGTGGTCTACATATCTTGTAGTATCAGTGCAGAAATGTGCACAAAGTGAAATGTATATCGGGCAGTGGGAAAAGGGTGCACTTATCGATAATCTCTCACTGTGAGACTGCGTGACCTAGTCAATAATAAGAAGGCCCAAGAGCAAAGCACCTACCTCCATGCCGGTTGTACTTGCGTCCGGGCCTGCATGAGAGGGTGTGTTGCATTGAATGGGGAGTCCGGGATATGAACACTGCAACTATTGCTGTTGAATAGTCTACCAATTTAGATATAACATTTAATAGCTAATGTATATTGAAATGGAACTTGACTGGAATTATGTCAAGCATTATCTGCAGACTTACACACTCCATCCCATGTGGACAAGCATATGTGTGGTATGGATATTTCTCAACCGAAGTTATCTACCAGCACTTTCAGTGATGATATTTGCCGTATACATGTGAGACATTGCTTTTAGAGTTACAATTGCCGTTTTAAAGCCTTCCCCTCCATTCCATGTTTTCTGTAGATCATACATTTTGTACATCACTCCCCACGTGACTACCTACAAGAAGTCACCTGATTAGAAATTAACTACTACTACCTTCTGGCCGGGACGGAAGTACAACCGGCGTGGAGGTAGGTGCTTTGCACTTGGGCCTACTTATCATTGACTGGGCTGGCATTCTCCACAACCGTTTTTATAGGTTGTATATTACTATTACTCACCGATTTCGCTTCACAGGTTACAAAGGGACTCATTGCCTAAAGACAGGTAGGCTTATCTTTACGCCTACCAAGTTAAGACTACTGTGTGAATCACGCAGTCTCAAAGTGAGAGATTATCGATAGGTGCACTGATTTACCACTGCCCCTATATACATTTCACTTTGTGTACAGTTCTGCACTTTCAAAGATATGGATATGTGCACCACGTCCCATTTTTCAAGTCATCATTACGTTTGGAGATTCCCGCTGTATATTAACTCCTGTGATTGCATTAGGCATGAGATGTAGCAGCATGAACTGAAACAGACTTTGGTTGACATAGACATGGAAATTTGGGTCACCACAATACTGTACATCTATGATGTATCCTTTTATCTACACAATGCAAGTGTCTTGTCATTCAGTTGTTTTTCCAGCCCTGAGGAAGTGGTGGGTGTACATCACCCGACCGACGAAACACATGTTGGCTGGACCAGTAAAGAAGAAAATAAAAGCACAAGAATGCTAATACTGTTATGTGCATCTATACTGTATATCACTGATGTTTACTGGCATATGCGTGCTCGGGCTTTGAGTTGAACCTGTATACAGTGCAGGAATTTGGATCTTTTCCTAAAGAATGTAGGCCCAAACGTCATTAAAAGAACCATTGATTTTCGCACTGCATCATATCGTTTGTGGAAAATTGGAAGAGACTGAATATATTTGATCTTAATACTATGGGAGACCACTGTCTTGGAGTGTGAAAGTCAGTGGACCTGCTTGCACCCTATTTTAAGAGTGTAGATAAAACTAATTATTTTCAGTCACAATACAACTATACGTGCTGAAGATTGGCTCTGGTTCAAACAGGTTTTAGATTGATGGTTTTTGATACCAGTTTCCTGTTCGCGACAAACTAGATTTTGTTGACTAGTGTCATGGCTACTTCTTATGGACGATATTGGTCCTCTACAGCATACACACTGCTTGGGTTAATTGTAAGAAAATATTTTTTTATTTCTCCTACAGGAGATTCCCAAAAAAGCCTCTGCATTTAAACCTGTGGGGATTATAACTCCTTATGCTCCTACCAACCCCACCTCACGCTTGCAGACAGTTTCCACAACGTCAAGAAAATCTTAGCACCTAGTGCTGTGTGGCCTATCCCAGCTGCAGAGCTGTGCTTGGAATGTGTTCCTGTTCTTGGAAAAGAAAAGAGGCTGACGAATAGTCATCAGCTTGCAGTTCACAGTAGGGTACCACACTCCAGTTTAGCCTCTGTTCCACAAACGTACAAAATTCCTTTTTACATTTTACCACTGGTTTAGGAATTTTGTCTTCAGTCCTTTAGGTTATAGCTGAAGATTGCCCCCTCACCAGTACGATACCAACAAGACAGTCATGGTGGTAGTGACCACTCACTTAGTAGAAGAAAGTCTAGAATCCTTTCTTAGATTATAAGCGAATTTGGTTATGTCAGTTGGTGATCTGGGGGACCACTAAGTTCACACCAGATCTGTCAGTCAAATAAGCAAAGTGTTTCCTTGTTCAAGGAGAACCCAGTAAGCAGAGTCTCGTAGCATAGTGGAGAAGGACATTTCTCCTCCAGAAAGGATTGTCCTGCTTCTAGAAGCTGCTTTTTACTTGTAAGTTTTCAGTCGAGTCACAAAGAGGGATTTGTGACAGCGATAGGGCCTTTTTAAGGTACAAAATCCATTTTGCGTGTCAGAAAATTCTTTCAGGCTGTTGAACGCACTTTTGCGTTCTTTCTCAATCTTAAATGGGGAGCATGAAAGGGGAGTCAATCAATCATTTGTAAAGTGCACTACATACCCGTGAGGGTCTCACGGTGCCGGGGGGGAGTGGGGGCGCTACTGATCAAACAGCCAGGTCTTGAGTATCCTCCTGAAGGTCAGCAGGTCTGTCGTAGGCTCAGTGGGAGGATGTTCCATGTCTTGGCGGCGAGGTGGAAGACCCCTTCCTATTTAAAATTTGGAAAGGAGAGTATCAATAGTTTGCAACTGTGGTCGCAAACCATTGAGTTTCCGACCTCCAAATCCGGGTAATAACTGATTTCAAAGAGGACATCTTTCCTAGTATTGAAGATTTCATTCCAATTCACAAACCAGTCAGTTTGCAAATTGCACATTTGTGGTTTACGAATGGGAATGATACATCAATGCCCTTCAGTGATGCAAGCACCGTACTTTGCTAAGCTTTGTTTTCATGTTTGACTACTTTTGAGATAGGTGGTCCCTTGAGAACATTACTTAGGTGATTCTCCTGTGGAAATTTACATCAGTGGGGACTGTTTGTACGTGAGGGAATAAGCTGGCATGCTGGACTTTAAAATTTGGTGAATTGTTGATCCTGTGGTTTAGTATTATTCTGAAGAGAAACACAGGAGAAGGTGGGTTTTGGAGAAAATGAGTTGCAGATGAAGGTGGTTCGTTGAGACTACAGAGAAAATGGACTGGTTTCTTTCTTCGCTGGGAGATTGGATTTTGGAAACTGCCCTTTGCATAGATTCTTATTGAAAAAACATTGGTGCTAGTTTCTTGGGAAACCTGCTGAGCAAATGAACTACAGGCCAGGTTCCTTGTGGAGACTACTATTTACTTAACTTTGTTTTCACGCATCTGGCTTGTAGTTTGTTCACGTTGTTCTCTCTTCCTAGTTCTTTGTCGTTGAGGAGTTGTGCCTGTCTTGTTTATAAACTGTAAATCTTTTGTTTTCTGCAGTTCCTTCTTGGAGGGAACATCCGGTGGAACCCCTGATAGACGTATGCCCTTCAGAGATACCAGAGGTATGTAAACCTGAGAGGAACTGTTAATTTTGAGCCTTAGAAGAAGATATCCAACCCATTTCGTACTTGCCCTTCCTCTTCCAGTGCTTTCCAACTACTAGAATGTGACCCCTTTACCACTAACCAACCCCCTGTAACTTTCTTCCCGAGCACTACAACATAACAATAATTGTTCCTCAGAGGAAACTTCGCCCCCTCCCCATTTATTCGCATCCACCCGCCAACTAATGTTCATTCTGTTCTTTTGATTAGTGTTGAAAATGGATATCACAGTAACTACAATACATATTTTATGAGCTTCACGTATCCTTACTGAAGTATCCCAAATTCTGTTAAGTTCTTCACATACCTGCTTTAGCTTCGTTTTGTTCTTGCTTATTTAAATGCAGACTTGAGATGGATTTTTTTTTAACTCACGCATGATCATTTTGCTAGCTTACTTTTTAGGTTTCGCCTGTCGATGCGCATGCGCATCGAGCTTGCGAGCCTATTGCGGCCTAACCACGCTTTAACTAACAAGCAAGGAATCGTGGCGATTCCTTGCAGTGCCCGTGACTTTTAAGCTCAATGCGCATGTGCATTGAGCTTAAAAGCGCGTGCACAGCCGCCCGCATTCCTCCGACACCTTTGAAGTGAAGCTTAGCTTCACTTCAAAGGCCCGGCTTCTTCACACCCACATGCCGCTCTCGCTCTCCCCGCTCCGCCCCCTCCCCTGCCCGCCTTGTGCATTTCTCCTACACCCCCTCCCCACAGCAATGCCCTCCGTCTGTTGTACAATCCACATGCCGCTCTCCCCGCTCCGCCCCCTCCCCTGAGTCATCCTGCCTGCCCAGACTTCTCCTCCCCCCTAATTACATCCCGCTTTCACTTGTTAGTGCATGTCCAGTTAACGGAGCTTCAAAAATACAACGGCGTCACTGCCTTTATCCAATCAAGAAGGTACGAGTGCTGGCAGATTTTACAGGGGTGTCCTAAACGTTTGTATTTTTTATTGGTCTAATAAATGGGGCTAGATTTGTCGGGCATAACTCCCCGCCGTCCTGAAGACTAAAAATCTACACGACGCTAAAGTAAAATAACTTTTATCTTTTTTTCAAGTAGCAGAGTACCAATTGTTTGGTGCAGGATTTTTTTTTATCCCCACCACACTGAAAAAGCCAAAAGCATATATGTTTTAGCATGTGTTTTTGATGAGGCACGCACGACTCGTTGCAAGGATTTTTGAACAATGGACTGCAAGGGACAGCTTAATTTGACTGTGTTCCTGTGATTTGCGTGCTGCATTCATGTATGTTATATCCGACTCTGAGGCTGATCCTATCTTCCTTTCCTCTTGCCAGCGACTAGCCACATTTTGGTAATTTAAGGCCACCTGAAACCATCCTCTTAGTGCTCCACCTTACATGTTGAGGCCCTGGAGCTGTAACCTCTTGACCTCGGGAGGTTATGAGTCTAGTGGTTTTTATTCCCTCTGATTCGGCAGTATCTGCCGACTTCCTTTGCAACATTAGGGCCTTGTTATATGAGGAAATTGGAAATACCAACAGGTCCTGTAAGAGGTCAAAGATCCCTTTGTGACACCAGGTTTGTCCACCGTTCTGAAGCAATTGCGAGAGGGGGCATTTATCCAGAGCCCCGCCCTGCAAATCTCCCGCCACCACTAATTGAAAACTGCTCAGCTGCCCTTTGCTGCTCTGTGGGATTCAGCTCCCAGTTCACTTGGAAAACATGTATTCCTGTTAAGGTACCATTAAGCCTCCGACCTATCATTGTTCATTTTTTCGTAGTTGTTTTTTACCCGTTTTTTGTTACTTTTCAGTGGCCGCATGTATGGCCATACTTACATTCTAGCTCCGCATGACAGTTTCTGTGTCTTTTTAAGCGCAGTAGGGACTAAGTACAACACAAATAGAATCGGTCGTCTAATGCAGAGGTTATCTCTGCAATATGTGATTTCACATTTTAAATCTGGCTTACCAGATGTCAGTTTCTACAACTAATGTATTCTGGGAGTTGCAGTCTTTTTTCACAATCCTTCAAGGAAAATATCAGAAGTTAGCTGTTTGTAAATGAGGAGCTCATTTCTGGGAGTGTGACTTGTACTCACTGCCTAATCGTGATTGAATTGTGTGCAAGGGCTTTTTTTCCATTTTAAATGACTCAGATCTGCTTAGGGCATAGATCTCAAGTTGCCATGTGTCAGTTACAAGCATATATGTATCCATGATTGTTTGTCTTTGGATTCCTATACTTATAGCATCTGATGGATATTTCTGACAACGCAACGCCACTCAACCACGCAACACCACTCAACCACGCAACGCCACTCAACCACGCAACGCCACTCAACCACGCAACGCCACTCAACCACGCAACGCCACTCAACCACGCAACGCCACTCAACCACGCAACGCCACTCAACCACGCAACGCCACTCAACCACGCAACGCCACTCACACACGCAACGCCACTCACCCACGCAACGCCACTCACCCACGCAACGCCACTCACCCACGCAACGCCACTCACCCACGCAACGCCACTCACCCACGCAACGCCACTCACCCACGCAACGCCACTCACCCACGCAACGCCACTCACCCACGCAACGCCACTCAGCCACGCAACGCCACTCAGCCACGCAACGCCACTCAGCCACGCAACGCCACTCAGCAACGCCACTCACACACGCAACGCCACTCATCCACGCAACGCCACTCATCCACGCAACGCCACTCATCCACGCAACGCCACTCGTCCATTTGCAAAACGAAAAATCTAAAACTCTTCTATTGCGAGACCTATTGCATTTTCAATGCTTGTTTCCTGTTAAGTGCATTGCAAGACGAACTTGTGTTTTAGAACGTCATAAAACATGGTTGAAAAGTGACAAGAGAGGAGAGCCAGAGACTGTAACAGCACTCTCTCGTGCGATTGTAGATAAATGAGGGTGTTAAACCTTTCAGAATTATCTTATCTTGAACAGATGTTCGCACCCCGAAAGAAGTTCAAAATGTTACGTGTTAGAAGAGAGGCAGGCGGTTGCGGTTATTTTGTAAGCAAGTGTATCATGATGTGTTTCCAGTGTTCTTAAAAAGGTGTTTTTACTTCTCATTTATTTTCACTACAGCTTTACTAGAATACTGTTTAACTTATTTTTAATATTTGCTCATTAATGGCCACCAGGCCGTTCTTTTAGAGTTCATGCTTGCGATTTGGGGAAAACCATGCTATGAGTGGTGTGCTAGTTGTTAACACTTTCTGTGGGCATGTGATACTATTTGAAAAAGAGTATATTCAGTGGCATAGCTTCAAGGGGTTTTGGGGGTATTATGCTATTCCCCCCCGCCCCCACACCTCCACCCCATATAATTGTATTCTCTGAATAGTTGTGTACAGGTGCTTTCAGTCGAGTATGGCGAGGTGTCCGTCATATTTCACCTGGGATTGTTGCATGCAAACACATACATTGTCTGTCATCTCTGTTTTGAAAGTCCCAAAAATGATGTGTTTCCCTCACTTAGTACTCCTACCAATCTGCATTCCACTTCCTTTTCACTGCTCCATAAGTCCCTCACACCTTACGTATGTATTTTGAAATAATATCGGAAAATCAGCAGACACCCTCCTCCCCACCCCTCTCCCCCCCCATATTCCTGACCAAGTTACACCAAGAAGTTAGGCTTACTCTTGGGTAAACATTTGTGGCTGCTGGCAGTTATACATAGAAAAACTGCTCCCCATTAAAACTTGAGGACTCCCTCGTATGTTTGGTTTAGCCTTGGTCCAAAAATAATACAGCAGGAATAAAAAAAAGACTTTTTTTTCAGTAAGTTTAAAACTTTTTTTAAACCATCCTTATTCATTTTCCTATGTTTTCAGAATTTAGATGACAGTGTGTTTTTCAAACGTCATGCAAAGCTGGAACTGGATGAAAAGAGGCGCAAAAGGTGAGTTTAACTTTGTATTAATAGTTATAGGGTTTACTGACCAATTAGAAGGCTGTGTGATCTGACAGTGCCATTAACCCTTTCCTCCTTTCATGACCAGTCCCAGTAGGCTTCTGTGATAATCTCTGATGCGATAGGTGGGATTTTAATATGGATGAAGCAATACATAATCTAGACTAGGGGTCTTCAAACTGGGTGGGTGTGCCTCCTAGGGGGGGGCCTCGAGTTACCCCATAGGGATGCCTGGCTTTGGCCAAAAGAACCCTTATGCTTATAATAGTGCTTTGTTTTAAGCAGAAACTTAAGCCGCTCTGTAATAAGCCCTCACGAACATCTTTTGTCATTTATATCCTAGCTGGGAGTGTGTGTCAACAGGGAAGAGATTCCAAATATTCTTCAAAACCCCCCACCCCCATTTCTAATCACATGGTGGATACATTTACATGTTAGTGAGGCCTGCCTGACCAGAATAGTATGTTTGGCAATCACGTTTGTGATTGTATTTTTAAACCAGTAACAGAACTTAACTGCAATGTTTAAATAAGTCTAAACACATTTAAACATTGGCAATTTAATAGAAATAATTTTGAAAATTCTGATGATTCCCACCCCTCTTCCCCCCCAAACCACCACTTGGTCGAAGGAGGGGGGTTGCGGGTATTCAAGTTTGAAGACGGCTGATCTAGACCCCTGTCATCCCGTTCCTTGCACATTTTATTTTGAATGATTTCTGACTCATTTACTGTCTTTGGGCAACATGTTCTTTCACCATTTTGTTGATCTTTATAAGTGCTATCAAAATTACACTGTGCTGTCTGTATGGGTGAAGGCGTTTCAAAAATATATTAGTGCAGTTTGTGGGGCTTGTTGAAGTAACCGAAAATGAAAAACTTGCCTAGATGAATCTCTTTATTTATGAGCGTGCAGACCAAAGTCAACATTTGGTCATACGTCTTTTTGTGGTATGGTGTAGGCTGCAAGACAAACTAAATACAGGTAGTACCGATGTTTCATTGAACATGTACTAACCTTGAATTTACCTAAGGAAAATAATTCAAGTTCACTATTAATATCACAGTCTGCATGTTATGTTTTCCTAGTGAGTGACAGGTTGTTTCTGTTATGTTCTGTGCTGCTGCCGCCCCATTGGCCCATTTTCGTTCCAGAATCTGTGTCCTATTTCCCTAGATAGTGGCACACTATTTCTTTTTAGGGCCTCAAGTGAAAAATAATGTTCCACTGGTGAGTGCCACGCTCATGTCACACTGTAGTGAGCACCAAAGCTTCTCCTGATGCAATTGCCACTATTCTACAAAAAGCGCCTACTACGGTTTCTCTTACGAGTCCTACAGTATTTCTGGCTCATTTAAAGTCATAATGTTTACCTGCCGACTACCACAGTCCTTCTGCCCCTTTTCTCTACTGAGCATTTATTTCAGTAGCTTATTCCAATGCCTGTAGCAGCATTGTTTTACTATCATCTGAGAAAGCATAGGGATCGTAGATGCTCCAAATGAAGTAAATGTGGTTTCCTTATGGGGAAGCAAAGTGTACTAGTTGCGAGCCATTATTTCATTGTACTCTGCCTTCATTAATTTATCCTACATCTTTTGCCTTTATTTCCACCTGCTGTTAAGCCAAACAACTCAGTAGCTATCACTCTGTTTAGTATGGGTTAGGTGTCTGGAGAAGAACTAAATACATCAAGAAATGTCCTATATTGGGTTTTAAGGTTTCAGACCTGTGTGTGGCACCATCTCTATAGCCACATTTGTCGTACAATACTCTTTGTGTCACTGAAGCCATCACAGTGTTAACATTTTTTACTCAAGTGGTTTATTTATTTATTTATTCAAAGTTTTATATAGCGCGAACATGATCCTTACAGATATCAGAGCGCTTCACAAAGACAGGGAAGGGGCAGTAGGAGTAAACAGAGATAATGGGAACAGTATAATAGTCAATAACATGGTAATAACATGGATAATAAAAACATACATAAAACCAATCCATATACAAACAGGTAAGGAAGTAATATAGACCAGCATAAGTCATTGATCCCACTACAACGGTGTACAGGTGGATCAGTAACCCAACGTGTATCATATCTTGGTCGGTAGTAAGAGAGTATCATAGTAGTGCCCCCAACAAGTAGAGTATAGTGCCAGGGGATAGGGTGAGCAGTGGTACAAAGCAATGCAGAGTCTCTGAACCAACATCTGTAGCGATCAGGAGATCTTGGCCAGAAGGATGGTTTTCACCTCTTTCTTGAAGAGTGCAGTGGAGGAGATCAGCCTGGTTTCAGAAGGGTTCAGAGAGAAAAAGATTATTGCTTGTATTCTTTGAAGATATGCACGACCGTGTCTTCACATAGAGAACAGTTAGCACTAGCTGCCATATATTTTCGGAAGGAGTGCCAAGATCATTTTCCATCGGGTGTTTTTATGGAAAAAAGCCGCAACAGGCATGGTTTCAGAAATTGCCTCTCCTTTTAGAGGAGTGCCGAGCATCAACTGCTACATGTGTCATAGAAAATGCTTAACAGAGATGAGCACCAGAGTTCTCCTGGTATACCTAGTGGAGATGGCCTACCTTTTTCAGCAGGATCATGCCAAATATAAAATGGTCACTTATTTATATCAAGTAATTTGGCAGCATAAATTGCGCTCTGTCTTTACAAAAAATGCCAAATATAGAGAGGACTTCAAATGTCTCAGGATTCCACTAGTAGCATTATAAGGAGGTAAATGTCCAGCATCCATTTCCGCTTGGACAATCCAAATACAGATGGCGTCAGATGTCTGATAACTTCACTAGTAGCCTTGATGCATGAGGAAATCACTATCCAAGACTTCCTTGTGTTTTCAGAGAGAATCACCACTACAGATTGTCCAGCATATTCAGAGAAGGAGCACCCCATGTTGATTGCCTTGAGTTTATTTTATTTTTAAAGTTTAATATACCGCAAACATGATCCTAGAGGGTATCAGAGCGCTTTAAAAACAAGTTGCAGAACACATAGGTAGACAAGTGTGGGAGAAAAGCAACAATCTATAGAAATAACAACAAGAACATAATTACATAATGTAGGCAGGTATTGAGACCATACAATTGCCAAGTAACAAAGTAAGGAGCGGTACATGCTAGAAGAGAACAAGCATTTACAATGCAATGGTTTTGCCTTTGTTAAAGTTTGAGCTATTGGCAATGCTCTTGACAATTTTTTTTTTTAACATAAATAAATGTCATTGTTATTTGCAATGCCACTAGCTTTATCTTTCGCAAATGACACCCACAAACACCTACAGAGAGCCCCCAACACACCCCCACACAGAGCCCCCCCACACACTGCGAGCCCCCCCACACACACTGTGAGCTCCCTCCACACACTGCGAGCCTCCCCCACACACTGCGAGCCACCCCCCACACAGAGAGCCCGCACACACCGAGAGCCTCCCCCACACACTGAAAGCCCCTCCCCCACACACTGAAAGCCCCCCCCCCCCACACACTGAGCCCCCCGCCCACACACAGAGAGCCCTCCCCTTGTCTGGCATAAACAACATACACAGTGAGGTCAAGGTCCTAGAATGCGAGTGCACGTATTGTTGTAAAACATCAATAAGGCACATGAGGATGACACACAGAACCATGCATAGGCACAATCTTGCACAGTGACTTTACTAGATTGAAAAACCCCATAACTTCTGAAGAATCTGAAGATTGATGTATAAAAGGTTGCATGGATGAATGATGGATGTGTGAAAAGGTGGGTGGATGAATGATGGGTGGATGGATAGAAAGGTGGATGGCTAAAGGATGGATGTATGGATGGAAGGATGAAAGGGTGGATGGATGCAGGATGGATTGTTGAAAGTGTGGATGAATGGATGAAAGGATGCGTGGAAGGATGAAAGGGTGGACGGATGAAGGACGGATGGAAGAAAAGGTGGATGTATGGATGGATAAAAGGTTGCATGGATGAATGATGTATGGATGTGTGAAAAGGTGGTGGGATGAATGATGGGTGGATGGATGAAAGGGTGCCAAAGATGCCAAGACAAAATGGTGACCGGAAATAGTTACCCCACCCTGCCGTCAAATACCTGCAACGAAAGAGAAATAAATGAAGTCCAAAATTCCGAGCATTCAAAGGGACAGTGAAGGAGACCCGACACGAAAATCACTTACCTGAAAGTCCTTGCACCACGGAGACAGCGAGCCAAAAGATCCCAAGACAAAATGGCGACCGGATATATTACTGGCAGACAGGTATCGTCTATCTTATTTTGGAACCCATAACCTCGCTGACGATCGGGCATGAGATATCTCCGGAAAACTCATGCGGAGTTCGAGCATGGTCATGCACCAGTCCAATTTCCCCACTATGGCAACCGAAGGCAAAATCCGCAGGACTTGATTCTTGGTGTAGGGTGGTGGGGGACTTTCCCTGACCGGATTCTAGTGGGGCTTGAATCAGGGATGTCCCTGGAGCAGGTGGATCCGAACGGCGAGGAGCAGACGGTGTATGTCCTGGGCTGCTGCTACAGGTACGGCTGCTGCACTTTATTTTTAAGTGCGCAAGAATACTCTGTGGATGGAGGAATAAGCAGATTGGCATGAGACTTGGTGGAAAGAAGCGCCTGGGGGTACCCCCAGGAAAGCCCAACAGCATTGTTCCAAATCTTCAATACGCCGGTTCGGTGATAGGTGACAATGAATAGGTTACCAGGGATCTTTGCTGGACCACGATTTTTAAAATTGACAAGCAGTGTCGGCGGTCTCCTCTGGAAGATGCTGTGCCCTCCAGCAATAAACTTCACCCCTCGCTGGGATCGCTGCTGGATCGCGCGCCCCTGCCACTGACCTTCTCGATGCGCCCCGACCTGGCTGCTGCTGATTGGCTGGGTACAGAGCCCAAAGTCTTCCCTTCCTTGGCATTTTACATACCCATCTGAAGAATGAACCCCCCCCCCCCCCACACACACACACACACACACACTCTTACAATTCACTTCATTTCGCCTTTGCACCAGAAAGCCGTGTGAGTTTGCAATTTGCGCTTTACAGAGAAGAGGTTGCACACGTGCTGTAAGTGTCATCTCGGCACTGCAGCTGGCACACAATACGCATTGTGAACCCCTAACAAACGCAGAAACGATGACCAACCGAAAAACAGAATACACGCAACTGCGAGAACATTGTCTGCTCTTTTTGATGGATCCGTCATTGGTGTGAAGCTCATGAAGGGTTGCCCTAAATTCAATCAAGACCTTGTACTTGCGCACCTCAGATGTGCCAGGGCGCAGGTAGCCTGAAGTACACACAGCCACCGGGGCCTAGTCACACCGCACACGCAGGAGATAATAAAAACACAGAAACAGACGGATTCAGGAAGGGCGTGTGTTGACACCGCTTATGCTCTCCCCTTCTTTCTTTCTTTCTAACCCACTCTTTCTGCTCCTCTATCTGGAGTTAATTCACCACTTCATGCACAAACTAGCTATCTCTCTCTATCTTACTTTCAAACTATTCTGTGCAGCTCTCACCCCTATCTATTTACAATGCCACATAATGCCACTATATAAAAACACTACGCCACTATATAAAAACACTACACACCACACAATTCCACAGCTAACAAAGTAAAATCCAACACACATAATTCCACTCCACACACATCCACTCCAACCAACACACATGGGTAAAAGACACCGTCATTTACAACGCCAACAGCTCTAACTCTCACAAATGCGAGACCAATTGCATTGCAGATGCGTGTTCTGCCTGCTTCTCTCTTGCTGTAGGTTGAAGTCTGATGATGAAAAAACAAGTTGTGGTGCCCAGAAGTGAGCGCCATTGCCCACCACCAGTAAACCACCAGCAAAAACAAAGCACTGGATGGATGGCAAGAAGAAGACCGTGCAGGATGCAAGTGTAGTGGGGGTTGTCTGCTGTCATTGTGTTACAATATATTTCTACTCTCAAAAGTCCTTGTTCCTGTCATGACTTATCTCTAGAGGTTCCCGTGTCAGGGCAAGGCTTGTTGTGGCTAATGAAGGCCGGTCCTCCTGTCACCCAAGCAGCCCTTCCCTGGGACGGCCCTGTCGGGGTCACTGCTGCCAAACATCCCCATCCCCGGGGAGGAGGAGGCCGGGCCCGAGGACGTCATTAACTATTATCCATCACGTCGACTGCTCCACGAGGTGCCGCGCGGACTAATTGCTCGCCTTTGTGCGCGGCCCTCTGACTGGACAGGGGACGGGTTTTGATTTCTCACTAGTGTGATTGGAGTGGGCAGACTGCAGGGCTCGGTGAGAGGACAATGCAGCCCGATGGCATTGTCTCACAGCCGACCATCAGCTCCTCATGTACCACGTTTACGCCCGTTTCGCGCGTTTAAGTAACAATTCTCCCCCATGCTGCTGTGTGCAATTAAATATACGCGCTACATCGAGGCACTTCCACAGGCCGCAGCAAAAACACTCACTCCCATCCTAGGACTCAGGGTCGCGTGCTACCTGTCTGCAAAATGTGCTTCGGTAACTCTTCAGGGGGCGAAGCGCTTTATAAATACGAACATAACACATTACGATTATAAGAAAGTATCCCCCACTGCGGGAGACTGCGTCTGAGAGGAACTGATATCCTGGGAAATCGGGACATTAGTCGACAAGCTGGGGCCCAGCGGAAGTCAGTCACATGACATGTCAGACACCTGTTTGTCCGAGAATCATTCAATTTCTGCCCTGATTGGATCGGCCTTGCGAAAGGAGGCGTCGATCTGAGAGAAACCCACTATCGCTTGACATCTGACAAATTCTGCCTCGCTCACGTTTTAGGGGCACAACTCCGTATATATAAAAAATAGAAAAATATATTTTTGTCGATTATGGCCCCTAACATTGCATCATACAAACGTTAAGCAAAGAAGTCAACTTTTTGAAAACACTTCGTGCAAACAAGACAACTTTTTAAAAAGTACGTTTTCTTTGATTTCAGCAGTTTCGTGAACACAACAACCTCCCCAGAATCCTTCACGCTTCACCTGGTTGGCTGAATGGTGTTTATTTGGCAGAAACACCCTGACAAAACAACCTCCCAAGTTTGCGCATCTTCCTGGTGGGTTTTGTTTCTGCCGCCTCTCAGGAAGGCTTAGGCAAGCTCGTTCCTGTCACCTCCCATTACACACAATGGACATGACATGGCTTTCCAGTGGTGACATCCCGGTGACCCCAGGGTGACCTCTGCCCTATTTTCAAGCCCCCCACTTAGTATCTCCACTTTGACTCGCCCCTCTAAAATATTTAATCCAGGGCTCCATGTTGTCCTGGTATAGCGAATACCCCAGTCCTGGCCTCCAAGCCTCTTTCACGCATGCCAGTGCCACTTTTAGCTGGATTTTAAAACGATATTGAAATGTAATCTGCTGCGCAGTGGGTAATGTGTAACCGTTTAACCAGACCATTCACTTGTAAATAAGTATACAATTTATTATCCTGTATGTGTTTCCCCGTTTACTATCTCAAGCACCTATTTCAGTTGTTTTTTCTGTTTCCAAAAACACTATTTTCACTGTTCATTAAGTTACAACCAATCAACTAACTACGAGCGAAGGAGGAGACGCAGGCTGCTTCCTCCTCCGGAGGACGTGGCGGAGGCTCGGCCGGCTGGGCCAATCCCAGCGCGGCCCTGGCTGGAGGCACACGGCTGCTTCCTTCAGGCCGGCTTCTCGCTGCGGGCAGCATCTCCGGTCTCCCTCACAACACGGGAGACCGGCAAGGCAGGCAATGGCAAGGCAGGTCCCGGCAATGCCGGACCAGATTCAGGGGCGTTCCCGGCTGACGTCGCGTGACGTCGGCAAAAGCCAAAGAATGTCGGGAACGCCCCCGTGTCTGGTCCGGCATTGACGGACAGGCCCCTCGTCCAATGGCAAGGCTCCATTTACGGAGCCAGCCAATGAATGAGGAGGGCCGACCCAAAGCACACTACAATTCTCATCAGGTTTTCGCCTGCGCGAAAAAGATGCGCAGAGCGCATCTTTTGGCGAGGCAAAACCTAAAAAGACAAAAGCTTCTAACTCAGCGACGTGCTCATCAGTAATGCTTTCACTTCCTTTTTGAAGGAAAATGTTGAAGGAATCAATTTAATTTCCACAGGTCGGGAGTTGCAGATTCTCTGGGCATTACCTGAGAATGTACGATTGTACGTTTTCATAGTTGTAAATTTCTTCGGTTTGAGCTGCAGAGTGCTGTAGCTCCTTGAGGAACGGGCACCTCCCGACAGTTCAAGCTTATTTGCCAGGTAAAGAGGGGTGTTGAAATGCAGGTTTATGTGTCATACATGCAAGTTTTAATTGAATTCTTGCCTCAAACGGAAGCCAGTTAAGAGATTTCAGGTTCAGAGAAATGGGGTTGGTTTTCTTGGAGCCAGTGGTGAGCCTAGCTGCTGCATTCAGAGATGCCCTGAGGGGGCTAATCTGTATCTTGGTAGGCCACAGAGGGTAGCACTACCGTATTCCGACTGTGAGATGACTAACGCTTGCACAGCAGATTTGAAGTCATCCCGGGGGAGAAAGGGTTTTAGTTTCCTTGGGATGCTCAGTTGGAAATTCGCTCCTTTGGGAGATGCGCTGATGTGATACTGTATGTTTATGTTCTTATCCCGCACTATTCCCAGCGACTTCGTAGAGTCTGTGATGTGCAGTTGAAAGCGGAGAGGTTTTTCAAATATTTTTCCACGATGGGGGTTTGCTTGGTCGGTGAGATAAGGAGGAATTCCATTTTGAGGGCGTTCAGTTTGATGTGGTTGGAGGTTAACCAATTTTGGGTTTAGTGCAGGGTTCCGTTGAGTGGTGTGATGTCGTCCGGGGAAGAAATGTTCATGTACAATTGGGTGTCATCCGCATACATGTGATACTGGATGTTAGATGCTTTGAGGATTTAGGGCTCAATGAATAGGTTGAAAAGCGTGGGGGAGAGAGGACCGTTGGGGCACCCCCAGAGTGCAGGGACTGGAATTGGATGGAGTTTGATTGGATTTGACTGAGAGTTCTGTTATTGAGAAAAGAGGTAAACCATTTTAGTACAGCGCTTGAGAGCCCCATCCTACGTTCCAGAAGGTCAAAAGATTGTCATGTTTGACGGTGTCAAAAGCAGATGAGGTCGAGTAGGATTAGTAGGCAAGATTCGTTCTGGTCAAGCATTGTGAGAGCGTCTTGACTACGTGAGTGATGGCTATTTCTGTGCTGTGTCCGTGACAGAAACCCAATTGGAATTGATCAAGAAGTTGGAATTCTTCAATGTGGTTACACAGTTGTACATGAATGCAATTCTCAAGGAGTTTTTCCAGAGTAGGGATGTTTGTGATTGGTCGAAGATTATTCAGATTTTCTGGGTCAGCCGTAGGTTTTTTGAGAATAGGCGGAGCCAGTCTGACTAAAGGAGGCAGTCAGGGATCTCACCTTGAAGAAGAGAAGCATTGATAATCTTGGTTCAGAGTGGGACTAGTGACCATATAATTTCTTTAAAGAAATTGGGGGGGGCGGGGTGGGGGGGGGGAGGAAATCATTGAAGTAATTTGAAGGTTTCAGGGTCGAAAGAATGTTGATGATGGATGTGTTGTTGAAGGGTTCAAATTGACTCCAAGGGGCATTGTTTTTAGGGGAGAGACCGAGCACAATAAGAGGATGTGATGGTAAGGAGGAGTCCGGAGAGAGAGAGAGAGAGATCGATCAGGGCAGACCTTAGTTCAGATTCAATCTTGCTCGCCTTTTCAAGGAAGAAGTTGGCAAAGTCCTTGCAGTTTGGTTGAGGGCACGAGATGATAGGTGATTGGATAGGAGAGTTATTGAATTGTAGCTTAGTCAGCTCAAACAGCCTTTTGGGGTGATTTTTGGCTTTGTCCAGTTGGGTTCCAAAGAAAGGCACTGTTGCCGATCTGATGTGTTTGTTGAACATACTCCTCAGTCTTAAAATCTTAAGGAAATCAATAGATGGAGAGGACTTCCAAGAGCGTTCTGCTAGTCTCAGGTTTCGTCTGTCTGAGTTTAAGCTGTCATTGAACCATGGTTTGGAGTCTTTGTTGGACTTTCTTTTTCGTTGTAGGGAGCAATTGCATTCAGGGCTGTCAACATGGAGTTGTTGTAGTGTTCAGTGAGTTTGTGTACGTTGGACTTGCACGCCGGAAGAGGTAGGGACAGATTGCAACGAGATATGATCTCATTTACATTTTGCAACGTTCTTTTCCAATGTTTTTGTTTTGATGGTTGGAATCTTTTGGTGTTCCAACTTTCTAGGATTCGGAAGGTGTTGATCCGACCAGTCACAAGGGGCAATAGATTCCAGTTGAGTTTGGATTGGAGATGATTAGATCGAGGGTTGAGCCTAAGTTGTGTGTTGGGCTGTCACATAATTGAGTCAGGCTGAGGTCAGCTAGGAAGTTTTTGAGACTGTTCACTGCCTGATCATTCGGGTCATTCCAGTAAAGTCACCAAGAAAGATCTGGGGGCAATGGAGACCCAAGTTGGATGAGATGGTTTCCATAGTTTGTTCGATTAGAGGGAGGTTGTCTCCAGGAGGATGGTAAAAGATGTGTGCAGGTTGCACAAGGGTCTATGCTTGCTGGTGATGTCTATGTACATATATTTACAGGTTGAGAGAGTTGCAGAGGAGGACTGCATTGCTGAGAGACTGTTACGGTAAATACAGGTTATGTCTCTTCCAATTCTCTTAACTCGATCAAGTCTGATAATGTTGTGGCTAGGAGGGACTAAAATGTAATGGATAGAACCTGAGGCGTCATTAAGCCAAGTTTCAGTGAGGATTAGGAGGTCGAGTTCCTGATCTAAGATGAGATCAGCGAGGTCCGTGGCATGTTTCACAGCTGAGGTACAGTTATGCAACATGCATTTCAGGTGTGATTTGTAGTCTGTGTAATGGGAACTTGCATAAGGTTAACAATGTTTAAGGCATTAGAGTTGTGTCTGGGAGTTCTATGCGGGTTTGGTGGAATGGTTTGCATAGTCTCCGATGTAACTTGCTTGTAGCTCCAAGAGGGTTTAGTGGGGAAGTTTGTGTGGTTCCAGGAGAGACAGGGTTGACGGATTGAGAGGAGTTGTAGGCTTGGCGGAGGGAGAGAATGTCCTGTTCAGATAGGTGGTTCTTGGAACTGGTGAGTCTGGAGGGGGCGTTTGGGTGAGAAGTGGTACTCCAGTTCGGGACCTGCGCTTTCTGGCAGGGGTCACTCGATAACGTAGAGCAAGGAGTTGATAGTTTAGGATATTGGTTGGTCACTAGCAGGATCTCTTGCGAGGTCTAGTTCCCCTGTGACCTATCATAGAAGTTTATACTGACTCTTATGAAACAGTGTGCCTTTGGATTTTTCTTTTTTGAAAGGATTGGCAGTGGTATACCTCGTGTTGTGAAATGGTAGTACTTGTAATTTGATCATTTAAATTAATTCACAGCGTTTATGATGCAAGGGTTTCAGAGTTTGGCGAAATGAAAAAAGCGGGTCACAAACATATTGAAATTTGTTGTATTAGAGAAATTCGGCTTCTAGTGATTGACCTTTGAAACATTGTCCTTCAACCACCATCGTGGACTCAGCGAAATCCCTGGGCATCACACTGGACGCCAAGCTCAACATGCAGCAGCACGTTAGCAAAGCCACAAAAGCAGCTAATTTCCAAATCAACACACACTGAGGAAAATCAAACCCTTCCTCCCTGCTGAAGACTTCCAAACTGCTGTACAAGCGTTAGTCATCCCTCGAATAGACTACGGAATTGTGGCCCTCAGTGGACTCCCTCTATCCACAACAGCACCCTTAAGAGCCTCCCTGAACGCTGCCGCAAGACTCATTACTGGCTCAAGAAAACATTCGCATATTTCCCCAGACTTAAAGTCCCTAAAATGGCTGCCTTTTGAAGCCAGAATACAACTAAAAATTGCAGTTATGACACACGCGGCCGTGCACCACAATGCACCCAACTACCTCGCTCAAAAATTGTCATTATCAGGAGGTTCGAGATCCAATAGAAGCTCAAAAAATCTACTCCTGAAACCCTGTAGATTCCGGAAAGAGAAAACCTACAAGCGCTCCTTCTCAGGAATGGCACCCAGGATCTGGAATGCGCTCCCTCCTGAAACAAGGCGTATCTCCTCCACTGCCCTCTTCAAGAAAGAGGTGAAAACCATCCTTCTGGCCAAGATCTCCTGAACCTTATAGGTGCTGGATCAGAGACTCTGCATTGCCTTGTGTCAATGCTCACCTTGTCCTTTGGCACTATACCTCTACTTGATGACTATACTAAAACACTGGTATAAGCCTTCCACACACCCAAGGTGTACCTGAACACCTCTGTAGTGGGATCAATGACTTGTGCCGTCTCATATTACTTGTTTACCTGACTGTATATTGATATGTTTTATGTATGTTATTATTATCCTTTCATGTTAGTGACTACTACATTGCTCCCACTACCTCTGTTCATTCCTACTGCCCCTACCCTGTCATTGTGAAGCGCTCTGATATCTGTAAAGATCTTGTTCGCGCTATATAAAACTTTGAATAAATAAATAAATAAAACCACCCTACTTTTTGATGATCTTACCTCTGCATACGAAGTTTTTGGGAGTTGACAAAGTTCACAGCTTAACGAATTGACAATTTTACACTTTAAAAAAATGTAGTTTATTGAAATTGTCCGTTTTGCACAACTTCATCATGGTAACGTAAATCTTGCACGTTTCTAGTCGCCAGCTGCATGTACTTTCTGAGTGTGGCGTATACACTTATGGGAGAGTTTTTTTTAAAACGAGTATTTTACTGTTTTAGAGGGCTTATTGACGGAGTCGACTTGTAATTTCGAAAGCAATGATGATTGCTTATTACGTAACGTAAAATGCAAAACCTCTGTTATGAAATTGTGTAGTATTAACAGTACAAGATCTGAAAAAAGTCTTACGGTGCTGCATACTGCTGTCAAATTTTGATTTTAGAAGTGTGTAGGAACATATCCTACCCCTAAAAGTAGAATAGGTGTCAGGAATTCAGGCTGGAACTGCAGGGTTGACTATGCAATGAACCCGTTTTGTTTTTACTTTGCTTCTTACGATATGGATGCTGTGAATTTTGCAGGTGGGATATTCAAAGGATTCGGGAACAGAGGATCTTGCAGAGACTGCAGCTTCGAATGTACAAGAAGAAAGGGATTCAAGAATCTGAGCCGGAGCTTACCTCATTTTTCCCTGAGCCGGATGATGGTAAGTTTCTTTAACAGCGGAGTTCAGCACCTTTTTCTGTTCTCAAGTGGGCTTGTGTTCTAATTAATAGTTTGGTAGAACATAGTACATGAGTTATTTGTGTCTTTAAAACGCTGCACAACTCCCCCAATCCAGTCGCAACATGCTTGAAGATAAACAAGACCTTTCTTTTATTTATGGAAATGGCAGGCAGAGGATGCAAATACTAGAGGAAAAACTCTCAGGTATGTGAATCTGATGAAGGCAAGAGACAGTAAAACTCTCGCATGGCTGTTGTGGACGGCGCACCAGTAAAATGCAGAACACTCCTTGAAGTTGGCATCCAGAGATGTTTTAGAGGGAATTTATCTATTAGAAGAGTTTAAGACTTACACTTAAAAACCTATCTGCCCACAAAAAAAAAAGTAGAAATCTCCCACATAGAGGAAAACCTGGATGGGGTAGCTTTGGCAACACTAGAGCCAACCTGCAACAGCCAATTTCTGTGAAGGAAACCGTGAATGGTATAGAGGGGATACTGGGAAGAAACCCCCCTGGCTCTAATGGGCTCCCCACAGAATCTTCTAAGGAGTACAAAGCAATAGTAGCCTCACACCTGACTGCCTTATACAAGGAAGCTCTAGACATTTGAAAACTTCATCATATAGCCTGAGAGGCCTGGGAAGGATGAAAAACCATGTAAATCCTATACATCATTATCTTTAACGGACTTGGGCAATAGGATCCTTGCTCAAGTCATTGTTAACTGGCTGAAGTTGTGGATAAAGTATCTGGTCTTCCTGGAGCAGTTGGTTTTTATCCTGCACAAACAAACCTCAAACCGTCTAAGGACCGTATTCATCCTCATGAACCGCATTTGACTTGATATTAATGCAGTCACTCTGTTTCTAGATTCAAAGAGAGCTTTTGACTTGCTTGGAGTGGTCCTTTTAATTTGAGTTGCGCACTAACCCTAACATCGTAGGATTAATTAAGCTGCTCAACTGGGAGCAGGTGGCTCAAGTGCATGTCAATGGGTACGCTTCCCGTTCATTACTAATCTATACAAGTTCACGACAGGCAGTGGCGTAGCTTAACCTACTGCCACTGGGGGCAGACCATAAGTTTGCCGCTCGGTGCTGGTAAGGGAGAGGGGGGGATGGCAGACAACGGATGACTTGTTCGGAGGGGGGAGGGGGGTGTTAGTCGGCAGACACGACTTGCTCACCTCTGCGCCTCCCTCCCTAGTAGCTACGCCACTGACGACTGTACTCCTTAAGTCTATTTCAATTGAGGTGTTGGCAACCTAACCTGGTTGAGGGAGAGTTGCCTTCAAAGTGCATCACATTTCCGACTAAAGAAGGATTGCTATCATTATATGCAGATGATGCATGCTTTTTGCGAAGAACCCGGAAGCCAATTTGCCAGCAATTATTAGAGCAGTTACAAGCCATTGTGGCCTATCAAGCATACAGGTCAACTGGGGGAAATCTGAAATGTTCCTCCAAAGATATGTGACAAACAGGCAGTTATTTGTGTACCCAGACCACTAGTGTGAGGAATGAGTCCTATCTGGGCACGTTTGCAAATGGGGATAAACAATTGGTTCTCTGGTATATTGATAGCCCGGTGTTGGGAAAACTAATAGGGTGGATAGAGATGGCTATCCCTACCGCAGTCAATGGTGGGCAGAGGTTGCCCTCAGAAAAATATGGTGTTGCCTAGATTGTTAAACCTGTTTAACAATTTCCCATTCCCCCATAGCAAACATTTCTTTGGCAAATTAGGATAGATCCTGGCTGACCAAAGGGTGAGGGTTGGAGGGGGGACGCTAGGTTCAACTGGGAGACTCTTGCTACCATATGAAGAGGGGTTTTGCGATTCCTAACCTAGAAAGATACTACCATGCATTGCAGTTACGTGCAGTGTATTGGTTGCTAGAGAGGAGAGTACAAGAATAATAGCAGAGGTGGGGCAAGGGAGGCTCTGGGAAAAGGGCCACTGCTGCCAAACAGTGCCTGCCCATAAATGGGGCTCAGGTGTTTATTCACTTTATTTCCTTTTCTGCAAAAAGGACCTCTCTCAGGGCCATTCTGGACCTCAAACCGCACAATGGATACCATTTTCACATGTTGTAGGACGTCATACCACTCTGCAGCATGGCAACTACATTGTGGTATTAGACCTCAAGAATGCCTACCTCCACATCCTCATCAATCCCCCCCCACTAGCGCTGCCTTCGGTTCGTGGTAAGTGGGAGGCATGTTGTGGGCAGGCCTTTCCTAGATCCCATTCCGCAAGTTCCCCACTACAATGGACACTTCCCAAGCCAGGTGGGGAGCTCACCTCTACCACATCAATTACCTGGAACACCTTGTAGTCTGAGCGTCTCTACTGTTATCGAGGCAAGGTAGTTCTGGTCAGAACAGACATCATGACCACCACGTACTATCTTCAGAAGCATGGGGGACTCACTTGCTCTCCCTTTGCCAGATAACTCAGAATATTTGTTTTTGGGCATTCACCACTGCATTCAATTAATGCGGAATATTTCCCACAGGGGAATAATGACCTGGAGTATCTGTTAAGCAGGATGCATCAATGAGTTCATGAACGGGAACACCACCCACAGGTCCTACACCAGTACTTCCAGCATTGGAGCACTTCCAAATTCGACATATTCGTAACCGCAGACCATGCTATATGCCCAAACGTCGTCTCGAGGTACCCACACCCTGATCCATGGGCGATGCACTATGGATCACTTAGTCAGGTACATTTGCCTACTATTTTCCACCTTTCCTGCTGTTTCTACTGGTGGTGCGGAAGATGTGGCAAACATTGCATCTTCTCATCCTGGTAGTCACCACCTGAGCCAGGCAGCCCTGGTACTCAGCCTTAATAGCGACGTCCATTGGTCCTCACAGGAGGCTTCTTAATTGGCTATTCTTTCTCACCAGGTACCAAGGTCCGATCAGGCACCCAGATTGCAAATCACTCCATCTAGCATATTAGGTCTTAGAACTTGGTTACCTGGGGCCACCCACAGGACATCCTGCATGAGTCCCATAGACCTACCACACAAGCATGGTGTGCCTCAAAGTGGAAACAATTTGTCCTCTACTGCATTGTTAACAAGATGGACAGCAGGTCTTCTATATGCATTCACGTAGCAGCTGTGGCTGTATACATTCGAAACAGAGAACACTTCTCCCTTTTCCACGTCCCTTTAGTTGAGGCGTTCATGTAAGGCCTCGAGAGTCATTGCTCCCAGGATTCCACCAGTGCCATTGCCGAACCATAACATCATACTTTTACCAGACTCACGAGTTCCCCATTTGAACCCTTAGGTTCTTAAACACTCATTGCGATAACCTCTTAACTCGGCATTAGTTAGGTGGAGGCCATCGGACTACAGGAACCCTTCATACAAGTTCATGAGAACACTGAAGTGCTTAAGACAAACCCTAAGTTTTGCAGCGTGAATCTTTCTGGATTCACTATGCCGTGCATTATTCAGCGGTCTAGTGGTTGGGTCCGGAATCATAGTCTTTTTTCCACCTTTGGGCGCCATGTTCAGATTCTTTTTTCCACCGTTGGGTCTGGATCGTCACAGTGAGGTTCCAGAGGAAAAAGACACGAAAACCACGAAAAAGATTTGGAGAATACATACTCTACATTAGTGAGGTGGAGACCATCGGACTACAGGAACCCTTCATACAAGTACATGAGAACACTGAAGTGCTTAAGAGAAACCCTAAGTTCTGTAGTAGGGGATCTCTGTGTATAGTCATAATCTAGTGAATAGTCCCGCCCATGTGCGTGGACCCCGGAGCAATCAAAAATAATCTCTTACAGTGTCAAAAAATGCAGAAAATGCATAGACACTTAAGAGAGAATTTAAAGACAGATAATGCAGCCAAAGGCTACACTGTCCAGTACTTCAACTAGAAATTTCCACCATAAAATCCACAAAACAGCAAAGCCTGTACAGATTTCCCTTGCTTAACAGCAAAATCCCTCAGGAATGATAGAGAGAAGAACCTGGACAGACAAGCCCCATAGGCTGCCATTATGTGGCTTAATTAGGATACTGTGCCTTTAAGAGAACCTTCCAGAACCTTCTCTCAGTATCCCAGAATGCATAGCAGGTCCAACTTAGCCTCAGTTCTTTTTTCCGGCTCCTGCAAGCAGGACCCTGGAGCATTGAGCTCTCCCTTTCAAGGGTTTTTGTTGGTGTTTTACACTGATTTCGATTTTTGGTACTTTTAAAGTACTCTGGTGACTTTCTTTCTGTGTTTCTGCACTCTTTTTTGTCCAATAATGCCTGCATTATTCGACAAGTGCCCTGAGTGCTCAAGAAAGAAGGCCAAGACAGACTCCCATGAGGTCTGTATTCTCTGCCTTCCCTCTTCCCACATCCCTGAGGAGTGTAGGATCTGCAGAAGCTTCTCTGGAAGGACCCTGAAGGAGAGGAAGAAGATCAGGCTTCAGGGGCTTGAGGAGAGGAAGCTGAAGGCACGAGGTGGGTCAGGAGGGGCTCCTTCTACCCATGCTGAGGCCTCTGGGGGGCTCCCCAGGGGCAGGAAGACCAGCCCGCGCCCAAGGTCTCCGTCTGGGTCAGTTGCGCTGACCACGACGTCGAGGGGACGGTCAACGGCCAGTTCCAGGTCTCCCCAGGGCTCTGGGTCGAGAAAACGTCGCCCGTCGACGTCGAGGAACGTGTTCCGGCCGCCGTCGAAGCCGGTGTCGATATCCTCGTCGTCGCTGTCGGCGTCGAGTGATCGACATCGGAGGGCCCGGCGTCGGCGCTCGCCGTCGAGGCGACACCGCCGTTCGCCGTCGAGGACATCGTCGTCGAGGGGATCCTCGTCGTCAAGGTCGCCGTCGAGACAAAAGGCATCTCCGGCGCCGAAGAGGTCGACGTCGAAGCATTCCAAAAGGCCGACGTCGAGACGGTCGAGAAGATCGACGTCGAGAAGGTCGGAGAGGTCGACGTCGAGGAGATCCAAAGGGTCGCCGTCGAAGCGATCCAGGAAGTCGACGTCGAGACCGGCGAAGAGGTCGAGGTCGCCGTCGAGGCACCATCGCCCGTCGTCGAGGTTTCGTGGCTCGTCGATCTGGTCGACGCCGAAGGACCGCTCGACGTCGAGGGGACATCGGTCGTCGTCTGGACACCGGTCTTCAGCGTCTGTAGGTCCTAAGGACAGGCCCAGGACTGTGGGGGGCTCCCCACTCTCTGGTAGAGGTGATGGCTCGCCGGGACCGGCGCATTCCGGGGTGGATACTCCGATGAAGCCGTCTACGCCTCCTCCGCGGCCTGCTGTGCCGAAGGGTCCTCCTCCGAAGGCCCCTACCCCGCCTCCGAAGCCGGCTCCGCGGGACCCGCGTCCGGTTGCCCCTCCACCCCCGATCCCACCGAGGGAGGTGTCGATGCCTAAGTTCCCGACGCCTCCGAAGAAGACTCCTAAGAAGCCTGGAGCTCCTGACCCTGGGAGGCCGAAGGAGCGTCCGAGGCCCAAGAGGTCGAGGTCTCGCTCGGGGAGACGGGACAGATCGAGGAGTGGCCGCGGATCTTCATCACGATCCAGGCATCATCACAAGAGACGTCGGTCCAGGTCACGTTCTCCTTCTGGGGCCCGTTCCTACTCGCCCACGCTGTCCGATTCGCCGGAGACTAGGGTGTCTCCGATAGACGATATTAGCACATTTCAGGAGGTTCTCCTGCGTGGTGCGGCGAAGTTGGGCATTGAGGTTGAAGCGCCTACGGCTTCTACCTCGGTAATCTTTGAGACTTTACACAAGAGGCACTTGTCTCGCCCCCTGTTACCTCTGGTGCCGGGGCTCCTTGAGCCCGCCGAACAGCTATTCCTGACGCCGGCGACGGTGAGATCTGTCCCTTCCAGGATACTGAAAAAGTACAGGGCTCCGGACTCAGACCCAGCCTTCTTGAGGAAAGACCCGGTACCGGATTCAGTCATCGTGACTGCTGCTCGGAAGCTTCATTCCACCTCCCCTGCGTCCACGGTGCCTCCGGACAAGGAGAGCCGGTGGATCGATTCTGCTGGTCGCAAGGCGTGTGGGACATCCGCCTCGTCCATGAAGGCAGCCAGTGACTCGGCTTTGCTGGGACGTTACGACCGGTCCCTTTGGGACTCGATGGAGCAGTTCGCAGACCTCGTCCCTCGAGACCGCAAGGAGGACTTTGTGGAGATCGTCAAGGAGGGGATGTTGGTCTCTAATCAGGCCATCGGCGCTGCAGCAGACATATCGTTGCTGTCCGCGCACGGATATTGCCACGGGATTCACCAGAGACGCCATGCTTGGCTCAGGTTGACATCGTTGAAACCGGAGGCACAGCAACGCGTGGCGAATCTCCCGTTTTCCGGAGATACCCTCTTCGGGAAGCACGCGGATGATGAGATGGCCAGGATGAAGGCCGAAGCGGAGACCCTGACGGCAGTGGGCCTGGAAAAGCCCAAGGAAAAGAAACCCTTCCGACAGTACCAGCGTCGGTTTGGGGCGCAGGGTCGTGGAAGGGGGCAGTCTGCTGGTCAACATCAACAGCGGCAGCAGCAGCAGCAGTACAGGCAGCCCTTCCAGAAGCGACAGGGTGGTAGAGGTCGTCAACAGTCCTCTACCGCGACCAAGGGCCCGGCCGGGTCCCGTCCCTGAGCTGTTACTTCCCCCTCGTCCGTTACCCGCTCCGGTGGGGGGAAGCGTTCAATTTTTTCTGGCAGAGTGGAGAAAAATTACTCAGGACAAGTGGGTGCTGAATATTGTTTGCAATGGATACAGTCTACGTTTCACCAGCCCTCCTCCATCGATTCCTCCCGTCAGCTCGCAGTATCAACTGCGCGAGCTTCAGACGGAGGCGGACGTTCTGCTAAGGAAAAGGGCGATCGAAGACGTACCTCTGTCTCAAAGAGGAAGAGGTCTGTACTCTCGGTTCTTTCTTGTCCGCAAGAAGGACAAAAACGAGTTCAGGCCCATTCTGGATTTGCGGCAGGCAAACAAGTGGATTCGCAGAGAAAAGTTTCGCATGCTGTCGTTGCATCAGATCTACCCTCAGCTGCAACGGGGAGACTGGATGTGTGCCATAGATCTACAGGACGCATACTTCCACGTGCCCATTGCATGCAAACACAGAAAATTTCTGCGCTTTCAAGTCGGCACCAATCACTATCAGTACACGGTGCTACCCTTCGGACTGAAGTCGGCACCCAGGACATTCTCAAAATGTATGGCAGTGGTAGCGGCACACCTGAGGAAGAACAAGGTGTTTGTCTACCCGTACCTGGACGATTGGTTGATCAAAGCCTCCTCCTTCTCGGAAGCTCGAGCACACTTCCAGAAGACGTGCGTTCTCTTGAACAGGCTGGGGTTGCACATCAACATGTCCAAGTCGGTCCCGATTCCGGTGCAGTGCATCCAGTACTTGGGGGCCTCCATCAATACGCTGTCAGCAAGCGTGTCTCCTTCGGAAGAGCGACGTTTATCACTCGTTCGGAAGGCTCAGGCTCTCATCAAAACTCCGTCTACGACGGTGAGGACCGTGTCTTCTCTACTGGGATCGATGGCCTCTTGCATTTTTCTCACTCCTCACGCACGGCTACAGATGCGTCCTCTGCAGGAGTGCTTGGAGGATCAGTGGGACCAGAGGAGAGGTTCTTGGGACGACAGGATACGACTGTCTCTACATGCTCTTCAGTCTCTGAAGTGGTGGTGCTCGAAGGAGAATCTCCTCAGAGGCGTTCCCTTCCACAAGGACATTCCCACACAGACCATCGTGACGGATGCGTCTCTCCTAGGTTGGGGGGCGCATTCCGGAGATCTGCAAATTCAAGGGACGTGGTCCCCGACGGAGTCCACGTACCACATCAATTTCCTGGAACTGAGAGCTGTTCACTTGGCACTGAAGGCCTTTCATCCGTCCTTTCAGACCAACTCTCTGCTTGTTCAGACGGACAACACGACTACGATGTATTACCTCAACAAGCAGGGGGGCTCGAGATCGCGCACTCTGTCGCAGGAGGCGCAGGCGATCTGGCACTGGCTTCTGGCTCGAGGACTGTCGATAACGGCCACCCATCTGCCAGGTGTGCAGAATGTTCAGGCAGACGAGCTGAGCAGCATCGTGCAGGAAAACCACGAATGGGTCATAAACGACGAAGTACTAGGAGAAGTCTTCGCAAGGTGGGGAACTCCAGACGTAGATCTGTTTGCCACCGCCGAAAACAGCAAATGCCGAGGCTTCGCCTCCAGGTACTACCAGCCAGGGACGCTGGGGAACGCGTTATGGATCAACTGGTCGAACAGCTTTCTGTACGCTTTTCCACCAATTCCCCTGATTCCGGCGGTTCTCATCAAGCTGTCTCAATCCAGGGCGAGAATGATTCTGATTGCCCCGGAATGGCCCAGACAGTGGTGGTTCACGGACCTGCTTCACCGATCTCTCCTTCCTCACATGAAGCTGCCGTGCAGGCCGGACCTTCTCACGAAGTTCGGGGGGCGGATGGTGCACCCCAACCTCTCGTCTTTGAGTTTGGCGGCATGGCTCCTGAAATAGTGCAATATGGCCATCTGAATCTCCCAGAGGATTGTATGGGCATACTGAAGGAGGCTAAGCGACCTTCCACTAGGACTTCCTATGCTTACAAGTGGAAGAGGTTTTGCATCTGGTGCAAGTCTAAGAACTATGACCCTACGTCATGCAAGGAAGATGTCATCCTTCCATATCTGCTTCATCTGGCGCAGTCGGGCCTTAATGTCCATTCCATTAAGGTTCATCTGGCTGCTTTGACTGCCTACAGGAAAGGCCCTTCACAGACTTCCTTTTTCCAGATCCCTGTGATCAAAGATTTTTTGGAAGGCTTGAAGAAAGTGTTCCCTCCTGTCAGGCTTCCTTCGCCTTCATGGGACTTGAATGTGGTGCTGTCCAGATTGATGAAGGAGCCTTTTGAACCCATTCATAAGGCTTCGTTGCAGCACCTGTCCTGGAAGGCGGCGTTCCTCGTGGCCATTACATCGGCCCGCAGGGTGAGTGAGATTCAGGCATTGTGTTGCCAAGAACCTTATACTGTATTTCATAATGCTAAAGTTGTTATGCGTACTCACCCTAAGTTTCTTCCCAAGGTTGTTTCTGATTTTCATATCAATCAGACTATCACTTTGCCTACGTTCTTTCAGAATCCTTCATCTCCGGCGGAAAGGTCTTTACATTCCCTGGATGTGCGGAGGGTGCTGAAGTTTTATCTTGATAAGACTAAAGATATTCGTAGGTCAGACCAATTGTTCGTCAATTATGGCTCAGTCAGGACAGGTCTTGCTACCTCTAAACAGTCCATCTCGAGGTGGATTGTGTCCTGCATACAGTTGTGTTACTACAAAGCTAATAAGACCTTAGGAGGTAAGCCTAAGGCTCATTCCACCAGGGGCAAAGCTGCTACGACAGCTATGCTCCGTAATGTTCCCATTGCAGAGATCTGCAAGGCGGCCACTTGGAAGTCGGTCCATACCTTTGCTAAGCATTACTGCCTGGACACTGATGCCAGGGCAGACGCTCAGGTTGGGCAGGCTTCGCTGCGGAATCTGTTCGCACAGTAGTGGCGTTATTTTATTCTCCACCGCCGCTTGGTGTGGGGATGGGCTTGCCATTCTATTCACTAGATTATGACTATACACAGAGATCCCCTACTACAGAAGGAGTAGTTTCTGTCCTGTAACTCCAGTTCTGTAGTAGGGGTATCTCTGTTATAGTCATAAGCGCCCTCCCGCCTCCCCGGTGGAGTGTTGTTCATGATCATAATGCTACAGGTCTGGCGTTTCCTACGCCCTCGAAAAGAACTGAGGCTAAGTTGGACCTGCTATGCATTCTGGGATACTGAGAGAAGGTTCTGGAAGGTTCTCTTAAAGGCACAGTATCCTAATTAAGCCACATAATGGCAGCCTATGGGGCTTGTCTGTCCAGGTTCTTCTCTCTATCATTCCTGAGGGATTTTGCTGTTAAGCAAGGGAAATCTGTACAGGCTTTGCTGTTTTGTGGATTTTATGGTGGAAATTTCTAGTTGAAGTACTGGACAGTGTAGCCTTTGGCTGCATTATCTGTCTTTAAATTCTCTCTTAAGTGTCTATGCATTTTCTGCATTTTTTGACACTGTAAGAGATTATTTTTGATTGCTCCGGGGTCCACGCACATGGGCGGGACTATTCACTAGATTATGACTATAACAGAGATACCCCTACTACAGAACTGGAGTTACAGGACAGAAACTACTCCTTCCACCCTAAGGTGGGTTCCCATTCCACCATAACCAAACTATAGAGCTTCCTTTCTTTCTCCCACAACCAGCCTCCGTTGCAGAGAGCGTACTGCATACGTGACACCTAAAGTGTGCGCTTGTGTACTACACAGACCGAACCAAACCGATCAGCAAGGTAGAATAACTGCTCATGGCCTCTGCAAAGCCCCACAAGAGACAATACCAATGCTGGGGTTGCAAGGTGCTGTTTAACCCTCTGTCCTGTTACACCTAGGATTCCTTCTCCCCATAAGAAGGTTTCGTCCATGGCCTCTAAGGCAAAATTCCGTTCGCTGACATATATACGGCAGGTCCATGGTTAACCCCACACACATTTACTAAACACTATTGTGCAGATGGTCCACCGATACGACACGCTATGGTTGTCCAGACGTACCGGATGACCTTATTCCAGATATCTTCATCATTCACACATGCTAGCAACCGCTAATAGCAGTTTACTGCTTAGTTTATGCAGAGCTCGCATATCTACAGCAACACATGCTATCAATTGAAAATGTCACTTATCCTGTAAGTATCTGTTCTTATCATGTAGTGCTGTAGGTTTCAACACCGCTCAATTTTCGCAAGATAGACACTTTGCATGCCAGACTGTCAGATATTTTGCCTTTGACCCAACAAGGCCTTGCTGGAGGCACTATTATCTTTTGTAGCGGGAATCCTTTTCTGTATTTGGCCCTTCTGCGTTTATCCTTGCTTAACTTGCTTGTTTTAGTACGTTTTCTTAAAGGTCTCGCACACGTTTCCTCCCAAACCATTTGTGAAGCCGAGGGTGGGACCCTAATTAGATCTTGTGGGAAAGTGAATTATCATGTGGTGTGGTTTGGAGACCCCACCTTATAATAATGTCAAAATCTTTCATCGGGTCTGGTTAGGTTTCTTTTAATAATAACCCATAGTCAATCCCGGTTAGCTGTGGCACAGACCAGTCATGCTTAATCAAAAGCACAAGTGTAAAGCATTTAGAACAGCTGTCTTCAACTAGTCCATCGCGAGCTGCCAGTAGCTCACAGAAACCTTCAGAGTAGCTCCGAGCCTTCATGTTTAACTAAGAACTGCAATAAATAGGTGTTGCATTTTCCATTGCAGTTAAGGAAAGGCTGGGTTTACCTTACGTTTTTATCAGGCTGCAGATAGCAGAGACTGATAATGAGCAGTGCTTCAATGAGATTGTGGCCCAGGGGAGTCAGAGAGGTTCAGAACTGAAGCACTTAGGTTTATAAACTCTTGAATAAAAGTTGGTCTCATCTCAATATTGGAGCATGAGAACAAAATAATGTTTCTGAATGCTAATACATTTGAGAAAATTAAAATGAAAAATTAACTCGATGATTAATTTTCTTCCTTTTAAAGTGTTGCATTTACAAACAGCAGGCATCTTGCTCCCAGTGGCTGAAAGACAGAGTGCCATTTTTATAGCTGAAAAATAATGATTTTCTTTAAATGGGAGAAATTGAAGTGAAGAAAAATGCTTCTATGAAACATTGTCTCAATATTTTTCTCTACTTTAATTCACCAATGAAAAGCCAGCATTTCTAAAGGACAGGAACCAATTAAAAAGATGGGTGTTTTTTCAAGCCCATATTCTAGATACAACCTGTCTTGAAGAGACCGCGCAAGGGCTTCCTAGGCGAGACCTAATAAAGGACACCGACACAGTCAAATTTGTTATTGGGGCGAGGGGCAGCAAAAGCATCTACCCCAGAAAATACCACGCAACACAATATCACCAGCAAGGTTGTGAATACTATCGAGGAGGATAAAAGAATATGGGCCACTGTAGAGGTATCCCCAACAAGGGCACCTCCACACCAGCAAATAAATAACTTCCAACCCCCCTTCCATGGGGTCTTATGAATGTTTCTGCCTAGAGTCACATTCTCCTTTTTTTTTTTCTTTTCTCATTTTTTCGATATTCTTTGTCTGAATGTCTAGCTTAGCATTGCTGCCGATACTGGACACCCAGCTTTTCACTCATTGTTTCATTGCACAAATGGAAACTGAAAGAAAGCAGCCATTGTTTATCTCCATGCTGTGTAGAAAGTTGTTACCCAACTGACTTAAAAATCCAATGTGTGTAGCATGTGTGGCTATAGATAAAGATGCTGCACCTACTCCTGCTATCTAGTGTTGGGCATGGATGTGTGCAACTTGCTTTTCTTGGGAGTGATTTTGTGCGACAAGACCTGTGGTGACTTTTTCCCTAGTCCTCAGTGCACCAGGACATAGTATCTACCTCAGATTGTTTTCTTCTGCTGTACTCTTCGGACATTCTTTTGCTAGATTCGAGACACCTGACAGGCCTTCTGCCACAAGAAAGCCTCTAACACCGGAGAGAAAGGCAATGGGTGCATTACAGAAACAATGTCAAGATTCCCCTGGAACCCCGAACATCTTCGGCCCTGAAAATCTGTTTGTAGTAAGGTGAAATACCAGGCCTGTCCAGGTTTCAAACACCCTTCCCTCCAAGTGGGTGAGAGCTCAGAGGTGGTGTTCTAGAAAGCATCTATTAGCCATCAGGAGCTCTAGCCTGCGAGCCCTTGGATCAAAGATCAGGTCCACTCTTAGGGCACCATTCCTGCTGCAGATACAGTACAGTTATCTCAACATCTAAAGCTCCTTTAAGCTGAGGGGAACACCACTATGAGGGAATTGGAAATCAAGCCGGAGTCCCGTCTAAAAAGGCACTAACCTAAGGGTCCGTCTCTGCCAGAAGACCGTGCTCTCCCTTAAAGAGCCTTCATTGATGCAGAGCAAGTCTCCAACAACATCAGTTTAGCACTAAGGCTTTGAACACCCACCTCGGACTAAAATCTAAATTTCCACCTAGTCAAGCTTCAAGGCAACAGAACCCTTGATGCCAAGCTCCAACACCACCAAACGATCAGTCCAGCTACATCTGCCAGAGGTCCTCAGCAGGAGACAAAAGAAGATATACATTGACCCCTTTGTGTGAAAGATCCTCACCAGGCCTTCTGCCTCTGAGCCTACACATACACTCTTAGACATTTCCAAGAAATGGAGGTTAGCCTTTGAGGAGGAGTCACCTCTTGAGGCTCCAACAACTTCGAAGCACAAAAGGATTGGGTACAGTCCTACAAGCCCACCACTGCTTCTCCCTGCTCCTAGGCGTCCCCTTCATCTCTATAACCCACAGCCTCACTCTCTACGATCCCCTCTGGAGTCTCCTTACACAGATTCATACACTGGTAGTCCATACCAACCTAAGGAGCCATACATTTGCAAGGAAGAGGACGATCCATTAAAGAACTTCACTGTGGATGCCACTTACTGACCTGCATGTAGACCCTTAACCTACTAACCCCTCCCCACCTGATTACACTGCCTCTTACCTTACGCTAATCAAGATGGCTGCCTGCCATCACAAGGTGAAGGTGATTGGTGTCCAAGCTGGGGATGATTTCTTTATAGAGAGACTGCTAAATCCGAGAGATGGGTACCTCTCCATGTGCAAGGGTGTATTGAAATCAGAAACTGATCATTTAAAGGAGCTAGCGAAGGCTCAAATAGTCACCTCCAGGGCGGAGGAGTTTAAAGCTGCTTGAGCTATACTCCCGGCCTACAAAGAAAATAAACTGATTGACGCTGCTGGCAAGCATGTAGCAATAGGGGCTGCCAAACCTAGGCACATTGCAAATTTGTAGGCACCCTCCCCCACCACTAGGAGGAAATGGAAGGCCTCATCAGACACCCTCCTAATGGTACACAGGAAAAGAAGAGAGTAGCTAGTTGGGAATGGGAAGATCATATCTAGTGCAAGCACTGAAAACACCATGGATGCTGCAGACACTGCCTCTATAGACATTAAGATCCACATCCTCCTACGGTGCTCCACTTTGCTTCAGTCTTCGAGTTTTCTACACTTTGCAACAGCACCTTTTTACTGTGCCTTTCTTGGAGCATAGCTTCAGTTCTTGTTGAGGAGATGCTAGAAATCATCAAAAAGTTCACTGGCATAGCCGAGTGAGAGGACTTCAATTCTCCACTATAAGAATCACCTTTCACAGACCACCTGTGTCCTTATTTAACGCCTTTAGTGACCGAGAGAGACGCCCCCGGTATTTGACAGTTTGGGTTGAAAAGACTTGCTAATCCCATTACCCCCTTCGGTCTGTGAGACCTCTTGTTTTGTTTGGTACCGTGTTTTTGGGAGCTGGACAGAGGTTTAGAGAAGTATATATACTCCAGGCTACTACTAGGCTACAGCTGTTCCAGTCGTGTCCCCCCGAGGACATCAGGACATCTATTCAGGGGAGGGCTAAATTATCTTTGTTCTACATGTACTTACTTCCATTGTGCATCTATGTACCTTCCATGTACTTGGATCTGTGTGTCTGTACCTTTATCCTGAAAAGGCATATCCAATGCACTACCCTATTTCTCATCCTGTACCTCTATCAATATCTTTAATCTATATATACTTATATAACTGACTAATATCCACCACTCAAATTACTTTCATATTTCAGCACTAATCCTTTATGGGTTTCCGGAGTAGCGTGCTTCAACACCCCATCAGGGGTAACAAGCGCTATATAAATAAAAACCTTTTTTTTCCTCTTCTATCCTTCTGCTATCTTTCCGAATCCAAGTAACTAACCTATCCACCACTTAAAATTTACTTGCATGTTTCACTATACTAATTCAACATTAATCTTTCCCGGAGCAGCGTGCTACTCGCTAAAAAAAGTGCTTTGACGCCTCATATGGGGTAGTAAGCACTATATAAATGCAATTACAATACAATACAATCTACCCAATTAGCAGCAGTCTTTTTAGGATATACGGACTTCCAAAGCCTTCTCATAAGGTAGTAATAAAGGGAAAGGATGAGGCAAGAGTGCAAGGCGGCTGAGACAAGTGCCCCATAGCCTCAAAGCAGTGACTCTTTCCATTTCCCAAATCATAGAGGTGGCAGGGGAAGACTAATGTTTTTGTCACCCATTCCGATAGGATTGCCTCTGACAGATGGGTACCCTCTGTAGTACAGCTAGGATAATAGCTAGAGTGCTAACTACTACCCCAAACATTCTGCCTTCCCCTAAGTCCTCAGTCCAGATCATCTTCAACTGCTCAAGGAGGTGCAGGTGCTCATAACCAAAATGTCCACATTGGCCTAGTGCACCAATATACGCGCTGGACAGAAGTGTATTCCTTCTTAAGTCATAAGGAGGGGTCCACCAAGCGAATCCCAGTGCTTTGACCAGTTAAGAACAAATGTATCAGATGTTGAACTAGCATTTGAACAGTAAGTATTTCAATTTTCTTTTGAATGCTTCATTGCATGGTATATTCCTGATTTAGGGTTCTGGGGGAATGGAGTTCCAGACTGTTGGGCTACTCACAGAGGAAGCGTATTTTAACATCCCTTTTTTTTTTGGAAGGATAAAAGTTTCTATTAGTAAGACATAAACACTTTGGAGTACTCTGAGATGACCAGTTTCACCTTCTGGTGAACTTCAATGCCCATCACACCACTAAATGGTATCCCAGAGCACTTTAAAAAAGAGAAATACATTTTTATTTATTTATTATCCTCTTTGTATTTTGTTGAGTAGATGAATAATCTTTTAAATAGATATTGTTGTACATCGGTTTAGATGGCATGGAGTCCTCAGATCTAAGGTAGACCAAAAAAAAAGACCTATGCCTGATGCATTGTTTTCTCAGAATATTGGTATTCTCTGAAATGCTGCAAAGATGGTTCTTCCATTAGTCTTGGATGATATCCACGATCAGGAACTATTAGAACTAGTAGTATAATTTGTCATAATTACATGTTCGAGGCATGTGGGCTGCTAAATTCATATCTTAGCATTAGATCGCCGCCTAGTGTTGGGTCCGGATGATCGCACATTGTTGTCCTGGAAGAGTCTTCGAAGTATCCTGAGATAGGTGGCTCCTCCCCTGGACTACAGTGCGCATGGGGATCGGCTCCATCCCCAGATTGTTTTTTTCCGCCATTGGGTTCGGATGCGGTCTCGACTTCTCTCTGTCGGAACCGAGTAAAACTAACTTTTTAAGGCCAAAAGGCCTTGTATTTATAGCGTCGGTATTGTTTGCGCACGGTCTCGAGTTCTTCCAACTCTTGAAGTCTGATTCAGCGGAGTTTTTTCACTCTTCGGACATCGAGGCCTTCTCATCGCGACACGACCACGAATTTCCAGCATGGAGCGGAGTCCGTTTAAGTACTGTCCGCTCTGTGGGTCCAAGTACCCACATATAGACCTGCACCCGGTCTGTAACAAATGCCTTTCACCGGACCATGACGACGGCAAGTGTAAGGCTTGCGCTCAATTCAGGTCGAAAAAGACTCTCAAGCTTCGGCGCGCGGTGCGCCTGGAGGCCAGACAAGCGGCCCCGGATCCAGAAAACATCTTCGGCGACCAAGAAGAAGATGAACAGGGTCATCATCTCCAAATATCCCCACCCGAAACGGAGGTCGAGGCGGATCCGGAAGACGACGACGGAGTCGTGGATCAAGGCCTTGAATACGTCGACGAGGTAGGGGACGTCGAAGAGATTTATGGGGCCGCGGCAGATAGCTCAGGGGACGAGCTATGCCCCGAAGGTTTCGAAGATCACGATCGGGTCACGGGATCGCCAGTTGGCCTTACCCAAGACCCCGTACCGCAAGCCACGGCCCCGCCTTCAGGCCCGGCCACGGACATACTTGCTGGGCAGGCCGGATCGAAACCGAAACCTAAACCGACGGTATCGACTACACCTAAAATGGCCGACCCGAAAACGAAACTGAAACTTAAGGACTCGAGCGTCCCTAAAATGGCGGCCGGCCAACAGAAAGCTACTGCACCCGCCGCCGCATCGGCTCCGTCGACCTCCGGCCCGCAGAAGTCGAAGAAGTCGGTCGATTCCACAGGGTCAAAATCGGCGCCAGAGGAGGGATCCTCTAAGAAGGGTGGTCGGCACGGATCAACCGCTGCGACACCGTCTAAGCACGCCAAGGCCAGCGGCACGGCTCCGGTTCCGACTGGGACTCCGTCCGTCGGACGCGTAGTGGAGTCGGAGGTTGGCACATCTGCGCATCGATCCAAGGACTCTGGGTCAACTGCATCGGCGTCCAAGACTCCGAAAAGCCACCATGACGTCGGATCCGAGGGGAAGGTCAAGACATCCTCGTCAGCGCCAAAAGCCACTGTGAGTGAAGTGTCCCCCATCGCCGCTTCGCTGCAGAGAATCAGGGACAAGGCCGCTGCTACGTCGGCTCCGTTACCGTCGCCTCAGACGCCAAAGGACACGCCGGCAAAGCCTAAGAGTAAGCTTCTCTTCCTTCTGCCGCCGAAAGAGGCTCCGAAGGCCTTTTCGACGAAATCGACGCCAAAGAAGTCGGATTCTTCTACGGCGGGGGTACCTTCAGGTCGAGAACCCGAATCAGAGGACGATTCTGAGCATTTCATCGACGCCAACACTGGCAAATTAACCCTATACAAAAGGAGGATTACTTCTGAGCCTCTGGACTCATATGTCATCCCACTAAAGAAAAAAAGGGTTCCTCTAGACGCTTCTGGCCTCATAGAACCTATCCAGCCTCCTCCAAGAAGAAGCCCTACTCCCTCACCAGAACACTCTGAGGGTGAGGGATATCATGAGGAGGACCAATACACCTTCCCCATCAATGAACCAGATGCACATCCAGATGCATATGATGACATTGGTGACCAAGGCACCCAAAGTGTGGGGCAAGACCCACAGCCTTTCAGTGCACGTGCATCCCCAACAGAGGATTCTGCAGGTTTTCATGCACTCATTGAGAGGGCAGCTGCTAATCATGATGTGGACATGCATGCTGACCCAGTAGAAGAGGATTTTCTTTTTGACACTTTTTCAGTCTCTGAAAGAACTGTGAAAACGCTGCCTATGCTCAAGGGAGTCCTCAAGCATGCAGCTGACATCTTTAAAGAACCTACCAGAGCGAGAGTGGTCAATCCACGTATCGAGAAAGTACAGACCAGCACCTGCAGACCCTGCATACATTCGGGGACAGTTGCCACTAGACTCTCTTGTGGTCGCAAATGCCAGGAAACGGGCCAACTCCCAGACAACGGGCGAAGCTCCTCCCCCAGACAAGGAGTCCAAAGTGCTAGAGGCAGGGGGCAAAAGAGTGGCGGCACAAGCTGCCAACTTTTGGCGTATTGCAAATACACAAGCACTCTTAGCACGTTACGATAGGGCGCATTACGACACCCTAGAGCAAATTGTACAACACCTGCCTCCACAGTTTCAAGAAGGCACCAAACTGCTTATTGAGTAAGGGAAACTGATCTCCAACGCAGCCATCAAGTGTGCACTTGACGCCGCAGACACAGCAGCTAGGGCGATCAACACTAGCGTCATGCTGAGACGACAAGCTTGGCTCCGCATATCAGGGTTTAAACCGGATATTCAGACAACCATTCTTAATCAGCCAGTCAATCCTGATAGACTGTTTGGTCCAGATGTTGACACCACCCTCGAAAAGATAAAGAAGGACACGGAAACTGCTAAATCTATGGGGGCCCTACAATCACAACAGTTTCGTGGCAATAATTTTCGTCGCTCAGGTGCACGTGGAGTCACCAGAGGACAAATGGGTCAGCAATCGCAATTCTCAAGAGGTGGAGCCCAATCCTCGTTCACAAAACAGAACAAGGGAGGTTACAGAAATAACAGCAACAGAGGTCGCGGCAGAGCAAACAACAACTCCCGCTCCTCTACCCCAAGCAAACAGTGACTCTCTGTCACTACCCCCCGACCACTTAACACCTGTCGGGGGGAGACTGCAGCAGTTCCTGCCCGTCTGGAGAAACATCACCACAGACAGGTGGGTGCTACAACTTGTCCAGTACGGTTATTGTCTAGAGTTAAAGTCCACTCCACCCAACATTCCACCAAGGCAACGGCCTATGTCCGCAGAGCATTTGCACTTATTGCAGCAGGAAGTAGTGGCGATGCTGCAAAAAGGCGCAATCGAGCTCGTGCCAGTGGGAGAGGAAGGAACAGGGGTATATTCCCTGTACTTCCTTATTCCAAAGAAGGACGGATCTCTCAGGCCCATTCTAGATCTACGTCCCCTCAACCTGTACATACTGTCGGAACATTTCCATATGCTTACACTGCAACAGGCTCTTCCCTTGTTAAACCAAGGGGACTTCTTAGCAACCTTAGATCTCAAGGATGCTTATTTCCACATTCCACTACACCCGTCCCACAGGAAATACCTCAGGTTCACTATCCAAGGCAAGCATTACCAGTTCAAGGTCCTACCCTTCGGAGTCACCACAGCCCCGAGGGTGTTTACCAAGTGTCTGGCGACAGTAGCAGCGCACCTCAGGAGGCAGAACATCCATGTCTACCCCTACCTGGACGACTGGCTCGTTCAAGCCAAGTCGGAACTACAGTGCGCCGCGGATATGTCGACTACCATTCACCTCCTTCACAATCTAGGTTTCTCGTTGAACTACCCAAAGTCGCATCTTCAGCCGGCACATGTCCGGCAGTTTCTAGGTGCGACGATCAATACCCTGACGGCCATGGCTCAACCAAACCAAGTCAGGATAGACAGCATGCAGTCTCTAATCCAGAAGTTCAGACCACAACACTCGCTTCCAGCGAGAGTGTTCATGCAGTTGATAGGCATGATGGCCTCCTGCATCTTCATAGTCCCTCACGCACGGTTACATATGCGCCCGCTCCAGGAGTGCTTAGCAAATCAGTGGACACAGGCTTAGGGAAATTTAACAGACCTAGTGTTGGTTACCAGTCGGGCATACGACTCTCTGCATTGGTGGACTCCACACAACCTTTGCAAGGGCCGACTGTTCCAGGAGCCAGTGCCACAGATTATCCTGACGACGGACGCATCTCTCCAGGGTTGGGGAGCTCATCTGCTCACTTACACAGTGCAGGGACTATGGACGACGCAGCAACAGAAGATGCACATCAACTATCTGGAACTGATGGCAATCTTCATGGCGATCAAGTCCTTCATTGTACATCTGTGCAACAAGGTAGTGTTAGTCCGGACGGACAACATGACCGCGATGTACTACATTCAAAAGCAGGGAGGCACCTACTCGCCACAGCTGTCTCATCTGGCTCAGAGCATGTGGAAGTGGGCCATTCAAAGGAACATTTTCCTCATGGCAGAACACCTCCCGGGCACGGACAATCAGATGGCGGATCTGCTCAGCAGATACAGCCATCAAATGCACGAGTGGGAGTTACACCCATCTGTACTCCACCCGTACTTCCAGCAGTGGGGTCATCCGGAGATAGACCTGTTTGCAACAAAAGAAAACGCAAAATGCCAATACTTTGCCGCCAGGTTCCCTCACCCACAGTCGCAGGGGAATGCGATATGGATGAACTGGTCAGGCAAATTTGCGTACGCTTTTCCGCCAGCCCCTCTGATACCGCTGGTGGCAAGAAAGCTAAGGCAGCACGCGATGACTCTCATCCTGGTTGCTCCAACGTGGGCGCGCCAAGCATGGTACACCACGTTCCTCGAACTCTCAGTGGTGCCGCATCAAAGACTGCGCCTCACGCCCAGACTTTTGACGCAGAACCATGGAGAAATTCAGCATCCAGATCCGCAACAGCTCAACCTGGCGATCTGGCTCCTGAAGTCCTAGAGTTCGGATACCTTAACCTGCCTCCAGAATGCATGAACATCATCAAGGAGGCAAGAAAGCCAACTACCAGAGCATGCTATGCTGCAAAATGGAAGCGTTTTGTCATTTACTGTACTGCTAATGACATCAACCCGCTAGACGCATCTATCCCCAACATCATTTGTTATCTGTTGCATCTTTACAAGTGCAATCTAGCGTACACTTCCATTCGGATACATCTATCCGCCATAGCGGCTTATCTTCAAAACAGGCAGCATCTCTCTGTCTTCAGAGTGCCTGCCATTAAAGCTTTCCTTGAAGGTCTGAAACGAGTCATTCCCCCAAGAACACCACCAGCTCCGGTGTGGAACCTCAATGTGGTCCTCACCAGACTGATGGGACCACCTTTTGAGCCACTGCACTCGTGTGAACTCCAGTTCCTAACGTGGAAAGTAGCTTTCCTAATAGCTATTACGTCACTAAGGCGTGTTAGTGAGCTACAAGCGCTCACAATCCAAGAGCCTTTCATTCAGATTCATCCAAATAGGGTAGTGCTACGCACTAACCCCAAATTCCTTCCGAAGGTGGTGTCACAGTTTCATCTCAACCAAACTATTGACTTGCCGGCATTCTTCCAAAACCCACAAACGGTAGCGGAAAGAATGCTCCATACATTAGATGTACGGAGGGCGTTGATGTACTACATAGACAGGACACAACCCTTTAGAAAGACAAAACAACTTTTTGTTGCCTTCGCACCACAACACAAAGGCAACCCCATTTCAAAAGCAGGAATAGCCAGGTGGATTGTTAAGTGCATCCAAATATGTTATCAAAAGGCCAAGCGCACTCTAACCATACCCCCAAGGGCGCACTCTACACGCAAATTGGGGGCATCCATGGCTTTCCTAGGGAACATTCCTTTAGAGGACATTTGCAGAGCAGCCACGTGGGTTACACCACATACCTTTACCAAACACTACTGTGTTGATGTACATTCCAAGCAGCAAGCTGCTGTAGGACAGGCTGTTCTCAAGACACTCTTTCAGGTTTCTGCAGCTGGCACGGGCAACCGCCGCTGATGGAGGGACTGCTATGTATTCTATGCTAAGATATGAATTTAGCAGCCCACATGCCTCGAACTGAATATGCTACTTACCAGTATGCATCTGTTCTTGGCATGTAGGGCTGCTAACATTCATATCGCCCACCCTCCTCCCCGGTGCCTGTCGCAGCTGCAGATATACTATTGTATTCAGTCATTAGCATGGACATCCTTTACACTTTTCACTCCATCTTCTGCCACAATGGCGAAAAACAATCTGGGGATGGAGCCGATGCCCATGCGCACTGTAGTCCAGGGGAGGAGCCACCTATCTCAGGATACTTCGAAGACTCTTCCAGGACAATGTGCGATCATCCGGACCCAACACTAGGCGGCGATCTAATGCTAAGATATGAATGTTAGCAGCCCTACATGCCAAGAACAGATGCATACTGGTAAGTAGCATATTCATTGTGCTCTCTTAGGTCTAAGAAACAAATACATGACCTATTTTGTTTTATTTGAAAATGCTAATAAAAATAGTATATAAAACCAGTCGTTGAAATAAGAAGGCTGCTCTGTTGGTCAAGCATGGGTTGAAACGGTAAGTTTGAATCCTGCAAGTTGTAATACACTGTTAGTGCATTACCAATGGTTGTTGCTCTATAACCGAAACCATTTCCTGTATTTTAAAACTTGTTCACCCTCTTTTTCTCTTACAGTTGAATCTTTAATAATTACCCCATTCCTGCCTGTTGTAGCATTTGGACGGCCGTTGCCAAAATTAACTCCACAGTAAGTTATAACCTATTCTTTTGTCTCATAGAAAGTAGATGGGGAGGAGATGTTGATTGTGGTGCACTCATTCTTTCCTCAGGAAAAAGGAGGGGCTCCAGAGCTGAAGTCCTCTTCCTGGTCCTCTGCATTCTATGCTTGCTGCTCAGGAGCCCCTCGCGTTCAAGCGATGTCCTTTAGAAATGATTATAAGCAGGTCTTGGCTATCATTGAGAATCTATGTTAAATTTAATAGGTAGTCTTCATCTGTACCCCACAGATATCAGTGGGATGTATGTGGCGAAAGGTTATGACATAAGGTATGCACTAATAAAAAAATATTTACTGTTAATAAAACTATAGGAATCGCTCCAGGACTGAATCTGATAGAGACTTCTAGTTGCAAATTAATTACCATAGAATTATCCCCAGACATAAGAATGAATCCGGTATTTTTTTCATGAACAGTACCTCTACGTGCCGGTAGGTGGTATCATTGGACTCCATGTAGCTTCTACCGCGCCAGAAGTGAGTAGTGCATAGTCTGTATAGGCGCCACCCCAGCGCGCTGATGTCAGTTCTTTTCATGCCAGTCAGTGCAGATCTAGAGAGAGCTACACCCAGTCATTTTTTGACTGACCTTTTTGTAGAGGTTTTTTTAGATATCTTTCTCCTGGTGTGGCAGAGATGTCCACTAGGTAAGCTGGCTTCAAGCTCGGCAGGGCTTGTCATCTAGTGTCAGTGACAGACCCTCATCCTGTTTCCCTTTGGTGCCTTGACCAAAAACGAGAAGACCCGAGTCGACTGCTGTGCCATGCACCCCAAGGCTTTGAGGAAGCGCCCCTTCAAGGCCGTGGCCTCTCGACGCAGCGACTGTTTCGATCCTGGTCGAGAGGAATGTCCCAGGATTAGTCAGAGTCATCAATCTTCGTCGAAGACGTCCGGATAAGTCGCTCAAGAAGTAAAAAAGTAAGAAGCCGAAGAGGGCTTCGACTTAACCTGTCCGTTGAAGTCTTCCAGTGAGATGAGGGAGTGTCGTCATTCAAAGCTTGGCTCTGCAGTTGAGCCTGGGCCGGGTCTGTACTTCCCCGAGTTTCTGGGAGCCCGAGTGCCCTACCCTCGCCAATCCAACTTCGTTCATTTTATGAGGCCAGGTACCTCATATTTGAGCAACCAGTTGCCGTTGGTGCGCCTTTGTGCCCCACTGATTCGGTAGGGGCCCCTACTAGTTCCCCAGAGGGTCCACCCTCAGCGCTGTATTTTTACCGGGTTCACCCTCGGCGCTGTGTTTAGGCCCTTTTGATCCACGGATGTACCAGTTGCACCACCTCCAGTTTCCCTGGCCCTCCCTGTGCTACCATTCCCCATTTTCATGCTCGACTCCTAAATCCCCATTCTCATTCCAGAGGCCAACACGGAGCCTGAGGGGTTTCGCCAAAGTTCAGCGACGATTAGAGCCTTGCCTGGGCTAAGTCCATAGGATTCTTCAACAAGTATCTCGTGAGCTACTGGTAAGTCTCCAACTACCAGTAAGTAGCTCTCCAGTGCCCAGCCCAGCCTTCTAAATTAGAAGATTTTTCTCGATTGAATTAATATATGTATACCAAAATTGAAAAGTGTGTATTTAAGATGAAAATGTGTATTTTCAGAACCGAGAAAATAAAGTTTGAGTTTCCAAAACATATTTACAGCTGATATTTAAATAAGTGTAATAAGCTGGCTCTGTATCTACCATACCAAAGTAAGGTATAGTGTGCACAGTCTGGTGGATCCCCAAAGGCTTACAGAGGTAAAAGTAGATAACACCTTCGATGCCCATGCGCAGTATGATCCAAAGGAGGAGTCACCTGTCCTGTGACTTCCAAAGACTTTTCTACAACAAAAACAAACTGCAAACATCCGGGCCAACACTAGGTGGCCATCTATGCACAGTGTGTAACTCTGCAGCTCTACATGCCAAGAACAGATGCATACTGTTAAGTAGCATTTTCCTTCTTTGTCGTATTTTATTTTTAGAACCAAGCCAGACTTGGTGCAGATAACTAAAAATAGTACTTTTCTGATAATACAGTTTGTTGGAAGCTGGGTTTCTGTGGCGGTAACACCCCCCACCCCCACACACACACTTTTTGCTAGACTGCTGATGCACTTTGACTTGATTTGCCCTGGGTCCCTGCCAATCATGTTTCCAGGGCCTGTGTTCCATCCCATGTCAAAACTGTACCATGTCCCCCCAATTGGCACCTCTCTATCCAAATGTCAGTCCCTTGTAACAGGTTCCATGGGTACCAAGAGCACTGTGGCCAGGGAACGTCGCTAAGGGATGCAGCACTCATTGTGCCACCCTTAAAGGCCGTAAAGACCTTTACACACATACTGCCATTGCAGGCTGCTTGTTTTGGTGCAAAACAAAGTCAAGAGTGGGCATGGCACATATCTTTGTGTGTAACCACAAGCCCAGAGGAGATCTGGGGTGAGGGAACCAGAGGCACAGGGTACTGGGAGCCGGCAGCCTCCAACATAAAATGTTCAGCACAAATAGGGCCGCTCCCAGTTAACTGTCTTAGGTGCTACCGTTTTTTATTTCGTGAGTACAGGCATCTCACAAAAAGTGAAGGACTGGTCTCACACCACCTGGTGTCATGCTTCATCATTGACCAATCCTTGCTCTCTAGAAACTTGGTTCGGTAGCATGTGGGCTTACACCTGACGACAGGTGTATGCCCTTAACGGGGGACCTTGCAGACGAAAAGTGAGTTAAAAGGCCATTATAGATGTCAAATTAATTTTAATGTGGCTGGCATCTATATGGTAATTAAAATAACAGATCAGTGTGTTGGGGATTCTATTCTCCCCCCACCAGGGTTAGGGTGGTCGACATGTTTCTGCCAGTTGGCCCAGTAGGGTCCGTGGCATTCATCAGGACCTTGAGAAATAATGGTGGGATCCACTGTTACCAGACTGTGGTGAGAGGGTTCCACTCTGTGGGGTGATCAAGATCACACTCCACTATGACGCGGCTCGTATCTTTAGCACTAGAGTTGGGACAAGTTTCCCCATATGAGGGTGGGAGCAGAAGACCCCTTTGGTCGAACGTGATCCGTGGTGCGTCCTCCACGTCTGCACCTACATGTGTACTCCTCACTGCTAGTCTGGTAACTCAATCCCAAAGACCGAGTACTTACCTGGTAACCGTGAACTTCATTTCTCTCCACAGGAAACCATTGACTTTTTTTCCCCAAGTGTGGATTTGATTTGTATGGAAACCTGAAAATAACCATTGTGCAAAACTGATTTTACTAACCTTTTCTCTAGGAAATGTCCCAGTGTGATATCTAGGCATATTACACGGAGTAGAAAAAGTAAGGTAAAAAGTAACTAAAGTTATCTGTGCAGTAATTTCAATACCTTGACTTACCTGTATTTCAAACAACTGCATTTGAACTTGCATTCACTTGGAAACACTGCATAATATTTTGCAAAGCATTTATTTCACTTACCTGTGCCAGGCTTGGCTTCGTTCTAGATATAAAACAATTTAACAATATTTTTATTGAAACAAAATTGGTCTGAGTTCAGTCTTTGAGTGTGTGTGTGTGTACAACACATGCTTAACACTACCCTCTGATAAAGCCTTACTGCTCGCCACATTACCACAATAGAGAGTAAGGTGCAGTCGACTTTTATCTCTGCTACCTTTGGGGTTCCCCTGGACTCTGTGCACATTATACCTCATTTTGGTATAGTATAGACGGAGCCAGCTTCCTACACAGTTGAATGTAGATACAGGTAGATCAAATGTTCAGAAACAGTTGAAATTACTTTTCAGTTTCTTTGCAATTACGTTGTGATTACTTTTTAAATTACTTTTGAGATTAATTTTTCTACTCCGTGTAATATGCCTAGATATCACCCTGGGACATTTCCTAAATAAAAGGTAAGTAAGTCAGTTTTTGTAAACCGTTTTTTAGGTTCGAGGCATGTGGGCTGCTGAATTCATATCTATAGCATAGATCGCCGCCTAGTGTTGGGTCCGGATGATTGCACATTGTTGTCCTGGAAGAGTCTTCGAAGTATCACGAGATAGGTGGCTCCTCCCCTGGACTACAGTGCGCATGGGCATCGACTCCATCCCCAGATTGTTTTTTCCCGCGATTGGGTTCGGATGTATATTCGACATCTCCAGTTCGGAATCGAAATAGACTTTTCCTAAGGCCCGGAGGCCTTTCCTATAGCGTCGGTATTGTTTTGCGCTTGGTGCCCAGCTCTGTTCCGGCTCAGTTCCCGAGTCGGACGTCCAGAGGAGTCGCGTGACTCTTCGGTTCTCAAGGCCCGGTCGACGCAGCAAGACTTTCGACGACACATCATGGAACAGAGTCCGTTCAAGAAATGTCCCGTGTGCGGATCTAAGTACCCACACATCGACGTCCACCCCGTGTGCAACAAGTGCCTGTTGCCGGACCACGACGAAGCCAACTGTATGGCTTCTTCCCGGTTTCGATCGAAGAAGACGATTCGACTTCGGCGCGTGGCGCGCCAGGAGGCCCGGCAGTCGGCCCCGGCACCAGTGGACATCTTCGACAGAGAAGAAACAGACGAACAGGAAGTTCATATGCAGATTTCCCCTCCGGCGGAGGAGATCGACTACGAATACGACGCGGACGTCGAAGTGGTCGAAGAAGAAGTCGTCGACTAGGTAGGAGACGACAATGAGGCCTACGGGGCCACAGAAGATAGTTAATGTGAAGAGCTAAGCCCCGAACAAACAATTTCTAAGGCTCAGGTCAAGGGATCGCCACACGGCCTTACCCAAGACCTTCCACCCCAATCCACGGCCTCGCCTACGGGCCCAGCTACGGATACTTCTACGGAGCCTACCTTGGTAAAAACGAAACTGAAACCGAAACCTTCGGTGTCGACGAAATCGAAACCAATAGACGCCGTAGAAACAGAAGACGTCTGTCCCTCCGGTCGCCTCCTCGTCTTCAGACACGTCGGGGCAGCCGAAACCGAAGAAGGCCGTCGACCCGGGGAAGTCGACCAAGGGTGCCGAGCCAAATTCGGGCAAGGGTGCCGAGTCTAAGTCGGTCAAGAGCGTCGAGCCAAAATCGGCCAAAAGCGTCGATCCGAAGGCTGGGGCCCCGCACCCGGTTCTCAAGTCAACGTCGGCGCCGAAGGCCGTCGGCGCGGAGGGAGGGCGCAGTGTGCCGCAGAGGGCTGATCCTGTGCCTCGGCCGGATACGAACAAGGCATCGACGCTCGAGTCTTCACTCGCTGGTGGACCGAAGACGTCTGTCGGGTCGATGAAACCGTCCGCTTCCTTTACGAGGCAGGTGTCGGACTCTCTACAGCGCATCAGGAGCAAGGCTTTCGCGGCCGCACCAAAGGATTCCACACCGAAGCCGGCTGCTGCAACGCCAAAGTCTTCGACGCCACTCCTGTTTACGTTGCCGCCGAAGGTAGCACCAAAGGCCTTCGCACCACGGTCGGTCACCGAAGCGCCCGTCCACGTGTCTACGTCGTCGAAGCCTTCTCAGCCGCTTGGGAGCTCAAAACCTCGACAACCCTCGGTAGAGGAGCAGTCGGAACATTTTATCGACGCCGACACCGGGAAGCTAACCCTCTACAAAAGGAAGATCACGGCAACTCAGCCTTTGGCGTCCTACACGATTCCTTTAAAGCGCAAAAGGCCTGCTGTGGACTCCCCTGTTCTGGTGGAGCCTCTTGCTCCACGGACTCCACGAGTGGCTACACCCTCACCCACCTATTCAGATGTAGAGGGTGGAGATGGTGAGGACGAGGAGTATAACTTTCCTGCCAACACTGATCCTGAGGATCAACAAGACTCATGGGCAGATGCAGGTGACCCAGTGGATCAGCATACTGCACAAGACCCTCAGGTCTACAATGTCAAGCCCTCTCCTACTGAGGATTCAGCTGCATTTAATGCTCTAATTGAGAGGGCGGCTAAGAACCACGACGTGGAGCTCCACGCTGACCCTATCGAAGTGGACTTCCTATTTGATACCTTTTCAACAGCAGAGAAGACTGTCAAAACTCTCCCCATGCTGAAAGGGGTTCTGAAACATGCTGCAGACATTTTTAAGGAACCCACACGGGCCAGGGTGATCAACCCTAGGATTGAGAAAAAATATAAGCCGGCACCTGGCGACCCTACCTACATCAAGGGCCAGTTGCCATTGGACTCTCTGGTAGTTTCCAATGCCCGGAAGAGGGCGAACTCCCAGACCACTGGTGATGCTCCTCCCCCCGACAAGGAATCTAAAGTGCTGGAGGCATTAGGGAAGAGGGTGGCGGCTCAAGCAGCCAATATCTGGCGTATTTCTAACACTCAAGCACTCCTAGCCAGATATGACAGGGCGCACTATGACACGCTAGAGACCCTGTTACAACATCTTCCAGACCAGTATAAGGAGGCAGCTGAGATGCTTATTCAGGAAGGGAAGCTTATCTCCAACGCTTCTATTAAATGTGCCCTGGACGTGGCAGACACCGCGGCCAGAGCCATTAACACCAGTGTCAGGTTGAGATGTCAGGCCTGGCTCCGGATCTCCGGTTTCAAGCCGGAGATACAAACCACCATCCTCAATCAGCCAGTAAACCCAGATAGGTTATTTGGTCCAGAGGTGGATACCACCTTAGAGAAAATCAAAAAGGATACCGAGACTGCGAAGTCCATGGGGGCTCTACAGTCCCAGCAGTTTCAGGGCAGTACTTTTCGTCGCTCAGGCAATAGAGGTGTTTCCAGAGGCCAGATGTCCCAGCAAACACAGGCCTGACGCCGCAACATTACACTGGTGTTAATAGCCCTGGCCACGGTGTCCGCAGCGTCCAGTGCACACTTAATAGAAGCATTTGAGATAAGTTTCCCTTCCCGAATGAGCATCTCTGCTGCCTCCTTATATTCGTCTGGCAAGTGTTGTAACAGAGTTTCAAATGTATCATAATGTGCCCTGTCATATCTGGCCAAGAGTGCCTGCGTGTTAGAAATGCGCCAGATATTGGCCGCTTGAGCCGCCACCCTCTTCCCCGATGCTTCTAGCACCTTAGATTCCTTGTCAGGGGGAGGAGCATCACCAGTAGTTTGTGAATTTGCCCTCTTCCGGGCATTAGAAACAACTAGCGAGTCCAACGGCAACTGGCCCTTGATGTAGGTAGGGTCGCCAGGTGCCGGCTTGTATTTTTTTTCAATTCTGGGGTTTATAACCCTGGCATGTGTGGGTTCTTTAAAAATGTCTGCAGCATGTTTCAAGACACCCTTCAGCATTGGCAGAGTCTTAACGGTCTTTTCAGAGGTGGAAAAGTTGTCAAACAGAAAGTCTACTTCAATAGGGTCAGCATGAAGCTGGACGTTATGATTCTTGGCTGCCCTCCCAATAAGCGCAGTAAATGCCGCAGAATCCTCCGTAGGGGAGGTTTTGACAGTATACACTTGAGTGTCCGGGGCAGTTTGTGGATCCCCTAGGTGCGCAGCATCTGCCCATGTGTCATGCTGATCTTCAGGATCAGTGTCGGCAGGGTAGTATTCATCATAGGCACCTTCCCCAGCCTCCACATCCGAGTAAATGGGCGAGAGTGGAGCAGTGTCCTGAGCACGTGGATGAATCAGTTCAACAAGAACTGGGGAATCTGTGGAATCCCTTTTCTTCTTCAAAGGAATTGTGTATGACTCCATAGGCTGTGCCGGTGTGATCTTTCACTTGTAGATGGAAAGTTTACCGGTGTCTGCGTCGATAAATTGTTCCGACTGCTCCTCCAGCAGGGGTTGTCGATGTTTTGTGCCTACAACTGCAGGGGTAGGCTTCGGCCCCGTGGATACCGTCATGGACGCCTCGACGACCTTCCTGGGCGCGAACGCCTTCGGCGCCACTTTTGGCGGCAGCGTGAACTGAATCGGTGCCATTGACTTTTGCGGTTTGGCGGCCGGCTTCGGGGTGGAAGTATCCTTCGGATCGACCGCGGAAGCCTTGTCCTTAATGCGCTGCAACGAGTCCGACACCTGCTTCGTGAAGGATGCGGACGGTTTCGTCGATTCAACAGGTGCTCTCGAGCCACTACCATGTGCGGACTCGAGGGTAGCAGTACTCTTGGCCTTGTCGGGCCGACGTGCAGGATCGACAGCTTTTGGAGCTCCGAGTCCTTTGACAGTGTCCACGGCCTTCGGCGTCGACTGCTTCGGGTCGGCGGCCTTGACAAGCGCTTTCGGTGCCCCAGCCTTCGGCTCGACGCCCTTGAGCGACTTCACCTGTTCGACAACCTTCTTTAGCTTCGTCTGCATCGACAGGTCCGAAGACGTGGAGCCGACCAAGGCGACAGGCGTTTTCTGTTTCGACGGCGCCTCTATCACTTTTGGTTTTGTCGAGACCGAAGCTTGTACTTTTGGCTTCGATTTGACCAATGGCGGCTCCGTAGAAGCGTCTTTCGAGACCACAGCTTTCTCTTTCGGTTTCGATTTGACTAATGGCGGCTCCGCAGAAGTGTCCGTAGCCGGGCCCGGAGGCGAGACCGTGGATCTAGGTGTAAGATCTTGGGTAAGGCCATATGGGTATCCCTCGACCTGAGCCTTAGTTAATGTCCGAACGGGGCATAGCTCTTCGCCTGAGCTATCTTCCGTGGCCCCATAGGCCTCATCGTCGTCGCCTACCTCGTCGACGACGTCTTCTGTATCGAGCATTTCTACGTCTGCGTCGTAGTTGGAGTCGATCTCTGCCGCTGGAATGGAAATCGGCTCTCGAACTTCCTGCTCGTCTGCTTCTTCTCCCTCAGTATCGAAAATGTTCTCCGGTGCCGTCTGCTGGGCCTCCTGGCGCGCCACGCGCCGAAGTCGAATCGTCTTCTTGGAGCGAAAACGAGAACAAGCCATACAGTTTGCTTCATCGTGTTTCGGCGACAGGCACTTGTTGCACACCGGGTGGACGTCGATGTGGGGATACTTGGAGTTACACACGGGGCACCTCTTGAACGGGCTCCATTCCATGATGTGTCGTCGAATAAGGCTTGTTGCGTTGACTGGGCCTCGAGCACCGAAGAGCCACGCGACTCCTCTGGATGTCTGACTCGGGAACTGAGCCGGAACAGAGCTGGGCACCGAACGCAAGACAATACCGACTATATAGGAAAGGCCTTTGGGCCGAAAAGAAAGTTTTTATCGAATCCGAACTTGAGTGATCAAATATGCATCCGAACCCAATGGCGGAAAAAAACAATCTTGGGATGGAGTCGATGCCCATGCGCACTGTAGTCCAGGGGAGGAGCCACCTATCTCGTGATACTTCGAAGACTCTTCCATGACAACAATGTGCAATCATCCGGACCCAACACTAGGCGGCGATCTATGCTATAGATATGAATTCAGCAGCCCACATGCCTCGAACGTATGGGAACTCTTAGAGTACTTCCTGGTCACAGTGCCCTTGATACCGTTGGTACCTTTTACAAGGGACTTACATGTGGCCTGAGAGTTGCCAATTTGGGTGTACAACAATACAGATTTAGGGAAAGATCATAGGCCCTGGATTTCTGTTTGGCAGGAACCCAGGGCACATTTAGTCAAAGAGCATCAACATCAAGCAAAAAGTGTGGGGCAGCCATGCAAAAAGGGGCACTTTCCTACAGTGCATCTATTAGCCACTATTGAGAACAGATACGTTTCACCTCCAGATACCCACAGTCTTGGGGCAGTGCACTATGGCTTGTCTGAAATAGTTCACCAACCAAGGTTTGACATAGAACTAGGGAAAATCTTGTCTGAAACTAAGCAGAAGACCATCATCGGGAGATACAATGGATACAAATGCAAAACCTTCCCAACAAAGGAGAGAACTCTGAAATCATTCAACCTAGCCAGAAAGCTTCAAAAAAGAGTTTGTTTCAGTAGGTCTCTTCAAATCGTATCTGGGGATAATGTTTTGCATTTTTTTAATGCATTTTTCTTGTTCACTCATTTTTGCCTTCACAATAAACCTTTCAAGGAGGAACTAGCCAACCAATAGACACACAGCCAAGGGATCCTTCCACATTATAAATCGCCCCCAAGATGATGGCAGCAATAACCTGGTGAATGCTGGAAAATAATATATTGATGGGTCTACGTTCATGAATACAGCACCCCAATTTGTGATTACCTCATTTGAATCTCTAGAAGGATGGAGAGCACACCTCCGGGATGTGGAAGACTGAGATGGTCTTACCCAAAAAAAACTCAAATTGGCTTTAGAGTTCCAATCTTGTTTTCCCATAATAAGATTCTTCTATACTGCTGCCTACAGACAACCTAACAACCATGTACTATTTGAACAAACAAGGAGGAACAAGATAACCCCCCTGCTCCCAAAGGAAGCACAAAAGATTTGGTAATGGATTGTTTGTCATCCGATTACACTGAAGGCTTAATCAGTGGAGTGTCACAACTGGGAACTGGACCAGTGATGAATGACATCCATCTTTCAAAGTTGGAGGAAGCCAAATATATTTTTTTACACCACAAATAAGTCACAAATTTCACTTTTATGCCAGCAGTTGCCCTTGCCAGGGGTCGTGAGAAAATGTCTTTTAAATAGCATGGACCGAAATCTTCACTTGCGCTTTCCCTCCACTTCCCTTGAAGTGGAAAACAAAATGAAAAGGAGGGCATATCGCCTCAAGCCTATATCCCCATTATGGCTGTGAGAAGTTGGCCTGATGTGCAGTGTTCACTATTCTAGTGATCACTATATATCAGTCCAAACAACCCTTATTGATGATTGGTTGTAAGTCAACCTTATAGACCAGCTATCCTAGTAGCATGGATACGAGCAGTCTAAGGCTAAGACTCTAGAGGGCGTGTTAAGCCAGCTGTTTTACCATCACATTACCCCTTGAACACCCAGTGAAAGGACACCACACAAGTGTTATGAAAATAAACAGTGTATTTATTAGAATCACAACAACCCTGTACTCTTTATGAGGACAGGGTGCTAGGCACACAACAAAACTCTTACGAAAATACTTAAGTTAGCACGTTATACACAAATGCCCGAGGGGCACGAAAAACCATATACTTTAAAAGTGGAATGCGAAATTACTAGCAGGTAAGTACAGTACTAATAGGCTTTGGAATCGCTAGGACTTGACTAGGGAATTGTTAGATTACTTCTAGGAGACCTAGGGGACTCGGGTGCAGAGTGTGCACTCTCACGCGGGATGCGGGACAAAGTCTATGGGAGCTAGTAAAGGCAAAGTTAGTGTTCACGGGCGAACCCGACCTGGTAGGAAGAAAACTACAGTGGATCCTGACCCTAGGATAGTGAGGCTATGCTGGGACACCGAAGTGCCGAAGTTACCTAGCCCAGGGGCTGCAGCTGCATAGGTCTGAAAAGACGTCGGGGATCTCGTTGCCGGACCAGGAGCCTGGAAGAAGGAAGTTGCTGGCAGGCGACCAGTGAAGGAAAGTTCGTTGGATCCAAGCCTGGATCGAGGAAGAAGAAACCTGAAAGCAGAGGGGACCAAGTTCTTGAATCACTAGCCAGTGATTAAGGGGGCACCAGGATGGCACCGGGCGAAGTCACCTCGACTAGGTGAGTGGGCGACGCTGGCTCTGCAGATCTCACGGACCAGGAGGCGTTGTCGGCGACCAGGATGGAGAGGCGAGCTGTCCCACGATGGATGAAGCTGTCGGCGTCGAAGTTACCCAGGATTGGGCAACAAGCCTTGGCTAATTCAAGCCCACGCGGTGGACTCAAAATGGCGTCTTGAGTGGACCAGGAGGGTCCGGGGTGCTCCTCTTTTGGAAGGGAGCAAGGGCCAGCCTGGAGCAACCAGACCAGCAGCAGAAATGTCGTCGGGCGTCGTTCAGAAGGCCACAAGCCAGCGGGCTAGTAGCCAAACAACGCGGTGAGCAGCAAAAAGCAGAAGGGCCCCACGCAGATCGTGGAGATGCTGGGAGGCTGCACTTCGGAGCTGGAGCTGCTCAGGGTCGGGGCTTCTCGGACCCCAAAGCACTCACCAGGAAATTACTCTGCGGGCTTGCTGGAAAGAAGTCGTGCAGTCTTGAAGATGGCCGGTCCCTCGAGGTCTCGTCACACCCACGAATCTCAGCGTGACTGATGATGCAGGTAGAGGTCAGAGGTGCCAGGGAAGCCGGTTCTCGTCGAGCTGGGCAGTCTTGATCCGGAGGAGAGACTTGCAGCAGACCGCAGTGTTCTTAAGATGGTGCCTGCGGATGCAGGGTGACTACTCCTTAGTCACAAGGGAGAAATCTTAGGAAGAAGTCTTGAGTTCCTTTCGTGGAAAGTAGTTTCAGGATTCAAAGATGATCTGATTTGGAAGGGGGCCAGTTCCTACCTTTATCCTGTAAAAAGGGGCTGGCACGCGACTAAGTCCTGCCCTAGGGGTGGGACTAGGAGGGGGGTGGTTACACCCACTTCCTTGGCGGGCTTTTCCCCAGCACAGGGTCTGGAGTGACCCTGGAACTGGTTCCAGCCAGCCTATGCACAGTGAGCACCGGGGTGCCACGTGCAGTCACCTTCCTCTAAAGCCCTGCCTACCTACAATACACAAAACCCTGTCTGGGACGGTGCTGGCACCGCCCCTGGCAGGAAACCCTTTGTCCTTATCTCCTGCTCTGGGAGGACTCCCAGCAGCAGGAGGGCAGACTTGTGTCTCGGTGGCAGCATCCATTTTGTGGAGCTGAGGCTCTGTTTGACTTTAACCGGGGTTAGGGGTTACATGCATGTCGTGTCCCTCTAGAAGGGTGGAATGCTAACCCCGTCGCCAGAATTGGCGAGGGGTTAGTATTCCAATTCGTATGACACCTTACTCGACATGTTTTGATAAAGCGATACCAGAGTTGGCATATAACCGCGAGGATTATAATGCACTTAACAGTATATGGTATGCGATATCATGGAAACGGCTAAGGGATGGATCCCGAAAGCCGCAGACAGGCTCAGCTCATGCCAGAGCACCATCTCACACGATTCCAAGCACTCTGCCTTCAGGATTGTTAAGGCCTGCCATAGGAGTGACTGATAGGAGATCTGTGTGTCCATTTTATGGTTAGATATAGGTATACTATATCTAAAGCAAAGGGTGAGTACACCACCTTGCCCCAGCTGTCGTGCAGCCAGTTGTGTCAGTTTAGTTAGTCAGCCCAGGGGTGGCATAATACATGCTTCAGCCCCTGGGAGACTTCTGGGTACACCTCAGCCCTGGGTACAGGGACTTGGAGAGGGCCCAGTGCCAATTCAGTACCTGAGTACAATTTGGATAGAGAGAACAGCTAGGCTGTGGGTCTGATTAGCAGGCCCACAGCCAGGGAAAGTCGTAAACCAGTGCAGCAAAAAGCAAAAAAATCTGGGTGATCATAGGATTGCAGACCCTACTCTCCTACAATGGCCCAGACATTTTTAATACAAGGCTACTTCTCCTATCAGAACATTACCATATTCCACGCTCACCGATAACCCACCGGCCAGGTTCTTCATCCCAACCCGAAAACTCTCAATTTATTGGTTTGGCTCCTGAATACAATCAGTTCCAACTCTTAAGTATTTCAAAAGACTACAGAGTGATTTTAGCCAAAGCCCGAGCTGAAACAAGTAACACAACCTACAAAGCTAATTGGACTTGTTTTTGCATGTGGTGTTCTGGAAACCAACATCAACTCAACTTTCTTCTTTGCGTGAGCTAGTTCTTCTGAACTTGTTACACTTAGCACTATAAGGTCTTTCTCATGCTCTATCAAATTTCACCTGGCTGCAATTTCACGCTTTAGAAGATCTTCAGATCAGTTGTCACTCTGGTATTGTAGACTGGTTACAGAATTCCTCAAAGGCATAGTGAAGATGACACCAATAAAGGAGAGGTGTGGCATAGTGGCCAGAGTTGCTGACTCCGGAGCTCAGGGCTCATGGTTCGATTCCAGGCGGCAGTTCAGCTCAGCATCATGTGACTCTGGGCAATAGCTCACTTATTCTCCTCGATGGCCCCCCAGCGCCTGGATACCCTTAAAGGGTGATAAGTCATGGCAATTAAACACTATAATTCCTCAACTGGCGGAGAGCCAATTCTAATCCATACATACAGCGAACCTCAAATACCTGTCTTAGAAGACTGCTTTACTATTCGCCTTAACATCTGCCAGAAATGTTGTTGAAATCTAAGCTTGAACTTTTAAGACACTTTATATGCTATTCCGAGATGACAGTAATGCTAAGAACGAATCCTTAGTTTATTCCTAAGGTACCATCAGACTCTCATCATAATGAACAGATGGATATAGAGACTTTTTTTCAGAATCCTACTGAAACAATGCTTCAAGTTTTATATTGATAGAACTTGAACATTCAGAAAAACCAACCACAATCTGACAGTGCGTGACCCTTCCTAAGTGGACCATTACCTATCAAGGCACAGTGTTGTACGCTGGGTCTCTGCGTCCATAGTATTTTGCGATCAAAAAGCTGGACATCTTCTGCACGGCAAGGTTAGAGCACATTCCACAAGAGATATGGTCTGTTTGCTGGGTTAACCATGGCAAACGCTTGCAGAGCAGCTAAATGGTTGCATAATTACCCAACATTTCTGTCTGGATTTGACAGTAAGAAATGTTGTAATAGTGGGCTCCGGTAGTTCTGCAGCTGAGGTGAGCTCAGTTCTTTAAAAAAAAAAAAAAAAAAAAAAAAAAGTTCTGCCATTATGCTGCTTTAAATGTAATTTTCTTATTTCAGGAGTACTGCTTGCTATTCCAGTTGCGATGTGAATCTATGAAACATTCAATAGTGGAGAAAAAAACCTATCTTGTACACAGTAGTTTTCCAGTATCGATGTATTTAATTCACATAAGACAAACCCTCCTCCCCCATTGTATCTCTCTGCTTAAATATCTCAAGTATCTTACCTTCACACTTGTGCTGAGAAATCTGTGGTATGTTTGGTTCTGAGGGGGAAGAGTGGTCACTGAGCTGATTTACTGATTGGTTGGAATTTAGTTCTTCTCAAATGATGGGAAATGTTCATTAATGTTGAGCTTTTTTAAAGCTAGGATTTTCATTTATTCTGCTTACTATTATTACTGGGGGACTCCCACCTCAATGAATGAGACGATTCAAGCATGTACATTTTATGTCTGATCCATACTGGAGAACTACAATTTGCAGGCAAGTAACTTGTTTTTCTGGGGCTGTGCTTGTCTGGACTGCAGGTGTGAGCTTGGCATTAGGTGCATCTACCTTTCACTCTCAGGGAATCTCCATTGATGATCATTAGCATTGATTGTGCCTGCTCACGTGGTCTGATGTCATTCTAATGGACAGTAAACACTGTGAAGTGTTTGTTGCAATATAACCAGAATTATACTGATATATGTGAAGGAACTGATACATACCCTGTTACTTGGAGGTCTGTTTACTGAGTGTTGTTATTTCCTGCAGGAACTTTGAGCTGCCATGGCTGGATGAACGAAGTCGTTGTAGGCTAGAGATGCAGAAGAAACAAACACCTCATCGGACCTGCAGAAAGTAGTGGGCAGGGTGTTCTTTTACATGGGTGTAGCATGTCATTCACAAGGACTGTTGTGGACATCGTCCGTGAATCCTGTACCTTTGTATCGAATTTGATACGTAGCTCAGCTTCATTGCGTCTGTGTCACCTTTGATGTCCTTTGGCAGAACAATCTCTTCATTGTCAAGAGATTGTTCATTGCAGTGTCCGAGAAGTTATCATCTGAAAGCAGGGCTTGAAGCTTATGGTGGGATGAGGGATGGCAAGGAGCATCCCCACTCAGTATGTCATAGATGCATCATTTATAATATCACACCAGGAGATATCGTAAAGGGTGTTGCTTTTGTTATTGTGCGTGCTATGGAGTAAGGTTCAACAAAAACAGGCAGTATATCCTTGGTGTTTGCATACGAATCTGTAGATTGACATGCATATCGTCTGACATTCCCACAGAAACCCTTCTCTGTTCTCTGAATTTCACCTTTTTTAAAATTCTAGGAATAGTCTTGGGAACATTTAAATGCTGTCCAAATGAAGAATCCGTTGGGGCACTGTGGAAGGGGAAAACACTTCTTGATTAACACTGTTGCCTTGCATGCTCTTGTATTTCAGAAAGGAAGAACCACCAAAGTGGTTCTGATACCTTGAATATTGGCAAGCAACCCTCCTGCGAGACATGAATAACATTCTGTGATGTTGTCAAGGCAGTCTTCCTGTGAGAGTGACTGAATATTGTGGTGAACTTTTATTCTCTGTTTACCATGAATGGTTTTTGCTCCAGTAGAATGTGAGCACCAGAGCTTTGTCTGTCTCCATAGGATCTTTGGCAGTGTAAACACTTTGCACTTGCAGTACTTACACAGCCCTTTATTTTGGAGAAGCTGTATGTTCGAGTACAAAAATAAATAAAATAACTTATTCTCTTAACGTTTTTAAAATCTTGCTTTTCAGTGTTCATAAAAATGTAATTCTTATGACCTAAATGGTTCGCTTGCATATATCTGTCTTCTCATGTAAACCACCAGTTTATCTACATCAGCCCCAAGAACTAAACACGTAGTGTAATGGGGTAGCTAAGGTAATCGACCCATTCCTAGGTGTTACTGCACTTGGTATGCAATGGTGATGCATGCAGGTGCGGTATCCTGAGCGAGCGCGTGCTGTTGCTACAAACACTAGAACAAAATTCCTTTTAATATTTGAGAGTAGGCACATATTTTCATTAAGTCAATATGGTATCTTCTTTCCACATAGTACAGTTTCATAAGTTCGGATACATCGGACATTTTATCTTTTCCTTTCAACGTGCTAGGGCAATTCTGCACGTTCCTTAGTTTGTATGTCTTCTAGAAATCACTGTTCCGAAGTGAACATCCTGTCCTGGCTTGCTGTTAACTTCTTGAACCTATAGGCAGCAGTTTATAATTGGGGTTTTGTTTAGTGGGGGTTGTGCAACCATGCAAAAGGATGTACCCACTCAAGTTGAAGATGTGAAGTAAACCAGTTCAGTCAGCCTAAATTAGTTATGGGACTCCCTCACAAGGATCACAGCAACACTGTGTACCTCCCTTCTCATCTACACCTAATGCAACTAGCCCTCTTAGTATCTTGCTATAAAACAGTGCTTTGTTTTCCCCATAAATCCGAACAAGAAAACTAAAGCCGTTTAGACATGGTTGTGTTAATAACACATAATTTTGATACCATTTCTAATGTGTAAAATTGGTTGTTCTGTAAATATTCACTAAAAAAAGGTAAATTGACTGTAAATAAAATATTGTCTGTTACTTTTGTTCTAATTTCCTGGTGGTTTGTCTCTTAATGATGGTATTGAACAAGCTATTTGATGATCAAACCAATGAGACCACATTATTTCAGGAGGATGGTTTTGGCCAGAGACTGTTTTGTGTGTGGCTACGTAATGTATGTGTCCGTGGTATTCTTAAACGGTGCATGTATCTATCTGTTGGACCCTACAGCCTGTTTAAAAACTGCTCTTTTTTATTTATTTCCCACAAATAGCTATCGGAATGCAATTTTCAGATCTCCTCTATGTAGGAAGCTGGTTCTGTATAAACTATACCAAAGTGAGGTATAGTGTCCACAGAGTCCAGTGAATCACCAGAGGTATAGCAGAGGCTAAAGTAAATAATACTGTTCGAGGCATGTGGGCTGCTGACTTCATATCTTAGCATAGATCTCCGCCTAGTGTTGGGTCCTGATGATTGCACCTTGTTGTCCTGGAAGAGTCTTCGAAGTATCACGAAATAGGCGACTCCTCCCCTGGACTACAGTGCGCATGGGCATCTTCTCCATCCTTAGATTGTTTTTTTCCGCCATTGGGTTCGGATGTTGTTCCTCTACTCCAACTTCGGAACCGAAACTAAACTACTTTCTAAGGCCTTCTACTTCGACGGTATTGTTCTTGTTCGGTGGTACTTGACTCTACCAAACTTTCCTTCTCGATCCGGTCGTCGACGCGGGTCGTAGGGCCTTTCGACGCCACGTGGGCCTGCTGTCGATGAAAAGGAGCCCGTTCAAAAGGTGCCCAAAATGCCACTCCAAATTCCCGCATGCTTATCACCGGAGCACAACGAAGAAAATTGCCCAGCGTGTGCCCAATTCCATTCGAAGAAGACCATCCGGAATCGACGGGCCGCTAGGCAGGAGATGCAGCGGCCGGCACCGGAACCGGAGAACATCTTCGATGATAAACACGACCTCCCAGAAGCAGCGGACTCTGATCTAGAAATCGTCACCGTTGAGGACCAGTCGGACTCCGATGACCAGATCAAGCCGGGGCAAAAAGTGACTACCCAGCCCCCAACACCGCTTATCACAAAAAATAAGGCTCAGGTCGAAGCATCGCCTAAAGTCCTTAGCCGAGATCGACAAGTTCCTTCAGAAGCCCTGCCTTCCGGCTCAGCTCCGAAGCCCAAAACCAGGCCTACTGATAACCCAGGACCGAGTACCACTCTCCCAAGAAGGTTGTCGACCCCAAGAGGGTTGTCGAACCGAAGAAGGTCGTCGAACCAAAGGTTGTCGAACCGAGGAAGGTTGTCGAACCGAGGAAGGTGGTCGAACCAAAGGTGGTCGAACCAAAGAAAGTCGTCCAACCCAAAAAGGTTCTCGAGCCGAAAGCTATCGAGCCCAAAGAAGAGCCTCGAACCAAAACGGGTCGTCGATCCAAAAAGAACACCCGAACCAACAGTGCTCGAAAAATCATTAAAAATGCACAAGACCTGCAGGTCTAGTAAATTACAAAATCTCCTCGACCTACCTGAAAGGTACTTGACCTCAAACTCTGAAAACTGAGCAAATGTGACAAGATAACAAGATTTAAAAGCATTTTTATTGCTCATTTACTTTGTGAGCAATAAAGATGCCTTTAAATCTTGCTGTCTTGTCACATTTCTTCTGCTTTCAGAGGCAGAGGTCAAGAGTCAGTTTGTATTCCTACTCGCCAGAAAGGGCGAGTAGGACCTAAAAATAGACCGACCTTAATCAATCTGACTCGCAAATGGGAGCGGTCGAGTGAATTTTTCGAGCCCTGCCCAAAGAAGGCCGTCGATCCTAAAAAGAGTCTTGATCAACAAAAACAGGATCACACTACAAAGCCCGTCGAGCCGAAAAAAGCCATTGACTCGACCAAAAACATTGAGCCGAAAAAGGCCGTCTAGCATAAACAATGTATCGAACCAAAAGCTCCGGTCGATCCGAAACAGGTCGTCGAGCCAAAAAAGGTTACCGACCCGAAAGCAACAGCCGAGCCGAAAAAAGCTCCACAATCAAAGGCCCTCGAGCCAAAGACTCACAAACAAGTTACTAAGCCAAAAACATCGGCGCCAAAGCCACGGACAGTTAAGGAAGAACTCTTCCATCCTGATCCAGTGAGTGAGGAACAACCTAAATTGTATATAGACCCTGAAACAGGACACGTTACAGTTTACACCCGGAAAAAGAGACCATTGGACACGAAAACTCCTTCCCCTGTTCCTCCAAAGAAAAAAAGACTCGGGACATCTCCCTCAAGGCCTTTTACTCCTCCTCCTTTCTTTCCTAAAATGCCTTTTGTGCCCTACTATCCTACAGATTCAGATTATAATGATGAAGATAACATGGGGTAGATCCTCAGGATAATTTTAATGAACCAGAGGATCCTGATGCACAGGATGACACATGGGATGACCAGAATGATCCATATGACCCACAACCCATCCCAGACACCTCCCCATACCCTACAAAGCTGTAGCCTACTGACAACACCATTGTTTTAAACCAACTGCTGAATAGGGCAGCAAAATGCCTCAATGTCGACATGCACACTGACCCAATAGAAGATTTTCTATTTGACACTTTTCCTACTTCTGAGAAAATGTCAGGACACTTCCTATGTTAAAAGGGGTACTAAAACACGCGCCAGACATATTCAAAGATCCAGCCAGAGCACGTGTACTCAATCCCAGGATTGAGAAGAAATATAAAGCGGCCCATACAGACCCTTCTTATATTAAATCCCAGTTGCCTTTAGACTCACTAGTAGTAGCAAACGCTAGATATTAGAAGCCTCAGGCAAAAGAGTAGCCTCACAGGCTACTAATTCATGGAGCATTGCGAACACACAAGCTCTACTAGCACGCTATGATAGAGCACATTACGATCAACTTGAAGGTTTACTGCAACACTTGCCAGAACCTTTTAAATCTCAGGCTAACTACCTCCTACAGGAAGGCAAATTTGTAACCAATGCTTCCATTAAATGTGCGCTTGACGCAGCTGACACATCAGCCAGGTCCATTAATACTAGCGTATTACTACGCAGACACGCGTGGCTACGCATCTCTGGTTTTTAAAACTAGGTGCAATCCACCATCCTCAACCAACCAGTTAACCAAGACTTCCTGTTTGGCCCTGCAGTAGATTCCATCTTAGACAAAATGAAAAAAGATACCGAAACTGCTAAGTCTATGGGCGCATTTCAGTTTCAACAACATAGAGGTTCCTTTCGTCGCTCCTCCTACAGTGGCTCTGCAAGAGGCAACACATCACAAACTTCCTCTACATAAAAAAGCAACACCCAAAGTTCCTTTAATAAAGGCTCCAACAGAGGAGGTTATAGGGGCAACAATAACAAGGGCAGGGGGCGTGGCGGCAATAACACCAGAGCCTCCACTGCCGCCAAACAGTGACTTCATCACACTCCCTCCAGACCATCCAACACCAGTCGGAGGCAGAATTAAACAATTCCTACCAGTCTGGAACTACATTACCACAGACCGGTGGGTGAGACAAATTATCCAGTATGGTTATTGCCTGGAACTCACGACTACTCCTCCTAACATACCACCGAAACACCGTCCTATGTCCAAAGAACACATCACACTTTTACAACAAGAGGTCTCGTCCATGGTACAAAAGGGAGCAATAGAACCAGTCCCTTTTCAACACCAGGGAACAGGGGTATACTCTCTATACTTCCTAATTCCCAAAAAGGATGGATTCCTCAGACCCATACTAGACCTCAGACCGCTAAATCAATACATACTCTAAGAGCATTTCCATATGATTACTCTACAACAAGTACTCCCGTTACTCCAGCAAGGCGACTTCCTTGCTACATTAGACCTCAAAAGATGCATATTTTCACAAACCTATACATCCATCTCACAGGAAATACCTCCGGTTCACAATAGAAGGTCAACATTATCAATTCAAAGTTCTCTCCTTTGGGGTGACTACAGCCACAAGGGTTTTCACAAAATGTCTAGCGGTAGTAGCAGCACACTTCAGAAGGCAACACATCCACGTGTTTCCATACCTCGACGATTGTCTCATAAAGGCCAACTCGTACGCGCAGTGTGCAAGCCATACGTCTAAGACACTCCAGCTGCTGCACAGTCTGGGTTTTTCCATAAATTATCCAAAAGCACATCTACAGTCCTTCCGCATACAGCAATATCTGGGAGCTACAATAGATACCTCAGTAGCAAAGGCATATCCAAATCCAGCCAGGATAGCCAACATGCAGACTCTCATTCAAAAGTTTCAGCCACAACACTCTTTGCCAGCTCGAGTGTTCATGCAGCTCATAGGCATGATGGCCTCCTGCATATTCATTGTCCCTCATTCCAGACTTCAAATGCGTCCATTGCAAGAATGCCTAGCACGGCAGTGGAACCAAGCTCAAGGACAACTAAAAGACCTAGTGTTGGTAGACAGTCGCGCTTACAACTCTCTGCAGTGGTGGAACCCACAAAACCGTTCCAAGGGGCGACTGTTCCAAGAGCCGGTTCCACAAGTAGTACTAACAGCGGCCGCATCACTGACAGGTTGGGGAGCCCACTTACTTCAATACACAGTCCAAGGGCTCTGGACAATCAAACAAAAGACACTGCATATCAACCACTTGGAGTTGCTAGCAATATTTCTGGCACTGAAAGCATTCCAGAAATACTTGTACAACAAGGCTGTGTTGATCCGGACGGACAACATGACAGCCATGTATTACATCCAGAAACAAGGAGGGACACACTCTCCACAGCTGTCTCACCTAGCACAGAGCATATGGAGGTGGGCAATTCCAAAAAAACATTTTTCTCGTAGCAGAACACCTGCCAGGGAAAGGCAATCAAATAGCAGATCTGTTAAGCAGACACAGCCAGCAGCTACACGAATGGGAGATTCACCCTCAAGTTCTCCAACCATTCTTCCAATAATGGGGGCATTCAGAGATAGATCTGTTTGCCACAAACGAAAACTCAAAATGCCAGTACTTTGCCGCCAGGTTCCCACATCCGTTGTCACAGGGCAATGCGATATGGATGAACTGGTCAGGCAGGTTTGCGTACGCTTTTCCACCAGCCCCACTAATTCCGCTGGTGGCACGCAAACTACGCCAGCAGTCACTCACAATGATCCTGGTTGCTCCCACATGGGCAAGACAGCCATGGTACACAACGTTCCTAGAACTTTCAGTAATTCCTCACCAAAGACTGCGCCTCTCGCCCCATCGTTTAACTCCAAACCATGGAGAAATCAGGCACCCAGATCCCAATCAGATGAACCTGGTGATCTGGCTCCTGAAGTCTTAGAGTTTGGATACCTTAACTTGCCTCCTGATTGCATGAACATTATCAAGGAGGCAAGACGGCCAACTACTAGAGCATGCTATGCAGCTAAATGGATAAGATTTGTAATTTTATTGCAATAATAACCATTAGATGCTTCCATCCAAAACATCTGTTACCTCTTGCATCTCCAAAGATGCAATCTAGCATACTCCTCCATAAGGCTACATCTTGCTGCTATAGCAGCATATCTCCAGAACAGACAACACCTGTCCCTGTTTAGAGTACCCCCAATCAAAGCTTTTATGGAAGGTCTTATAAGGATAATCCCTCCAAAGCACCCACCTTCACCAGTCTGGAACTTAAATATAGTACTTACCAGACTTATGGGACCTCCTTTCGAACCACTTCATTCGTGTGAATTACATTTTCTAACATGGAAGGTGGCATTTTTGATTGCCATTACCTCCCTCAGGTGAGAGAGTGAGCTATAGGCACTAACCATTCAAGAACCTTTCATGCAAATAAGTAGTACTTCGGACTAACCCGAAGTTCATGCCAAAAGTCATATCCACTTTCCATATCAATATATCTATAGAATTGCCAGTTTTCTTTCAAAACCCACAGTCAGTTGCTGAAAGAGCCCTACACACACTAGATGTAAGGAGAGCTCTGCTATATTATGTTGACAGGACTACATCATTTAGGAAAACAAAGCAACTGGTTGTTGCTTTTTCCCCACAACATAAATGTAATCCCATCTCAAAATCAGGAATAGCCAGATAGATAGTTAAATGCATTCAAATATGCTATCAAAAAGCTAAACGCACTCTAACAGTTCCCCCAAAAGCACACACTACGCGTAAAATGGGGGCATCCATGGCTTTCCTAGGGAATATTCCTCTTGAAGACATATTTAGGGCAGCTACATGGTCTACCATACACACTTTCACTAAACACTATTGTGTAGACGTGCAAACAAAGCAGCAAGCTGCTGTAGGCCAGGCTGTCCTTAAAACTCTTTTTCATACTGCTGCAGCTGGTACAGGTGACTTTCAATGAATTTTCAAATAAAGTTGTATTACTTCAATCTTTTCTTCATTTGTCAAAATAAACTTCTATCATTTTGTTGTTTTCACATAGTTGCAACGTTTAGAATGCATCTGGCTTCAACTTAATCAATCTGACTCGCAAATGGGAGCGGTCGAGTGAATTTTTCGAGCCCTGCCCAAAGAAGGCCGTCGATCCTAAAAAGAGTGTCGATCAACAAAAACAGGATCACACTACAAAGCCAGTCGAGCCGAAAAAAGCCATTGACTCGACTAAAAACATTGAGCCGAAAAAGGCCGTCTAGCATAAAAAATGTATCGAACCAAAAGCTCCGGTCGATCCGAAACAGGTCGTCGAGCCAAAAAAGGTTACTGACCCGAAAGCAACAGCCGAGCCGAAAAAAGCTCCACAATCAAAGGCCCTCGAGCCAAAGACTCACAAACAAGTTACTAAGCCAAAAACATCGGCGCCAAAGCCACGGACAGTTAAGGAAGAACTCTTCCATCTTGATCCAGTGAGTGAGGAACAACCTAAATTGTATATAGACCCTGAAACAGGACACGTTACAGTTTACACCCGGAAAAAGAGACCATTGGACACGAAAACTCCTTCCCCTGTTCCTCCAAAGAAAAAAAGACTCGGGGCATCTCCCTCAAGGCCTTTTACTCCTCCTCCTTTCTTTCCTAAAATGCCTTTTGTGCCCTACTATCCTACAGATTCAGATTATAATGATGAAGATAACATGGGGGTAGATCCTCAGGATAATTTTAATGAACCAGAGGATCCTGATGCACAGGATGACACCTGGGATGACCAGAATGATCCATATGACCCACAACCCATCCCAGACACCTCCCCATACCCTACAAAGCTGTAGCCTACTGACAACACCATTGTTTTAAACCAACTGCTGGATAGGGCAGTAAAATACCTCAATGTCGACATGCACACTGACCCAATAGAAGAAGATTTTCTATTTGACACTTTTCCTACTGCTGAGAAAAATGTCAGGACACTTCCTATGTTAAAAGGGGTACTAAAACACGCACCAGACATATTCAAAGATCCAGCCAGAGCACGTGTACTCAATCCCAGGATTGAGAAGAAATATAAAGCGGCCCATACAGACCCTTCTTATATTAAATCCCAGTTGCCTGTAGACTCACTAGTAGTAGCAAACGCTATATATTAGAAGCCTCAGGCAAAAGAGTAGCCTCACAGGCCTGCTAATTCATGGAGCATTGCGAACACACAAGCTCTACTAGCACGCTATGATAGAGCACATTACGATCAACTTGAAGGTTTACTGCAACACCTGCCAGAACCTTTTAAATCTCAGGCTAACTACCTCCTACAGGAAGGCAAATTTGTAACCAATACTTCCATTAAATGTGTGCTTGACGCAGCTGACACATCAGCCAGGTCCATTAATACTAGCGTATTACTACGCAGACACGCGTGGCTACGCATCTCTGGTTTTTAAAACTAGGTGCAATCCACCATCCTAAACCAACCAGTTAACCAAGACTTCCTGTTTGGCCCTGCAGTAGATACCATCTTAGACCAAATGAAAAAAGATACCGAAACTGCTAAGTCTATGTGCGCATTTCAGTTTCAACAACATAGAGGTTCCTTTCGTCGCTCCTCCTACAGTGGCTCCGCAAGAGGCAACACATCACAAACTTCCTCTACATAAAAAAGCAACACCCAAAGTTCCTTTAATAAAGGCTCCAACAGAGGAGGTTATAGGGGCAACAATAACAAGGGCAGGGGGCGTGGCGGCAATAACACCAGGCTACCGGAGCGTTACGAAGATACACTGACAGGATTTGTACCGAAACTACGGTGAAGATGCAAAACCTATGATAAATCACATCAAATCTCTCTGAATTAAAATATTGAAGGAAGCGGTTGCGATTCATTTCGTGTAAAACATCCGACGGTAGAAGTCCTTTTCCTGGAGGGCTTTAAAGAACCCAAAAATAAGATAAACACCGTTTTTAATTAAAGGAAGACAACAAACTCTCGTATCAGTAACTATCTGAAGGATCGCTGCCTGACATAACTGGAACTCCTAAAAGTATAATCTCAAAAAGCTCTGAATTTGCGATCGAAGCAGGGTTCGAGTCCATTGACAAACCGAAGATACCCGACCATGCAGGGGTTATAAAATATCGTTTTGAATATCTGAGTATTCTGCAAGAAAGGTCCTGAGGAAGGTGGTTTTACACCGCCGAAATGCGTCGACCTTGCGTATAAATTCGCACTTCAACCTGCGATCCCTCAGACGCAGAATTAGGAGTGAATGTAGTATGTATGATGAGAGTAGGGTGTATGTAATTGTAAGAATGTTTTCTTTTTTTACCTTGTTTTCTCTGCATGGAATGGTTTTTTACTGACTTCATTGTAGTACTATGTGTTTTATATAATGTGTTTTTGGAAATGTATAAATTGAGATGACAAATTGATAAATGATAAATTTTGTACTATAAAATATAACTATAAAAAAATAATAAAACTATAAATCAAAAAAATGTTGATGTTGCCACTATGTACTAAAGTATAAAAGTAAAAGTGTTGGAGGTGTATCGTTAGAACTGTAGAGGTCGAGGGGGAATATTTCTTAGTGTTTTTTTGCTTCTCCTCTCTTTCCCTGACCATTGTAGTAAACATAGAGGGGGTCCCATTCTTATGTTAATAACACCAGAGCCTCCACTGCCGCCAAACAGTGACTTCATCACACTCCCTCCAGACCATCCAACAGCAGTCGGAGGCAGAATCAAACAATTCCTACCAGTCTGGAACTCCATTACCACAGACCAGTGGGTGAGACAAATTATCCAGTATGGTTATTGCCTGGAACTCACTACTACTCCTCCTAACATCAATCAATCAAAGACATTTATAAAGCGCACTACTCACCCGGAGGGTCTCAAGGCGCTTGGGGAGAGGGGGTCCGCTACTGCTCGAACAGCCAGGTCTTGAGCTTCTTCCTGAAGGAGAGGTGGTCTTGGGTCAGGCGCAGGGCGGTCGGGAGGGAGTGCCAGGTCTTGGCGGCCAGGTAGGAGAAGGACCTTCCTCCTGTTGTCGCTCTTCGGATGCGGGGGACGGCGGCGAGGGCGTGACTGGTAGATCGGAGATGGCGTTTGGGAGCGTAGAAGTTGAGGCGGTTGTTGAGGTAACTCGGGCCTTGGTCGTGTAGGGCTTTGTGCGCGTGGGTGAGGAGACGGAAGGTGATTCTCTTGTTGACGGGGAGCCAGTGCAGGTCTCTAAGGTGTCCGGAGATGTGGCTGCGTCGGGGGATGTCGAGGACGAGTCTGGCTGAGGCGTTCTGGTTCCGCTGGAGTCTCTTCTGGAGCTTGGCGGTGGTTCCGGCGTAGAGGGCGTTGCCGTAGTCCAGTCGGCTGGTGACGAGGGCCTGGGTGACCGTCTTCCTGGTCTCGATGGGGATCCACCGGAAGATCTTCCGTAGCATGCGCAGGATGTTGAAGCATGACGAGGAGACGGCGTTGACTTGTCTGGTCATGGAGAGGGAGGAGTCCAAGATGAAGCCCAGGTTGTGTGCGTGGTCTGTGGGTTTGGGTGCGGTACCCAAGGCGGGGGGCCACCAGGAGTCGTCCCAGGCGGAGGGCGAGGAGCCCAGGATGAGGACTTCCGTCTTGTCTGAGTTCAGTTTCAGGCGGCTGGTCGTCATCCACTCGGCTACGTCTTTCATCCTTCGTGTAGGTTGGTTCTGGCGGCGTCGGGGTCGTTGGTCAGGGAGAGGATCAGCTGGGTGTCGTCGGCGTAGGAGATGATGTTGAGGTTGTGTTGGCGTGCGATGGCCGCAAGGGGGCTCATGTAGACGTTGAAGAGGGTGGGGCTGAGCGAGGACCCTTGAGGGACGCCGCAGATGACTTTGGTGGCCTCTGACTTGTACGGTGGTAGGCGGACTCTGTGTGTCCTTCCGTCGAGGAAGGAGATGATCCATTCCAGTGCCTTCTCCTGGATTCCGACGTTGCTGAGGCGCTGCACTAGGGTGCGGTGACAGACTGTGTCGAATGCTGCGGAGAGGTCTAGGAGGATGAGGGCCGCTGTTTCTCCGTTGTCCAGCAGGGTTCGGATGTCATCGGTGGCGGCGATGAGGGCGGTCTCGGTGCTGTGGTTGGCTCGGAAGCCAGACTGAGAGGGGTCGAGGGATCCATTCGTCTCGAGGAAGGCGGCCAGCTGCTTGTTGACGGTCTTCTCGATGACTTTGGCTGGAAACGGGAGGAGCGAGATGGGGCGGTAGTTCTTGAGTTCGGTGGGGTCCGCTGTTGGTTTCTTTAGTAGAGCGCTGAGTTCGGCGTGCTTCCAGCTCTCAGGGAAGGTGGCGGTGTTGAAGGAGATGTTGATGATGTCCCGCAGGTGGGGTGCGATGACGGCGTCGGCCTTGTTGAAGACGTGGTGAGGGCAGGGGTCGATCGGAGATCCGGAGTGGATAGAGTTCATCGTGTGGATGGTGTCTTCTGTGTTGATCGAGGTCCAGGCGCTGAGGGAGGTGGTGGGGGGCGTTGGTGCGGTCGTGGGGAGCGTTGGTTGTGTGCTGAAGCTGTTGTGTATGTCGGCGATCTTGTTGTGGAAGTAGGAGGCGAGGGAGTTGCAGAGGTCTTGCGATGGGGTGATGTCGTTGGATCCAGCGTTGGGGTTGGAGAGCTCTTTCACGATGTTGAAGAGTTCCTTGCAGTTGTGTGCGTTGTTGTCCAGCCGGTCCTTGAATGCTGTTTTCTTGGTGGCGTGGATCAGTTGATGGTGCTTTCGGGTGGCGATCTGGAGGGTGGTCATGTTGTCGGGTGTTGGCTCCCTTCTCCAGGCTTTCTCGAGGGCTCGGCAGTTCTTCTTGGAGCTCTTGAGTTCGTCTGTGAACCATGGGGCCTTCTTGCTGCCGGGTCTGCTGGGCGGGGTCTTCAGTGGGGCGAGTTCGTCCGCGCAGTTGCTGATCCACTTTGTGAGGTTGTCGGCGGCCTGGCTTGGGTTCGCTGAGCTGGCGGGAGGGTGCTGGCTCAGGGAAGCGGCGAGCTGGTCGGCTGTGATCTTGTTCCAGCTTCTTCGTGCAACCTGTTGCTGGTGGTGGTGGATCGTGGTTCTTCTGAAGGTGAGGTGGATGCAGCTGTGGTCCGTCCAGTGGAGTCCGGTGGCATGGCTGAAGGCGATGTCTTTGCTGGATGAGAAGACGGCGTCGAGTGTGTGTCCGGCGAGGTGGGTGGGGGTGGTCACCAGCTGCTTGAGTCCGAGGGTGGCGAGGTTGTCAAGCAGGGTGGTGGTGTTGCGGTCGTTGTCGTTCTCCAGGTGGAAGTTGATGTCCCCCAGGAGGATGTAGTCGGCGGAGGGGAGGGCGTGCGGGCTGATGAAGTCGGCGCTGTCTTCGCTGAATTGTGTGCGTGGTCCCGGGGGTCGGTAGATTAGGGTGCCTCTGAGGGTGGTCTTGGGGTCGGTGTGGATCTGGAAGTGCAGGTGTTTGGCGATTGTCAGGGTGTCGTCGCTGTTGGTCGTGATGCGGATGGTGTCCCTGTGGATGATGGCGATGCCTCCTCCAGTCTGGTTGTTGCGGTCTTTCCGGGTGATCTTGTAGCCCTCTGGGATGGCGATGGCGATGTCGGGCGCTGAGGAGTCGTTCATCCAGGTTTCCGTGAGGAAGGCAACGTCAGGGGCTGTGGTGTCGAGGAGGTTCCAGAGTTCGATGGCGTGTCTGTGGACGGAGCGGGTGTTGAGCAGGATGCACTTGAGGTGGTTGCTGCTGGTGTTCGGCTTGGTGGGTGCTGGTGCGGTGTAGGTCCGGATGCAGGTGAACTTGCAGGCGTGGCAGCTGAAGGGTCCGTGGGTGCGTCTCGGGGTGGCTCGGTAGCATCCCGGGATTCGGCCGGTGTTGAGTGCATAGAGGTCGGTGGCGGCGTAGGTCTGGCGGGAGGGCTGGTGACGGCGGGAGCCAGGGGTCCTGGCACTGGGCGCGGGCCAGGCGCGGACGGGCGCAGATGGGCTTACCTTTGGCGCGCCTTCGGCGCGCAATCGGCGCTCCCGCTGCACGTAACCGCTGCGCGTTCGCACGGTCGCCATATATGGCGAAGTGCGAGGGAGGGCGGAGCAGCTGGGAGGCGGGAGCGGGGAGGGCACAGAAAGAAAGGGGGCGTGGCTAACAACGGAGGCGGGGCGGGAGGAACCGGGGGAGCGAGTACAGGGGGGCAGGCGATGAAAAATTCAATCCTAACAAAGACAATCACAGTTACAGCAAGGGGCACACAGCAAGGAAAAACGGGGCACAGGATCCTAAAAGTCAACAACAGTGAACACAGCACAGAGGATTCAGCACAGAGGGGCACAAAGGGGGACACAGCAAGGAAAAAACGGGGCACAGGAGCCTAAAGGCAACAACAGTGAACACAGCACTAGACCGCAGGAGACCACGCCGCTCGGTGGCAGGGGGCGCGGTCAGGCGGCGGCGGCAGGGTCAGCGAGGCAGGCGGGTGGTGGCAGGCACACGCAGCAGCTGGTGGCCGTGCGGCGCGGGGGTGTCCTAAGCTAGGTCACACTCACCTGCGTCGCACGGTCGCCATATATGGCCAAGTGCGAGGGAGGGCGGAGCAGCTGGGAGGCGGGAGCGGGGAGGGCACAGAAAGAAAGGGGGCGTGGCTAACAACGGAGGCGGGGAGCGGGGCGGGAGGAACCGGGGGAGCGAGTACAGGGGGGCAGGCGATGAAAAATACAATCCTAACAAAGACAATCACAGTTACAGCAAGGGGCACACAGCAAGGAAAAACGGGGCACAGGATCCTAAAAGTCAACAACAGTGAACACAGCACAGAGGGGCACAAAGGGGCACACAGCAAGGAAAACGGGGCACAGGAGCCTAAAGGCAACAACAGTGAACACAGCACTAGACCGCAGGAGACCACGCTGCTCGGTGGCAGGGGGCGCGGTCAGGCGGCAGGGTCAGCGAGGCAGGCGGGTGGTGGCACTTTTACAACAAGAGGTCTTGTCCATGCTACAAAAGGGAGCAATAGAACCAGTCCCTTTTCAACACCAGGGAACAGGGGTATACTCTCTATACTTCCTAATTCCCAAAAAGGATGGATTCCTCAGACCCATACCAGACCTCAGACCGCTAAATCAATACATACTCTCAGAGCATTTCCATATGATTACTCTACAACAAGTACTCCCGTTACTCCAGCAAGGCGACTTCCTTGCTACATTAGACCTCAAAAGATGCATATTTTCACAAACCTATACATCCATCTCACAGGAAATACCTCAGGTTCACAATAGAAGGTCAACATTATCAATTCAAAGTTCTCTCCTTTGGGGTGACTACAGCCACAAGGGTTTTCACAAAATGTCTAGCGGTAGTAGCAGCACACTTCAGAAGGCAACACATCCACGTGTTTCCATACCTCGACGATTGGCTCATAAAGGCCAACACGTACGCGCAGTGTGCAAGCCATACGTCTAAGACACTCCAGCTGCTGCACAGTCTGGGTTTTTCCATAAATTATCCAAAATCACATCTACAGCCCTTCCGCATACAGCAATATCTGGGAGCTACAATAGATACCTCAGTAGCAAAGGCATATCCAAATCCAGCCAGGATAGCCAACATGCAGACTCTCATTCAAAAGTTTCAGCCACAACACTCTTTGCCAGCTCGAGTGTTCATGCAGCTCATAGGCATGATGGCCTCCTGCATATTCATTGTCCCTCATTCCCGACTTCAAATGCGTCCATTGCAAGAATGCCTAGCACGGCAGTGGAACCAAGCTCAAGGACAACTAAAAGACCTAGTGTTGGTAGACAGTCGCGCTTACAACTCTCTGCAGTGTTGGAACCCACAAAACCGTTCCAAGGGGCGACTGTTCCAAGAGCCGGTTCCACAAGTAGTACTAACAGCGGCCGCATCACTGGCAGGTTGGGGAGCCCACTTACTTCAATACACAGTCCAAGGGCTCTGGACAATCAAACAAAAGACACTGCATATCAGCCACTTGGAGTTGCTAGCAATATTTCTGGCACTGAAAGCATTCCAGAAATACTTGTACAACAAGGCCGTGTTGATCCGGACGGACAACATGACAGCCATGTATTACATCCAGAAACAAGAAGGGACACACTCTCCACAGCTGTCTCACCTAGCACAGAGCATATGGAGGTGGGCAATTCCCAAAAAACATTTTTCTCCTAGCAGAACACCTGCCAGGGAAAGGCAATCAAATAGCAGATCTGTTAAGCAGACACAGCCAACAGCTACACGAATGGGAGATTCACCCTCAAGTTCTCCAACCATTCTTCCAATAATGGGGGCATTCAGAGATAGATCTGTTTGCCACAAACGAAAACTCAAAATGCCAGTACTTTGCCGCCAGGTTCCCACATCCGTTGTCACAGGGCAATGCGATATGGATAAACTGGTCAGGCAGGTTTGCGTACGCTTTTCCACCAGCCCCACTAATTCCGCTGGTGGTACGCAAACTACGCCAGCAGTCACTCACAATGATCCTGGTTGCTCCCGCATGGGCAAGACAGCCATGGTACACAACGTTCCTAGAACTTTCAGTAGTTCCCCACCAAAGACTGCGCCTCTCGCCCCATCGTTTAACTCCGAACCATGGAGAAATCAGGCACCCAGATCCCAATCAGATGAACCTGGTGATCTGGCTCCTGAAGTCTTAGAGTTCGGATACCTTAACTTGCCTCCTGATTGCATGAACATTATCAAGGAGGCAAGACGGCCAACTACTAGAGCATGCTATGCAGCTAAATGGATAAGATTTGTAATTTATTGCAATAATAACCATTAGATGCTTCCATCCAAAACATTATCTGTTACCTCTTGCATCTCCAAAGATGCAATCTAGCATACTCCTCCATAATGCTACATCGTGCTGCTATAGCAGCATATCTCCAGAACAGACAACACCTGTCCCTGTTTAGAGTACCCCCAATCAAAGCTTTTATGGAAGGTCTTATAAGGATAATCCCTCCAAAGCACCCACCTTCACCAGTCTGGAACTTAAATATAGTACTTACCAGACTTATGGGACCTCCTTTCGAACCACTTCATTCATGTAAATTACATTTTCTAACATGGAAGGTGGCATTTTTGATTGCCATTACCTCCCTCAGGCGAGAGAGTGAGCTACAGGCACTAACCTCCATAACCGGTCTCAGAAGTTCAAGATCGACAATGTGCTATCTACATCGGTGCCTGCAGATCTTGGTGTTCCACAAGGATCCTCCCTCTCCCCCACACTGTTCAACCTCGTCATGGAACCGCTCGCCACCTTGCTCCAAGCATCCAATGTTCAATTCCATATGTACGCCGATGACACACAACTTTACCTAAAGCTACAATCCCCGGAAGACATCAAACTTCTGAATTCCACACTTAGTAACACTCAATCTTGGTTGGCTGATAATCACCTCAAACTAAATGCGCTGAAAACTGAGTTCCTACTCATCTCACCCCCGGCGAAAATTTCCACCACCCAAACTTGGCTCAATAACCTAACAGCATTCAATGTCCAACCTACCATCGTGGACTCGGCGAAATCCCTAGGCATCACACTCGACGCCAAGCTCAACATGCAACAGCACATTAGCAAAGCCACAAAAGGAGCTAATTTCCAAATCAACACACTGAGGAAACTTAAGCCCTTCCTCCCTGCCAAAGACTTCCAAACTGCTGTACAAGCTTTAGTCATCCCTCGCATAGACTACGGAATTGTGGCCCTCAGCGGACTCCCGCTATCCACAACAGCACCCCTAAGGGCCTCCCTGAACGCTGCCGCGAGACTCATTACTGGCTCAAGAAAACATTTGCATATATCCCCAGACTTAAAATCTCTAAAATGGCTGCCTTTTGAAGCCAGAATACAGCTAAAAATTGCAGTTATGACACACTCGGCCGTGCACCACAATGCACCCAACTACATCGCTCAAAAGTTGACTATATCAGGAGGGTCGAGATCCAATAGAAGTACAAAAAACCTACTCCTGAAACCTCGTAGATTCCGGAAAGAGAAAACATACAAGCGCTCCTTCTCAGGAATGGCACCCAGGATCTGGAATGCGCTCCCTCCGGAAATCAGGCTTATCTCCTCTACTGCACTCTTCAAGAAAGAGGTGAAAACAATCCTTCTGGCCAAGATCTCCTGAACTTTATAGGTACTGGATCTGAGATTCTGCATCGCTTTGTATCACTGATCACCTTGCTCTTTGGCACTATACTTCTACTTGATGGTACACTACCCAATATATGATACACTCTGGTTCATTGAATCACCCTCCCGTTGCCCCCACCCAGTGCTATCTTATCCTAAGAAATTGGTATAAGCCATCCACACATCCAAGGTTTTACCTGAACCCTTCTGTAGTGGGATCAATGACTTGTGCCGTCTTATATTACTTGTTTACCTGTTTGTAAATTGATATGTTTCTGTATATTATTGTTATCCTAGTATGTTATTGATTACTATACTGCTCCCATTATCTTGTTCATTCCTGTTGCCCCAACCCCTGTCTCTGTGAAGCGCTCTGATATCTGTAAGGATCTTGTTCGCGCTATATAAAACTTTGAATAAATAAAATAAATAAATAAAATAACCATTCAAGAACCTTTCATGCAAATACATGCAAATAAGTAGTACTTCGGACTAACCCTAAGTTCATGCCAAAAGGCATATCCACTTTCCATATCAATCAATCCATAGAATTGCCAGTTTTCTTTCAAAACCCACAGTCAGTTGCTGAAAGAGCCCTACACACACTAGATGTAAGGAGAGCTCTGCTATATTATGTTGACAGGACTACATCATTTAGGAAAACAAAGCAACTGTTTGTTGCTTTTTCCCCCACAACATAAATGTAATCCCATCTCAAAATCAGGAATAGCCAGATAGATCGTTAAATGCATTCAAATATGCTATCAAAAACTAAAACGCACTCTAACAGTTCCCCCAAAAGCACACACTACGCGTAAAATGGGGGCATCCATGGCTTTCCTAGGGAATATTCCTCTTGAAGACATATGTAGGACAGCTACATGGTCTACCATACACACTTTCACTAAACACTATTGTGTAGACGTGCAAACAAAGCAGCAAGCTGCTGTAGGCCAGGTTGTCCTTAAAACTCTTTTTCAGACTGCTGCAGCTGGTACAGGTGACTTTAAATGAATTTTCAAATAAAGTTGTATTACTTCAATCTTTTCTTCATTTGTCAAAATAAACTTCTATCATTTTGTTGTTTTCACATAGTTGCAACGTTTAGAATGCATCTGGCTTCAACTCCTCCTATGCATTTCGGGCATAGAGCCCTTCTTCAGGGAGCATCACTAAAGAAAAATATATATGTATAACATAACAATAAATCTATATTCTCTAACTTCACTCTATTTGTGCATAACGTTATGGTACACTCGTGGTAATTATTCACAACAAACTCACTTTGTGTATAGTATTAACCTAGTGCCCAAAATTGTGAATAGTGAAGTGTAATGCATGCTTGTGCCAGCGCGAACTCAAAAATATAAATATCAGGGTGTTAACAAACATGGTAGACTCGTGGTTCTAGGCATTCAAAAAACGAGGTTATGGAATGAAAAAAATAGTCAGCATATTCAGATTGGCGGTTATGAATACTACAAACTACATAAAGTACTGGCATAGGTCTTATCTCGTCAACTATAAGTACTTACATACGAGACACGAGAGTCTCTTAATTCTTCAGCTTTCAGAATCTTAGTAGCTCTCAAGTTTGCCGCGTCTACACCGATCTGTGTGTAGCTTCCGTATACTAGTGTAAGAACGGTCCTGATAGGACGTCTATCTCCGATCACGTGATGCTAAAGCTAAAAAACGGACTACAAAACACACTATGTATTGACCTGATGATCGGTAGTAGCATCTAATATGGCTGAGTATGGAAAGTGGCGACAGATATAAAAAAACGGGCTCACGGAGGGAAAAGAAATAAATAAAAATCGCCCCAAAAAAATTATATTATGCGTGAAAAATGTATGTAAATGTTCGGGCACAAGTGGTAATGTAGTGTAAATATCTACAATCTAAAGAAGAGGTAGATTAACCTCATTTTCTACCGAATCAATGGGTTAAAACAAAGTGTTCATATTTCAATCAAGTTTATACATATATACAAATACCAAATTACAGATAGCACACAAATTCAATCCGGTCGTTAAGACCATGAGGCTTCATAGAGTTCATTTTGAATATCCAAAAGTTCTCTCTTTGGAGCCGGTATTTGTTCATGTCAGTACCCTCTCTGTTAGTCGCAGTTTCCAATATTGTGAATTTCAATTGTGAAACATTATGGTGTTCTTCTGCGAAATGTACTGCCACCGTAGATTTCTGATTGTGGGTCCGTATATTGGATTTATGTTCATTCAGTCGTATTTTGATTTTCCTCTCAGTTTTACCAATATATACTTTACCACACGGGCATTTCAATAGATATATAACATGGGTAGAGTCACATGTGGCATTTACTCTCAGCTTAATGTTCTGTCCTTTCATTGGGTGTGTTATTGTGGTACCCTTTATGATATTGTTACAGTTTCCACAATGCATACAAGGACGAGTGCCCTTGTATGTTATGAGTTCATGTGACTTCGCTTTCAATATTTCACCCAAATTTTTTCCTCTAGTATAGGCAAACAATGGTGGTCTATAAAATGATGTTCTGAAATCTGACTCAAGTTTCAAGATCGACCAATGTCTTTGTATAATCTTTTTGAACTGTGCACTTGAGGTAGAGAATTTAGATACTCGAACCATCCTGGTGTCCCACCATCCTGGTGTCATCATTTTTCTTCGATTTGTTCAAGAGATCTGTTCTTTTCATCTGATTTACTCGTTCTTTTGCCTTATTTGTTATAGTTTGGGGATATTCTCTTTCAGCAAACCTTTTTGCCATTTCTTCTATTCTTGATATTGCTTTCTCAGGGTTTGAAGTAATTCTCTTTACTCGCATCATTTGAGATGTTGGCAAATGTTGTTTGAGGGCTAGCTGATGAAAGCTGTTGTAATGCAGTGTATTATTTTTGTCAGTGTTTTTCCTGTATATATCAGTCTCTAGACCCTTCTCTGTTCGTGTAATTTCCACATCAAGGAAATTAATCTTTTGGTCAGAAGTCTCCCATGTAAGTTGGATACGTTCATCTATTCTGTTCAAATCCATTAATTCTTCTTCTAGTTTTTCTTTGGTGTTGCTCCAGATAATGAAAATGTCGTCAATGTATCTCACTATCATTTTAGTATTTAGTTGCCAGATGGGTTTATTCAAAATGTTCTCCTCCTCGTATGCCTTCATAAAGATATTAGCATATATGGGTGCTAACTAATTGCCCATGGAGGTCCCGACGAGCTGTTGGTACCAGTCTTGTTTGTACTTGAAGTAGCTTTGATATAATGTAAATATCATAAGTTCCATCAAGAATATTTACATCAGACAGTTCAAGTTAGTCGCAAGTATAGCTTGTTCCATTGCTTCAATGCCAGAGGCATGAGGAATTGATGTGTATAACGACGTCACATCAGCCGTGCACAACACTAGATGTTCATCTGGGTTCACCGTTCTAGTTTGAAGTTTGTTGAGGAAGTCTGTTGTATCCTTGATGTAGGTATACGTTTCCTTACCCGTTGGTTGCATGTATTTATCTAAAAATTGGCCTATAGGTTCGTGTAGACTCCCTTTTGTTAAAACAATGGGTCTAAGCGGTGGATCTCTCAAGTTTTTATGCACTTTAGGTGTCATGTAGAAATTCAGACTTTTGGGGTGATTTTTTATCAGAAACTGTTTGTCTTATCTTTTATGACACCATTCTCGTAGGCTGTCTGAACAATCTTTTCGAGAATTTTCATGTAATCATTGGTAGGATTTTTATCAAGTTTGAGGTAGGTCGTGAGGTCAGATATATGTGCCTCCACCTTGGCTTCGTACATGCTTGAGTTCATGATAACTAGTCCACCTTCTTTGTCTGCTTTGACGCAGGTTATTTGATCATTGTTTCCCAATTTTTTTAGAATTCCTCGGTCTTTCTCTATGATATTTTTCTTGCATTTCTTGTTGCAATTCATTTTATGCAAATCCTGCTTTTCAAATAAGTCTAGTGTTTTGTGACTTATAGGAGCTTGGTACGTACTTTTCGGTCTTAATCCCATTAGTTCATCGTCTTCTTGTGTATCTTGTCTTGGTATCACATTGTCAAAAAAATGCCTCAATCGTAGTTTTCTCATGAATTTAAAAAAACTGATCTCCAATTCTAGTGTGTTGGTATGAGTGGGAGGGACAAAAGAATTGGAAGAAAGTGAGCCAGGAGATATCGAGTCTGTTGTTAAAATGGGCTGATTTACCAATAAACATCTATGGCAGGGTAAATCTCATAAAAATGGTTAAGCCTTTTTAATTCTATCCCTCTAACTTTTAGGAAGGAAGATATAGCCAAGATACAGGGAAAAATTGGGAGTTTTATATGGGCGTCAAAGGGCCCCAGGCTAGCATGGTGGAAGTTGAGGAAGAAACTAGGGGCAAGGGGGTTGGCATTACCGGACATGCTTGCTTATTGCTATGCCTTTCATTTAAAAAACGTCTGTATGTTAGCAAATAAGCCCCATAGGTCATCTTTGGGCTCATTGTTTTCTGCAATGCTTGGGGATGTTAGTCAAGGCCAACACTATTTTCTTTTTAAGTATGGAGACTCGAAGTTTTTTAAAAAGGTCAGATTGAAGGTTTTAAGCACCGCATTAAGAACATGGATGTATGTCTGGAAACAACTGCGATTTACATACTATTCTGCACGGGCACCGATCTGGGAATCTCCGGGCATCCCCGAATGCTTGAAAGATCAATTAAGCCAACCATTAAAAGCAGGGGGCATATTTTATTGGGCAAATCCTATGAAGGATAACAGATTTGTGAGTTAAGAAACACTCAGCAACTTGACCAGGGGGAAACTGACAAGGTATAAATACTATCAATTAGGCTCTTGGTGGGCAACTCAAGAATGGATGCAGGAGGAGGAAGATCCGAAGTTAGATCAGCTCAAAAGAACAGATGATTGAAAGAAGGAAATTTCCTTTTGGTAATGGTCCTTCGTAGAAGCAGAGGACACATTTGGTACTCATATTAGAAATCTATGGAGCGAAGAACTTAGGGAGGAGGAAGCCAAGACTCTGTGGACAGACTCTTTCGATATGCTATGAGTAGTTGTAAAACCTGCCTCATTAAAGCGCAATCACTTATTTACTGTTCACAGAGTTTATTGGTCCCCGTGGAAGTTGTCGAAGGTAAGCATGGAGAAGCAGATCATCTGCATATATTTCTGGAATGCCCCAAAATCATGCAATATTGGTTGGACATATGTAATTTTCAAGGGGAGGTCCGGGGGAAACAGATGGACAGATAAAAAGAAAGTAAATAAAGAAAAAGAAAAATATGTACAAAAAACTACAAATATATTTAATTTTAAAAATGTAAAAAAATAGAAACATATTACAATATCACAAATAACTACAAATATTACTGTAAATAAAATACAAAATAATTTCCATACAAATAAGTCTTTTTACTTAGAAATTATTTATGAACAAACAAATGTATTACATAAATTTAGTTTAGTTACTTCCCTCCCTATAACCCCACAAAACTCACAACCTGCACCTAAAACTTAACTTTAAAAAGCAAACAATTTACACTATTAATATAAATATTTATCCACAAACTAATTATCATTAAATATTAACTATAATTAATTTACTTCCTAGAATATACCCCCACAAAACACACACCACACTCAGATAAAATTTAACAGAATATTATTTACACAATTAAAATAATTAAACATAATCATCAATGTATAATTAATAACTTACAAATGTATTACTAATAATTTACTACACCCCAAAACCCACAACTTAAATCTTTTAAAAGAAATGTAATTGCTGAATTAACAACACTCAATTAAATATTGTTAATTAAAAACTAAATATTAATTCATTACAATTAACTACCCACCCTTTACCCCTGTAAACCCCACAACCCACACCTAAATTGAAACTTTAAATAAACAAATGATACAATTAAATAAATTGTCAATTAAATAATTAATAGTATTTAACAACTAATTATTAATTAATTTACTCCCCACTCTTTAACTCTATAAACCCCACAACGATTTTTTTTACACAGTTTACATAATTATCCATTAATTAATATTAATTAACAACTAATTATTAATTCAAAATAAATTACTTCCCACCCTATTAACCCCACAACAAAAAAACACAATTACCTTAATTATCAAAAAAATTATTAATGAACAACTAATTAGTAATTAATTAAAAATAAATTACTTCCCACCCTTTATCCCTATAAACCCCACAACCCGCACATAGATTTTTACATTAAAATAGATTCATAGCGGTATTAACATAACTAAATAAATAATAATAAATAAAAAATAAACATTAATGTATTATATTTAAATTACTTCCCACCCTACACCCCAATAAAACAACAACCTGCTACGGCACTAAAATCAGAAATATGTATTAAATAAAATTGAATAATTACTAAGAAAGTTACAAATACTTTAAATACAAACAATAATTATACAAAACCTGAACATGATGTACATTTAAAATATTTACTAAAATACATAACAATAATTCAAAAACTATGGGGGTGATTATGATGGCGGTGAACCCACCACTGGCAGCCTGCCGGTAGCAGGTTTAGAGCCATTGTGCAGCCAATTACCGCCCGCCAGATCATGATGGCGGGCGGTATGTCACCTACGCTCTCACCCTATGTCTAAAATTAAAGATAGAGCATGAACCTTTAATGTAATAAGGGAGAGAACGAGATAACAATCTAGTGCCTGAATGGCAGTGTCAAAACTCAAAAACCATTATCAATCCTGGCCTCATGCTTCACCAAAGCAGTTATTTTATTTCGCCATGCCTCCTTTCTCTTCATTATCACAAAGGAGAACATTTTTTTTTTTTTTGGCAGAGTTTTATGTAGCGCGAACTAGACCCGAACCGAATCAGGTATCAGAGCGCTTTACATATTTTCCAGTTACGTTACATATTTTCCAGTTACGTTACATTTACACTTTCATTTTAGGCACGGGGAGATTAAGTGATTTGCCCAGAATCACAGGAGGTTTTGGCGTTGTTACCGAGACTCGAACCCAGATCCCCAGGTCCGAGGTCGAGCGCCCTAGCCGTAGGCCAACTCCTCTTCCTTTTCAAACATGAGATCAGGATGTGTGCGGTAAAAACCTTTTTTGTCTTTAATAAACTTTAAAATTACTCCCATGTATAATAACAACTTAAGCACATTTAAGATGCACATGACAACTGACTTTCCTCTTTGCTCGTTCACTCTCTCTTCCGTACTGGCATCATCAGTGGGGAGAAAGATGGCATGAATATTTCTAACACTGCTAAGCTTAAAAAATATAATGCATGAAGAAACTGTGCAAAAACACATTGCTTTGCCACCATTTCTTGAAAGTGTTCTTAGTGATGGTTAACCACAAGCAAGCAGTCTTCAGGAGGGTAGGGTTACCTGTCACACCCTAGAAGTAGGGTTTGCTTACTCTCTTCAATTAGAGGCAGGCATTTACGCCCCACCACTTTCAAAGTTCACCAGTCAACTACCTCTAGTTTCCGTGTACTATTGCCCAAGACATCTGGTCCCATGAAAGGAAGATCCTAGAAAGAAACAAAAGGAACAGGTTTGGAAGAAATTGGGCAATACGGGATAAAGTGAATGAATAAGACGGCCAGACTAAACCTCATTACAAAACAGTAACTTTCTACATAAATCAAGATGTACATTTTCTCTACTAAGGGTTTGTGGGAGAGAAATACCACCTGAGTGGGAAGACTTACCCGATGGCAATTTCTCCGACGGTACAGCAGAGTGCTGGTGTGGAAGGAACAGGGAAAGCGTTCAAAGGATTAACCCTTTGGCCTTCCCTGCACAGGTTGACTTCCAGTGGGCCCCTCCGGAGGATCAATCGGTCACCCTGGACTGCCTAGAAGAGGGAGGCCCAGGTGAGGAGTGTTGTCTTCACCAGGAAGAAGGTGGGCGGTCCTAGCGGAAGGAGGAAGTCGGGCAGAAGGTCGAAGAGAAACGCCAAGACGAGAGCAAGACACCGGGAACCGTGGAAGAAGCAGAGACCCTACATCAAGTCCAGGCGGGAGAAGACGCCGAAGACAAGACGACGAAGTGCTGGTCAGAGAAGTAGTGGACCCCTCAGGAGGGACGATACAGCACCGCTGCAACTCAGGAGAGTTATGTCTAATGCAGTGAGTGACCATGGAAGGGAGGAGGGTGCGCCGCTATCCGACATTATCCTACCCCGAGTGCCCAACGAGATACAGGTTATCAGAAACAAGCACCAAACAATAACAGAGGATTTGTAGGTGCCTTTCATTGTTTGTACATTCCTTTTTATGGTTTTTTCTTCTACCTCAGAACGACATTGGAAAAGGAACAAGCATTGGAAATGCAATCGGGCTCGGATTTATTTGAGTTTGAGCTAATGGCATTGTAAATGGCAATGTGTTTTCGCCATGTGTTATGGAGTGTGTGCATGTGGTGTGTAGTGGAATTATGCGAGTTAGATTGGAATTGTAGCAATGGTGGCATGCTGTGCTTTACATGAATATGTTTAAAAGTAAAGTGTACCATACTGACATTGCTACAATAGTTAATTGTGGATGCAATAACAATAGATGCATGCACTGATGGCTGGTGGTGTGTTTGTGACTGCCTGTAGGAATTGTGCACTGATGGCTGGTGGTGTGTGTGCTTGGTAAAAGACTGCACTGCCGCCTGGAGGTGTGTGTGCCTGGTGGAAGGGTGCACTGACGGCTGGTGGGTGTGTGGTTGGTAAAAGCGTGCACAGATGGCTGATGGTGTGTGTGTTTGGTGAAAGCGTGCATGATGGTTGCTGGTGAGTGCGCCTTGTAAAAGAATGCACTGACGGCTGGTGTTGTATGCCTGGTGGTGTTTGTGGTTTGTGAAAGCGTGCATTGATGGCTGGTGGTGTTTGGCCCTGGTGAAAGCGTGCACTGACGGCTGGTGGTGTGTTGTTGTGTGTGTGGTTGTGTGTGTAGTGGTGAGTCTGTGGGGGTGAGTCTGTGGGGTGAGTGTGTGGTAGTGAGTGTGTTACACCAATGTGGCGCACTGGTGCCACTGCACCTGCTCCACCAATGGTAGCTACGCCTACGCCACACTGGTACCACTGCACCTGCTCCACCAAATATACTTACACCACACCGGTACCACTGCACATGCTGCACCAATGATAGCTACGCCACACTGGTGCCACTGCACCTGCTGCACAATCATAGCTAAGTAACACTGATAACACTGCACCTGCTACACAATGCCATCTACCACACACTGGTGCCTAGCTAAGCAACACTACCACTGCAACTGCTACACCAAATATACTTACACCACACGGGTGCCACAGCACCTGCTGCACAATTGTAGCTATACCACACTGGTGCCACTGCACCTGCTGCACAATGGTAACTACGCCACACACTGGTGCCACTGCACCTGCTGCACAATGGTAACTACGCCACACACTGGTGCCACTGCACCTGCTGCACAATCATAGCTAAGCAACACTACCACTGCACCTGCTCCACCAATGGTAGCTACCACTCACCGGTACCACTGCACATGCTGCACCAATGATAGCTATGCCACACTGGTGCCACTGCACCTGCTGCACAATCATAGCTAAGTAACACTGATAACACTACACCTGCTACACAACGCCATCTACCACACACTGGTGCCACTGCACCTGCTGCACAATAATAGCTAAGCAACACTACCACTGCAACTGCTCCACCTATGGTAGCTACCACACACTGGTACCACTGCACCTGCTGCACTAAACTGGTACCACTGCACCTGCTGCACTAAACTGGTACCACAGCGCCTGCTCCACCAATGGTAGCTACGCCTACGCCACACTGGTAACACTGCACCTGCTCCACCAAATATACTTACACCACACCGGTACCACTGCACATGCTGCACCAATGATAGCTACGCCACACTGGTGCCACTGCACCTGCTGCACAATCATAGCTAAGTAACACTGATAACACTGCACCTGCTACACAACGCCATCTACCACACACTGGTGCCACTGCACCTGCTGCACAATCCTAGCTAAGCAACACTACCACTGCACCTGCTCCACCAATGGTAGCTACCACTCACCGGTACCACTGCACATGCTGCTCCAATGATAGCTACGCTACACTGGTGCCACTGCACCTGCTGCACAATCATAGCTAAGCAACACTACCACTGCACCTGCTCCACCAATGGTAGCTACCACTCACCGGTACCACTGCACATGCAGCACCAATGATAGCTATGCCACACTGGTGCCACTGCACCTGCTGCACAATCATAGCTAAGTAACACTGATAACACTACACCTGCTACACAACGCCATCTACCACACACTGGTGCCACTGCACCTGCTGCACAATCATAGCTAAGCAACACTACCACTGCAACTGCTCCACCTATGGTGCTATGCCACACTGGTGCCACTGCACCTACTGCACAATGGTAGCTAGGCCACACTGGTGGTACTACACCTGCTGCGCAATAATAGCTAAGTAACACTGATAATACCTCACCTGCTCCACGAATGGTAACTACGCCACACACTGGTGCCACTGCACCTGCTGCACAATCATAGTTAAGCAACAATACCACTGCACCTGCTCCTCCTATGGTAGCTACCACACACTGGTGCCACTGCACCTGCTGCACAATCATAGCTAAGCAACACTACCACTGCACCTGCTCCACCAATGGTAGCTACCACTCACCGGTACCACTGCACATGCAGCACCAATGATAGCTATGCCACACTGGTGCCACTGCACCAGCTGCACAATCATAGCTAAGTAACACTGATAACACTACACCTGCTACACAACGCCATCTACCACACACTGGTGCCACTGCACCTGCTGCAAAATCATAGCTAAGCAACACTACCACTGCAACTGCTCCACCTATGGTGCTATGCCACACTGGTGCCACTGCACCTACTGCACAATGGTAGCTAGGCCACACTGGTGGTACTACACCTGCTGCGCAATAATAGCTAAGTAACACTGATAACACCTCACCTGCTCCACGAATGGTAACTACGCCACACACTGGTGCCACTGCACCTGCTGCACATTCATAGCTAAGCAACAATACCACTGCACCTGCTCCACCTATGGTAGCTACCACACACTGGTGCCACTGCACCTGCTGCACAATCATAGCTAAGCAACACTACCACTGCACCTGCTCCACCAATGGTAGCTACCACTCACCGGTACCACTGCACATGCAGCACCAATGATAGCTATGCCACACTGGTGCCACTGCACCAGCTGCACAATCATAGCTAAGTAACACTGATAACACTACACCTGCTACACAACGCCATCTACCACACACTGGTGCCACTGCACCTGCTGCACAATCATAGCTAAGCAACACTACCACTGCAACTGCTCCACCTATGGTGTTATGCCACACTGGTGCCACTGCACCTACTGCACAATGGTAGCTAGGCCACACTGGTGGTACTACACCTGCTGCGCAATAATAGCTAAGTAACACCGATAACACCTCACCTGCTCCACGAATGGTAACTACGCCACACACTGGTGCCACTGCACCTGCTGCACATTCATAGCTAAGCAACAATACCACTGCACCTGCTCCACCTATGGTAGCTACCACTCACCGGTACCACTGCACATGCTGCACCAATGATAGCTACGCCACACTGGTGCCACTGCACCTGCTGCACAATCATAGCTAAGTAACACTGATAACACTAGGCTGCTACACAACGCCATCTACCACACACTGGTGCCACTGCACCTGCTGCACAATCATAGCTAAGCAACACCACCACTGCAACTGCTCCACCTATGGTGCTATGCCACACTGGTGCCACTGCACCTACTGCACAATGGTAGATACGCCACACTGGTGGTACTACACCTGCTGCGCAATCATAGCTAAGTAACACTGATAACACCTCACCTGCTCCACGAATGATAACTATGCCACACACTGGTGCCACTGCACCTGCTGCACAATCATAGCTAAGCAACACTACCACTGCACCAGCTACACAACGCCATCTACCACACACTGGTGCCACTGCACCTGAGCTAAGCAACACTACCACTGCAACTGCTCCACCTATGGTAGCTACCACACACTGGTACCACTGCACCTGCTGCACTAATGATAGCTACACCACACTGGTGCCACTGAACCTGCTGCACAATGGTAGCTACCACACACTGGTACCACTGCACCTGCTGCACTCACAATAGCTACACCACACTGGTGCCACTGCCCCCTGCTCCACTAATGATAGCTACACCACACTGGTGCCACTGCACCTGCTGCACAACTGAAGCCACCGTCTATATAAACACAGCTGTAGTCAGTAAAGAAAACCAGATCTGCATGAAAAGAGGAAACGCTAGACACAGAACAAGCACAAACGCGCGCCACTCACTGCAGACTGGTGAACGCGCCCCGACCATCTGGATTCTATTACGGCGGCACCCTGACAGCTCCTAATTGAAATTTATAACACTCCCCTGCGCGTGTAACCACACAGAATATGGCGGAAGTGCCCTAAATGATTTACACATGGCCTATTGCGTGAAGGCTACTAAAAAGACAGCACAGCGAAGACGAATCACTATGCAGATGGCAAAAAAAAGGACTGAAAAAGCTTGCGCACTGAGGAATTTTTCCTGCAAGATTCAAAAGCCCTTAACAAAAGGAGCTCGGAGCTCCGCCCCCTGCTGACGCTGGGGGGGCGTAGGCCGAGCCCTAAAAAGGGGGGGGGGGGCAAGAGAAGAAAAAAAAGGGGAAGTAGATCCTCTATTAATGCAAACCGGCCTTTAGCATTAGTTCTACCATCATATTGTTTTAGTGGGGAAGAGCGGTTGCCAAGTCAGACCCTAGATGGAAGATAGCTGTCATCTATGAAAGAAAAGAGAAGAAAAATAAAGAGAGCCAACAGTGTGCACAACGTTTATTTTTGTCCACTTTCACTTTGTCACCTCCCTAACCTCTCCCTTCCCCTCCACTCTCAAAAAAGGGTTCCTTTTTGATTTTTTTGTGCACGTACTCAGTGTGGTGGAGGCCTATCTTAAAAGGGTCAAAATTACATTTGGTTACTCACCGTCTTCTCTCCTTTCTTCCGAGCCTCCTGGGGTACGTTCCTCTCACGCATGAGAACCTAGGAAAGAAAAAAAGAGAGACAAGAAAAACCAATACGTGAACGCCAAGGCCAAGTTTATGTCAAGACACCAAAGGAAACAGAACAATCCAGAGACGCCATGAAGATAGAGAAACCAGAGAAGACAAAGAAAATAACTTATTGAGAAATTCTATTTGACTCTGCCATAAAAGCAATAAACCAATCAAAATTGAGCACCACATATGGCCTCCTAGATTTGGTTTCCGCACATCCCTCCGACAGGGTTTTTTGTGCTTCCCTTAAGATTTTACCCTGATCCACAAAGCTTAGGTAGTTTTTCGGGACAAACTCTAAATTCCTTCCTAAGGTAGTAGTACCTTTCCACCTCAACCAAACTATTGAACGGTCTCCTTCCCACAGCCTGATTAAATGGCAGACTGGGCATTATACACTACATAGAGAGGACCAAGCCGTTCTGCTAATCAGGTCAGCGATTTGTCTCATTTGCTAATCGACACAAAGAACAAGCTATTTGCAAAACTGACATTACCAGATTAATTACCACTACCAAAAGAGTATCCCTCCTGATCGCACAACACTTATTATGATGACAAGATGTGCCTGCCACACCTAGACACAACCCCAATAGGGGTGCGAAAGGAAAATATTCCTTTTTATGTCGAGACTATTATATCCCGCAAGGGATAAATAGACGAGAGTATAGTGGGCAAACCAAGGTCTTAAACCATCGCGGATTTCGGACAGTTTGTGTGGTGTACTCGTGCGGAAAGCGCGTCCACATCAAAGCCATCAGCCTCCCTCCCAGAGGCATCTGAAGCTTCCCCCAGCGTGCGCTCGGCCTTAGGCATTTCTCCTCCCCCCTAATTATTCACCCCTGCTGTTGCTGCCCACGGCCGTACTTTCACTTTCAAAGCCGCCAGGCCGTGTCTCTTTCAACATCCTCCCCCCTCCCAGTGTACTGCTTTGTCTAATCTCACGCTGCGGGCCCTTTTTAGGTTTCGCACCTGCGAACTGATCGCGAAGCGATCGTCGCAGCGAAACCTTTTGCAATCGTTTCTGCTTTCAAGGAGTGAAGGGAGACAGGAGACAAGTGATGTGCACGCGCAACCTTGGAACTGGGATCAGGTCGCGCGCGCTTCCTGTCTCCCATGGCTCCTTGGAAGCAGAAACGCATGCACACACACATACAGACCCCTCCCTCCCCCCGCCGCGCATACACACACATAGAGAACCCCCCCAACCCCCCCACCCGCCGCGCACGCACACACACACACGAGAACGCCCTCCCCCCCCTCCGCCGCGCATACACACACGCATGCACACACATACATACAGAACACCCCGGCACTTACTGCCTCCCCTGTCAGCTGCTCCTTTCCCCCTCCAGTGATCTGGCTAGACCCGCCGGTCACCTCCATCTGCGCCCTCGGTTTCACAGACTGCCGCTGGCATGGACGGACGGAGGCGCGCGCACTATTAGACCTGCATATAGCCTCCCATGGTCCACCGTTCTCCCCGCCTCGCACCGTCTGCGCACTGTGATTAGTTGCATGAGTGCCCCGGTGGTAACGAGGCCGCCCAGTCCTGAGCCACTCCTTGCCTCATATCCTGAAATACCATCAGGAACCGGGATTTATGAACCCACAGAAGCGCAGACACTGCCCGCAGCTGCCTAGAACGAGGTGAGGCCGGAGGTTGGGAGGAGACACGCGCTGATCAGGGAAACACAAACAGGAACGTTTATTTTCACTTTCTCAGACACAGGCACCATGGGAACTGTAGTCCAGGGAAAAGGGAAGTTCTGCGCTTACGCACGTAGAGCTAGGACTTACCTGACGCCTAAAACCTCTCGTGTTGTAACCGGCGTGCGGGAGCCGATTCACCTAGAAATGTGACAAACTCGAGACAAGCTGGCTAGGTGACGTTACATAATATCTGGTACCATTATATGCATTCGAAAGTTGAAACAATAAGTGTTATTTCAATGTACGGCTTCCTTACTGGAGGATTCTGTGTCGTTTGTTGAAGACTGATCACAATAACGCTTTTGGCTAATATTAATTTATAGTTTCGTAGACGTTAATAGATTCTTGCGTCTGAAGATCGAAACTGGGCCGAGGATAGCAGGTGGCGCGAGCACCAGCTCGTGATGATCCCTCCCACACGCCCTCTCCAGTCACGAGCCCTGCTATCTTCCGCATCCCAGCTGTGCAGGGGTGTTCCAAGCCCAAAATGACTAATTCTGACGATGTTATTCATCCGAACTAGCTAAATGAGTCATTTACATAAAGTTCCTTTCACTGACAATACAGAGGGAAGACCCGGGCGCGACCCTCACAGGTGACTGCTGTCACTACAGTCTCAGCAATGGGCCGCGCCTCAGGCATCGTGATCCTCCAGAGATGGTTGCGGGAGAGTCTGGAGACCCCGTGTGGCTCACCGCCGGCAGTGTGACTGTGACACAGAGATAGAAGTAAGTAATAAATGGCCAGGCAGCTGCCAATGCCGTACGTGTAGTCATGTGTTGTGAAGTTGCTGAGCACAAAGGAGGACACCAGCCTCTTCACGAAGCTGCTCAGCCTCAGAATCATTGCGGAGTGTTTAGGCCATGATGAGGCAGCCTGTGCAAATAATTGCCGCTCGCCTCAAAACAAAGTGAATGCAGCCTGGAGTGTCTCTCTCTCACTCTGCTTGGCCTACACATGTGCTTTCACTGAATGGCGCTAGCGCAGGATCACAATACTGGTGCCATCCAACACATTACTGTCAGCGCGGCCACCGTCGCAGTTAAGTATTAATTTTCTTTGTGACAGTCTGTTAATGTAATCTGGGGCTGGGCAGGGCAGGTTGCGGTGCGCTGACCATGGCGGACACCACTCACGGCTCGCTAATGATTTGTATTCGGCTTGAGCAGTGCATTGCTGAAGGCAACTGTATTCAGAAAGTTACAGCGTCCTGATTGCACTAGTGCGCCATACTCACTCTCCCGAGGCTTGCTAATGCCCTTGTTGTCTGCGGCGGCTTGCGAGTCCTCCGACTACTGACTCTCTCATTTATGATCTAATCTGTATTAAAAACAACCTACAAGGAATTAATTAGTGATATTTAGGCAGCTGTCATCAATTAAGTCAGCAGAGAAGATCCGTGTATTAGGGCCCTCAGTAGCACTAGCGTGCAGTGCCAGCACTGGTACCTGTTCCCCATTAATATATATGGCAAATAGTTGCTTTTAACTTTCTGGTACCTTTATCGACAGAATTGTCTCGATGAATTTCTGCTGCCGTCCAGTGCTGGCTGTGTTAAATTCCAGGAAGGTCGACACCTGTGTTCAACTTCCTGCCCTCGACACACAAGTGCAGGTTGTGCCGTTTCATTTCCGGCGCTTGCTTTGAGGCAGTTTTAAAATCGTTGGGTTTATAGTTGCTCAAATGTGTGTAATTTATATGTTTCTCTCACCTTCATTGCTTGCTTTTGCTTGTGATAAAGTGTCACTCATAGTAATGTCACTCATAATTACATTGAAATTATGGAAATGTCACACATGGCAATCTGAAACCTTGGCAGCTATGAAGAGTTGCTATAATACCGGAGGTACCCATTTTCAGTGATGCAAATAAAAATATGATTGTTAAAAACAATACCTTAATTACCATTCTCGGTTATGTTTTCTTTTTATATGCTGTGAGATGGAGACACATTGGCAACAACTGCAAGAGCATGCGTGTAAACAACAGTGAAAAAGGAAGAACGACTTACCTGTAATTGTTGGCTCCCCGCTTTCTGTTGCACCTGGTTTCCAGCATATTTAGTAGCCACAGCAGTGCGACGTGCTCAACATGGATGACAAATATAACACGAATACATAAAAGCCCAAGAACATATTTAGCCCTTAACCTTACATGATGCATCTGTTAAACCTAGAATTTTTAGAGTAATGCAAATTTGAAGAGGGCATTCCTGATCGGTTCGGCCATCCACGTCCTTGCACAGTTTCAAATACTGAAAATGCAAAATGTTCACCATGGTGTAACTGTAAAGATTTCATGTGTCAATCTGACAGAATCGATTAAGCCAAAGCACAATAAAGAACAATCCACAGAAAATCGATCTGGATAGTCTTAGAATGGCCATTGACTTACCAATAATTTTATGACCAACACCCAAACAATGTTTATTAGTTTTGCCTTTTTCCAATAGCAGAGAAACCACTTCCAATGCTGAACTGGTACATAAAAACAAAAAGTAATTGTGGGGCCCAAAGTTTTCTTCGGAGTCCACTAGCAGCTTTGCCCAATACCGAGCTTGCCTAGTCTTGATTTCATCGCACACCTCCCACCCTCTACACTTTGCATCCTTATCTCCCGCTTGCTGGTTCCTTTGTGTCCCCGCTTTCCCTCTCCGTCACTTATCATAGTTCTTGCTTTCTCGTTCTATCTCCAATGTCAGCCTTTCTCCATCTTGCTTTGGGTGAGTGTTTGATGATGAAGAATGACTTCTGGTCCTCAAAAAACAAAGTGCCAGCCTACCCACAACCTGCAACCACCTGCACAAATTAAGCATCGGATAACTCTACAAACAATTTAAACACCACCCTTTCCTCAATGTTGATTCCAGGCAAAGGGACACTGTAGCAAAGAACCTAATCGATGAGGGTAAAATGCTTTGCACCTTTGGCGTAAAGTCTTAGCCTTGAAGGAACTTCGCCATCACAAAGAGTCCCCCTAGAAACATCTGGCAAACATTTAAAGCACAAATACTCATTAAAGTAGCTAAAGAAATGCTTTCCCCTTGAATGACTCGCACTCAGAACCATCCCCAAGAGTTTAACGAAAGGACGGAGGAGGATGGAAAATAACAATCTATGAGAAAGGAAGGGAAATTAGATGTTTTGTCTCTATGGAAGCGATACAATTTTTTCCAGTCTGAGTGTTCAATAACCTTTTAAAAAGATAAACTATGCTCGAAGAGATTTTGTCAAAACTCTCAGGGCCAGGATTAATTCCTAGCAAGCAAAATTAGACTGCAAGAATCTCTTTTGCATAAACAGACTCCGATTTAGACTGTCAAATTCTCAGCCTTGCATAAATATCTCCCTGGAAAATAATCCATTTATACTATAAACTATAATCAAGCACGTCCCACAACCACACAAGACTGGACGGAGAATGGTTAACTAACCCGGTACCAATGCATGCTAAAACCGAATCTTTTTGTGGAATTTTCCAAAACTAAACTATAGGCAACACCATCTTGAATAAGCATAAACGTAATCCACTATACATAATCTAACTTCGGTAGAGAAATACTTCTGAAAGTTTGGGATTTTGGCAGTCTATATATTTTGAATGTCTTATATTTTTGCAACCAAGATCTCTGCAGTCTTTGTTTCACATGGTACCGATAAATTCCATAGACCAGGTGTTATCTCGATAAAAGTAATCAAGTGTGTGACTACTATGTATTAGCTCGCAACTTTGAGACGCCACTTCTCCAATATGTTTAAGCAAGAGTGGCAAAATGTGCAAGATGTCCGCCCGATTTGTAGTGGACAAACAGCGGTCTAGTTGCAGAATAGAGATAGTCTAAGAACTTCTTAAAATATGGACTTGACTATCAAACATTCATCTCCTTTTGATGCAATGTTTCTATTGTGAAGAGTACCCTATACTGTGATAAGTTAGGCATAGGCATGTTACTTTTAATATAAACAAAAGTAAATAATGATAACTGACAGGGTAAATATCTGCTTCTTTTCGTTTATTTATGCCAAGTACACTGTCTTATAAGACCACAGTTTACTTTACAGGTATTTAGGTTTTTGTTTGAACCGGAATAAATTGCATGAATATCAAAAGGTTAAAAACAAAAGTACTTAATTCATTCCACTAAGTTCCCTACCCTCTTTGACTTCAAGTAAACAGGTATTGGTATCATCATGCAAACATGACCACTACGTTTAACTGTTCTCGACAGTGATATGTTTGCCCCTTTTCTCTTTCGATACCCTTTTCCGGAGAATGCCGGTAGAGGTGGGATAGGCTGATAGTGTGTGAGAAATTGTTATTGTATGTACTACCTACGAATCACTTTTAAAAAAAAATAATCTTAAACGTTTTTTATGCTTTATTTACTTGAAAAACCGTTGAAAACTACACATGACAATGGATGCAGAGATAATTTCAGGTAATGGAGTAGTTGCTAATTTCCTTATCTCTGACATTTCTATGTGCTTGGTAAACTTAGGTGCAACATTCTAGTATCTCCTGTTTGACACTTTTATTGACATTTCACAGTGAGTAGAAAAAAACAGATACTTCCACGTAATGATATTAGATATAATAAATGATAAATGGAAATGTGCCTCAAAGGACCCTAATACAATCTAGACCAGCCTAAAGGTGACAGTTACACAAAACTCAGACTGCTGGGAGTTATATTTGCAAACCTTCATCTGTTTTACAAGACTACTGGAAAAAAACACCAAGTTGGAGTCTGATTCTGGTTCTCCATCTTGGATTGTTCTTTAGTTGAGGCAACTTTCTTCTCCACCTTGGAGGCGACTTTTCTTCTTCAAAGACGCTCCCTTTAATAGAAAACAGGAGAGTGCACGCGCGCGTAAACGGATCATGTCACACGCGCTTCCTGTCTCCCATGGCTCCTTGGAAGCAGAAACGCACGCACACACACATACAGACCCCCCCGCTGCCGCGCATACACACACATAGAGAACCCCCCCGCCGCCACGCATACACACTCACACATAGAGAACCCCCCCGCAGCCGCGCATACACACACGCATGCACACACACACACATACATACAGAACAGCCCGGCGCTTACACACACACACATCCCTTACCTAGTCTCGGCGTGTCTTCTCATCGCAGCTTGCGCAGGGACAGCCGACGTGCACACGCACGACGACGGCGTCTCCTGCGCTACAACCGTGGTTTCGGTTTCGCGCCCTAACCTTGCTATTGGCTGTATTACCGCCAACCGGCACTTGTTTTATTGTTTTTGCATTTCCGTTGCATCGTGTCCCTGGCATTTTGATTGAACTCTGGGACATCGTCGCTCCTCGAGCCTTTAGTGAGGGCGGCACGGTAAGGCACAAATAACCCCGCCGTGAGCTCGGGGGGGTCTACGTCTCTTTGGATTGTTCCCACAGGGTGTTGGTGAATGGGGAGAGTGCGGCGTGCAGGCTGAGGGATGGCGTATGTTGGCCGGGGCAGCTGCAGCGGGATGGGACAGGGGAGGTAAACAACTTATTCAAGGTATGCTGGGGGGACATCATTAATGATTGCGGCATTCAGGCTAGTGGTCGCCCGTTCATGCACTTTGAAAGTATGCAGGGTGTCATGGGGGACTCTGTGTTTGGGAGGGGGGCGGGGCAGTGGTTCACGCCCCCTCCCCAAAAGAGAAAACCATGCCGAGCAGCATAACGCTGGAGAGGGGCGTGCCTGTGCAAGATGACAGAGAGCGCACTTCGATTTATCCTAGCTTTTTGAGAATATCCTTGGACACTTTGGGACTCTAGTTGTCGGAAAGGTAGTGGATGAAGAGTTCGCCGCGCTATTGAAAAAGTAATGATATATTATATAATAGTCGCCACTTTGTTTCCTCCTTCCCGTAAAAAATAGCATTCCTGCCTGCATGCGCCATGCTTGGGTTTTAAAAGTGGACTTTTTAGCAAGTGTTGCTGAGGGGTTAATGCCGGTATACCTCCGCATCTCGCCCCAAACGTTACTTTTGTTAAAGTAAAGCACTACACCGGGGAACTACCCCTCTCGATAGAATTATGTTACGTGAATCAGGCATAACGTATACGTTCGCGTTAAGGGTGCACTGCTACAGCTGCGCCGGTAATATGGTTGGTGATCCAGGGGGCGCGGTACGGGTGCTGCATAGGATGGACAGTGGAAATGTACAACGCCAGCAGGCACTGGCTGCACGCTTCGATGGGACTGTAAGGGGAGTGGCTGTTTACCTTCTCAAAACTCTCACAGCTTCCCAGAGGACTCCTCTAGGGGCGTCTTACTAGTACTCCATCACTCCTTGTCTTTTCCCGCCCTCTCTCCCTTTCCATGGCGTGACAGGCATTCTCACACGGAAGCTGCAAGCTTTCTGCGTTGTTCACCTCCTTACACAAGACACCCATCTCCTTAGCGCTCACACATCAACAAACCAAACCGCCCCCCCTCTAACCACAGCGCTTCACATATTCCTAAAAATGCCTGCCCCCAAGCCACAGCATAGCCCGCCCCTCTGCTATTCCACCCACACTACGAGCTCCACCCTCCGCAAATGCATCGCAAGCCATTCACCACCCCCCGAATATAACTGGCACCGACAGCCCATCTCTCTCACACATTATGCCAGCCTCCTTGTGCACAGTGCGCATACTTCAACAACGCATCTCCCTCAAGCCACAGCCTCTCTTCGCACCTACCGAGCCCTCCCACTTTCATTCCACGCCACGGTCTTTTCCAGCCTCTTTACCCTCTAACCGTGCCTCCTATAGTGCGAGACCCGTGGTACTACTCGCCCACCTCGCATGCACTCGTCGGCCTAACAGCTGTGAGCCCGTGCCTGAGGTGCATCATCAGAGATGTGTGAATAATAACTGCGTCAGACCCGTGCGTGAGGTGCATAGTCAGAGCTGTGTGAATAATAACTGTCAGCCCCGTGCCTAAGGTGCATCATCAGAGCTGTGTGAATAATAACAGCTGTGAGCCCCGTGCTGAGGTGCATCATCAGAGCTGTGTGAATAATAACTGCGTCAGCCCCGTGCCTGAGGTGCATCATAAGAGCTGTGTGAATAATAACAGCTGTGAGCCTCGTGCCTGAGATGCATCATCAGAGCTGTGTGAATAATAACTGCCGGCGGCCCCGTGCTGAGGTGCATCATCAGAGCTGTGTGAATAATAACTGCGTCAGCCCAGTGCTGAGGTGCATCATCGGAGCTGTGTGAACAATAACTGTGTCAGCCCCGTGCTCAGGTGCATCATCAAAGCTGTGTGAATAATAACTGCGTCAGCCCTGTGCTCAGGTGCGTCATCAGAGCTGTGTGAATAATAACAGCTGTGAGCCCGTGTCTGAGGTGCATCATCAGAGCTGTGTGAATAATAACTGCGTCAGCCCCGTGCGTGAGTTGCATCATCAGAGCTGTGTGAATAATAACAGCTGTGAGCAACAGCATACTCTTGCACACACTCTCACTGCTCACCAATTCAAAGTTTGCTAAAAAATGTATGCAACGCATTGTCATACACAATGCCAATAACTCAAACTTTAATGCTGCGAAACCTATTGCATTGTAAATGCTTGTTATTACATTTGATCACAGCTTTTCTCACCACTTCGTTTAACTTTACGATGAGGGCACTACATACACATTAGCTGACTTGTCAGCTCATTTGTTGCTGTGGGCAACATTTGTTTACGGCCAACTTACTTTACCACCTAGTTTCTTTAACTTTTCGGGGCTGGCGACATTAGCCATTTTTGTTTAATCTTAAAATGCGGACGCTGCTTATGAGCAATTACGGCTTATTTGCCACTTGACCTTCAGTTGGCTGATATGTTCCAAGTCTGATTTCTGTTATAAAGAGATTATTCTGTGATACAATGTTACTTTGATCTAATGGTAATGGAATAGTCCTCAACCTTTTCCAAAGTCTAGCATGCCACACCCTCGCTGCAGCTCCTCAAACCACAGCGGCACCACCAGAGCCTCGAGCTCGCCTCGAACCGCTGTTTGGTCCCAGATCTCCCCTGTACTTGTTGTCTGCCATTATTATGCCTGTATTTGCAAGTTTTGTGTTTCCCGTTGTAATACTGTATTTCAGTCTCGGGCATCCCCTGTTATTGCTGTCTGCCATTACTGTGCTTGCATTTATACGCAATGTTTCTACTCTTTTTACCAATGTATTCGGCACCACTTTGCAATTCTGTTGTGTTTCTATTTTGTTTTTATCGCAGTTTTTCCCGCGCCATTTCCCGCCCTCTGGCCCAGCCCCTCCAACCTCCCAAGGCTACTTATGGAGGCCGCTCCAGTGAGTTCCCCTCGACCTTTTCCAAGGTCTAGCACGTCGCTTTTTTTGGTGCGTTTCTGCCCTCTGTTAGACTCGGTTTTTGTGCCTTTCTGCCCTCTGTTAGACTCGTTTTTGGTGTCTTTCTGCCCCCTGTTAGACTCCTTTTTTGTGCCCTTCTGCCCTCTGTTAGACTCGTTTTTCCCTTGTTTTTCTGCTCTCTGTTAGACTCGCTTTTTGTGCCTTTCTGCCCTCTGCATCACCACATCATCACTCAGCGCTACCCCAGCATCACTCAGCACCACCACATTATCACTCAGCACCACCACATTATCACTTAGCACCACCACAGCATCACTCAGCACCACAACAGCACCACTCAGCAGCACCACAGCATCACTCAGCAGCACCACAGCATCACTCAGCACCACCACAGCATCACTCAGCACCACCCCAGCATCACTCAGCACCACCCCAGTATCACTCAGCACCACCACATTATCACTCAGCACCACCACATTATCACTCAGCACCACTCAGCGCCACCACAGCATCACCACAGCATCACTCGGCACCACCACAGCATCACTCGGCACCACCACAGCATCACTCGGAACCACCACAGCATCACTCGGAACCACCACAGCATCACCACAGCATCACTCAGCACCACCACAGCATCACTCAGCACCACCCCAGCATCACTCAGCACCACCCCAGTATCACTCAGCACCACCCCAGTATCACTCAGCACCACCACATTATCACTCACCACCACCACATTATCACTCACCACCACCCAGGTATCACTCAGCACCACCCAGGTATCACTCAGCACCACCCCAGTATCACTCAGCACCATTCAGCATCACCACAGCATCACTCGGCACCACCACAGCATCACTCAGCACCACCACAGCACCACTCAGCACCACCACAGCACCACTCAGCACCACCACAGCACCACTCAGCACCACCACAGCATCACTCAGCACCACCACAGCATCACTCAGCACCACCACAGCATCACTCAGCACCACCCCAGTATCACTCAGCACCACCCCAGTATCACTCAGCACCACCACATTATCACTCAGCACCACTCAGCGCCACCACAGCATCACTCGGCACCACCACAGCATCACTCGGCACCACCACAGCATCACTCAGCACCACCACAGCATCACTCAGCACCACCATATTATCACTTAGCACCACCACAGCACCACTGAGCACCACCACAGCACCACTCAGCACCACCCCAGCATCACTCAGCACCACCCCAGCATCACTCAGCACCACCCCAGCATCACTCAGCACCACCACATTATCACTCAGCACCACCACATTATCACTCAGCACCACCACATTATCACTCAGCACCACTCAGCGCCACCACAGCATCACTCGGCACCACCACAGCATCACTCGGCACCACCACAGCATCACTCGGAACCACCACAGCATCACTCAGCACCACCACAGCACCACTCAGCACCACCACAGCACCACTCAGCACCACCACAGCACCACTCAGCACCACCACAGCACCACTCAGCACCACCACAGCACCACTCAGCACCACCACAGCACCACTCAGCACCACCACAGCATCACTCAGCACCACCACAGCATCACTCAGCAGCACCACTCAGCACCACCACAGCATCACTCAGCACCACCACAGCATCACTCAGCACCACTCAGCACCACCACAGCATCACTCAGTACCACCCCAGGATCACTCAGCACCACCACATTATCACTCTGCACCACTCAGCGCCACCACAGCATCCCTCAGCACCACTCAGCACCACCACAGCATCACTCAGCACCACCACAGCATCACTCAGCACCACCACAGCACCACTCAGCACCACCACAGCACCACTTAGCGCCACCACAGCACCACTCAGCGCCACCACAGCATCACTCAGCACCACCACAGCATCACTCAGCACCACCACAGCACCACTCAGCACCACCACAGCACCACTCAGCACCACCACAGCACCACTCAGCACCACCACAGCATCACTCAGCACCACCACAGCATCACTCAGCACCACCACATTATCACTCAGCACCACCACAGCACCACTCAGCACCACCACAGCATCACTCAGCACCACCCCAGTATCACTCAGCACCACCCCAGTATCACTCAGCACCACCACATTATCACTCAGCACCACTCAGCGCCACCACAGCATCACTCAGCGCCACCACAGCATCACTCAGCACCACCACAGCATCACTCGGCACCACCACAGCATCACTCAGCACCACCACAGCATCACTCAGCACCACTCAGCGCCACCACAGCATCACTCAGCACCACTCAGCGCCACCACAGCATCACTCAGCACCACCACAGCATCACTCGGCACCACCACAGCATCACTCAGCACCACCACAGCATCACTCAGCACCACCACAGCATCACTCAGTACCACCCCAGGATCACTCAGCACCACCACAGCATCACTCAGCACCACCACAGCATCACTCAGTACCACCCCAGGATCACTCAGCACCACCACATTATCACTCTGCACCACTCAGCGCCACCACAGCATCACTCAGCACCACTCAGCACCACCACAGCATCACTCAGCACCACCACAGCATCACTCAGCACCACCACAGCACCACCACAGCACCACCACAGCACCACCACAGCACCACTCAGCACCACCACAGCACCACTCAGCACCACCACAGCACCACTCAGCACCACCACAGCATCACTCAGCACCACCACATTATCACTCAGCACCACCACAGCATCACTCAGCACCACCACATTATCACTCTGCACCACTCAGCGCCACCACAGCATCACTCAGCACCACTCAGCACCACCACAGCATCACTCAGCACCACCACAACACCACCACTCAGCAGCACCACTCAGCACCACCACAGCACCACTCAGCGCCACCACAGCATCACTCAGCACCACCACAGCACCACTCAGCACCACCACAGCACCACTCAGCACCACCACAGCATCACTCAGCACCACCACAGCATCACTCAGCACCACCACAGCATCACTCAGCACCACCACAGCACCACTCAGCACCACCCCAGTATCACTCAGCACCACCCCAGTATCACTCAGCACCACCACATTATCACTCAGCACCACTCAGCGCCACCACAGCATCACTCAGCACCACCACAGCATCAGTCGGCACCACCACAGCATCACTCAGCACCACCACATTATCACTCAGCACCACCACATTATCACTCAGCACCACCACATTATCACTCAGCACCACCACAGCATCACTCAGCACCACAACAGCACCACTCAGCACCACCACAGCACCACCACAGCATCACTCAGCACCACCACAGCATCACTCAGCACCACCCCAGCATCACTCAGCACCACCCCAGCATCACTCAGCACCACCCCAGTATCACTCAGCACCACCACATTATCACTCAGCACCACCACATTATCACTCAGCACCACCACATTATCACTCAGCACCACTCAGCGCCACCACAGCATCACTCGGCACCACCACAGCATCACTCGGCACCACCACAGCATCACTCAGCACCACCACAGCACCACTCAGCACCACCACAGCACCACCACAGCACCACTCAGCACCACCACAGCACCACTCAGCACCACCACAGCACCACTCAGCACCACCCCAGTATCACTCAGCACCACCCCAGTATCACTCAGCACCACCACATTATCACTCAGCACCACTCAGCGCCACCACAGCATCACTCAGCACCACCACAGCATCACTCGGCACCACCACAGCATCACTCAGCACCACCACAGCATCACTCAGCACCACCACAGCATCACTCAGCACCACCACAGCATCACTCAGCACCACAACAGCACCACTCAGCACCACCACAGCATCACTCAGCACCACCACAGCATCACTCAGCACCACCACAGCATCACTCAGCACCACCACAGCATCACTCAGCACCACAACAGCACCACTCAGCACCACCACAGCACCACCACAGCATCACTCAGCACCACCCCAGCATCACTCAGCACCACCCCAGCATCACTCAGCACCACCCCAGCATCACTCAGCACCACCACATTATCACTCAGCACCACTCAGCGCCACCACAGCATCACTCGGCACCACCACAGCATCACTCGGCACCACCACAGCATCACTCGGCACCACCACAGCATCACTCGGCACCACCACAGCACCACCACAGCACCACCACAGCACCACCACAGCACCACTCAGCACTACCACAGCACCACTCAGCACCACCACAGCATCACTCAGCACCACTCAGCACCACTCAGCAGCACCACTCAGCAGCACCACAGCATCACTCAGCACCACCACAGCATCACTCAGCACCACCACAGCATCACTCAGCACCACCACAGCATCACTCAGCACCACCACAGCATCACTCAGCACCACCACAGCATCACTCAGCACCACCACAGCATCACTCAGCATCACTCAGCACCACCACAGCATCACTCAGTACCACCCCAGTATCACTCAGCACCACTACATTATCACTCTGCACCACTCAGCGCCACCACAGCATCACTCAGCACCACTCAGCACCACTCAGCACCACCACAGCACCACCACAGAACCACTCAGCACCACCACAGCACCACTCAGCACCACCACAGCACCACTCAGCGCCACCACAGCATCACTCAGCACCACCACAGCATCACTCAGCACCACCACAGCATCACTCAGCACCACCACATTATCACTCAGCACCACTCAGCACCACCACAGCATCACTCAGCACCACCCCAGCACCACTCAGCACCACCACAGCACCACAGCATCACTCAGCACTACCACAGCATCACTCAGCACCACCAAAGCACCACCACAGCACCACTCAGCGCCACCCCAGCATCACTCACCACCACCCCAGCATCACTCACCACCACCCAGGTATCACTCAGCACCACCCAGGTATCACTCAGCACCACCCAGGTATCACTCAGCACCACCCCAGTATCACTCAGCACCATTCAGCATCACCACAGCACCACTCAGCACCACCAGAGCACCACCACAGCACCACTCAGCGCCACCCCAGCATCAATCTGCGCAACCATTCAACAACTGGTTCAAATATGTTCTCTCAATGTTTCAAGCTTTATTACAAATGTCACAAAAAGATGTTAATATTTCACTTCTGTTCCTGGATTTTCGTCACAATAAAATACACTGAACATAATCTTCACAAAAGTTTAAGCTATTGCCATTATAAATTACAATCACTTTTATTTAAGTATTAATTATTTAAAAAAATTAAAAGCCATTGTAATTTGTAATATCAATACATCTAAGTCACGTAAATACAAAACATGTTGCATTACAAATGCTATAGGTGTCACATTTGCGAAAGTTATAACTATTGGCATTGTAAATGACAAAGCTATTAATTTAGCTATTTTCAAAACCAACACATAAATTAAAAAAAATGTCATTTACAAGACCAATAGCTCAAACTTTCCTAATGCGAGACCTATTGCATTGCATTGCAAATGCTTGTTTTAAATGTAACTCACACACAGTCTATAAGTGTTATGCTTCATCATCGGGTTGACCCCGACTCCCAAAGGTCAGGGTGGGGTCGACTGTGTTCCTGGACGCTCTTAGAAGACAACAGACTAGGGGGCATAACTGAAAGATAAAAATCCCTCATTCACTCAAAGGTATCCCTTTATTTGTGGAGTGGATGGGAACGATAAAATCTCAACTATGAAAAGGGATTGCAGGATTTTAATGGGATTGCAGGATTTTTATGGTCCTATGACCCTTGCTCAACCAACATGTTTCAGCACTACTCTCAGGCCTAAAATGTCCAGGGCTTTCATCAGGGTTGGATTATCTGTGCATCACTCCCCCAGTGATGTGGCTATTTGTGTGATTTATTTATTTTGTGTAGCATGCAATTTTCTCACAGCATGTCCTGGCAGTGTAACACTTGCCACTTCTGGTCCGAAGTGTACTGTAAAATGTAACTTTAGGTCGTATATTGTTTAATGGTTGCGCATATAGGGCCAGATGTACGACCATTGAATTTAGCTCCACGCAATTTGCGAAAAATTGTCAGGCGCAAATAGCGAGGTGCTAAATCCAATGTACAGCAGTGTCAGATACACTGTTAGCGATTCCCAATGGGGTCGAAAAATGCAAGGCTCATTAATATTCATGAGCCACTTGCAATTTGCGACCCCATTGGGAATGGCCAGCCTCACAGGGATGGTGGCCTGCTGGGGTCAGCAGACCACCATGTCTGTGACTGCTTTTCAATAAAGCAGTGTTTTTTAAAAAATGCAGCCCGTTTTCCTATAAGGAACGGGCTGCATTTAAAAAAGAAATAATGAAATGTTTTTGTTTCATTTTTCAAGGGCAGGGAGCGGTCCCTGGGACAATTGCCTGCCCTTAAAAATATTTTCCCCTGCATTTCCAACGGGGAAGGGGTCCCCTGGGAACCCCTTGCCGTTTGCGAGTGCTTTACCATCCTTCTGAGAAGGGGGTAAACTGCAACTGTTTTGCGACCACAAATGCGGTCGCAGAAAAATGATGCATACCTGGAGGACTCGCTATTAGGAAGGGACGCCTTTGGAACGCCCCCTTCCTAATAGCGACTTACTATTCCTATTTTGCGAGTCGTAAATAATTTGTGACTCGCAAAATGGGAATAGTACATGGCCAACTCATTTTTTGCGGTCGCAAAGGGGTCTGGAACCCCTCTGTGACCCCAAAAAACAGTTGTACATCTGGCCCATAGTGCCTTGCCATTAATGTGAGCAACTGTATGGCTGTTCATAGTGTGACATGCACAATTCTCAGTGTGACATGCACAGTTTTCATGCACGTGTGCTGTCAAGTAACTATTGTGTAACATGACGGTGTCAATTTCATGCACACAACTGCAGATGTCCCATAATTGATGCCATAATGGTGCATCCCATATCGCATATAAGAACAATTTTAAACCCTTCGTTCTTTAAAAAAAAAACCTTCACATGGGGTGATATCAATATCAAAATGACAGCAAGGTTCCTTTTAGATGGGGTTGTCTTATACTTTTTGTTATACCAAGGCATCAGGGTAGGTACAGTCATTAACCCTAGCATCTTTCTGCCCCACTCATGATAGCACAGCATTTACCATCTCTAGTTATGAGAACAAGGAAGAGTGTAGTATAGCGATTTCAGTGTTATTGAATGTGCTACACAGTAGATTCAGTGTAGCTGGAATGGACTACCGGAAGCTAAGCTGGTTCCTCGGCAAGCCATAATTGAGCCCTTTCTTGTTCGTTTTCAATTTGTACACCCATATTTGTTCCTTTCTTAGCAGTCTGATAGATATTCCAGTTTGGGGGGGTTAAGTCTTTCAATAATGGACCATATTATGTTATTGTCAGTATGTGCTGTGAGTTTTGTTGATGCTTTTGCGCACCTGACTGTACTCCTGTGTTCGCTTATTCGGATCCTATTCTTTCCCGTTGTCATCCCGATATAGCAAAGACCAAAAGGCGGGTAATGACTTATACCACATTACTGCTACTGCAATTAGCATTGTACCTGTTTCCATGGTGTTGGGAGGCCCAGGTCTATCTGCTTCGTGTGTGTGGTAAGAGGGCAGACTACACATTTACCGCAAGGGAAGTGCCTTAATTCTGGGGGGAGGTCCCGAAGGGTAGTCTGTCCTTCTGTCGGACGTTGCCATGTGTTGCTGTGCACTAATCCGTCCCTTATGCTCCTGTTTTGTTTGAACAAAAAGAGCGGTTTGCCAAATGTCAGACGATTGGACGTAAGGATGCGCCAATGTTTATTTAATATTATTTTGAGTTCATTAGAAGATGAATTGTATGTGCTAACACAGACAAGGGGAATAGCAACTTGTTTTGAGTTTGTTTCCAGAAGAGCCTATTGAGGGATATTGGGTGCCCTTTTTTGAGATTTTATCTAGGTATTCTTTTCTTTGAGTTTTTTTGTGAGGCGGACTGACTCCTTCTTGAAATCACAAAGGACTGAACAGTTGCGTCTGATTCTCAGGAACTGTCATACAGGTAAATTCTCTCTGCGGGCCCATGGATGGGCACTGTTAAAGGGAAGGAGACTGTTGCGGTCTGTTGTTTTGGTATATAAGGAGCTCACTAGTTTTCCTTCTCTTGCTGCGATGTTAATATCAAGGAAAGAAACATTGTTCCTATTTGTAGTCATGGTAAAATACAGGGATTCGTTGTTGTAATACTTTATTCGATAAACAATTTATCATAAAAGTAGATACAATCCCATCATAAGAAGAATAAAATTCATATAGTTCATATATCATAATACAAGGAGACAGATAAAAAGAAACACATTACGATACATGACCAAATATACAATTAAAAGACCATAGGGCATAAAGTGCTGTGGCATTCATATCTTATACGGCCAATCTCATTAATCTGCAATTTTCTACTTCATTCTTGACTGTATCAGCTTTGAACGTATCTGCCAGGCTTTCCCCAGATACTTTGCAACTCCGCAAACAGTCACCATAGATGTTGTATCCGTTCTCAGAATGCGTAGGGCCATCATATACTGTCTAACTCCCAGTTCCCTGCATACTGGTTTTAGCCACCTTTTCCTGGCCCCCCTGTAAGCACTACAGGCAAACAGGAAATGTCCTAAGGACTCGGTGGGGCTTGCACATCCCGAACAGGTGGCTTGATGGGACAAAGAATGTTTCCAGCACTTGGTAAATTCATTCAATGGAAGTGTCCCATGCCTCAGTTTTAAAAAGAGAGTTCTATCTCTGGGTATTTTAATAAAATCTAAAAAAGGTTCCAGCTTCCTGATCGGTTTGTGCTCTAAAAATTGGTCAGTTAAAATGCCCCACTTAGTGTCTTTTAGTTCCTCAGCCTGCACCCACTACCAATAGATTTTCTTAACCGTTTGTTTCGGGGGGGAGGGGGGCTGGGATAACCACATTTCAATCAATCCCAGATTGTTGACCAACTGCCTCAATTTGTTCAGCCATACGATCTTCTTTGAGCTGTTCAAACTGATGAGTTCGCCAAACGCTGCTGCATAGTTTGCCAGCTCTGGTGTCCTTCTCAGGCGCACCCAAAATAGTAATGGACAGAGGCGTACTATGTCTTTGATTGAGCATCGACCCATGTCATGAAGAAGAGGTTTTATAGGGGTTGAGATTGGGAGTCCGACTAGATCTCTCAAAAACGTATTCTCAGCTTTGACTAGCTCCTTGGTGTTGTCAAATCCCCATAACTCTGACCCATAGACAGCGGCAGCCAGTGCCTTCCCATCATAAACAGCTAAAGCAGGAACTATAGGTCTACTAATAGAGGCACGGTGGTCTCTTAAAATGGCTCCCGACACTCTTTTGTGGTTTAAAAGCATTTTGGCCACATGGGAGTCCCATTTCAATTTACGGTTGACCCTGACTCCCAAGTAATCGAAAGCATCCACCTCCTCTAACAAGGACCCATTAAGGGCAACATTAAACTTCCTAGATTTTTTCCTCTGAGACAATACCATCAGTTTGGTTTTAGTAGTATTGATGATTAGACCTCGTTCTTCACAGAACAGGCTAAATCTATCTAGGAGTTTCTGCAGACCAGAGGGGGTTTTGGACATCAGGAGGGTATCATCTGCGAAGAGGAGGGTCGGTGTCTTCTCACCCGCCAGGGCGGGGGCATCGGCTGGGTATGTATGTATGTATGTATGTATGTATGTATTTATTGGGTATTTGTAAAGCGCATCTGTCGCTCCAGAAGAAGCATCCTGGCGCTGAGAAAGTGTACAGTACAATTACGGAAACTAAATAGCCGCCATTACAAAGGCATCTGGTAAATTAAAGATCCAGGTCTTTAATTGCTTACTGGAGAAGTTTTCCTGTCCCAGGAGTCTAAGGTCTATGGGCATGGCATTCCAGGCCTTATATGTATGTATGTATGTATTTGTATGTATTCCAGTCTTATGTAGCGCAAAACACTGCCACCCAAAGGGTATCCTGGCGCTTTGAAAGACAAACTAGCACACGGTCACAAAGATCACGCTACTCTAGGAAAGAGATACGTTTTTAGATTTCTCTTAAAGGAAGGAAATTCACTTTGGCTCCTCAATTGGAGCGGAAGAGAATTCCAAAGACTGGCGGCGGCAAAGCTGAAAGATCGACCACCCATTCTTGACCTCTGAAACCTGGGAACCGTTACCAGGCATGCCGAGGAAGAGCGCAAGGCTCGCGAAACAGTGTACCAGGAAAAAAGATTCTGCAACAGAACAGGCCCCTGTCCATGCAGCGCCTTAAAGACCAAACACGAGGCCTTGAAAAGAATCCGTTGCTGGACAGGTAGCCAGTGGAGATCACGCAGCGCTGCGGTGGATGAGGCAATGCGCGGGCGAGACAAGGCCAACTTGGCTGCCATGTTTTGTATCCGTTGGAGCTTACCAACCAAGTTCTTAGGTGCACCCAAAAGCAATGCGTTGCAATAGTCCAACCTGCTTAGTATAATCCCCCGCACAGCTTCAGATCTAGCCGGAGCTGGGAGCATAGGAAGGACTTTGCGTAGCATACGGAGCAATACCATGCAAGTAGCAATGGTCTTGTTGGCAAAAACATCCAGTTGGAGGTTAGGACCAAACATAACTCCCAAGTTGCGAACAGAGTCTGCTGCTGTCACTGCCCCCGAAAAAGAAGAAGGCCAGAATTCCTCTGGCAAGGAGCGTGGAACACGATCATTGGAGCAGTACAACACCTCCGTTTTAGACCTATTAAACTGGAGTGAGTTGGAACACAGCCAGTCCGCTGTAGCTGACATACAGCGGTGGAAGGTCTCTAAAGAAATAGCCTCTCCACCTTCCAGCGATAAAATCAGTTGGGTATCATCGGCATAATTAAATACCGAGATACCAAAGGAACTGATGAGTTGGATTAGAGGGCAAAGGTACGCGGCAAATAAGTCTCAGACCCTATTTATGGTCGTAAAAGATCTGGCCCATCCAGCTTGTACAAAAAACAATATACCCGCCTCCCAAGCTCTCTGTGACTCGTTGGCACAGGCCTTCGAGGATAAGATTGTCACCATCTTAAATAATCTTGCTATGCCATCTGGTCAGACTGTGCATCATTCAAACTGTGCCAAGATGGTGGAGGAGGGCGCTAAGCTAGCGGAAATGAACTTCTTGCCCTTACCATCGTATGAAGATTTCTGTGCATTGGCCGATGGCATATCGTCGGGCTCACCATCTGACCCGCTTCCACCAAAATTCTGGAAGCTGTGCCGGGAAGAACTTTTTCCACCTCTTTATTCCATCTGCTGCCAGTCCCTCAGCTCGGTGCGGGTCCCAGACAGCTGGAAATTGGCGGTTGTCTTTCCATTACTCAAGAAGGAAAATTTGGACCCCGCCTGCCCAGCCAACTACAGACCCATCTCTCTGCTGCCATTTCCTATTAAGATTCTTGAGAAATGGGCCACAAAACATCTTTCCAACTTTCTTGAGGTTAACAACTGCTTGGATGTGGCCCAGTTTGGCTTCAGACCAGCGCATGGGACTGAGGCGGCCTTGGTGACCGTTCTTGACGACCTGCGAACGCGGGCCGACCAAGGTCGGGCAGCCTTTTTAGTGCTGCTCGACATGTCGGCCGCGTTCGACACGGTCAGCCATACAACATTGATCAGGAGATTGGCGGAGGCGGGAGTATCTGGGCTGGCCCTTGAATGGCTGATGTCATACCTCGATCATAGACACCAGCAAGTGGCAATCCCACCCTTCAAATCAAACATCAGAAGGGTTGGTCAGGGCGTACCTCAAGGGTCAGCCATCAGCCCCATTCTTTTTAATCTCTACCTCCGCCCCCTGATCATGTTGATTAAATCTTTTGGCATCACGGTCACCAATTACGCTGACGACACCCAGCTCATCTTTTCCCTTGAGGGTAAGGATGGGGTGTCCCAGGAGGCCTTTCATCGCTATATGAACACCACGGCTGAATGGCTGGCCAATAACTCCCTGCAGTTCAACAGTGCAAAAACTGAGGTGCTGCACTGCTCCCTGGACCGCATCCCCAGACCACTTCCGCCAGATTTCTGGCCTCCTGATTTTCAGGGCGCTAGCTCGCCCGTAGAGTCGGTCCGTAATTTGGGGGTAGTGTTTAGCACTAACCTGCAGCTTGATGCATCAGTGAATCGAACAGTGGCCACCTGTATGGCACTGCTCTGCTCGCTGCGTAAGATTCTGCCCCTGCTCCCGCCACAGGTAAGACCAGAGGTAGTGCGGAGCATAATCCTAAGTCGCATTGACTACTGCAACGCACTGCTCCTGGGAGCTCCGGCTAATTTAGTCGGAAAATTACAACGGGTGCAGAATTTTGCCGCAAAACTGGCCCTTTCACGCCGCCGCCTGGACTCCTCTACCAAGGCACTTAGGGACCTCCACTGGTTGCCAGTCTCCCAGAGGATTGACTTTAAAGCATTATGCCTGGTGTTCAGGGCCCTACATGGGCAGGGTCCGCCCCCTTTGCGGGACCTCTTTTCCTGGTACACCCCGTCTTGACTACTACGCTCAGCCTCTTCCCACCTGGTGGTTGGTAGTAGATGATCTCAACTTTCTGGAAGGATTATAGCGGGTATATCGCTTAGATAGATAACTCGGTCCGATGTTGTTAAGTGCTCGAAAAGTGGTTAGCAGGATCTTAAACAAAATCCTCTTATGCAGAGGTAGCCAGTGCAGCTGTTTTAGGGCAGCCGAAGCGGATGATTTCCTAGGTAATTTCAATACCAATCTGGCGGCTGCATGTTGCACGCTCTGCAATTTTCTTAAAGTGGCCTTTTTTGCTCTGGCCAGCAGGCCGTTACAATAGTCTAAACGGGAAAGTATAAGGGCCACTACCACGGCCTTTCTTGAGTCAGTGGGAAAGAAATCAAAACATTTCTTTAAAGATTTGATAATGCCGAAACAGCTTCCTGCCACATTCCTCACGTGCTGATCGAAGGAGAGTGCAGAGTCAAATAAGACCCCTAAGTTTCTAGCTGCTTCCACTGAGTGGGGCGGAGAGGGGGAGTCCTCTGGCCACCATTTATCAGGGTAGAAGTTGACATTTTTCCCCATAGGCAAACTCTCCGTCTTATTAGCATTACATTTTAAATGGTTGTTTTCCATCCACTGAAAAACATCCGTCAGGCAGTTCTTTAAGTTCTTTTCGGCGTCAGTGGAGTTTTTGTGGAGGGGTACAATCAATTGAGTATCATCGGCATAAGATGTTACAAGTATGCCGTATGACTCAATTAAGGCGATGAGGGGGATCATATAAACATTAAATAATAAAGGACTCAGAATAGAGCCTTGCGGGACCCCAGATGAAACTTTTTTGTCCTTGGAAAGGAAAGGGCCAAGGGCGGTGGTTTGAGATCTGTCTGACAAGAAAGAGATTATCCAAGCCAGGGCCACATCTGTGATGTCAATATCTCTCAGCCTATTAATCAGTGTTTTGTGGGAGATGGTGTCGAACGCCGCTGTTAAGTCTAGCAGGATCAAAACGGCGCTTTTACCTTCATCCTGTAAGAATTTTATAGAATCGGTAAGCTCCATGTTTCCGTCGAGTGCCTTGAGCGGAAACCCGATTGCTGAGGATGAAGGATATTGTATGTTTCAACATAATTTTTTAGCTCTTGGTAACCCATCTGTTCAGTTATTTTGCCCAGCACTGGAAGGAGAGAAATTGGTCGTAGATTGGATAAATCGGTAGTAGATTTATTGGGTCCTCTCTCAAATGCTCTGCCACCCCATTTACAAAGAGAGAGAACAGAGTCGGGGCCATCACACAGCCCTGGCGGACCCCCCTGTTCACTGGTATCCACTTAGTCAGTTGGCCCTGACTCCCCCATCTAATTCTTGCATAGGTCCCCTCGTGTAATCTTTTTACCAACTCGAGGAGATATCGTGGGAAACCCATATCCTGAAGCACCTGCCAGAGTTTGGCGCGAGGCACAAGGTCGAAGCCAGTTTTCAAGTCTATGAAGGCTAGATACAGACAACCTTTCGCGATGGACACAGTTTTCCAGTATGCCGCAGAGAATCTGAAAACCTGGTCCATCGTGCCCACCTTCTGCCTGAATCCCGCTTGTAAGTACGTCAGGATGTTTCCCTCCTCCAGCCAGGACCCTATTCTAGAAATGATGACCCTGCCAACTACCTTCTGTATCACATCGATTAAACTTATCGGCCTGTAAATGGCAGGGTCCTCTCTAGCGCCTTTCTTGTATATTGTCACCACTTCTGCTCCCTTCCACGATTCAGGGACTGAGTGGCCCTGGGCCAGAAGGTTCATCAGGAGGACAATAAAATTAGCCCATAGCGTGGGATCATGTAGTAGTAGATCACCTGGCAGGCCATCCGGACCTGCAGCCCTTCCAGGGGCTATGTTTTTAATAGCCAATTGAACCTCTAGGAATGTGAAGGAATCTACTGGTTCAACATTCACACGATCTGATTCTAATTCTAAATGGGCACCTTGTGATTGTTCCGAATCAACCTCACAGCAATATAGATTTGAAAAGTGGGAGTGCCATTGCTGTTCAGTTATATGATTCGGGACGGGCTCTACTCCCCTTCTATTAAGTTTATTTATTAAATCCCAAAATAAGGTTGAATCTTTTAAAAAGGCTGCCTTTTTGAGTTCCTGGCAGTGGTCTTCCTCCCAATCCCACTTTGCTAATACTACGGTTTTCTTATACTCTTTTCTGGCCATCCTTACGGCTTCAGGGTCTTTTTTGCGGAGAGCTAATGAGATGGCCTTTCTCTTTTTTTGCATTCAGCTGTATACCATAGATTGCCACTTTTAACCAATTTATTTTTATGCCCTCTAACATCCTTAACCATAAAATGAAAGCCCAGGTTTACTATAAAATTCCTATAAAATTCACTAAGTTCAAATCCATTCCCTTTAACCCGGTCAATATTGAACATAGAGAGTTCTGCACTCTTTCATTCTACCAAGTCTCCTATGCTAGTTAGGACATTCTCTTGACATGCCACCTTATGCCATTTTAATCTGCGGTTGGAATTAGATGGAGCTACTTCTTTTGTTATTAATAATGGCACACTTGGTGTCCTCCTGTTATGTTCCCATCTAATTTCCATACAGAGGGGGTTATGGTCACTATCCGGCATCTGTTTAACCCCCATAGTCGTGTATCCAGGAGAATGTAATCAATACGTGAGGGGCCATGAATTCTATTAAAAGTCATGGCCCCATTCGGGTCAGAAATCGTCCTACCATTTAGGTTATATTCCAACGTTAAGGCGTTAATCTGTATCTGTATCAGACTCAGGCAGGAATGGACTGTCTCATGTTTTCTTCATTATGCCCCAAGAGGTCTTCCTCACTTAAGGGTTCATACGTACAATTCAGGTCTCCTCCCACAATTACATTAGATCGAGGGGGGATACCTGCTAGGGCTTTTTCTAATAGAGATATTGTGGCCGAGTTTTGAGCACCTGGTGTTCCTCTAGCATATACATTGAACATCTCTACTCTATTACCGTTCAGAGGACCTTTAAAAGATAGGTGTAAAATATCCTCTGAACCTAGATTGTGAACAGTAATATCCCAGTTCAAGGCCACCTTAACCCATATGTGGAGCCCCCCCGATGGGCGACCCTTTCCTTGACTTATCGCAGGGATAGAGAAGGTAGAGTACCCTGCCTTATGCAGGGGAGTCGTGCTCCAGGTCTCCTGGAACATGCACACCTCGTAGTTATCGATAAAATCGTTCCATTCTGGAATGTCCAGTTTCTTTTTGAGGCCTGCAATATTCCAGGAGAGAAACCGGATCGCCCCTAGATTTCCTTCCCCCCCTTGTATGGGTCCCTTCTTTCCGGATCCAGCAATTCCCTACCAGAGGGGCTAGAGGTTACACTAGTTACACAAAGCGTGCTCCCTGTGACACCCATATTGGAAGTGGCTACCGGGTAAGTGCTGCAATTATGTTTAGATAGTCAATCTATTCTATTTAGGTCTGAGTAATCATGAACTCCCCCTACGGACCAAAGGGGCAGGTGTCTAATCTGGATATTGGAGTGTTTGGGAGGGCATGTCCGTAACTCCAGAGCCACTAAATTCTCTGCCAGTGCTTCGTTGCAGAGTTGAATTTCAATGCAATCTGTTTGGGAGCTATACAGGGACAATCTCCTAACACTAATCATATCCTTCCTGATGATGGATCTGCATCTCCTCAAATGGCGGAGCCAGTGGATTGCTTTGTTGTGGAAGGATTCACTAGTTTCATGCCCGGAGTTCATATTTGGTTTCGGGACCCCGGTCATATAAACTATTGCAGTAGAGTTTCTTGGAACAATGCCTTTTGGTAAGATATTTGGATCGACATTGGACTTTCCATTTTTGCCCTCTAAAATGTCATTAAGAGATGGTTTACTCGAATGGGCAATCTTTTTCCCCAGATACAGTTCCCCGTGTTCTCGTGATTTCTGCATAAGACCTAGTACTCTGCTGACCAACGGGGAAGTCCCTGCCCTGTGATCTTTGATCCAAGGATCCTTTCCTTTTTAACCCACTTCTATCGGTAAGCTAGGAGATAAAGGTTCTATCGGGTTGGATGGTGTCACTGCTATGGCAGGTGTTAAGGCTTGGGGAGTTATTGCCCTATAGATGTTTCCTTTCTGGGCTAACTCCTCCAGCATTTTTCTTATGGAGGTCATTTCCCCCTCCAAGTTCTGCAATTTCTTGAGGAGGGCCCTATTAAAAGATGAACAATTCGAACAACCCCCATGAGCTTCTCTGGATAACTCCGGAGCCCTAGTGCCCCTGGTGGTAACTTGTGCTATTACATCCATTAAGTCCCCTGATTCCCCTTCTAATACCGAGAATCTATTAGAACAGTTAATGCCTATCTCACATGCATTCACCTGTGTCATCCCATGGGCTGTAATTTCAGATATATTACTTGGAGAATTAGGAGCCTCTATTGGGTCTACCATAGAGGAGCCTTCTAATGGATTGTGAACTTCACATATTGGGGCAATATATGTTTTTTTTATTGAAAATTGCAGGGATCACTTTCTCTCGCTGCTGTTTTAACACTTCAGAAAGGGGATCAGGATTTTCCACCCGATGGTTACGTGAATTCCCTGCCAAAACCTCCTCACATTCACTGACAATGGTTTCAATTCTTGTCAGGGTACAGTTGGAGCCTGCATACAAAGCCTTTTTTGCCTTTTTCCCCTTTTTTGGTTGTGACAATTGGGCTCCCCCCTCCATAGACTTTCTTTTGGCCATTGTACAGCCAACCGGATTGTGATGGACACTCTCGATCGAGTTTATGCGTTGGGGAAGTCTCTGCAAAACAGGTTGGCACAATAACACGGCTTTTGTTAATTTACAGAAACCCCCCTCTTTGCCCCACAGTACCTTTTAGTTCCTATTGTCCTTAGGCTGAGGACCATACAACCCACATGTCAGGGGGGTGGCCCTGCCCTGCCTCTTCCGGTCTTGCCCTTGGCCCGGGCACGCCTGCGCACGTCCCGCGCTGCAGGAGGGCCGGACCGAATTTCAAGGCCTCCGGCGCCCTCCTGATGACATCATCAGCGCGCGACTCACGCAGCCCCCTGGGACATGTAGTTGCGGGGGCTGCGGGCGCGGGAGTACAGGGACCGAGACAAAAGTCCGGGCAGTGGCGGCAGTAATGGCCAGATGAATCCCAGAGCCATTCCCCTCACGGCGGTGCCAGGAACAACAGGTAGGCTGAAGAGCTGGTGGCAAATGCGTCAAAATTTCAAGGCCTCCGGCGCCCTCCTGATGACATCAGCAGTGCGCGCCTCACGCAGCCCCCTGGGAGATGTAGTTGCGGGGGCTGCGGGCGCGGGAGTACAGGGACCGAGACAAAAGACCGGGCAGTGGCGGCAGTAACGGCCAGATGAATCCCAGAGCCGTTCCCCTCACGGCGGTGCCAGGAACAACAGGTAGGCTGAAGAGCTGGTGGCAAATGCGTCCCGCAGGGATTCCTTTTGTTCAGCCATATTCTGAAGGGTTATGTAGTGCTCTTGTCCCTATGCCAGATGACCAGAAAATAATCTATGTATCATCCCCTTAGTTATATTTGGTATTGGAAAGGATTGTTGTTTCAGATGTTCTCCTCCTTGAACCAGCTCATGTAGAGACAAGCTATGCTTGGAACAAAAGTACTCCCTATTGAAGTACCATGGCATTGTAAGTAGATTTGGCCTTAAAAAATGAGGGCATTTTCTGTCAGGACCAGCCTCGCTAATTCCTTTAGCCATCTACCGGAGTGGCCCAAGGCCATTCTTCGTTTAGCAGTAGGTTGGTACTCACAGGCAGGCTCTCTTCCTGCGGAATGCTGGTATACAGTGCTTCTATATTGAGGCACACCAGTGTTTCCGTGGAGGGGTTGTATTCCATTTCTTTCAAAAGGTTCAACAGATGCTTGGTGTCTTTGATGTAGACTTGATGCCAGTGACAAGAGGTCAGTGGAACTAGTCCGTATATTGTGATAGCAGTTTAAGTACTAATCCAATGATTGATACGATTGGTCTTCCTGGAGTGGACAATCTCCCTTTGTGAATTTTAGGGATCGTGTAGAGTCTTTGGTTCCATAGTGATTAGGAACTCCTGCTCTTTCTTGGAGATCCACTTCTTTTCTACAGCTTCATCCACTAGTTTCTTTATGGTGTCTTGCAAGTCCGGAGTGATCTATTTGTAATCGAACATAGTGTCTCTCATCTCGTAGGAGGTTCTGGTATGCCTCTCTATATGCTGATCTTCCTTGTAGGACGATGGCACCCCCCTTGTCTGCCAGTTTATTTATTGAGTGATTCTTCTTGCTCAGGATCTCCAGAGCGCCATTCTCCATCCTGGTCAAATTATAGAAAGTATTCCCCTTAGGGTTGAGTTCCACCTCTTCAAATGCCCATACTTCTGGGGTAATTGATGAAGGAGGTGGACACTACATTAAGGGATTTCTTGGGCGAGGTCAGATCAAGCAATATGTCGTCGGCATATAAAGAAATTCGATCTTCGAACTGCGGGGACCAACAGATACCCTTTATCGAGGGCTCCCAATGGATCCAAGCCGCCAGGGGCTCCAGAGCCAGCGAGAACAGAAGGGGGGAGAGCAGACATCCCTGTCTAGTGCCACGCCCAAGACAAAATGGCTCCGATGCCCGATTGTTCACAACAACTTGAGCCAAAGGCTCGGTATACAGGAGTCGAACCCAGCCAACAAACCCAGTACCAAAACCAAACTTAGCCAAGACAGCCCACAAATATGGCCACTCCAACGTGTCGAAAGCCATTGTAGCATCAAGTGACGCCAATACGGCCGGTTCTCTTAAAGTATGCGCCCTAGCAAGGACTCCGTGCAATCTGCGCAGATTCAATGACGTGTTCCTATGGGGAATAAATCCAGACTGATCGGGATGTACCAGCTCACCAATAACCTTAATCAACCTATTGGACAACACTTTAGCCAATATCTTAGGTTCCGAATTCAGCAACGATATCAGCCTATACGAGGCACAACAAGATTTGGGCTTCCCATCCTTAGATATAACTACTATCGAGGCCACTCTCTGATCGTGGGGTAGGACCCCATGTTCTAGAGCCTCCAAAAACATATCTCTCAGATACAGGGCAATCCTGTCCGGTCGAAGCTTATATAACTCATTCGGCAGACCATTGGGACCCATTGCCTTCCCAGAATTCAGGGAGCGCACCGCTAAAGCAATCTCATCCACCGTAAGTTTACTGTCCAGAAAATCGCGGTCCACCTCAGTCAAACAGGGAAGTTGGATATCCCTAAGTAGGTGGCACGAGTCTGCCTCCGGCCTATCCGAGACAGAGGTATACACCTTACGGAAATAATCCGCAAAACCATCAACTATCCCTTGTGGATCGGTTATACGGTCACCCTCCTCATTCTCAATCTCCGGAACTACCCGATCTGCACCATTCCTCCTGTCCAGCCAAGCAATCAATTTACCCGCTTTATCACCTACATCATACAAGCGCCCCTGTTGTTCTCGACTCATAGCCTTCACACTATCAGTAACCAACGTCCTGTATTCAAGCTGTTTAAGTTGCAAGGCATGTAGTTTCACACGGGTAGTCCCCTGCTCCAGTTCCAATTCAATATTGGCTATGTCTGATTCAATCCCAACCACCTCTTCCTCCGTCTGTTTTTTAACCCCCGAGATCAGGGACAGGGCTTGACCTCGAATCACTGTTTTGAAGGCTTCCCACAATGAGACCGACTAAGAGACCGAACCCTCATTGTCCTAAAAATAATTTTCCAACGCTTTCAAAAGTTCCTTGCGAACCTTAGGATTACGCAAGTACCAGGGATTTATAGGGGCGATCCTACCACCAGTACCCGGTGTCATTTCAAATCTAATCCAAAGCGGTGAGTGATCCGAAATTCCTCTAGTCAGATGTTTCACCTCAACAATATACGATGCCTGGGCAGCCGGTACTAAACTATAATCAATGCGCGAGAGACTCCCATGGGCGCCGGAGTGGAAGGTATACTGTTGCTGAGTAAGATGGAACAATCTCCAGCTATCTATTAAGCCCAAAGCCTCAAGAAAATCAGGAAGCCATCTACGTGTCCGTCCTGTATCTCGGGGCGGGGATCTGTCCATGGTGCCAGAGACTACAGCATTGAAATCTCCACCCAGAATCAGCAACCCTCTTGGGAGATCCAGAACAAGCTTACCCAGCTCTGCATAGGTCGTGTTTTGTAGACCCGGGGGGACATAAATCGACACAAGGGAAAGAGCATATCCCTCCCAACGCCCTGATATTGCGACATATATTTTACTTTTAAGACCATTCAAATCACGATAACAGCCAACGCGTTTTGCTCCCACATTGGGAGCTTCCTCAGGGCGAAATAGATAACAGTCGGTACATTCACAGTTCCCAAGTCTGTTAGTCAATACGACGATGTAGTTACTTTGATAGTAGACTGGGCAAAGTTAATACGGTCTGCAGTCTTCGTGTGCACCTGGAAACATGTAATATCCAATTCTGTCCAGAAACTCAAGAAGACTGTGAGTAGGCTGAGCAATGATGTATCACCAGGCCCTGGTTCCAGAGCATGTGTATCCAATGTAGTCCAATGCGACGACCTGTAATTACAGATATCGTGTACGTCGCGTTTTGAGATGCACGGGTGATGGTAACTTTAATAAATAAGTTGAGAAAGTATCACTGGCGATAAGAAATCCTCAGGTCGACCGCGTGTATTACATCGCGTCGTCCGTCGTCCAGTGCCTTATTTTCCATATGGATGTTGCGTTGCGGTCGACCAATGCAGCGAAAGAAGGGAAGCTGAGACTGAGTGGTGTTTAGGCAGATCCATCACCAGCATTGCAGCGGCGTTCTGCACCAGCTGCAGGCGACGCAGCTGTCCTTTGTTAATGCCCAGATAAAGGGCATTACAATAGTCCAATCTGGACAGTATTAGTGCAACTACAACTTGTTTGCGTGCAGCAAAAGAGAGGAACTGTGAGATTTTTCTTATGAGCCTAATTAGCCCAAAACAGGTAGCTACTGTCCAGAAGACCTGCAAATTCAAAGAAAGGGAATTGTCAACCACAACTCCCAAGTTTTTACCATGGGAAACAGGAGTTGGGCAAGTGCCCAGGGAATTGGGCCAACACTCCCCTGACCAGGTATCTGGCTTGTCCCCAAAGATCAGCACATCTGTCTTCTCGCCATTCAGTTTTAGATAGTTTTGTACTATCCATGACGAGACTGTTTGCATGCAGTTTTTGAAGTTTCGAGCGGTGTCACTGACATTGTGAGTGATAGACACCATTATTTGAGTCTCGTCCGCATAAGACAACACATCCAGCCCAAACGATTTCACCACCCTTGCAAGCGGGGCCACATAGATATTAAACAAGGTAGGGCTCAGGGAAGAGGCCTGAGGCACTCCGCAAACAAGGGAGGCAGAATCTGAATAGAAACTTCCCAATTTTACTGTTTGAGACCGCTCCCTAAGAAAGGAGGTGAGAAGATCCAAGGCTGAGCCCCTAACACCTGTCTCCCTGAGACGCTCCTCAAGTCTCAGGGGAGACCGGGTATCAAACGCTGCGGTAAGATCAAGTAAAATTTGTAAGGTGGTATGCCCTGCATCCACCTGTGTCCTAATATTGTCAAATACCGCAGTGAGAGCAGTTTCTGTGCTGTGACAGCTTCTGAACCCATGTTGAGAGCCATCCAGAATTTGGTGGTCCTTCAAATAGGCACTTAAGTGAGAGTTCAGGTGAGATTCTAAAATCTTCGCTGGAACCGGCAAGAGGGAGATAGGACGAAAATGTTTAAGTTCCGTCGGGTCCAATGAGGTTTTTTTTTTTAAAGTGGCCTAACCACTGCCGCCTTCCAAGCCAATCGATATTGTCCCTCCGAAATAGCTAAATTTAGGACCATGGTAAGGTGCGGAATAATCGCAGCTTTGGCACTTTTAAGAACCTTCAAGGGACAAGGATCTGGATGATCCCGACTTAACTCCTTCTAATAGGTGCTCTACAGTTTCTGGTGGTAAATTTGGAAAGGCAAGTAATCTGGGAGGCGCCACCTTACTGAAACTATCCATTAGATGAGTTTCCTGCAGGGCATCAAATGTCTTGTTCTGATTTAAAGTTTCCAACTGAACATATATATCAGATATCTTAGAGCAAAAAAAGGTAGAGAGTCTATCGCAGAGCTCCTGTGACGGCTCCACTGGATCAGTGGCCGTAGGTGAGACAAGAGAATTAACGATGTTGAAAAGCTCCTTAGACGTTTTGAGGGACTCGGAGATTTTTAAATAGTACTTTCCTTTTTCCTCCATAATAGCTGCTTTATATGCTTTCAAACATTGTTTATGCAATTCTCTACCCGGAGGTGCGAGATCCCTGCGCCAAAGTCTCTCCTTCCTTCTACACTACTGTCTCAGCTTCCGCAGTCTATCTGAGAACCAAGGTGGGGAAGGCCTTTTTCTAGACGAATAGTGACATTTTTTGGGAGCTAGAGTGTCCATAACTGCTAATAACTTTTTTGAAAGCTTGTCTGCGGCTGAGTTAGCACTTAGACATTCTGGAAGCTGGAAATCTGTAAGAAGATTGGCAACGGTCTCATTACTAATCAGATTACAATTTCGTTTATCAGCCACTTTCATATTTTCAGGATGAGTGTTCCCAGCTGCTGATACCCTTAATTTAAATGGAATCGCAGAGTGGTCTGACCAGGCTCATGGGAGGGGCTCTCCCACCCTATTCCGATGATCATTAGAAAAGATCCCGTCTATGCATACCATTTTCGCGCAAGTCGTAACAACGACTTGCGGAGGGAGGAGAAGGTGTTGGATTTAAAATCCAACACTTTCCCTACTATCCGCACAGACTGGAGTTGGAATAGTACATTTTACTATTTGAACATCCAGCGCCTCCCTCCACAAGTCGTTGTTACGACTTTCGGGGTAATGGTATGCGTTGTTAGAACATGCGGGGTGACGGGCTGTGGAAAACAGAGGCATATTCATGGTTGACACCTTAAACTCTGCGATAACTTTTACACTGCACTTATTTGCTCGTAGGATAGTAAATACATCTACAAGGAAATAACCTTCTGAAAGGTGGTGCTCGTCCAACCTCAGACTCCAAAAAAGAAAATGTAAATCTTTAGAACACAAATGGAGAATAACTAAAGATATGAATGACAAGTTATCTTATAGAGCAGAACAAAAAAATTATCATACAGCCCTTAAACATGTTAAGAAGACTTATTTCCTAAAACGAGTCGAAGCAAACAATAATGCAAACAAAGAATTATTTAAAATAGTGAAGGAACTGTGCCGACCGGCGGGCTTGTCACAAACGCTGACCCTGTCAGTAGATAACTGCGAGAAAGTTAGTAACTTTTTCTCTGACAAAATAAATCAAATCTATTCTACATTTAATAAACAGCCCACTCTAGAGGAGACCGATTGGGAAACCCTGGAACCCCATCCTGGTGCCCAATCACATGTAGGTAATTTCATCCCGTTCTCTGATGAACAAGTCGCCAAAGCACTGTTAGAGGTCGAATCGGGATCTTTGCTTGACCCCTGTCCACATGTTATATTTTCCCGTCTTACATCAGTTATCTGATCTTATGTCACACAAATGTTCAATCACTCACTAGATACAGCTGTGTTGCCTGAGTCCTGGAAACAAGCAATTGTATCCGCCTCTGGCAAAAAAGCCGGCATGGAGCTCACCAATCTAAAAACACTACAGACCAATCTCCCAACTTCCCTATCTGAACAAAGTTCTGGAGAGATTTATATATCGACAACTAACTGATTACTTTGAAATGAATGAGCTTTTGGACCCCTCTCAGACTGGCTTTAGGGCCTCCAACAGCACCAAGGCCACTCTGCTAGCCATACTAGACAATATCAGACTTTTGCTAGACCAGGATAAAGCTTCCGCTCTGATCCTTCTGAACCTGTCGCCAGCATTCAATACTGTTTCACATGACCTCTTGCTGAGAACTTTACATGAAAAAGGGCTCTACTCCAAAATTCTTCAATGGTTTAACTCTTTCTTGCTGAACAGAACCCAAACAGTGCAAATGGGCTCTTTTTCCTCCAACCCTAAGGAGCTCCCTCAGCCCAACCCTATTTAACGCTTATGTTTCGCCCCTGGCCACGATTGCGAGGAAATGGGGCTTCAACATCTGGTCATATGCTGACGATACACAGCTGTTGATTGCGTTTGAGGAGAATTATGAGACCAACAAATGTAACCTGAGCGACTGCCTCTCAGAAACTCCTGAATGGATGTCAGCCCATTGTTTGAAGTTAGATGCTGACAAATCAGAGATACTGCTCTTCGGTAACACACATTCAGTCTGGGACACAACATGGTGGCCCCAGCCATTTGGCACTGCTTCTGTGCCTAAACGGGTTGTACAAAATCTAGGATTCCTGGTAGACAATTCTCTAAATATGCAAAATCAAGTCCGAGCTCTGTGTGGCAAATGTTTTGCCATGCTAAAACTACTCAGGAGACTCTTTATGTGGATCCCCCTAAATCAGAGGAAAACTATTACTCGGGCCCTGCTGACCTGGACTATGGAAATGCGCTTCATGTTAGCATGGCTGACTACATTTTTTCCCATCTACAGGTTATTCAGAATGCTGCAGCCAAACTGGTTCATAACAAGACCAAGTATAGCTCAGCTTCGGCCTGTTTGAAAGAACTTCATTGGCTGCCTATGAGACAAAGAGCCAAGTTTAAACTACTATGCTACATGCAAAGAGAGTTACATACACTTTGTCCCAGAATTCAGCAGGATAAATTGGAATTTTAAGTCCCCTCGCGTGACCTTAGGTCAGGCAACCACACTATAGCCAAAACCATACACCATACACTTAAAAAAAGTAGAGCGGGGGTCGCTCCTTTTCTTACGAACAAACTCCCACTGGAGCTTCATCTCACTGAGGATCATGTGAGATTCAGAAAGAAGCTGAAGACATGGTTTTTCTCAGGACTCTAGTATTAATGCCCATGGATTATTGCTCTAGATCTAATGCTCCATGTCATTTGTCACAAACCTCCCTATACAGGTTTCCGCTTATCCTAGCGGAAACCTGTCTTTTTTCCATGTCTTTTGGGATGAATGCTGCGCTCTACAAATACAAATACTGCATATCTCTAGCATCATGAGCAAGGGGAAGTATACTGCCTGTTAGAAGGCTCAGTGATCAAGTCCACTACAAATTATTTAACAACGGCTATGGGGGCCAATGATTCTGAAATCAGCTCTGTAGAGGGAAGAATTACGGCAGTGTCTATGGCCCATAAAAATCACACAACTATAAGGGGCACAGAGACTAAGAGTTCTTCCAAAAGATCACATAGTGTAGAAAAGGTAAACATGGTAAATTGATCCCCAGCTCTCCATGCAAGCTTGGTTGGATATACAATCCAGGGGAATGACCCATTGGAGGCGTCACATTTTATTTCTCCTCCTCCCCCTTCTGAAGAGGAAGAAATGGGTTTGAGTGCTCTCAAGAGGGTCTGAGGTTGCTCCTACTCTGGGATCAGGAATGAAAAAGGTGGAGTCTAGGGGCACCTAAAACAAGCAATCCAATAATGTGAGGACGACATCTGATGAGGATATGTCTGCCTTGGAAAAACGCATAACTTCCACACTTTCCGACCCTTTGGACAGGTGGAGTCTGTGATTGAGGAATTTCTGTTCAGAGGTGGTTGTACGCTTTAATGAGCTAAATTTCAAACTTGATTAACTTAAGGCACCCGCCCAATGATATTACAAATCACAAGGAAGTCAATCTTATTATCCTGTTCGGAAAACTGTGATTTGAGAGGACATACCCCCTAACTCTGGCCTTGAAACCAAATATTTTTCAGCGAGGATGAGGTTAACAAGTAATAGTGATGAAACCCCAATTAAATGTGGAGGCCTTGGAGCTCCTTTAAATAGGAAAAATGCCCATCCTCGGCTACCGCCAGAGTGCATCCTGTACATAGTAGTATTAAAAGAGGTACCTATATTATCATCAACAGTGAATAAGGACTACTGCGCTTTAAAAAATAAGACAATTCATTGGCTAAAATTATATACTGGTTGGTCCAATGATCTAACAACAGAAGTGCTTATGGAAAGACAAACTCCCTGGATTGAGGAAAATCTGTTATCACACACAAGTAATAAAAGTTTTAGACTTAATTGGGAAAGAGTAGATAAAGAAAAATGTTCACATAGGCTCATTAAGGATAACACTCATGCATTTACAACACTGACTTCCATTAATGAATCCCAGAGACCAAACTAGAGGCCTTTAATACCCTATGTATTTCTATATCTAAGGGGATGATCGTAAGCAAATCCGCCAAAAATAATTCCCCACAAGGTTGGTTTGATGTCTGCACAGGTGCACGCATACAAGAGATTAACGTTTGCTCTATCAAAACAACCATGTTTAAAAGTAGACATAATGGGGCATCTTCTCAAGGACTCATCGCCGAGTTAACTGCAGTTTATCACAGCCAAAGTGGTGATAAATGTATCGCCCCATTCACAAGCTGGTGTTAACAGTTTACCTGCGATAGCAGCCGCAAAAAACATCACCACAGATGACCCCCGCAACTACCGCTAATGAGATGCAGAGTAGGCGTTCCCGTGCCAAAAGCCGTGACAACACCACTCCGCAACATTCTCAACGACCAGCCAGATCGCCGATAATAACCCAAAACAGGCGATAAGGCACGTTAGCAGCAGGAATCTAACACCTGCTCTGACCAGGTGTAAAGTCGGACGACAGCCTGCACCACAAAAGGGAGCCCAGCCCAGAGCCACACCTAAAGGGCAACAGACCATGCAGTTCGGAGCCCCCACAGGGCCACAACACCAACCGCCACCATACCCAGGCCATCACCCCTCCCCCCAGGACCAACACCAAGGCAGCGCTAACAAAGACAGCGACCCTCAGAAAATGCACCAACCTCACAGACCCAACACCAGAGAATGTCATTGCCTACCACAGGCCCAAAGGGACAACCATCCGCTGCATCCTGACCACCATTGTCCACAGAGGAGTCACACAGCCACTCCAATCCAAGTCCCTCACAACGGTCATGGATTACCCCATCAGATTGGTACCACACTATCTATACTTCCCACATACTGCGCAGGAACATCCGGGGACCAAGCAAGATGCCTACGCCACAGCTGGCTTCCCGCATGTGTCAGGGGGCAGTTGACTGCAGACATGTCCTACTTGTGCCCCCTGGCAACACTGCACACAATAACCGCAACAGAAAGTGCACATATCCCACCAATGTGCAAACAATATTGGACCACAGGGGAATCTCCACCAACGTAGTCGTCGACCACCCAGGCAGTGTGCATGATTCCTACATCTACCGACAGTCCATCAGCAACCTGCGCTACCAGGATGGCACCTACGGAAATGCACTGCACGTTGGAAAATTCCAAATGAACACACCACACACCTCAACTCCACAATCATGCAACTCACAACACTGGAAATGCACATGTCACAAGCTCACGTACAACATGCCGAACAACATGCACAGCCAACAGACACAACAGCACAACTAACTGTGGGAACCTGGGCCAGCCATGTACATCAGTCATCAACGGCATGGCACCTCAGTACACTAAAGCAGATTGTGGGGAGAGGTGGGAACCAGGCATGTGCAAAGGAGGCAAGTGACCCATGAATGAGAATGTACACAATGCCAAGTGTGGCGTGGATGTGAGGGCCAGACTGCAGTATGCAGACCACACACTTATCCATGTCGACACTCACCGCTGGTGTTTGGAGTGTAGTGGAGAGTGGACGCAACCATGTCACCCCAGCCAGTGGTGAAGAACGCTGAAATGTAGTCTGTTATGTCCCCCCTGTAAGCGTGAGCAGAGTGGGCTAGCCCGGCGTAAGCCAGGCCAGCGTAGGGATGTGAATAAAAGGCACGTAACTCTGGGTGTGGCCCTCTTCCAGCATGCCCAATGTCTCTGCCAGGGTGGCGTGTCTCACCCCGCCACGAGGCCGTCGCCGTGAGCGGGGTTGCCTGCAATCCTGTGCTCCTGCTGCACCCCGGGACGCTGGTCCCTGAACCAGTCCTGCCCGCCCCTGCACACCCAGGCCTCAATGCCCACCTGCCAACACCGGCGTGTGTCGAAGAGGGCTCACCACGTGCCGGTGCAAGCTCCAAGCCGAAGGGCCGTGAAATTTGCAGTCTCCTCAGACCATCACGGCCTACGCAACACAGGCCCGCAGTACTCCTTACTCGTTGATGTATTCAGCGGACAAGTAGGTCATACATTTGGAACTGAGTCTTTATTACACCATGGCAGAGAACATTAATTATGGCTGAGTTTATGTCACTATACTCCCTTCAATGTTGTGACACCAAGTCTGTGCAAAGCATCACAACCACACATGAATGTGGGCCCACGCAGACTACTGCCCTCGACCTACGCTGCGCTTGAGTAGGTCACACAATTGGAACTGAGCATCGATTTTTCAAAGGCAGAGTACATATCATTGCACGCAAGGAGAGGAGTAAGAGGATGACGCGTTGCAGGCTGGAGGGAAAAAGGATCATCGTTACGGAGGTGATCGAACACTACCGACAACTGCCCTGGTGTCACTAAGTCTGTGCATCGTGAGCCTACGACACGTGCTGTGCGCCACTGCTGACCGCTGCTCTGACCTACACTGAGGTCCAGTAGGTAACAGAGTCTTGATTTAGCAATGGTGGAGTTCATATCAGTGTACTGCTCAGCCCCGGTGCCACTAAGTCTGTTCCCGGACATTCATGGACACTCTCTGGTCGAACTTTGGAAGTGTCTGAGTCTAAGGACTAGGGGGTAGTTTTCATCCTCATGTAGCTGATACCGAATAGGTGGTGGCAACGAGGCTGTAGCAGAGGGTTGTAGCATTTGCTGCTTCTGGCCCGCTACTGCCCTCTGCATCATGCCCTGGAGGACACCTTCCACTGTCCCCTGTGACACTTCGCCTCAGTCCCCTTGATCATCAATCAATCAATCAATCAATCAATCAATCAATCAGAGCATTTATATAGCGCACTACTCACCCGGAGGGTCTCAAGGCGCTGGTGGGGGGGGGGGGTCCGCTACTGCTCGAACAGCCAGGTCTTGAGCTGCTTCCTGAAGGCAAGGTGGTCCTGGGTCAGGCGGTGGTGGGTCGGGAGGGAGTTCCAAGTCTTGGCGGCCAGGTAGGAGAAGGACCTTCCTCCTGTGGTGGCTCTTCGGATGCGGGGGACGGCGGCGAGGGCGTGGCCGGTCGATCGCAGTTGGCGTGTGGGAGCGTAGAAGTTGAGGCGGCTGTTGAGGTATCCTGGGCATGGGTTGTGTAGGGCTTTGTGTTCGTGGGTGAGGAGACGGAAGGTGATTCTCTTGTTGACCGGGAGCCAGTGCAGATCTCTCAGGTGTCCGGAGATGTGGCTGCGACGGGGGATGTCCAGGATGAGTCGTGCTGAGGTGTTCTGAATCCGCTGGAGTCTCTTCTGGAGTTTGGCGGTGGTTCCGGCGTAGAGGGAGTTGCCGTAGTCCAGACGGCTGGTGACGAGGGCCTGGGTGACCGTCTTCCTGGTCTCGGTGGGGATCCACCGGAAGATCTTACGTAGCATGCGCAGGATGTTGAAGCACGACGAGGAGACGGCGTTGACTTGTCTGGTCATAGAGAGGGAAGAGTCCAGGATGAAGCCCAGGTTGCGTGAGTGGTCTGTTGGTTTGGGTGCGCTGCCCAGGGCGGGGGGCCACCAGGAGTCGTCCCAGGCGAAGGGTGAAGATCCCAGGATGAGGACTTCCGTCTTGTCCGAGTTCAGTTTCAGGCGGCTGTTCATCATCCACTTGGCTACGTCTATCATCCCTTCGTGTAGATTGGCTCTGGCGGTGGCGGGGTCGTTGGTGAGGGAGAGGATCAGCTGGGTGTCGTCGGCGTAGGAGATGATGTTGAGTTTGTGTTGGCGTGCGATGGCTGCGAGGGGGCTCATGTAGACGTTGAAGAGGGTTGGGCTGAGCGAGGAGCCTTGAGGAACGCCGCAGATGACTTTGGTGGCTTCTGATCTGAACGGGGGGAGGCGGACCCTCTGTGTCCTTCCGGCGAGGAACGAGATGATCCATTCCAGTGCCTTCTCCTGGATTCCGATGCTGCTGAGGCGCTGCACTAGGGTACGGTGGCAGACAGTGTCGAAGGCCGCGGAGAGGTCTAGGAGGACGAGGGCCGCTGTTTCTCCGTTGTCGAGCAGGGCTCGGATGTCATCGGTGGCTGCGATCAGGGCGGTCTCGGTGCCGTGGTTGGCCCGGAAGCCAGACTGTGAGAGGTCGAGGGATCCGTTCGTCTCGAGGAAGGCGGCCAGCTGCTTGTTGACGGTCTTCTCGATGACTTTTGCAGGAAACGGGAGCAGCGAGATGGGGTGGTAGTTCTTGAGGTCGGTGGGGTCGGCTGATGGCTTCTTTAGTAGAGCGCTGAGTTCGGCGTGCTTCCAGCTCTCCGGGAAGGTCGCGGTGTTGAAGGAGGTGTTGATGATGTCCCGCAGGTGGGGTGCGATGACAGCGTCGGCCTTGTTGAAGATGTGGTGAGGGCAGGGGTCGGTCGGAGATCCGGAGTGGATGGAGTTCATCGTGCGGATGGTGTCTTCGGTGCTGATCGGGGTCCAGGCGCGGAGGGTGGTGGTGGGGGGCGGTGGTTCAGTCGTGGCGTGCGTCGGTTGAGTGCTGAAGCTGTTGTGTATGTCCGCGATCTTGTTGTGGAAGTAGGAGGCGAGGGAGTTGCAGAGGTCTTGTGAAGGGGTGATGTCGTTGTTGCCGGCGTTGGGGTTGGAGAGCTCTTTAACGATGTTGAAGAGTTCCTTGCTGTTGTGGGCGTTGTTGTCCAGTCGTTCCTTGAATGCAGTTTTCTTGGTGGCGTGGATCAGTTGGTGGTGTTTTCGGGTGGCGAGCTTGAGGGCAGTCATGTTGTTCGGTGTTGGGTCTCTGCGCCAGGCTTTCTCGAGGGCTCGGCAGTTCTTCTTGGAGCTCTTGAGTTCGTCGGTGAACCATGGGGCTTTCTTGCTGCCGGGTCTGCTAGGCGGGGTCTTCAGAGGGGCGAGGTCATCTGCGCAGTTGCTGATCCACTTCGCGAGGTTGGAGGCCGCCTGGCTTGGGTTCGTTACGCTGGTGGGAGGGTTCATGCTCAGGGAAGTTGCGAGCTGGTCGGCTGTGATCTTGTTCCAGCTTCTTGCGTGCGACCTGTTGCTGGTGGTGGTGGATCGTGGTCCTTCTGAAGCTGAAGTGGACGCAGCTGTGGTCCGTCCAGTGGAGTCCGGAGGCGTGGCTGAAGGCGATGTCCTTGCTGGATGAGAACACGGGGTCGAGTGTGTGTCCGGCGTAGTGGGTTGAGGACCCTCTCAGTCTGCGTGGCCCTACCTCAGTGGACGGCAAGTTATCGTCCCGTGGTGGTGTGCCTGTGCCGGCTGTTGTGCATCCGGGGCCACTAACTCTGTGCAGCTCAAGTCAGGGACCCTGTTTGATTCAATATTTTTATGGCCTCTGAGACGATGGCCTTGGGGGTCATCAACGCCATGTGTCTGTGGCCCTGCGCTGACCGCTGCATCCGGCCTCAACTGCTGTCCACCAGGGCTCACACATGCAATCGAGTCCTGACCGGCCCAGATGTGGCATCACCGCAGGAGGCACACGCCACCATCGCCAGGACCACCTCCAACCGCCATCTGCCAGAGTCGAAACAGCGGTACTGGCAGACTGACGGAGTTGTTCACACCTGTCATAGATGCCATCTTCTGCCTGATACCCTGCTCAGCACTCCAGGTGCCACTGACTCAGTGCACCGCAACCCATGGACTGTTACTGATTGAGTTTTATGGTGAGGAGAGGTTGGGGAGAAATGTCACCTCAGGCAGTGTGGGAGACCTGGGACGTTGATGAGGAAGACGATGCAGGTCTAACACACCCCACTGTTTCTGCATCAGGAATATTCTGAAGGGACACAATCTTAGACATTTCCTTCACTTGAGCGCGCTCAGCTCTAGTGCCCCAACCTCAGTGCACTGCAACTTACGGGCACTTCATTTTTAATATTGGGTGACCTCTGTACTTGCTCCGGCTCCCTCCATGTTGCTCAGCAGTTGCCTCTGTAATGCTGGTGTTTTATGTTTCTGTTTCAATGGTGTCCACTGTTCAAGTTGTTGCCAGCACCAGCCACTTTGTGCGGGCTGGCTTACACTCACCCCACACACATCCAGCACAGGCATCACTGTTCATGTGTCCCTGACAATTAAGGGTTTGGGTGCACGTGCCCGTAGCCCGTAGCCAGTTCAACTTGATATCTGCGTGTGTCCCTGTGGTCTTGTTGTATGCATGAGGGCTCTGGGCCCTACGACATTACATTGTGCGGTGTACAGCGGACGCAGACGTGTCACCGCAGGCCACGGGTTAGAGCTTGGACATGTAGCTTTGTCATCACCCACTTAATATGTAGTGTAGTTCCTATCTTCCCAATAGGCTCTGCGCATTGGAATAATACCTACAGCAGTAAAGGCCTAGGCCAGACGTTAACTAGGTCTACTACTGTCGATACTAGACTTAAGTTTTGGGTTTGCCAGCGTAGCTCAGAGTTCGCCAGAAACTTTCTCGAATGTTCAGGAAAGAATTAACTCCCCTGATTAGACAAGAAGGGATTTAGTTTCTGACAACCATAGAACATGACAACTTTGCTCTCCCCTAATCAAGAGTGTATCTCCAGAGTCGTGTGAGCACAAGGCAATTATTTTACTCAGTCAGTACGTGCATTCTTAGTCTCATCAGATTGTAGAGAAAAGGAAGAGACGGGCGTGTTCAATAAAAAGGTGTTATTTATTGATCAGTCTCTTTTCTCGTACAAGAGAAATGGATCGATATTATTGCAATACTTATAGTTAAGTAAAGTACATACATTAAAAGCAATAGTATAAAATAATACTGTAAAAACATTGATATGGTTTCTGAGCCATATGATGTTTAAAATGATTAAAATATATTACATACACATATACATTTGACTAAACGTACTCAACTGGTGTTTCTAAATACGCCTACCCCGTGTACCTGACCTAAGTCTAATGCGTGGGTGGGAATAGAAAGTTACAGTTTAAGTTAAGTTTGTTTTTGCCAAGTGAATAACTAAAGAATTCTCTGTGAGGGGTTATTCAGTTCTGTACCTGGAAGTTAGGATGAAATGAGGAATGGTATCTCTTTCTCTGCTCTCGATATTCCAGGCCGCCTGCGAGGGCTGCCCGAAAGCGCCGGTGCTGGGTCTCTCGGCAGGGGATAGCAGCGCGTCTCTCAGCGCGTCAGGAAGGCGGGGCTGCTGCCAGCGGGGTCTGCTCTGCTCTTGGCTTCGGCAAGTATGGCTGCTCCGTCTCGTCACCACGCGTGTGTTTGCATAGGGCAAGATCGGCAATATTTATACCTTAAAGGTGCCGAGATTGACGTAAGGATGGACATAGATACGTCAATAAAGATGTCATACGACTTGCTCGTTAGCACATTCTTTTACTGAAGTTCTCTGTGAAATCAAAACAATGGCCCCACGGATTTTCCAGGTTGTCATAGGTTTGATTTGTTATGAGAACGTCGTATGCCTTATCAGGGGCTGGAGGAATGTCGCTTGTCTAATTAGATCTCAAGCGTTATGACCTAATCAGATAACACGTTCCTGTGCCGTAGTGTGACTGCGTCAGATAACGGTATCTGCATCATGGGGGCTTTTCTTGCCTCATGGGCTGACTGTTAGTTAACTTGATAGTTAGTTTAACCAGAATAGGGCCAGGAATAGGGGGATCGATTCAGAACCTATAGGAATACATGACACCCACTCCACGCTAACTATGGTCATATTTACTAATCTATGCATAGTATAACATAGTACAACATACTATAGAGTATAGTGTATACTTTACCACCCCAAAATACAGAAATGCATTTTGAAACGTTCAAATATACTGAAAAATTGCAGTCATATGTATCGTATGCACTTAAGCTATGAATTAAATGCCAAAGTAAACACGCATTTGTATACATTATTGCTTATACGGTATATGGTATATGAGAAATACACATGAAATGGCTCTTAATACGGCTATACAGAAAGAAAGTTCGAGACCATTTCATCACATAATAAAATATTTGTGAACATACCAGCGGGCAACTAAAGTTTATAAAGTATCTAAAAATAGAAATCTTAGTTCTCTAGGAATAGTTTCTTACTTTAAGCAGAAGATAAGTGTCCCGAAATTTTTTGTAAAAATTAATTTGGGGCTGCTAAAAAATTTGCTGTCCGTGAACTGGTGGGAAAAATTGTTCATGTGACTTTATTTTCAAAGTTGAAGGCCGAATTCAGGGAACGCCGTGTGCGAGCTTGCTCAAAAGTCTCTATTTCTGTTCTGGAGAGAACATCATATCATTAAGGCTTTCGAAAAAACTGTCAACAGCTTCATAGGAAAGTTCCACTAAGTCGGAAATAGGTGTAACCATGCATTCGTGCGCATGATTGCCTCCATTGACATTCTGATTCGCATTGCTGACAGAAGGTCGTACCTGATCGATGCTGCTTTCATCTTGAACTTCACTACTCTTCAATCGTAGTGGTGAAGATTCCACGAATGCCGTCATCAGGATTGGCAGCCTTTGAGGGCAGCACAAAGCGTGAACCTTGGTAGGAACCAACAATGTATCTGCATCCACTGGCGCATCCGATTGTAGCGTCAGACAGGTGTCTAACACGCATTCTTCTCCGCATAGCAGACACCTTAATACAGGTAAAACACACCTTTGCCACATTGGTCGAAATGATAGAAACCAAGTCATGTTCAGGTCTCTAAGCCGGGAGAGTCCCAGGATTTTTGATATCCGGTCCCGGTATCCAATGGCTAGGATTGTATCTTCCATTGTCGCGAGAGTTTGATCTGTGACATGGGTTGCCATAACGAAAAATAAGGACTAAAAATAGGATTCCTGCAATTAGTCCCAGGATCAGGGGAAGTCCGCCAAAAATCGAATGGATGAAATCTGGAAAAATACCCAGTATGGCTTTGAATGGTGTTAATGCCATCGAAAATACTGTCTTAAATACCTTTGAGACCCCAGTGGTATCAGAAATATTTAAGATTTCGCTCAGGATTTCCGCGAAATGTACGGGTGAATTAGTTGATAATAATGTATGTATCTCTGCAGTCGTCCTTGCGACTTGTAGATCATACGTTTCTTTTGATGACGTGAGCCTTGTAGGCGTCTGAAGAAGCACTGTTTTCATTCTGCTTAAAGTATCTATTCGAATAGAAGTAATTTTCAAATTGGGCCATGCCCTTGCCTCCCTGTCTGGAAAGGAGCTGGGGAACAAAGAACGTCCACAGCACTTGACCTTCGCAGTCGTAGTTACTAGATAAGGAGTCACGGGCGTAAGACTACAACATCTGCGGTCTACAATAAGAATGTAACTCCCATTATAGAGTCTTTGAAAGAATGGTTCTATTTCAGTTGCAGGTGCGCCTTGCTGGTGACATGAAAGGTTGTATGAATTCCCTTCACAGGCTCCATGCAAACTAATTCCGTTACACAGAAGCGTGCCGCTTAGTGACATAGCACAATTGTTGCCACTAAGAAACACTTTCTGTCCTTTATTACTGACACATGCATGTGAATAGGGCAGGTTCCAAGTTGTTTTAAGGTACCCCTTTCCCAATCTCTCGTACATGCCAGCCTGTATATATTTTTGGCAGTATTGAAACCTGAAGGTTGAGATTGGAATATTTATGATTCCGTGTATTATCCATTCACTGACAGGTCGTTCTGACATTGTCATTGGTAATCTTTCTAGTTTTTCAATGCTCAAGATTGTATAATCAGCACCCTTTTGCGCCATACCGATTTGTCTATCAGTAAGGTTAAAGATTTGGAATAGTGACGTTGTGTTGATTAAACGCCAAGGCACATAGCCTGAACGAAGATTTTGTAACGTCCAGCCAAGCTGTACAATAGAACGCAATTGTGATTGACCATGTTGTAATAACAGTAAGTCTTGCGATAATATATCGATTGCTGAAGACACAATGCTGTCCAATGAAAAAAATCTGGAGGACAGAGTCATTCACCCATTGTCCACTACAGAAAGTGATTTTTCCAAATTAATACGGTCAATTTCCCGTATTCTCTCTGCTGTTTCAATTTGATTAACCTTCCAGGCCTCATTGTATGCTGCATATACAGAGGCTGCTATGAAACGCTTCTGACGCTGTTTGCGTGGTCCCAAAATGAAATCACGCAAGTCAGCACCATCAGTAAGTAAATTTAGGTGTTGCTTAATTTCAGGCAGTGTGGAAGTTTGTAGCCATTGAAGGCATAATTTGCCCACACTGTAGGTTGTTATTATCCCTGGGTGATGTCTTTGGGGATATCTAGGGTCTGGCCTGGTCATTTTGAACCCCTGTGTTTTATTCAGGAATCTGTCTTGACAGTTATTTGTATCTGTGGGCCAGATCAACCATTGTTTCCAATCAGGATGTGTTCTGTTTTGGTTTAATATATGGTTTACGTCTATCTCTTCATCCGTATCAGAGCCATTGCTAAACATTGTTGGCTTTGGAATAGACGGTTTATTTAAATCTTTGATTTTGGCTAGGCCAAGACAGGTGGTTTGTTGAACAGTGTCATTTAAAAATATCATTTGTTCTGGGATCATGCAAGCTCTAAACAAAGCTTCTAAACCCTGTACTTGCCATTCTTTTGTACCCCCAAACACTTTTCAAATCAACATTTTTGTCCCAATAATCAAATCCAAAAGTATTCATTTGTTCAAAAAATGAGTCTGAATATAACAATTTTGTGTTGGTTATCATGGTTTTCATCCCTGTCTTGTTTGATCATTTAAAATAAAATGTTTCAGCATTACTTGTGTTAAAACCTGAAAAATAAGAATATTTGTCGTAAACGGTTCTTGAGCTCCCTTTTGGAGGTGTTGCACAATGTTCCCATTGATTATAATTTAACACATTTCTAGGTTGTGCAGATCTATGTAAAAAGTGATTACCATAGTGGTTATAGCAATACATACTGTCATAATTTGTAGAACCCTGCAAATAATCATGTTTGGTAAATTTAGCAGACATTACTAAATCAGACATCATGTTATTAATGCTTTCGAAGTCCCAATCATCAGCAAATGAGTTTGGTTTTACAAAGTCACTCAAGGAGATCTTAATTTGGTGTGGATATTTCAGGATTTCGACCGGACCATAAATTTCATAGTCAGTGTTGTCCCAGGCTACCCCACCAGGTATCGGATTGGCTGTGAAGTTGGCTGAAGAAAGTTCTCTTTTCTCGACGTGTGAAGATGTGTGTGGTTTGAGGATCAAGTTGATGTTCTGACTTGCTGTGTCCATTTTAGCATATTTTCCCTCAATGAAGCGTCCCAAAGTTAATACCATGATGAGCCAAAGTATGAGGATAAATGCACCAAAACCCACCCAAAATTCAATCCATGGAGAAATCAGATATGTTTCTTTCAGTTGGTTCAAAAGTTCATTAGCTTTTTCTTTAAAGGTTTTTGATGATGGCTGTGTCTTTGATTCACTGAGGCTTTCAGAGGAATCATCGAAGTTTATGAAGTAGCCGGATGCAGTTCTGTCAATTGTTCCAATTGCTTCAGGATTTTTGTTTCTTGCATTTTCACTTGGTACTTCATTATAGATTGGTGTGTCTCTGCTAAATGTTTTTATTTGGGTTTTCAGAGGTCTTAGTTCTATTGCATTCTTGCATAGTCCTTGTTGTTCTTCTGTAGGCGTTTCGAATGTGATGAGCCTCTTCGTTAGGACCTCTGTACTGGTAGCAAACCTTGGTGTTCTGCTACTTATTGGGAGTCCACTTGGCCTACTGTTTGTTATCGGCCACATGTTATGGTTTTACCAGGTCGATGGATACAACTCGGTTCTCCTTTTTACCAGCAAGTGGCGGTAGTACAACTGATCTTGTCCCGTTGACAGACAAGACAGGAACTGCTTTTCTGTAAGAAGGCCCAAATTCCTTCTTTACCGCGATCTTCTCCCTGACTAGATCCCCGACTTTTGGAATCCAGACAGGTCTTGCTGGGACAGGTGGTGATTCTTCAGTGGTTCTTGGCTGTTGTTTCAACTGTATGTTGCTCAGGTCTTTTCTTGTTTTGTTTAAGTCCTGCAAAATAGCCAAACGGTCTTTGACATCAAAGCTTTTTTCTTTAACCACTGAAGTCTGACTGTCGAGGTCAGAGATAATCATTCTAGTTCCAAATAATAATTCGTACGGACTGAATCCCTTCAGAGAATTTCTTGGCAAGTTATTTAGACTACGTTGGACACTTATTAGATGTTTGACCCACCCAGCTCCCGAACCTAATATCCTTTCCATTATAGATTGCTTTCTGCCTTGGTTTTTTCTTTACACCATCCCGTACCCTCAGGAAGGAAGTGAGAAGATTCCCGCTGGGCTGTGCTCATTTGGCCATGTTTCCCCCCCGGCCGGAGGGCTAGAGTGAAGACAATGGTCAAACGTAACATGCTCTTAGCGTATATGCCATTTAGACTTGCAAATCTTTGTATAACAGTCCGGACGTCAGCCGAGTGCTGAGGATCGACATTATAAGTGGAAACTAGCCTGTATATGTTAATCGCAAGCCCTGCTTTTTACTGGTGATATTATCTGCCTTGATACGACGAGGTATTAAACTGTTTCTCTCCCCACTGCGATCTCTGTTGCAGTTTGGGCAGTTTTTTACAAACATGGTGTGATGCAGGCTCATGCCTGGCCACCAGTACCGTGATTGTAAATCTTCCAGAGAATCTTTTAATTTAAGGTGTCTAAGACCCTCGCCCATATGTGCGTCTGCGATTAACAAGTTTCTCCTGTCCATGTTTGGAATCACTCTATCCCCCACTCCAGGGATTCGAGCAAAAGGGACGGAGTTTGCATCGATTATGTATGTATAATTGAGTGGATAGTTGATCGGTAACGCTGAGCAGTCGCCTTTTGATGACGTTTTCACCGCCAGCACTGTTTCACCGTCAATGTATTTTAATGTACGCTTTTTTCGAACTACGGGAGCCGATTTAGTGGCTGCCGCTGCGGCTGCTTCAGCCAATGAATTCCCTACAACGTGAACGCCATCACGCTGATGACTCAGTGAGTGTGTCACGTGAGTCTTTGGTAGTTCTTTTTGTAAAAGAGCTACTTGTTCCCAGAGCAGTTTCTGCTTTATTGGTGCATCTGTGTCATCTTTGTAACCGTTTTGAATCCATGCCTGCAAATCGCTATTATATGATTTGACGCAGTAATATGAATCTGACACTATAAGTGTCGGGAATTCGCGATCCGCATTATCTAGCGCCATTTTCAATGCTATTATTTCAGTTTGTTGTTCTGAATTAGTTTCTACTGAGTGTGATTTTGTTAATAGAGGTTTTAGTTTACCTCCGCGCCACACTTCTTTTGTAATCTCACATGTGGGGTTGTATGCTTGTTCTCCCCAAACGGGGGGTTGAGCATGTCCGTCTGTATAGATTACACAGGCGTAATGTCGTAGAGGCAGAATGTCGATTGGCAGAGGATACGTCTTTTCATACTTTAGATTTTTTACTTCCTCTAGTTCTGGATCAAAGTAGTAGTATACTTTGTCCGTTGTGATTGAATTCACCCATTGTATCCATTCCGGATTCAATGTTGTTGTTGGTAAATTACACGGTGTTGTTAGTGCCTCAAAGGCTGATTCTGCTGTTCTGACTGTGATATGTCTACCGTCAGCTATGTCTTTTTCTCTAGCTATTGCGGTTTGAACTGCACGAATGATTTTTCCTGTATTACTGAATTTCTGTTCAGCTTCTGTGTATAAGTGTGATTTGAATGCAATTGGTACCTTTTCTCCCTCATTAGAGGTCAGGTATGTGAATCCGCATCTCCCTGGGATGACTCGAATCACAAGATTGCGTGTGTTATCACGTGTTTCTAATTTTGTTTTAATTAGCATGTGATTTTTATATAAAGCAGGAGCTAGAGCCACTGCCCACTTTCTAGCAAGTGTGTATTTTTTATGAATTGGAATTTGATTTGAGAAGGCAGGCATAATTACTTCTTCGCCATGCGGGCACTCCCTGACAAACTCTGGTGGCCAGTCTTTTTCAGCTAGAAGGATATCATAGCCCTTGGAGAGATTATCCCAAAATAGTCCCCTTATTTTCCTAGTCTGATCTCCCTCTATACGTAATGTTATCTCGTATATCTTGTGGGGTTTGCTAACTCTGGTGTCTGCAGTTTCCACTTGAAGATATTCATTCGTGTCCACTGTCTCCAGATGATTCATAAGGACTTTGCGAGCTATGCTCACTTCTGCTGCGCTGTCTAGCATTGTCTGAGCCCACTCTCCGTTTTTCAGTTGTGTCCTCAGTATTCTCGGCATTGTTAACTACCTTGATACTGGCTACCTTCTTTTTTGGAAATTGTAATTTCTTTTTTAGCTGAGCAGGTTCCTTGTCTTTGGACTTGGCGTGCTCTTCTCTTTGTTCTGATCGTCCTCTTCTTTCCGATTTCTGCGAGGAATTCTGAAAAGATTGAGAGGGACGTGTATCAATGTCTTGATATCTATCAGGTTTTTTAATATTATCCCTATTTCTAAGGTTATATCTTTTCCCAGAGGGGTCACTCTGGGGTGACCTGTGTCTCTGGTTCGGAGATTTCTCCCTTCGCCTAGGAGACCTTCCTCGGGACTGGAATTTCTTTTCTTTTGAATTGGATTGTTTGTTTCCATCCCAGGTCTTTTTTGGTGAATTATTATTAAAAAATATTTTTTCTGGACTTTCAGTCAGTTGCGGTTTTACTGGTATTCCACCTAAACTATCTCTACCTAGTTCCTCATAGGATTTTTCTATGATTCTGGCAATTTCAGCTGGTTGGTCTGCTATATCTGTCTCTTTTAACCTTTGGCGGATCGCCACGTTTGCTGCTTCACCTTTTATATTGGCTAATAATATAGCCGAGACCTGCTTGAAGTCTTTCAGTAATTTCATACCAAGAGTTAAAGCTGGTTCTGGACCGTATTCATCTTGAATTTGTTTTAGCACATCTGGTATTACCGAAATGGATGGAACACCGTGCGTTTTTGTGTAGATTGAAGCAAAGACTGTACCCCAAGTGTCACAGTCCTCTATGTGTGGTGCGATTCCCATTGGGAGACATATAGTCAGAATCCTGTGTTTTTCTAGCGGGGTGGTGTCAGGAAACACCGCCTCTATTTGGGTGATTTTCTGTGCCAACCAGAATGGTATCTGTTCCCGTTTAGCCGGAACTTTACCTAGGCAGGATGGGATGTTCTGTGGTGTAATTTTATTTGTGTTCCCCTGGTGAGGGGTCAGCTGTGGAAGTTTAATCGCTGGCTGAATTGTTGAAGTCCGCATTACATACTGGACTAATTGTCTATGAATTTTTAGTAATTGTTTTAGCTGTATTAACAGCTCTCCAGTAGACATCCCTTCGATGTCTGGGTGTGGTGTGTATCCGGCTAAGACCGGCCACGTTGCTCCTGGTCTACCTAAAGGACCGAGCCTTGTAATGTGATTGTTATGTATTAGGGCGCCATCAAATAAGAGCAAATGCTCTTGGAATTTGAGTGGTACTTCCACCTCCTCGAAAGGAGTGTAAATGTCAGGTGGTACCTCTATTTTGTAATAGTGGAAGTACTTTGTTACAGCATTTGCTGCTGGAAAATGTATCCATGTATAGTATACCTCTGTCTGTCGATATTCGTGTGCCTCAATTACGAATATGACTGTGCCACCTCTAGGTGTCAGTCCATTTTCTATAAGTTTTAAGGTTATAGATTTCCTTTTGCTGACCGGAATGAGTATTATATCCGCATCTGCATCCTTTAGTGCAGTATCTGCTGCTGCTATTTCAGCTGCTAATCTAACTGCCTCTCTTTCTTCATCACTGTCTCCCATTTTACCGACAGGATGGTATTATGTTTGTTTGCAGATCAGGTTTCTAATGGAACAAAGATTAGATGCACAATATTTCGGAACAGTGTATCCTTCAACGTTGACTGTACCAAGAACCATACATAGGAGTTCCCTCCTGCGAGGTTTTGGAGGATATTACCTTTCACCCACTCCAGACGTCTTTGGAGAATTTGGGAAAAGGGGTCTGAGTGAGAAAGCACGACTGAGTTACTCTAAATGTCTTACGTTAGTTTTATCGCCCTTTCCAAACGCGTTGGGCGCCATGTAGTGTAGTTCCTATCTTCCCAATAGGCTCTGCGCATTGGAATAATACCTACAGCAGTAAAGGCCTAGGCCAGACGTTAACTAGGTCTACTACTGTCGATACTAGACTTAAGTTTTGGGTTTGCCAGCGTAGCTCAGAGTTCGCTAGAAACTTTCTCGAATGTTCAGGAAAGAATTAACTCCCCTGATTAGACAAGAAGGGATTTAGTTTCTGACAACCATAGAACATGACAACTTTGCTCTCCCCTAATCAAGAGTGTATCTCCAGAGTCGTGTGAGCACAAGGCAATTATTTTACTCAGTCAGTACGTGCATTCTTAGTCTCATCAGATTGTAGAGAAAAGGAAGAGACGGGCGTGTTCAATAAAAAGGTGTTATTTATTGATCAGTCTCTTTTCTCGTACAAGAGAAATGGATCGATATTATTGCAATACTTATAGTTAAGTAAAGTACATACATTAAAAGCAATAGTATAAAATAATACTGTAAAAACATTGATATGGTTTCTGAGCCATATGATGTTTAAAATGATTAAAATATATTACATACACATATACATTTGACTAAACGTACTCAACTGGTGTTTCTAAATACGCCTACCCCGTGTACCTGACCTAAGTCTAATGCGTGGGCGGGAATAGAAAGTTACAGTTTAAGTTAAGTTTGTTTTTGCCAAGTGAATAACTAAAGAATTCTCTGTGAGGGGTTATTCAGTTCTGTACCTGGAAGTTAGGATGAAATGAGGAATGGTATCTCTTTCTCTGCTCTCGATATTCCAGGCCGCCTGCGAGGGCTGCCCGAAAGCGCCGGTGCTGGGTCTCTCGGCAGGAGATAGCAGCGCGTCTCTCAGCGCGTCAGGAAGGCGGGGCTGCTGCCAGCGGGGTCTGCTCTGCTCTTGGCTTCGGCAAGTATGGCTGCTCCGTCTCGTCACCACGCGTGTGTTTGCATAGGGCAAGATCGGCAATATTTATACCTTAAAGGTGCCGAGATTGACGTAAGGATGGACATAGATACGTCAATAAAGATGTCATACGACTTGCTCGTTAGCACATTCTTTTACTGAAGTTCTCTGTGAAATCAAAACAATGGCCGCACGGGTTTTCCAGGTTGTCATAGGTTTGATTTGTTATGAGAACGTCGTATGCCTTATCAGGGGCTGGAGGAATGTCGCTTGTCTAATTAGATCTCAAGCGTTATGACCTAATCAGATAACACGTTCCTGTGCCGTAGTGTGACTGCGTCAGATAACGGTATCTGCATCATGGGGGCTTTTCTTGCCTCATGGGCTGACTGTTAGTTAACTTGATAGTTAGTTTAACCAGAATAGGGCCAGGAATAGGGGGATCGATTCAGAACCTATAGGAATACATGACAAATACATAAGAGGAGTGGACTGGGCCGTCGTACGCAGAGCCAACGTGGGTGTGTGACTGATATTTCCGTGCCCCTGGGCGTGGTTCTGAACTGGGAATGTGCATCTGCATATGCCTCTGAGGCAGTGTGGGTCTCCTTTTTGGAGTGTAGGTGGTCCCTGAAGGGTATTAGACACCCACGTATGTGATCTAGTTTGCCTTCCTTGGGTTCAGACCCCACCCGCACCTGTTCGGCCACCTCCTTTTGGAGTTCTGACACCTGGCATTGGGGTGCCATGTGTGGGTCAGTGAAGTGTTTGGAGCCAGCCGTGCTTGCGGGCGCTTCCTACTGTGTGGTCTGTTGCAGGGGCTGTGTTCTCCTCTATGTAGCTTGGCTGCCCTGGCCCTGGTGGTGTGTTGCGTGGGATGTCCATGGGCTGATGTAGGGCGTCTGTTTCGAAGGTGTGGTGGTCCTCTCCGACATTACTGATGAGTGGCCTTCTCTACTCTGCTGGAGGTGTTTTTGTGTCCCTCTGCAATGTGAAGGGGAGATGCCTGTTGATAATGTGTTGACATGTATGTTGGCGCATTGTTCTTGTTTACATGCAGACTGTATGACAATGTATATTGTGACTGTTTTGGAGGTGCTGGATTTAGATGAGGGACAGTGGACATTTGGACTACATGATGGATGTGAGGTTGTACGCGTACATTTACATTTCACAGTTTCCAGCTCTGTCAGATGTAGTAGGTCTGTTTCTGCACGTGTGCAGAGCGAGTGGTGTCCTCTGTTCTGCAGTGAAGGGGTTGCGCATTGTACCACATTGTTGTCAATGTGGATGTGCTGTTCTTGCTATGTGTGTGTGCTGGAGTGTGCCACAGGATCAGGGACATGATCCAGGGTCATTGCGGATGTGCAATGTGCTACACATCGTTGTGCATGTGTGGCATTGTGCCCATCTCCCCCGTCTCCCCAGTCCCTGGTCATTACACACCCTGTTGATGTTGTGTCCGTTCCTCCCGAGCTGTGTCCGGACTCCTGACTCCTTGCACCATCTCCACACTGATGACTGTGGCCTCCGTTTCCTCCAGCTCCTCTTGTGGTGCAGGACTCCCACCTCCTGTCGCTGCCTTCCTGTTGACAGCGGCCGTTTCCTACAGCCCCCTCCTGTGGCGCAGGACTCCCACCTCCTGTCGTCATTGCTTCCTTCCTGTTGGCATCGGCTTTGTGCCTGGTTTAGATTTTCACATCATGCCAGCGCCGGGGAACAACCTTTACTACGCAACTTTTAGCACGCAGTGCTATTACAACGCAGACTTTAAAATGAAAACCATTACAACGCATTACACTGGGGGGCGCTCTAGGATAGGGAATAGTTTTAATTTACTATCCAACACCTTCCCTAGTGTCCACGGGGACTGGTGTTGGAATAGTAAATTAAACTATTCACTATCTAGCACCCCACAGTGTAATGTGTTGTAATGGAATGCGTTTTAAAACTTGCGTTGTTACAGCATGCGTGTCAAAAGCATGCGTTGTAACAACGTACATCCGCCAGCACCTCTTGGCCTTCTCCATTGCCCTCCTTGACACTCCGACTGCATTCACGGTAATCTAATTGTGGGTCAGTTGATGGTAGTGTTCTGTCACCTCCGTGACGCTGATCTGGTTTTGCTGAGGACTGCACTCAGTCTTCCTCTCCCTCTTCTCCTTGGCCTTCCCCGACCCCGTTGTTCCTTGCTGGTGGTCTGTCGGGCTTGTGGGGTTTGTGCTGGCCTCTGCGCTCGGTCAGAGTACATCCATGTTGCTATCCACTTTGGATTGTTTCTGGTGTGTTGTTTTTGTAGCTTTTATAGTGCATTTTCCCGCCAGACATGTGGGATTTGCAGGCCTGCCGCTGGTTTTCGCTGCTTTTTGTATCGCGATTGACCTCATTGCAACTTTTTTGCATTCGTGTTTCTCATTTTTGCGGCGTGGCGTTGATTTTAACGCGGTCATTTGACGCGTTATCTGGAAACTATCGCATGGTACCGCCGTGTTGTGAATACTTAGCTAACAGGGCGTAATTTTCCTGCGATACACTGCGATGTTGAGAGTTGCGTTAAGTTACTTTTGCAATGGTTATCACATGTTCTTGAAAATATGCCCCAATATGTGCTAGAAGGGCGTACAAAGAAACTCTTGAAACCAGGAAATCTGAGCTGAGAAAAAAGCTTGGGAGGAGTTGGAGAAGCCAGCGAAATTTAGGGACAGCACTGCCTTTTGGAAGGTAGTCCTAGGTACTTCTAGTCAGAGTAAGGGGGCTACATGCCTAAAATAACCCCTACTCAACACTGTGGTAGCTCTGCACGAGCAGGAAGGCTTATCTCAGAGGCAGTATGGAAAGCATTTGTGAACACATACAGTAATACAGTGAAAACACTACAGATGGACACAGCACAGTATTGTATAAAAATAAGTATTCTTTATATAGACTTAACACGAGACCCAAATGACAAAAATCCACAATACAGTAGTAAGAAAATGACTTTAAGATGGTAGAAATAACTCTGCTCACTTTAGATGGTATTTGCGACACGTTTCTCACAAAGTACCTTTGGATGCGTCACACAAGATAAACAAAAGGTTCGCAGGGCGAACAAGGCGTCGGTTCCTTGCTTCGGGGGAGGCGATGCGTCTGTCCCGCAGTGCTTGCGCAAAGTAGGCTATGCGTCTGTTCCTTACCAGAGAGGATTTGATGCGACGATCTCGTGGTGCGTCCCAGTTGTGATGCGGCAAGATGTCGCCTCAATGCGATGCGCCGATCCGGTGCGATGATGTGAAGACGATGCGTGCACGCCGGCTGCAGTGCGGCGACTCAGTAACGTTGGAGCCGGGAGGGGCCCTGCGACACGATTCTCCGGTGATGCGACAGCACCCTTGCGGTTGTGACGCGCTTCTCCGATGATGCGACGACACACAGCTGCGACGGAGACACGCTTCTCCGGTGATGTGACGGCGACACTTGTGGTGGCACCACGCTTCTCCAATGATGCGACAGCTTCGGATGCGACATGCTTCTTCTCGTTGAGTCACACTTCCAGCTTCCAACAACACGCAGGCTTCTGCAGACAAAATTCCCAGCATGGAAATTCAGGGGGGAGCTGGTGGTGAAGTCTTGTATCCCTGAGATTTCAGCAGGAGGCAAGCACAGTTCAAGCCCTTGGAGATTCTTCTTCAAGATGATGAACATTGCAAATGAAAGTCTTTCTACTTTCCTTGTCAATAAAGAAACCACTGCAGGCCAACCCCACAAAGCAACACACTGGCTCAGGGGAAGTCAAAAAGTACTGCAGGTTCTCTGGTTCTCCTCCTTGGCAAAGGGTCTGTCTTGATGTCCAGAAGTGATCTAAAGTTCTGGGGTCTGGGTCCCCCTTTTTATACACACAAATCCTTTGTCTCTGAAGGCAGTGAGTGTCTGTACCTAGTCCAAAACAGTTCTAGGTGCATTCTGCCAGTGTACAACTTCTTCCTTTGTCAGTGTGGCCCCGGGTCATCAGACGCACCACAGGAGGTGGAGCCAGCGTTGTGGAAGGCAGGCATAGGCCTATTCAGGCCCAGGTGCTACTCCTCCCACCACTCCCAATGCAGATAGGTCTATTCAGCCTAGTGCTGTCTCACCCTGCCTTCTGGAGCCCCCTCAGCCCCTGACACTCACAAACCAGACATGCAATACACAACCTAGCAGAGGCAGGCTGGATGGTTTAGGCAAGAAAATACCTACTTTCTAAAAGTGGTATTATCAAACACAGAATGTTAAAATCAACTTAACTAAAAGATGTATTTTATCATTCGGAGTTCAGGCATACTAAATTTGTTTTTCTACCATGTTCCCTGCCCATTCTGGCCTACGGGGACAGGTAGCCTTGCAATAGTGAAAAACGAAATTGGCTGTAATTCACTATCGGGACATGCTACACACATCAGGGCATGTCTTGCCTTTCACAAACACAAAATAGAAGCAGGACTTTGACAAAATATACGATAATGAAGTCGGAGGGAGCACACAAGTGTTAAAACTGCCTTCACACACAGCAAGCTGTGTCATGCTTCATCATAGGGCTGCTAACACACCTCCGTGCAGACCAACGCAGGAGGTGGAGCAATAGAGAGGGGGAAGACAATACGACATAAATGACAATACTATGGGATCACATGTGTGAACAAGTGCAGAAACAGTGATTAAAATTAGTATCAGGAAGTCCCTATCATAAATTTAATATTGGGTACCCTGACCAACAGTAAAAGAATGGTCACGTGAGGACCAGTGGATGGTGGTATGAGGAGCTTATAATGAGGCACCAACCCCTCCACTCTGTAGAACCGTCGATATGTTTCAGCCGGCACAAAACAATACCACAGCTTTTATCAGGACTCACAACAAAAAGATGATCCCTGGAGTGCTGACCCTACCTCCTTATGATCCAGGTGTAAGGGTAAGCCACCTTTCTGAGTAACTGCTCAGGTTAAAAAGTGGTAGAGCCCCTTGCTCTCCATGAGGAACCTGAAACAGAGTCAATAAAAGATATGTGAAAGGCAAAGTGCAGTGTCCTAGGTGCAGTGAATAAATATTAACACAATCACAAATAATGTGCCCCACCAAAAGGAAGAACAGTTAAAATCTAGTCAGGGATGTGAACACACGTGCTAGGGCTCAAGTCAAATATATTAGTGCCCTGCGGTGCTTATATACTGTTGGTTATAACACGTCTCTGAATATGTGCTTAAATCGCACACCAAGGAAAATGAGGGCGATACCATCCTAGATGCATAAAAATAATAATAATAATAATAAGCAGGCATCATTGCTACACACTTCAGTGTATGTCTTACCTGTCACATACAATGCACCCTGCTATAGGGCCTACCTTAGGGGTGGCTAACATGTAGAAAAGGGAAGGTTTAGAGACTGGTAAGTGGGTGCACTTACCAAGTCCACATGGCAGTACTAGGCACACATGCTCTGCAATGACAGGCCTGAGATACACTTTACAAGCTGCTTTTGTTGGTGGCACAATCACTACTGCAAGCCCACTAGCAGCATTTGATCTACAGGCCCTGGGCACACATGGTGCACTGTACTAGGATCTGACAAGTAAATCAAATAAGCCAATCATGGAGTCACTAATCCATTACAATAATTTACAGTAGGGAGCACTTGCACTGTGGCACTGAATAGCAGTGGCACAGTGCCCAAAGCATCTAACCAGCAAAACATATTAAAAACAGAGGAGACAACAGCGAAAAAATGGAAGGGACACTCATGCCAATGGTACCAAGTCTAACAGAGGCCAAATAATATAATTCATTGAGCAGCCATTTTCTTCATTATCACACATGAGAGCAACTTCAAATGTGTGAGCTCATAATGTCCGCTGTACAAAGAAACTCTTTTGTTTGATTTAATTTAATAAACTTCCTTTCTATATATAATACAAATCTAGCCACATATACGATGCACATGACCCTGAGTTGCCTCTCAGTTCATTAAAAGCATTTTCATCAGTGCGGGGGCAGGATTGTTTCTCAAATCAGGTTTAAAAGCTATCACTTTTATTAAATACATAACTAAAGTCTAGGTTGGTAGCACACTGTCATTTGTAATCATCAGATTTTACATTGAAATGGCCACATAATTTCCCAGTGTTCTGGTTTGTTTTGCTCCTATTTAACTCTGTTTGCATCACACGTCTCAATTACAAAAAATTTGCTTTTGTAATTCCGGTTATATTTTGAAATAATTATAATATTAATTTACAGGCTATTTATTTAAATGTTATCTGTTAGATTAAAATAACGGACATCTCCAGACAGCTCACTTGATAAAAACCTTAACTCTAGTAAGAGAGAGCAAAAAAAAACCTCATGTTCCAAGCAGCAATTAGTTAAAAGACAACCCGACATTTGGCCTCTCTCCTTGAACAGACAGCAAATGTGTCAAGATAAAAACAAGATGTAATGGCATCTTTACAGCTCATTCACTTTTTGAATGAACAGAACACCAGAAAATAGCTCGACCTGATAAAATTTTACTCGCAATTGCGAGTGGGCTTGTAGATTTTTCGAGGCCTGTGGAAGGATGAGTCGGTCTTGGTGGTTCAAACTCTGCTCCCATAGATCACTACATAAGTCAGTGAAGAATGGGTAAATAACTGCATTACTGTACACAGTGGGGTGGGGACTAGTCAGGTGCATCCAATAAAAGAGAAAGCCAAGCAGTGAGCAGAACTGAGCTCCCAGTAGTGATGATCATGACGCTGTTACATTAAATATAATAAGGATTTACATTACCTGAGACTAGATAGTTGCAGTCTGGCAGAGCAACATACGGTACTGCTGCCCAGCGTCATGAGAGGCTGCAGGTACCAAACTTGACTTCGGCGGTCGTTGTCTGGACTCGCAAAGCATCATGATGAGAGGCTGCAGGCCCTCTCTCTGGCACCACAGCGGCCTAGGTCCAACTCTTGTCAGGACTCGAGTAGCACCATGATGAAAGACTGCAGGCACCATACTGGCCAATGGTGTGAGCAGCCTGCTTCACTCCAGCCAAGTTTTAAGAAACTCTCTGATAATTGCCGGCCACTTGCGTCGCAGGCAGCCAGCCCTATATAATAAGCTATGTCTCGGCATTGGGTAAACATGGAACACATTGTTGCAGTCTCTATAATGCCATGAGGACACATAATGCCGAATGGAAGCTGTGAGTGTAGCTGAGCCAGCCCATAGCCCGGCAGCAGTCGGAGTCACTGTCAGTCACACTCTCCTTCTGCCAGAACAGCGCCAACAGCACACACTTCTTTGCTCAGTGCTAATTATAGCGTTCCGGCTTGACAGCTTCAGGAGGCGCTATAAATGCTTAACTTTACATTTTAGTGCGGTGAGGCGGAGCACTACACTAAAATGCGTTAGCCTAACGCCTGATACATGGTACTTGACAGGGCTGTGCTTTTTGTACAAAACTCTTGAATTACTAATCTATTGATCTATTTGCCCGGTAATGCACCGAGTCTCAGTTTTACAAGCTAGCAAATGTATTCTGTATATTCTAACTCCACATGCATTTTATACACCACCTCCTTCAAAAAAGAAGTACAACTTCTTCTAATGAATAAATCTCTCTCCTGATTCCAGCACTGTTGCGAGTTGATACCAACCAGAAGCTGCTCACCTACCAGGATGTATGATGAACTCTAACCGAGAATGACTAACACACTTCTGACCTTCAATCAGGCCCGGTTCTAGCGGGTGGGCCGGGTGGGCCCGGCCCACCCAAATAGGAGCCTGGCCCACCCAAACATGAGTCTTGGCCCTCGCAGGAAATCTGCTACTGATGTACAACAACAATAAAAACTGTTAAGACAACTGGTGATTTACGATCCTGCTGCAGAGCAACAATTTGTCTGTTGGTAGTGTTTAAATGCAGATAAACTGAATTTTATGGCAATAGCTCAGTGGGTTACTACCCCTGTCACAGATATCCTTGTGTTACTTGCAGTTCAGAAGTTACTATCCTAACATAGGACAGTGACCTATGAACTGCCAACAAAGAGCTACATACAAACTTCGCTTTTTTGTGTTGTGATATAGTTAGAACTTCTCCATTCTTTCAACATTTTAATGTTACTAAAAAAGAGTTTGTTTGGGCAGTTATACCTTTCTATCAGTAAAGTCATCCCCCAACCACTGGAGTGCTCTTTAACTCCTCAGTTTGTGCTTCTCCAGACCAAACCTTCATAAAATATACTGCCCACCAGTGTGGATGATGTGATTTCTACACCTTGTAATCCTCATTGGCTTACGTGACATTCCCCGTAGACTGATTTATTGTCTCTGTAAAATGTGTGCTGTTATGTAAAGTACTGTGACACCCTACACTCATATGAGTAGCACTGTACAACAAATGGAATGGATATGAGAGAGGGGCAACAGGTGGAGGGTGGCAGTTAGGGAATCTGAGGAGGAGGTTATGGGGTGGGGGGCTATGGAGAAGTGAGGGGCACTGTTGGAGGTTGGCAGTGACGGAATCCGAGGAGGAGGTCATGGGGTGGGAGGGAACTACAGAGAGATCAGGGGCACTGGTGGAGGGTGGCAGTGAGGGTATCCGAGGAGGAGGTCATGGGGTGGGAGGGAACTACAGAGAGATGAGGGGCACTGGTGGAGGGTGGCAGTTAAGGAATCTGAGGAGGAGGTTATGGGGTGGGGGGATATGGAGAAATGAGGTGCACTGTTGGAGGTTGGCAGTGAGGGAATCCGAGGAGGAGGTCACGGGGTGGGAGGGAACTACAGAGAGATGAGGGGCACTGGTAGAGGGTGGCAGTGAGGAAATCCGAGGAGGTGGTCATGGGGTGTGGGGGAGCTACGGAGAGATGAGGAGCACTGGTGGAGGGTGGTAGTGAGGGAATCTGAGGAGGAGGAGGTCATGGGGTGTGAGGGAGCTTTGGAGCGATGAGGGGCACTGGTGGAGGGTGGTAGTTAGGGAGTCTGAGGAGGAGGCCATGAGGGGGAGTGGCTACAGAGAGATGAAGGGCACTGTTGGAGGGTGATAGTTGAGTTACCTACTGAGAAAGAGGTAAAAAAAAAAAGAGGTCAAAAAGACTTTTGCGCCAGCACTAAAGCAGGCCGATTAGGAGAACTGTGGAGCATACTTTAACATGCATGCTAATTACATTTACTGCTATATTCAATGTTTCAAGGTGATTTTACTATTGTTTTTTACTGGGAATAATGAAAGTGGAACTGAATGGTGGCTGATATGGGGCTGGGGCCCAAGGTCAGCTGTGAGATAAGGTGTAATGGAGAGGGGTGGTAGAAAAGTGGATAATCAAGGGAGTGAGCTGCAGAGTCAGGGGTCAGGTGGAGGTAGTAATGAAGAGGGTTTCTCCCTGAAGGCGCACACAGAGCGAGCCCGAGTAGTGTCACTTGCTTGATACTCCCACCTTAGAAACCTCCTCTTCTCATCAAAGGGACATTAGATGGAAGAAACGCACTTTTTAAGAGTAATAACATTTAGAAAGAGTCTTGGAAAATGGTACGTTTTACTGGGCCTTGTAAGACTAAGGAGAGAAAGGAGTGCCCAGAAGGAGGCCAGGCTAGATATATAAGCAATAAATCGGGCCAGCAGTGGCCCACCCGAATGAACCTTTGGCCCACCCAAATAAATATTCCTGGAGCCGGGCCTGCCTTCAATGAGAACCTACAGCATATATGATCTCATGTTAGCTACTCATTTCTATGTGACTAGCGCTCAACTTTTCTTTTGATGTAACTTTTGCAAAGCGCTCTGATACTCTAATCGGGTCTAGTCCGCGCTATATAAAACGCTATAAATAAATAACTCTTTAATTTATTATTTATTTATAAAGTTTTATATAGCGCGAACTTGATCAAAGAGAGTATTAGAGTGCTTTACATTTAGGATCGTTGTTTTAAAAGTTACATCAGTACAAGAGCATAGTAAGGTACAGTACACATAAAAGATAACTGTTTTATGCACTGCAGATCTTACCAATTGTAATTAACTAAACTATAAAGTTACATTACATTACATTGCATTATACCTCCATACATTCAAACATTCTGTTTTATGCAATGATCTACTAGGTTGTATTTTCAGCCTTTCTAATTATTTATAGCTATTTTGTTCTGTATCTTCCGTGTAAAAAAATATTTCTCCTGTAAAGCGCTCTAGCTAGCACCTTTTGATAAAGTGCGCGGTATATAAATATGCATAAATAAAAAAAAACACATCAAAACCACTGGAATTTCCCCTCACCTCCATCTACGTCTCTCCCCAAAGCCAGGACTCTCATGTATTAATCCTTCAGCCGCTACGCCTAACCGCGTACACTTGCTCGTGCTCTTCCAGGCCCCGCCCCTCCAGCTCTGCCTCCTCTGCAAGCCTCGCCCTCTTTTTCACTTCTCCAAGCCCCGCCCCCTTTGACTCTCGTCTAGGCGCGCGACCGCGTGTCGCCGATGTGAGGTGTTTCCAAGATGGCGGACAGGCGTAGGAGACGGACGCGCGCTTCCCAGGATAGCGAGGAAGAGTCCGGTTCTGACAGCACTGGCTCCGGGCCCGAAAGGGAAGCGGGAAAATCTCGACCGGCTGCTGCCAGCGTCCCCGTAGTACCGGAGACCATCCCTTGTAGCATCCCACCAGGAGAGGGAGAGTCTGAGTGTGTGAGTAGTAGGGGCATATGATGTTGGGCTAGGGGCGGGGCTATGCCGGTGTGGTACTTGACAGTGAATATGGGAAACCGGGGGTACTTGGGGGGCGTGGTACTTTGCACTAAAGGTTGTCTGAATCACTGATGGTGGCAAGGTGCTTGGGGTTACTAGTTTGTGCAGAACACTATGGTGTGTGCAGTGGTAGTTGTGGAGTCATTGCGCTCTGGAGGGTCGTGATGCTGGCAGATGAGTAGTCTAGGTTTTTAACGAGAGGGAATCCGTGGTCTCTAGGGCACAATACGCGGGGTGGATAAATGAGGCACTTGAGGGCACGGGATCTGACGTGAAGTGGCCTATGTGATTTGGGACAGTTATCTAGGGTGTGGGGTCTCTGGCAAGTGGTGACACTGGAACGTAGTGGTGCTGATGTAAATGTAATGGTTGTCGATACACTACATTGAACCATCTGGGTGGCATGTTGGCTGTTGCTGTGCCTTGGTATCTTCTGGACTTGGTGTGTGGTCACCAGCCTAGTGTTATTTTTTGGGCCGGCGAAGGTTAACGGTGAGTGAATACTGAGGCTATTGATATGATAGTAACCCAGGATGCGCTCGTGTGTGCCAGTCAGTCACAACAGTGATAACGCACACGTCCGTTATCTCCATGCATGTACATACTGATGGATGACACAGTACTTCTCTTAGCAGCTCCAGGAAACCCCTTTTTCTTTTGTTCACATGTGTGATGCCATCCCCCCTTCTTAATATTACCCTCAACATGTCGTAGTGTTCAGTGTCTCTAGTTGTCTCTTACAGGGAATTTGGCTTCTGTAGAGCTGTTCAAGTCTTGGCTCTGTTGACCCGTTGTCAGTTAATTGTTGCGGAAGCCACAGTTTTAATTTGTGTTGCAGTCAAGGAGTCCAACTAGTTTGACATCTCAAATTTGCTTCCTGGGTGGTGGTCTTTGACTAAAACTGTCATCAACTCTTATGTCTGGGTCTTTGGCTCCTCTCTTTTTGCTGACTTTGTAAGTGTTCACTCTTCCCGCTGCCCTTGCATAGTATCCACCCGGAAGTATTAGCAATTGTGTCTCGTGAAGCACAGGAAACATGATCGCTGCAGTATAACATTGAGTTATGCAGTGAAGTGTATTCTGTATGCATGGATTGAATCTTTTACTGTGTACCCAATAGCTTAGTTTTGATCCACTCCTGAGTATTGTTTTATTGGGAGTGCTTGTGAACCGCACTACTTCCCCCTTTGGCTTTGGGACAGAGTGGTGTTACAGTGTGAGGATGGATTTGGAGGAAATTGTGGTATTCTTGAAACTTACTACCATTGAAGGGGGAGGGGTGGGTGCCTGTAGAAAGTTTTACGGCTGTCAGAGAAGCTTGAATAGGGCAAGATTATTTTCTGCAGTTTGCGTTTGACCTGTTTAAATGATGTGGAAGCTGCACTTTTTACCACTGGATATTTCGAGCATGCATTCATAAGGACCAGAATCAATGTATTGTCTGACAGGATGTATATCCCTTTCCTCACCCTGGACCAAAGTCTCATGCAAGCTTCTTAAGTTGTGATGGGTACAGGTTGGACGTTTATGTCTACTTGGCACACATTACTGAATAGTATGATGTGCTTTGTATGGAGTGTGTGCTTAGAAAGCAGATTGATTCTTTGATTTGTGCTTTAGTCGTGGCCATGCCTTGATGCCCTTGATAGGTGAACTGAATCTCTCTCTAGTGAAGGATCTTGGGGATCACCAACTTGTCACCTTTCAGAACTGATGTTTCTGGGAGGCTCACCTCATGTCTCCCTTACCACAGTTTGAAGGGAATCCCCATGTTGTCGTCGCCCCTTTCTTGGTGGCCTGCCAAGAATGTATCCCGCTGGTCATTGCTTTGTGTGGCATTTGTAAATTGTAGGCAATTATCTTCTTTGGATGATCAGAATACCTCATCCATAACCAAACTACTCGCCGTCTTTAGGCAAGGGCCGCTTATTCATTCGGAAGGTGTAGAGGGGAGTATATTGCAAATTTTGAGCATTTATGAGTAGTTTATCACCAGCTTGATGATGTCAATGAGTCCTGACCGCGTATCTTACAGCATTTTACTATACATCTACCCCAACAGTATTCCAAAGTTTAATCATTTGTACTTTTTGAGTCCCACTTGTGTTGCAAGTGTGGTGATGTATCTCAAGTCATCGCCGAGCAGTATTTGTTGGTATCCAGTATTCAGATGCAATTTAGAAAACCTTTTTGCATAATTTGTGTCAGCCACTATGTTTGTTGTTGGAGTGATATGCCACTTTCTCGTTTTATAGCCACATTTGTCAAACTCCTGAGCAGAGGCACATGTTGTCAAGTTGTATGAGCTTCATCACAACCACCAAGAGTGTGACCTGTTTTATGGGTTTGTTGATGTGTGGGTTTACTGACTTTGATTTAAAGCATTCAAGTCCAGCAAACAACTCCTGTAATTTTACACAACAGCTGGTATAAGACATAGATTTCCTTCAGGTTGTGGCTTAAATTCATGTGTCACAAATTTAACAAGAGGGGGGAGAGAGAGAGTCAGTGGATTCGGCCTCCCTAGTTACATGAATAAACAAAGTAGAATCCACTCAAAGTGGTGGTGATCCCAACAGGTGGGGAACACACAGTGTTGTATAAATGCCCCTCACACACCAACAGGCCCCTTGGTGTCATGCTTCATCATCGGGGCCTTCGCACCCCTCTACGGGATGCGGCGTGCTACGACTCGCGAATACGCAGGAGCACTTGAAAGTGAACTATGTGAGGGGGTGTGTGTGTCTACAGAAGTGTGAGTGAGGTGAGGTGAAAAAATGGTTAAAAAATACCTGGCACGTGGGTAAAACAAATTTATTAAATCCCCGGCTGGTATTATTAAAAAAGTGCAAAGCGTGGTTGAAGAAATACAAATTAAGGTATTACAACCACTGTGAAAGGTGTCAACATGTTTCGGAACTCAGAGGTTCCTTCTTCAGGACAAGGATAGCACTTACCCTCCCCTTACTCACATGTAAATGTAAAAGTGTAAAATAGATTACATCAATGTGTAATATACCTAACAATGTTATATATGTTGGTTGATGTTGTTGCGCCCAATTGGCGATGAAAACTTAAAGTTTTCAAAATAAAGACCTCATGAGCCTGTGCGTGTTATTGGGGGATCCTTCCTTTCTGTTCAGAAAAAGACGGTTACTGCAATGACTAGTTGTCTGCCTTCCCTCAACGCGGCTCCATGTGAGTAAGGGGAGGGTAAGTGCTATCCTTGTCCTGAAGAAGGAACCTCTGAGTTCCGAAACATGTTGACACCTTTCACAGTGGTTGTAATACCTTAATTTGTATTTCTTCAACCACGCTTTGCACTTTTTTAATAATACCAGCCGGGGATTTAATAAATTTGTTTTACCCACGTGCCAGGTATTTTTTAACCATTTTTTCACCTCACCTCACTCACACTTCTGTAGACACACACACCCCCTCACATAGTTCACTTTCAAGTGCTCCTGCGTATTCGCGAGTCGTAGCACGCCGCATCCCGTAGAGGGGTGCGAAGGCCCCGATGATGAAGCATGACACCAAGGGGCCTGTTGGTGTGTGAGGGGCATTTATACAACACTGTGTGTTCCCCACCTGTTGGGATCACCACCACTTTGAGTGGATTCTACTTTGTTAAATTCATGTGTCTCCAGCATGGCCTAAGTAGTTGTAGATTTTGCAGGTTCACTGAGATCTTGGACTGGCCTCCTCAAATGAATGGGACTGGTGCTGCTTAGGTACTCCCTGCCTCTGGAGGTCCTGAAGAGTAGAGGGAATGACAGCAGTCGATACCTTTCTCCAGACTAGGTAACAGTTGAGGGAAAACAGAATTTACTATAGAAAGATCAAGCGCACTAAAGCAGACTTTTTCAGCCACCAACTAGACCAAGCAAAAAAAGTCCCTAAAAACTTTTGAATTAATCAAACCCCAATCTAAGGATGGACTACAAGATATCGTTCACACACAACCCACTTGTGAAGAATTCTCTACCTTCTTTATTCTAAAGTCGGATAACATCAAGAAAGATCTCCTCAATGACCTAATCTTACATTCAAGTGCTCACACCAAAACACCCCCTACTCTTCCAAATATCGTCACTACAAACCACTTCAAAACATGAACTAAAAAACAAAGCTGCTTGGTCTTCCTTTGATACCTACACGGAAGAAGCAATAGGCAAGATTCTCAGAACCCTGAAGTCGGCCAAACACACCACCGATCCTCTCCCCGCTAACGCTGTTAAAGACTTAACCCCACTGATTTTGCCACTCTGGATCAAAATCATCATCTGCTCACTCCATCAAGGTTGTGTCCCGGACACCCTCAAAGTAGGACAGGTTTCACCCATCCTAAAGAAACCCACAGCTGATCTCACATACCTAAACAACTATCGCCCTATCTCCAATAGCCCTACCCTGGCCAAGCTTTTGGAAAAATGTGTACTCCACCAATTGACAAAACACATTGATCACTTTGACCTTCTTGACAAACACCAATCAGGCTTCAGAGCAGGGCATAGCATGGAATCAGCTATGACACATACAATTGACGATGCTTTACAAATACTTGATCAGAATGGTTCTTGCCTACTCATCCTATTAGACCTCTCCTCAGCCTTTGATATGGTCAAATACGAGAACCTGATAGATCTGCTCAATCACAGGGTGGGACTATCAGGGTCAGTGATTAACTGGTTAACCCGTTTCTTCAAAACCAGACTCAAAAATTCAAGGTCTACAACTCCCTGTCCAAATCCTTGCCAGTAACTTTGGGAGTCCCACAAGGGTCCACACTATCCCCGACATTGTTTAATTTATTCATGGAACAACTTACTGTTCTGCTGCAAGCATCCAACGTGCAATTTCATATGTATGCAGATGATACACAACTATACCCTAAGATTCACACACCAGAAGACATCAAATTGCTTAACACAACACTTTTGAACAGCCAGTCATGGCTAGCTGAGAACCATCTCAAACTAAACACACTAAAAACTGAATTCCTCCTAATAGCTCCTCCGCCAAAATACCCCTCTTACATGACTGGTTCAAACATCTTACGGCATTCAGCGTTCAACCAACCATTGTGGACTCAGCTAAATCATTGGGTATAACCCTAGACTGCAACCTCAACATGCATTAACACATTAGCAACGCAACAAAGGGGGCAAACTTCCAGATAAATACATTGAGGAAGCTGAAACCCTTCTTACCGATCAATGATTTCAAGACGGCAGTTCAAGTGCTAGTTAGCCCTAGGGTGGATTATGGAAATGTCACTCTGTGTGGCCTCCCCAAAGCGACAACAGCACCACTTAGAGCCTCCATCAATGCTGCAGCGAGACTCATCACGGGCTCGAAAAGAAGGTCCCACATCTCCTCTGACTTAAGATCCTTTAATTGGCTACCATTTGAAGCCAGAATTCACCTGAAAATTGCCTGCATGACTCATAAGGCTATACACCACAATGCACTCCGCTATCGCACTCAGAAATTGACTATCTCTGGCGGTATTAGATCCACAAGAAGTGCTGAAAACCTACTATTGAAACCACACCGATTCAACAAGATGAAAACTTATAAACGTTCCTTCTCAGGGATGGCACCCAGGATTTGGAACGCTCTACCCCCAGAAACCAGACGTATCACCTCTACGGCATTTTAAAAAAATGAAGTAAATGCGATACTCATGGAAAGATTCACGTGATTGATATCTAAAGAAACTATGTTTTCACCAGTACCTCCTCCAGTATTACTTTTATGACACAGTTCCAACCAGAAAATCTAGGCACCACAGTTGCCACTCCCATGTCCGAGCTTGACTTTTCTGTTTTGCACCGTTTTGCTTTACTTTGCACAATATGTTATGTATACATGATCTGCCTGTTTCTATTTTGTGTATAATTTTCTTCACTGATTGTAAAGCGCTCTGATACCCGCAAGGGTCTTGTTTGCCCTCTATAAAACTTTCAAAATAAAATAAATACATCTTGATTACTCGTTCGTTTTCTGAATGAAAAGAAAATCAGTTCTTTGCAAGCTTAAGCTCTCCCACTAAAAATATTTTCGCGAAAGGAGTGCCTAACGTACAATACTGAAAACATACATCAGTACACCTGTATGTTAGATGTAAACACATGTAGAATTTACATCGTCAGTGACCTGGCCAAAGAGTGTATGAAAGTAATATTCCGCAAATAAGTTTTGGCCCAGATACCCCAAAATCCTTAAGATGTCCCTACTCCGTGCATTGATTCATCCACTCTACAAACAATTGACTTAATCTGGCATCCACGTATTCACCTATGCCAAACTGGCCAATCAATGAAGAAGAACTTCCGCTTTTGAAAAGCCTGACCTATTAGCTTTGACATATATAGCAAAATCAAGGGGCTTACCCAAATTACCCTCCTATATCTGGGTATAGAACAACATCATAAAAAGAAAAATAGGTACGGAAGATTCAATGTCTTATCTTTATTTAATCATAGGGAACATTCAATTACCCTATCTGTAGTGCAAAATTCTATAGGAATACATTGAAAAAATCAATTCAAAACACACGTGCCATGGGACCAATCTTTGAAAATAAATCATTATGAAAATTGTAAACCCAAAAAGAAAACAAACAAAAGTGTGTGTATATATATATATATATATATATATATATATATATATATATATATACACACATATACAGCACTAACAATTGTAAACTGGAATCTAACTATAACAAATCTACCTTGCCAATACCCACATTTTTGCAAATGGTAAGTGTTCACGCACTTAAACTGAGTGATACACTCTGAGGTAGTCTTCTAAGCACATGAGGTATAACCCCTCTATACCCATTGCTCTAGTGTGCCTTAACTAAGTTACGATTTTCGTTTTTATAAAGACTCCTCTTATAAGAAACTGTCGACGCGGACACGTTTCAGCCTTTAATTTCTTTTTGGCCTCCTCTGGACAAGAGCAATGGAACCAGCGTGTCAAATGTCGTATGTTGATAGTAGTTTACGCAACCATATTCCATAAAAGGACACTCCCTTAATCGAGTTGAGCCTCAACCCGAGGTACAATCACCTCTCTCACTTGTAGAGGATATCTGATCCCAACCGGCCCTCGTATGCCTCGTCCGGACACTTTCGCTTACTACAAGGTTTCCTGTTGCCAAACTAATTCCATCGATCCTCCTCATGACGTGTCACCAAAATAATGATTAATTTTCAAATATCGGCCCCATTGCATGTATGTTTTGAATTGTTTTTTTTCTATATTCCTATTTGTTGGAAAGGCGACCCCAGGGGAGACAGAAGATGTCTGACTGCCCGCCCCGAGATTCACCTCTCTCTATGGAATAGGCAGAGCGCCGTAGGGAGGCCTCCTTGGCGAGGCTCTTCTCCTACAATCGTACCCGCTGAGCAATCACACTAATACAGACGGACAGCACACTACGGAGTATTCACAAGTATCTTTATATAAGAAATGAAGGCACGTTCTTAGCAGGTTAGCAGGTAGGGATCGGGGGATCCCTAAAGTCGTGGTTTCGGGAATAATGGGGTAGCGGGACAGTCTTGGCACCAACTAGTGCGTGGATAGTTCAAGGGGTCAGGCCGCGACAGCGTCAGCAGGGCCTCGAAGGTGGTTCAGCTTGGTCAGGCCGCGACAGCGTCAGCAGGGCCTCGAAGGTGGTTCAGCTTGGTCAGGCCGCGACAGCAGGGCCTCGAAGGTGGTTCCGCTCGGTCAGGCCGCGACAGCGTCAGCAGGGCCTCGAAGGTGGTTCCGCTCGGTCAGGCCGCGACAGCGTCAGCAGGGCCTCGAAGGTGGTTCAGCTTGGTCAGGCCGCGACAGCGTCAGCAGGGCCTCGAAGGTGGTTCAGCTTGGTCAGGCCGCGACAGCGTCAGCAGGGCCTCGAAGATGGTTCCGCTCGGTCAGGCCGCGACAGCGTCAGCAGGGCCTCGAAGGTGGTTCAGCTTGGTCAGGCCGCGACAGCGTCAGCAGGGCCTCGAAGGTGGTTCAGCTTGGTCAGGCCGCAACAGCGTCAGCAGGGCCTCGAAGATGGTTCAGGTGCACGAGTTCGGATCAGGATCAGCCGCGACAAGGTCAGCAGGGCTTCGACTCCAAGATACAACTGGAGTCCTAATCCAGGGCTGGCCCAGATATAGGACTGGAGTCCTTTGATGTCCGGACCCTCGCGCCTGGGGGTCCGAGGGGCCGGGATGAAGGTGTCCAGACACCCAGCAGGGGGGTGGAGCCAGGGCCCAGGGAGGCTGGAGGGCGATCGACACCAGGCGTCCGGGGATGGCTGGAGGCCCATCGAAACTCCCCTCCTCCGGGATCCGCCAAGTGGCCACTCTACCACCTGGGAGGATCTTGGTGCCTCGATGTCGGGGCTTCGCTGGGGCCGGGGCCAGGGATGGCTGCGGCCACGTGCTCGGGACGTGATGGGCCCAAGATGGAGTCGGGCCGGAAAGGGTGGCCTGGCATGGTCACCAGACCAGCAGTGTTGGCAAGCAGGGTCCCAGGGGGGGCGAGCTGTGGGTTGTCAGGGGGGCTGCTCTCGTCGATGGTTCGTGTCCAGGGGGGTCGACAGCGGGTCGACGGAGGCCGATGTCGTCCCGGGCCCGCCATGCGGGAGGGGTGGCACCACGCCACGAGACACACGTCCCCTCCAGCTGAAGGCGGGGAGAGTCACCCATCTTCCTGGGTATTCTCCTCGTCGAGGCGGAAGAAGCGGGACAGGCCGTCAGCGTTGGCGTGGTCGTTGCCAGGGCGATGCTCCACAGTGAAGTCCACCAAGGGAGATGGACCATCGCAGCAGCTTTGGGTTTTCGCCACGCATCTGCATCAGCCACCGCAGGGGCCGGTGGTCAGTCTGTACCCGGAAGTGGGTGCCGAAGAGGTAGGGCCTGAGTTTCTTGAGGGCCCACACGACGGCGAAGGCCTCTCTCTCAATGGTGCTCCGTAGCTGTTCCCTGGCCAGCAGCCGCCGGCTGATGAAGGCCACAGGATGGTCAATCCCCTCGGGGTCAATCTGAGATAGGACCGCCCCAATGCCGTGCTCCGAGGCGTCGGTCTGGACTACGAACTCCCGGCTGTAGTCAGGGGCTTGGAGCACAGGGGCGGTGCACATGGCTGTTTTCAAAGTCTCGAAGGCCACCTGACACGCGGGTGTCCATGGTACTTTCTGGGGCCGGTTCTTTGAGGTCAGTTCAGTGAGGGGACCCACAATGCTCCCATAGTTCTTTATGAAGCGCCGATAATATCCAGTGAGCCCCAGGAAGGCTCGGACGGCTGTCTGGCTGACCGGGGGCTCCCAGGCCATGATGGCGTCAATCTTGGGTTGAAGGGGAGCCACGTGGCCGCTCCCCACTTGGTGTCCCAGGTTGGTCACGGACCCTTGACCTATTTGGCCCTTGCTGGCCTTTATTGTTAGTCCGGCCCGTCGGAGGGCCGTCAGGACCTCCCAGAGGTGCTTCAGGTGCTTGGCCCAGTGGAGGCTGTACACTGCAATGTCGTCTAGATAGGGGGCGCTGAATTCTTCTAGCCCCGCCAGCACTTTGTTCACCAGTCTCTGGAAAGTGGCTGGGGCGTTTTTCATGCCGAAGGGCATCACCTTGAATTGGAAGTGGCCATCGGGTGTGGAGAAGGCCGATCGCTCCTGGGCGCCAGGGGTGAGGCCGATCTGCCAGTACCCTGCTGTGAGGTCGAAAGTACTATGGTACTTGGCGGCTCCCAGGCGGTCGATTAGTTCATCTGCCCGGGGGATGGGATGTGCGTTGGTTCTGGTAACGGCATTTAGTCCCCGGTAGTCGACACAAAACCTGAGTTCTGGAGGGGTGCCAGGTGCGGCGGCTTTGGGGACCAGGACAACTGGGCTGGCCCAGGGACTGTCGGAGGGTTCGACCACCCCCAGGGCCAGCATTTTGGTAACTTCTGTCTGGATGCAGGCCCGAACTCGGTCGGGAACTCGGTAGGCCCGGTGTCGCACTGGCTGGCTGTCCTCGGTGTCGACATCGTGGACACACCACTGGGTAACCCCGGGGGTGAGGGAGAACAGGTCCGTAAACTGCTCCAACAGCTCTTGGCAGTCTCGGCGCTGTGCAGGGGTCAGGTCGGAGGAGAGAGAGATTCCTTTGACGGAGCCGTCTTTCTCAGCGCACCTTAGGAGGTCGGGCAGGGGCTCGGAGTCGTCTTCGGCCCCATCATCGGTAGCTAGCAGCAGGCTCAGTTCTGTGCGGGCAAAATGAGGTTTGAGCCGGTTGGCGTGCAGAACCCGGAGGGGGTTTCGGGGTGACTCCATGTCCACGAGATAGGTGACGGGGCTCTTGCGCTCGATCACTTTGAAGGGGCCCGACCATTTGTCCTGGAGGGCACAAGGTTCGACCGGGGTCATGACCCAGACCTGCAGGCCGGGCTCGAACTCGATGGATGAAGTGTTCTGGTCATACCAGCGTTTCATGTCTTCCTGACTGGCCTCAAGGTTGGCCTCGGCAAGGGCCTGGAACTTCCGAGTCTGGCTTTGTAGGGTCAGGAGGTACCGGTAGACATCCGGCGGGGCGTCTTGGACTGTAGTTTCCCAGCCTTCTTTGACCAGGCTGAGGGGACCTCGGACAGGGTGCCCGTACAAGAGTTCGAAGGGGCTGAACCCCAGGGATTTCTGTGGTACCTCCCGATAGGCGAACAGGAGGCAGGGCAGCAGGACGTCCCATTTGCGGCGGAGGGGTTCTTCTAGGCCCTGGATCATCCCCTTGAGTGTTCGGTTAAACCGCTCCACAAGTCCATTCCCTTGGGGGTGATACGGGGTGGTGAACTTATATGTGACCCCGCACTGTTGCCACAGGGACCGCATATACTTCGATATAAAGTTTGTGCCCCGATCGCTCACGACTTCTCGGGGGAACCCTACTCTGGAGAAGATCCCCATCAGTGCTCGGCCCACCACGGGAGCCGTTATGGTTCGTAGGGGGATGGCTTCGGGATAGCGGGTGGCATGGTCCACCAGGACGAGGATGAAGCGATGCCCTTGAGAGGTTCGGGGGTCCAGGGGCCCCACGATGTCGATCCCCACTCGCTCGAAGGGAGTGGTCACCACTGGAAAGGGTTGGAGCGGGGCCTTCATCTTCCCCCCGCTCTTTCCGCTGGCTTGGCATGTCGGGCAGGTGCGGCAGTGGTTATGCAGATCGTTGCGCATTTTCGGCCAGTAGAAATGGGTCACCAGGCGGCTGTAAGTTTTGTCCTGCCCCAGGTGCCCGGCGAGGGGCACATCGTGTGCCAGGTTCAAGAGAAAGTCTCTGAATCGTAGGGGGACCACCAACACTCGGCTGGCCCCCAGCTCGGCAATTTTCTGTTCACTGTATAGGAGGCCGTTGTCCCAGTATATCCAGTGTGACCCCGAGGTGTCCCCGACAGCTTGGGCTGTGGCTTGCTGCCGGGTCCCCTCGAGGGAGGGGCAGGCCTTCTGTTCCTGCCGGAATTGTTCTCGGGTGGGACCCCCCTCCTGGCGCCATTGGGCTAGTTCGGGTATGTCGCTGAGTTCGGCGCTGCCTTCTCGGTCATGCTCTGATGGCTCGGGCTCGGATTCTTCATTGACTGCGGGCGGTGGTGGCGCGGGCCACTCCGGCTCTTCAGTCGGGGTGGCCTCGGTTGCCGCCGGGGCCCGGGCAGTCATAGATCGGGTCGTAGCGCAGACCCACTCTGGTAGTCCCATCATTCTTAGATGTTCTCTCCGCTCGACTTGGGCCCAGGGAGAGCTCTCGAGGTCGTTTCCGAGGAGGCAGTCCACGGGGGCGTCGTCCCGGACGGTCACCTTGAGGGTGCCCGACACCCCCCCATCCCCCCACTCGAAGGGGATTCGGGCCATCTGACACAGAGTCTCGGAGTTGTCAGCGGCCCTCACGGGGCATCGCACGTTGGGTATGATCTGTTCAGGGGTCACCAAGTGGCAGCGGACGGCCGTCACACTGGCTCCCGTGTCTCGGAGGGCTTTGGTCCGTCGTCCATTGATGTGGACCCACTGACGGTATTTTTGAGTGTTGCTCGGTAGAGGGGCTTGGGGGACCATGCCTCTTTCGCCCAGGCAGGCTAGGGCCATGGCGGCCGGTTCATACTCGTTCTAATCTTCATTGTAGACCTCTTCGCCTTCTTCCCCTTCCCCCAGGGCTGCAGCAGCGAACTGGCGGGTCGGAGGCCCGGTGGTGCCGGGGCGCTGGTTCATGGGGCAGAGGGGGTCACTGGCATAATGACCGGGCCGCTGGCATCTGTGGCAAGTAATGTTCGGGCGGGGCCCCGGCCGTGCTGGAGGGGGTCCTCTTCTGGTCAGGGTTGGTGAATGTTTATTCTGGTGGGGACCCCCGCGGCGGGCTCCGGCCCGGGGCCGCCGGGAAGTCTCGGCTCCTGTTCTGGCCTCCTCCGCCGCCACGCTGGCGGGGGTGCCCCTGGCCGTTCCGTCCCATTTCTCCTATCTGGGTCCGGGGAACCCGGGTGCTCACCCATCGATCAGCCTCGACGGCGAGTTTTCGGGGCTCGGTCAGCTTGCTGTCGAGGAGATGCTGTCTGAGCTCGACAAAGCAGTTGTTGGAGAGGTGCTCCCAAACGATGAGGTCGAACAGCTGCTCGTAGGTGGACACTTTGCTGCCCTTTATCCATCCTTCCAGGGCCCGGCTATAAAAGTTTACGTATTCCACCCACGTGGTACCGGGGATCTTTTTGCAGTCTCTGAACCTCTGTCGGTACATCTCGGGGGTGAGGCCATACCGGGTGAGCAGGGCGTCCTTCATGTGGTCAGGAGGACATCACTTCCTCGGCCAGCTCGAGCAGGGTGTCCCTCCGTTCGCTGACAAATCTCCCCCATAAGCCGGCACCCCAATCTTTTCGCGGGATGCGGTGCGCGGTCATGGCAACTTCATACGACTTGAACCATTGCTGGATATCGTCATTCTTGTAGTATTCCTTGACGATATCTTTGGGAATGTGGACCTTCGGGTCGGCCGGAGGTGGAGGGTCCCGGGTTATCGCGGCGCCAGCCTCTTCGGTCTTGGACTTGATCTCTAGTTCTTTGAGGCCACGCTCGTGTTCGTACGTGAGCTTTTTTTCTTTCAATTCCCTTTGCCTCCGCCTCTCTTCCAGATCTCCTTCTAATCGTAGTTGCTCAATGGCCATTTTCTTTTCTGCTAATTGAAGTTCTCCATCCAGCCGGAGTCGGGCGAGCTCTAGTTCACGGAGCCGACTCCTCTCTAGCTCCCGGGCGTCTTCGTGGGAGAGGCCCGGTTCTCTGTTGGCGGTTCTCTCTTCCACTGGGGCTATGACCGTACTCAGGGGTACTTCTAGGATAATGTCATCGTTAGCCTGGGGTGGGGTCGCTCCGGTCTCCACCCACGTTTGCAGCGCGTCTTTGAAATCGTCTTTTGTGCTTAGTCCGGTGGTAGCGATACCCAGGGCTTTGCAGAATTGTTTGAGTTCTTTATGGGTGTACTCCTCTAATCGTTCCTTCTGGAATTCTGTGGTCGTTCCGGTTTCCTTAGTAGTCATCGTGGTTGTGGGTCTCTGTTAGTAGTGGCGAATTACTCGCTGTACGATTTGCGCGGGCTCGGATCCCGTCGCTTGCCACCAATGTTGGAAAGGCGACCCCAGGGGAGACAGAAGATGTCTGACTGCCCGCCCCGAGATTCACCCCTCTCTATGGAATAGGCCGAGCGCCGTAGGGAGGCCTCCTTGGCGAGGCTCTTCTCCTACAATCGTACCCGCTGAGCAATCACACTACTACAGACGGACACCACACTACGGAGTATTCACAAGTATCTTTATATAAGAAATGAAGGCACCTTCTTAGCAGGTTAGCAGGTAGGGATCGGGGGATCACTAAAGTCGTGGTTTCGGGAATAATGGGGTAGCGGGACAGTCTTGGCACCAACTAGTGTGTGGATAGTTCAAGGGGTCAGGCCGCGACAGCGTCAGCAGGGCCTCGAAGGTGGTTCAGCTTGGTCAGGCCGCGACAGCGTCAGCAGGGCCTCGAAGGTGGTTCAGCTTGGTCAGGCCGCGACAGCGTCAGCAGGGCCTCGAAGATGGTTCCGCTCGGTCAGGCCGCGACAGCGTCAGCAGGGCCTCGAAGGTGGTTCAGCTTGGTCAGGCCGCGACAGCGTCAGCAGGGCCTCGAAGATGGTTCCGCTCGGTCAGGCCGCGACAGCGTCAGCAGGGCCTCGAAGATGGTTCAGGTGCACGAGTTCGGATCAGGATCAGCCGCGACAAGGTCAGCAGGGCTTCGACTCCAAGATACAACTGGAGTCCTAATCCAGGGCTGGCCCAGATATAGGACTGGAGTCCTCGCGCCTGGGGGTCCGAGGGGCCGGGATGAAGGTGTCCAGACACCCAGCAGGGGGGTGGAGCCAGGGCCCAGGGAGGCTGGAGGGCGATCGACACCAGGCGTCCGGGGATGGCTGAAGGCCCATCGAAACTCCCCTCCTCCGGCATCCGCCAAGTGGCCACTCTACCACCTGGGAGGATCTTGGTGCCTCGATGTCGGGGCTTCGCTGGGGCTGGGGCCAGGGATGGCTGCGGCCACGTGCTCGGGACTTGATGGGCCCAAGATGGAGTCGGGCCGGAAAGGGTGGCCTGGCATGGTCCCCAGACCGGCAGTGTTGGCGAGCAGGGTCCGCTGGGGTCCCAGGGGGGGCGAGCCGTGGGTTGCCAGGGAGGCTGCTCTCGTCGATGGTTCGTGTCCAGGGGGGTCGACGGCGGGTCGACGGAGGCCGATGTCGTCCCGGGCCCGCCATGCGGGAGGAGTGGGACCACGCCACGAGGCCGGGTCCAACACTATTGAATTTGTTACTACAGATAGGATAATTAAATGTTCCCTATGATTAAATAAAAATAAGATCTTGATTCCTCTGTACCTATTTTTCTGTTTATCCTATTAACTAACAGCACTTATTAGGCCACGGAGCCTTACGTTTGTTTTTCCATGATGTTTGGCCTTGCCAATCACAAAAAAACAAAGAAACCATTTCTACAATTTCTCCTCATGTTTAAGATGTTCCAGCGACAGAACATACAATTATTTTTGATGCTCTCTTGTGCTCTGTGACGACAGGTCTTTAAAAAGCTGTCTGTAAATTAACACTACTCTGGGTGAAAGACTCTGGTTGCCCCGGTGACTCGAGTAGAATTTGTCACTCCCAGCCATGTGAGAATGTAGAGAATTGCTCAACCTCTACCCCGCTCCACCCTTGAATAACAAGCATTTGCAATACAGTAGGTCTCGCATTAATTAAGTTTGAGCTATTTGATTTGCCAAATATTGCAACACCAATTGCAACAAAATTCCAAATTGTAGGCCAAAAATAGTTTTATTTATATTTGTAGCAATGGTGGCATGCTGCGCTTTAGATGAATATGTTTAAAAGTAAAGTGCGCCATACTGCGATTGCTACAATAGTTAATTGTGGATGCGTTAACAATTGATGTGTGCACTGATGGCTGGTGGTGTGTGTGCCTGTAGAAATTGTGCAATGATGGCTGGTGGTGTATGTGCCTGGTGGAGGTGTGCACTGCTGGCCGGTGGTGTGTGTGCCTGGTGAAAGCGTGCACTGACGGCTGGTGGTGTGTGTGTGCCTGGTGAATGCTTACACTGACGGCTGGTGGTGTGTGTGTGCCTGGTGGAAGCGTGCTCTGACGGCTGGTGGTGTGTGCCTGGTGGAAGCGTGCACTGACGGCTGGTGGTGTTTGTGCCCGGTGAAAGCGTGCACTGACAGCTGGTGGTGTTTGTGCCTGGTGAAAGCGTACACTGATGGTGTGGTTGTGTGTGTGGTTGTGTGTGTGGTTGTGTGTGTGGTTGTGTGTGTGGTTGTGTGTGTGGTTGTGTGTGTGGTTGTGTGTGTGGTTGTGTGTGTGGTTGTGTGTGTGGTTGTGTGTGTGGTTGTGTGTGTGGTTGTGTGTGTGGTTGTGTGTGTGGTTGTGTGTGTGGTTGTGTGTGTGGTTGTGTGTGTGGTTGTGTGTGTGGTTGTGTGTGTGTGTGTGGTTGTGTGTGTGTGTGTGGTTGTGTGTGTGTGTGGTTGTGTGTGTGTGTGGTTGTGTGTGTGTGTGTGTGTGGTTGTGTGTGTGTGTGGTTGTGTGTGTGTGGTTGTGTGTGGTTGTGTGTGTGTGGTTGTGTGTGTGTGGGGTTGTGTGTGTGTGTGTGGGGTTGTGTGTGGGGTTGTGTGTGGGGTTGTGTGTGTGGTTGTGTGTGTGGTTGTGTGTGTGGTTGTGTGTGTGGTTGTGTGTGTGTGTGGTTGTGTGTGTGTGGTTGTGTGTGTGTGGTTGTGTGTGTGTGTGTGTGGTTGTGTGTGTGTGGTTGTGTGTGTGTGTGTGTGGTTGTGTGTGTGTGGTTGTGTGTGTGTGTGTGTGGTTGTGTGTGTGTGTGGTTGTGTGGTTGTGGGTGTGGTTGTGTGTGGGTGTGGTTGTGTGTGGGTGTGGTTGTGTGTGGGTGTGGGTGGGTGTGGGTGTGGGTGTGGGTGGGTGTGGGTGGGTGTGGGTGGGTGTGGGTGGGTGTGGGTGGGTGTGGGTGGGTGTGGGTGGGTGTGGGTGGGTGTGGGTGGGTGTGGGTGGGTGTGTGTGTGTGGTTGTGTGGTTGTGGTTGTGTGTGGTTGTGTGTGGTTGTGTGTGGTTGTGTGTGGTTGTGTGTGTGGTTGTGTGTGGTTGTGTGTGGTTGTGTGGGTGTGTGTGTGTGGTTGTGTGTGTGTGTGTGTGGTTGTGTGTGTGTGTGTGTGGTTGTGTGTGTGTGTGTGGTTGTGTGTGTGTGTGTGTGGTTGTGTGTGTGGTTGTGTGTGGTTGTGTGTGTGTGTGTGTGGTTGTGTGTGTGTGTGGTTGTGTGTGTGTGTGTGGTTGTGTGTGTGTGTGGTTGTGTGTGTGTGTGTGTGTGTGTGGTTGTGTGTGTGTGTGGTTGTGTGTGTGTGTGTGTGGTTGTGTGTGTGTGTGTGTGGTTGTGTGTGTGTGTGTGTGGTTGTGTGTGTGTGTGTGTGGTTGTGTGTGTGTGTGGTTGTGTGTGTGTGTGGTTGTGTGTGTGTGTGTGTGTGGTTGTGTGTGTGGTTGTGTGTGTGGTTGTGTGTGTGTGTGGTTGTGTGTGTGTGTGGTTGTGTGTGTGGTTGTGTGTGTGTGTGGTTGTGTGTGTGTGTGGTTGTGTGTGTGTGTGGTTGTGTGTGTGTGTGGTTGTGTGTGTGTGTGGTTGTGTGTGTGTGTGTGGTTGTGTGTGTGGTTGTGTGTGTGTGGTTGTGTGTGTGTGGTTGTGTGTGTGTGGTTGTGTGTGTGTGGTTGTGTGTGTGTGGTTGTGTGTGTGTGGTTGTGTGTGTGTGGTTGTGTGTGTGTGGTTGTGTGTGTGTGGTTGTGTGTGTGTGGTTGTGTGTGTGTGTGGTTGTGTGTGTGTGTGTGGTTGTGTGTGTGTGTGGTTGTGTGTGTGTGTGGTTGTGTGTGTGTGTGGTTGTGTGTGTGTGTGGTTGTGTGTGTGTGTGGTTGTGTGTGTGGGTGTGGTTGTGTGTGTGTGGTTGTGTGGGTGTGGTTGTGTGTGTGTGGTTGTGTGTGTGTGTGTGGTTGTGTGTGTGGTTGTGTGTGTGTGTGTGGTTGTGTGTGTGTGTGTGGTTGTGTGTGTGTGTGTGGTTGTGTGTGTGTGGTTGTGTGTGTGTGGTTGTGTGTGTGTGTGGTTGTGTGTGTGTGTGGTTGTGTGTGTGTGGTTGTGTGTGTGTGTGTGGTTGTGTGTGTGTGTGTGTGGTTGTGTGTGTGTGTGTGGTTGTGTGTGTGTGTGTGTGTGGTTGTGTGTGTGTGTGTGGTTGTGTGTGTGGTTGTGTGTGTGGTTGTGTGTGGTTGTGTGTGTGTGGTTGTGTGTGTGTGGTTGTGTGTGTGTGGTTGTGTGTGTGTGGTTGTGTGTGTGTGGTTGTGTGTGTGTGGTTGTGTGTGTGTGTGGTTGTGTGTGTGTGGTTGTGTGTGTGGTTGTGTGTGTGGTTGTGTGTGTGTGTGTGGTTGTGTGGGTGTGTGGTTGTGTGGGTGTGTGGTTGTGGGTGTGTGGTTGTGTTTGTGTGGTTGTGTTTGTGTGGTTGTGGGTGTGGTTGTGTGTGTGGTTGTGTGTGTGTGTGGTTGGGTGTGTGGGGTTGTGTGTGTGTGTTTGAGGTTGTGTGGTTGTGTGTGTGTTTGAGGTTGTGTGGTTGTGTGTGTGTGTGTGTGGTTGTGTTATGTTATGTTATAAAATATTTTGTAACGCGCTCTGCTACTGCAAAGTATCCTGGCGCGATATGTAAGATTAACCAAAACCAATCTAAGGGAAAATTAAGTACTGAGATTAAATAGATGGGTTTTTAGGCCTTTTTTGAATCCCACCAGTGTGGATGCTGTTCTCGGAGAAAGCGGCAGGGAATTCCATGAGCGAGCTGTTTGAACAGAGATGGACTGACCGCCCAGTCTAGCATATCTGACTTTAGGCATAGTCATCAGATGCAGATTGGCCGAACGGAGAGCACGGCGAGGGGTATACAGAGTAAACCTTTTGTGCAGGTACTGTGGCCCAAGTTGGTGCAGGGCACGGTAAGCAAGGACCAACGATTTAAACAAAATGCGGTGGGCCACTGGGAGCCAGTGAAGCTTTCTAAGATAAGCCTGTACACTGGTTCTTCTCGGAAGATGGAACAGAAGTCGCACTGCCGCATTCTGAATGATCTGCAATCTTTTTATAAGGTATGTGGGGAGGCCAATAAACAATGCATTGGCATAGTCAAGCCTTGTCAGGATCAAAGCTCGCAGAACAGTCTCTTTCGCCTCCCTATGGAGAAGCGGAAAAAACCTCTTAAGTGACTTGAGGGTCGCGAAGCAAGTCGCAGTAAGTTTTTTTAAATGGACTTCGAACTTGAAGTCCTGTCCGAACCATACCCCCAAGTTTTTGGCCGGGCCTCCGCAGGAGCTAGGACATGGAAAATCAGTCGGCCAAATGAGATCCCTGAAATTGGCCGGAAAATTACCATAAAATAACATCTCTGACTTGTCCTAGTTACATTTAAGCTGAGCTGAGGCAAGCCACCGAAAGACGTGGGATAGACAAGTACAGACCACTCGGGCATCCAGACAGTCCTTTGGCCAAGTGAACAGCAGCTGCGTGTCATCAGCATACGCCATTATTTTTGCTCCCCACTGCTCAGCCAAATAGATCAACGGGGTCATATAGACGTTGAACAGCAGGGGACTTAAAGTCGAGCCCTGCGGCACCCCAGTGGAGAGCTTCTTGGGTAGCGAGGCGTGTGGTGGCATCCATACTTGCTGCCTCCGATCCGACAGAAACGATGACACCCAGGCGAGGACCGTACCCGATAGGCCCACCTCTGCCAGCCTCGCCAGCAGCTGAGTATGGGGCACCGTATCGAAGGCGGCAGATAGGTCCAGCAAAACCAGGACCGCTCTGCAGCCTCCATCCAGACACTCCCTAATGGCCTCTGAAACCTCCACCAGGGCCGTCTCAGTGCTAAAAGTAGCCCTGAACCCCGATTGTGCCGGGCGCAGGACATAGGAGGACTCAATAAAATTATTAAGTTGCCTGAAAACGACCTTTTCACACACTTTTGCAAGTGCCGGGAGTGTGTGTGGTTGTGTGTGTGTGTGGTTGTGTGTGTGTGTGTGGTTGTGTGTGTGTGTGTGTGGTTGTGGTTGTGTGTGGTTGTGGTTGTGTGTGGTTGTGGTTGTGTGTGGTTGTGGTTGTGTGTGGTTGTGGTTGTGTGTGTGTGGTTGTGTGTGTGTGTGGTTGTGTGTGTGTGTGGTTGTGTGTGTGTGGTTGTGTGTGTGTGGTTGTGTGTGTGTGGTTGTGTGTGTGTGGTTGTGTGTGTGTGGTTGTGTGTGTGTGGTTGTGTGTGTGTGGTTGTGTGTGTGTGTGTGGTTGTGTGTGTGTGTGGTTGTGTGTGTGTGTGGTTGTGTGTGTGTGTGGTTGTGTGTGTGTGGTTGTGTGTGTGTGGTTGTGTGTGTGTGTGTGGTTGTGTGTGTGGTTGTGTGTGTGGTTGTGTGTGTGTGTGTGTGGTTGTGTGTGTGGTTGTGTGTGTGGTTGTGTGTGGTTGTGTGTGTGTGTGTGGTTGTGTGTGTGTGGTTGTGTGTGTGTGGTTGTGTGTGTGTGTGGTTGTGTGTGTGTGGTTGTGTGTGTGTGTGGTTGTGTGTGTGTGTGGTTGTGTGTGTGTGTGGTTGTGTGTGTGTGTGGTTGTGTGTGTGTGTGGTTGTGTGTGTGTGTGGTTGTGTGTGTGTGTGGTTGTGTGTGTGTGTGGTTGTGTGTGTGTGTGTGTGTGGTTGTGTGTGTGTGTGTGTGTGTGTGTGTGTGGTTGTGTGGTTGTGTGTGTGTGTGGTTGTGTGTGTGTGTGGTTGTGTGTGTGTGTGGTTGTGTGTGTGTGTGTGTGTGTGTGTGGTTGTGTGTGTGTGTGTGTGGTTGTGTGTGTGGTTGTGTGTGTGGTTGTGTGTGTGGTTGTGTGTGTTTGTGTGTGTGTGTGGTTGTGTGTGTGTGTGGTTGTGTGTGTGTGTGTGGTTGTGTGTGTGTGTGGTTGTGTGTGTGTGTGGTTGTGTGTGTGTGTGGTTGGGGGTGTGTGGTTGTGTGTGTGTGGTTGTGTGTGTGTGTGTGGTTGTGTGTGTGTGGTTGTGTGTGTGTGTGGTTGTGTGTGTGTGTGTGGTTGTGTGTGTGTGTGTGGTTGTGTGTGTGTGTGGTTGTGTGTGTGTGTGGTTGTGTGTGTGTGTGGTTGTGTGTGTGTGTGTGGTTGTGTGTGTGTGTGTGGTTGTGTGTGTGGTTGTGTGTGTGGTTGTGTGTGTGGTTGTGTGTGGTTGTGTGTGGTTGTGTGTGGTTGTGTGTGGTTGTGTGTGGTTGTGTGTGGTTGTGTGTGGTTGTGTGTGTGGTTGTGTGTGTGGTTGTGTGTGTGTGTGTGTGGTTGTGTGTGGTTGTGTGTGTGTGGTTGTGTGTGTGTGGTTGTGTGTGTGTGGTTGTGTGTGTGGTTGTGTGTGTGGTTGTGTGTGTGGTTGTGTGTGTGGTTGTGTGTGTGGTTGTGTGTGTGGTTGTGTGTGTGGGGTTGTGTGTGTGTGTGTGGTTGTGTGTGTGTGTGTGGGGTTGTGTGTGTGTGGTTGTGTGTGTGTGTGTGGTTGTGTGTGTGTGTGGTTGTGTGTGTGTGTGGTTGTGTGTGTGTGTGTGGTTGTGTGTGTGTGTGGTTGTGTGTGTGTGTGTGGTTGTGTGTGTGTGTGTGGTTGTGTGTGTGTGTGTGGTTGTGTGTGTGGTTGTGTGTGTGTGGTTGTGTGTGTGTG